>NC_058092.1:56437500-57062500 GCF_020171115.1 Neogale vison
TCCTTTGAATAAAACTGTTAGTGCAGAGAATGGTTAGAATGGTTTATATCCTCCGTGCTCCCATCCAAGCAGTAATATGTAAATTTTCTCACTTAGGACTACTTGGGGGAGACGGAAGTGATCATCGTATCCCAAACTTTTGATTATGGACAGAGGCGCAGAGACTCATGAAGGTGCGGGTGGGCTGGGGGAGAAGTAGACCGTTGGCTTGCTCTGTTCCAACCATGTCATCATCCTTGATGCTGGTATTGATGCCAAACACCTGCTGACAGGGCACAGAGAGCAGGAACTCCCTGCTCAGCTCCACGGACATCGATCTTCCAGTGGGGAAAGGGTTGGGGGACCTGCTGCTCTAGGGTAGAGATTGGCTCCCTGCACTGTCCTGGTGTCCAGCACCAGGAGGGGACATCAGGAAACTACCATCTGCCTCTGCAGGACAGGGAGTAATGAGGTGGAAAACCAGATCTCCCCTGGGGGGGCAGGGGGAGAGCAGGGGTTTTGCTCATGTCATTTGATGTTTGGGTACATAGCATCAAGAAGGTTTTCTATTATTAAACCAATCTTTTCCTGGTGCTTTGGCTAGGGAAAATATGCCCCATTTTGCTGTTTTTGATCTGTACCTTTTAGCAGCTCTAACCTGGAGGCATTCTGCATGGTCTTGTCCTAGATGGACAATAAGAAAACCGGAATCACCATCATGCTGTTCCTCACATCCCCAGGTTCCTAGGCAGTTCATTGCTTTCCACCTTTAAGTGTTTTCCTTTGTTTCTTTATTATGTTATGTCCAGAGTTATTTTAGTTGTAAGACGTAGTACTTGGGGGGAATAGAGGGACTACTCTATCTTTTCTGAAACCAGAAATCTCGTAACTGCTAAATATGAGCAAGGCTTTCTAATCCTCATCTTATTCAGCTTCTAAGAAATTTTTGCTATGATAGAGTACATTACATGCTTGTCTTTGAAACTCATTTCTCCAGTGCGCTACTGCACATTGTGAGTTTCCTCATTTGGTCACTTCTAAGTGTCCTTTGCAGTTTCCTCTAGGTCAGTAGCTTTCTAATGTGCTTGTGTTGCTCAGGATTCTGCCCTAAACCTATTTATCTTGCCTCATTTTCTCCCTGCACAGCCTTGCTACCAGCTCTATGCTGAAAACTCACAATCATTGTCTCCAGCCCCTGACCCCAGTCTAATTCCCACTGGAAAGCTCCACTTGGCTATCCTAACAACTGTGTTATCCAAAATGCAACTTATTATCCTCTTGTACATGTGCAAATAGATCTTCCCCCAAATTTGCCTTGTATTTATGAACACTTCTCAACAGTGTGCTTTTCCCCTAAGAATCAAGCTATAGGAAACTACTTTTAAAACACAAAAATTGGGGTGCCTGGGTGGGTACCATTGGTTAAGCATCTGACTCTTGGTGTCAGCTCAGGTCATGATCCCAGGACCCTGGGTTCAAACCCAGCATGGGGCTCCATGCTCAGCTTGGAGTCCGCTTGAGATTCTCTATCTCTCCCTCTCCCCCTTACACTTGTGCTATCTCTCTCTAAAATAAAGCATTAAAAATTTTTAAAAACAAAAATTATTCAGTGATATTTGTCCAATAATAAATATTTCATGGCAAAAAAGTCACCAAATCAAGAAACTCCTTCCCCCAATTTAAAAAATCACACTCAAAAAGATATGTATAGGTAGGTATTCCCTTACTCAAAAAAGTATGTTCAAATATAAAATTAATCTTTTTTTAAAAAAACTCCCTTAAGGAAGAATTTCTTGAATTTCACATTCCACCATTTCTTCCCTTACTTTCCATCCCCCTCCCCACTCCCCATACCCAGCATTTCTTGAGGGAAGACTTTGAGGCAGCCAAAGGCGAGGCTTGCTTTCCACCATCTCCAAGACAGCAAGAGAGAGAGCACCGTTTTCAGAGATGTCTGGAGTTCTTCCAGATGTCAGCCTAGGAATGGTTATGGATACAGACCAGCTCTGAATCGCAGGGACCCTTTAACTGCACCCCTGCCCGAACTGGCTAATTTCAGGAGGGAATGTGCCTCAAGTTCTTATTAGAAACCTCACCCAGATGTGGTTGAAATTTTAATGCAATGGGTATTTTTGTTGTTGACCAGTGAAAAAGACATTATAAAGCTGATTGCATGCAGGAAAAGCTTTATTTGAGTCACAAAAACTGCTACATGGAATACCCAAACATTTTTAAATGACTTTGAAAACAACCGGCACACATTTAGTAAGCAAGTTCCACTTTCCCCATTTTCTCTGCCCCCACCCTCAATGCTCAGCTCTAGAATATCCATTTATTTACCTTGTTTAACATGTCTGTTTGAAATTCATCTGCCAGTTTTGGTGGCAAAACCACATTTTTAAAATATTTTATTTATTTATTTGACAGAGAGAGACAGTTAGAGGAGGAACACAAGCATGGGGAGTGGGAGAGGGAGAAGCAGGCTCCCCACTGAGCAGGGAGCCCAACATGGTGCTCCATTCCAAGGTCCTGGGATCATAACCTAGGCCCAAGGCAGACGCTTAAGGACTGAGCCACCCAGGCGTCCCCAAAACACATTTTTTAACAATTAAATACACAATGGCAATTTTTAGGACTTGAAATGTTTTTAAAATAACACACGATAATTACAGCTCCGAGAAGAGCAGTGGCCTCTTTCAATTCCTTTCAAGCATTTCATTCTCTATTTCAAATATTAATCTCTAACGTCTATACAAGTAATCTTCAAATGCATAGCGCTCCTTTTTTTTTCCTGTCCTCCTTGGCACCTAGTTGTTACCCAGACCACAGCACAGAAGTTCACACACACGTAACACATTACACTGGGACCGCTCCATGTTTTCTGCACACTGTAAGGGAAGAAGTTCGCAATCCTAGGACGCCGGGGCTTACATGACGGTGCACTTGTTAAGCAGCTTCTCCGCGGTCTCTGGCATCAGGGATTTCTTCTGGGGATGGTGAAGGCAGGCGGCAGGCGTCTTCTCCTGGTTTGGCAGCGTGTGAAATATCTCCTGCACACTGATATCCATCTCAGCGGAGGTCTCCAAGAAGGCACAATTCCACTCCAACGCGCAGGCAGCACTTACTGCAGACTCCCAGCGGCTTTCTTGGCATTTGGTGTCCACCAAAACGATAGGGTATTTATGCAAGGTGTTGTCTTTGACTTTGTAGATCACCTTATAGAAAGGCTTCAGCTCCTCCACGGTTTGCTTCTTGGTGGCGGAGTAAACCAGGAAGACAGCAGGGCCCCTAGCAACGGCGAGGCGCTGCAGACCCGGGTAGTGGGGGCTGCCGGTGGCTTCGGTGCTGTACAGCGCCCCGACGCCGTGGTTGGAGCTCAGCACATGGCGGTCGGTATCTGCGATGGTTGGCAGGTACGCATCGCCAAAGTTGACACGCACCCACCTCCGCACGGACACGCTCTTGCCCACGCCAGCGGTGCCAAGCACAACGAAGCAGTCTTTGTTCTTGTTCTGGGGCATGAGGGCAGGGATGATAATCAGGGTGGGCAGAGGCCGCAGACGCCGAATTGGCCATTTCTTAAAGCCAAAGCAATTATTGCCCATTACAGGAATTGGCGGGGAGAGGAGCGTGCAAGTTATTGTCACTTAACCAGGAACAAAAGATTCTTAGGGAGAAAAAACGGAAGAGTGAGATGGGAGTTTGAACTTAGAAGCGTGTCCCCATATCTCCTCCTCTAGCCGCTCCCTGGGGATACTCTGGAGGGTCTAGGAACACTCCCCAAGCCCATCTCCCTCCCTCCTCCGAAGCAGAACCAGGCTCAGTGCCCATCCCAGGCGCCACAAAAGGCGGTGTGAGCAGGGAGGAGAGGCTGGCTCAGACTTTTCCTATGATGCCTTAGACTTACTGCACCAGCACATCCGTTTTCTTTCACACCACACTACTCCGATCTAAATACAGAGTGAGAAGCTGAAACGATGGACAGCCCGCCAACCTGAGACAAATTGGGGACTGGAGTCAGGTCCCCTTAACCCTGAGGGAGAAACCCAGCATTCCTTGGTAGCTGAAACCTATGCCCCTTGAGTGGGGAGAGGTCTCGGGAAAGGCGGAGGCAGGACGTTTACGGGAGGGCGGGCTTCGATACGAAGACTGGGGAAGACCAAAACGGTCTGCGCCAAGATGGACCCCATCACTGTCCTTTCATTGACTGTTGTCCTCATTAGGATACTAAAAATCATGCCCAGGGGTGGAGATTTATCACGTTAATTAGATGCGTTATGCATGAAGAAGGATAATAAGTGCGCAGGTGCTAATAAATTCCTGCTTCTATGTGCTTCGAGTCCCCCTTTTCCCATCTAAGTTTCTCTAAAAAATTCTCCCTGACCTCTCCCCAGCGAGTCAGCCTGAGGATTCTTCTCCTTGTGCCGTCTCCCTTGTGTTGGAGCAGAAGCCCCAGTAAAGCCTAGCCTCGAACCCCGCTGGCCACTTGTCAATTGCTGTTGCTTGGAGACACCCAAACACCCGGTTTAGTAATAATAGAGGTAAGGACAGAGTGTCCAGGGAGCCCACGGGGCCAGGATGCTCTCTGTTCCGGTGCCGTAAGACCGATTACCTACAGGGACTGTCCCCAGGACATCGAGGGACAGATAGCCACCTCCACAAATACTAGGCCTCCCATTCTCACCCACAGCAGCCCAGATCGGTTTACCCACTACATCTCACTTTGGAGTGCCCCCTAATAAAAGCGGAAGACAGCTTTTACCTTTCTCCAAGGCAGGAACAAGTGCGCTAGCGGGCAAATTCACTGCTCCCTGAGTCAGCCTTAGCGATGGTGGCAACTGAGCGTGCGGGCGGGCAAATTCACTGCTTCTGCAGTCTGCATTGGTGGGGGGGGTGAGGGGAGGGTGGGCAGTGGCAACAGAAAGACCAATCACAGCCTCGGGAGCCAGTCAGAGGCTACCTGTGAGCTGCCAGAGGGTGGGGAGGGGGGGCGGGGAACTGAGGGACCTGCGGGGATAGGCCTGGAGCGCCAGAGCTTGAGGGGGCAGGCTCGGCGGCTCTATTTGCACCTTCTGCAGAGGAAGGACTTGAGGGGAGTGTGCCCAGTGTCCCCCACGTGAGAGGAGCTGAACCCCCAGCCAGGGGGCAATGAGGTGGAGGTCCTGGGTTCATAGACGCTGGCCATTCAGGTGTGTATGCTTCTAGAATTTGCACTTCTAGTTTGGTACAGGCAACCTTCACTTCTGTGCCCTTTCGCGACTGTGGCGTTAGCCCTTCCCAAGCCCCGCTGCCTTCTCTTCACTGCAGAAAGGCCAGTTAGAATTCTCCCCACCACTGGTGCCAGGCACTTCATAGAATCTGATCCACTTTCCTCAGTAAACATTTGTCCACCACAAAACGCGGTTTTTGTACCTCCAGAAGTCTCAACTAACACAACTGTTATTAGAGACTTCAGAACCTGCTTCCTGCGAGGATTACCTGTGGTTTAGACGGGTTCTATGGAAGAAGGTTGAGGGATGGTCTCTAAACCCAGCAGCCTTGAGCAGCAGCCACATTCCTCACTACAATTGATACAGCAGGTTTCATTTGATCACCATCACAAAAGCTTTGTAAGCAAATCGAGTAGGAATGTGGGCAGCCTCTAGAAGTAGAGAACCAACAAGAAAATACGGACCTCGGTCCTACAACTGCTAACAGCTGGACTTTCCCCAGCAACCCAAAGGAACTTGAAAGCAGATTGTTCTCTGGAAACTGCACAGAAGACCACAGACCAGTCAACAACTTGATTTCATCCTTGATTAAGCAGAGACCATCCAGACTCCTCACCTTCAAGATTGTAGGTCCTGTAGTTGGGCATTATTTTATGCCAGGAAGTTTGTAGTCACTTGGTACGCAAAGAAATTCGTAATTTGCTTTCAAATTTGTTTCTTGTTTGCCAAAGAAGGACTGATATAGCAGGTAAAATGACTTGTTCAAGGTTACAGAGCTCATAAATGATGGGTGTAGGCCCAAACCTACACTTCAAGTCTTCTTGACTTGAAGACTCTAACTTCAAGTCTTACTCTTTCTGGTCCTGTCATTGTATGTCACTAATATGATATGCTATTTCTGGTTCATTAGTTAAAAAAAATTTCCATAGCTTTTTAATTTTTACCCAAAAGCACATTCATGTTGGAGAGATCTAGGCAGAAAATTTGACTTAGAATATTTATATTTTTCCCTTCTTTTGAATATACCTTAATATGCCTTTGAGCTATGAGATCTTAGGGAAATTACTTTTTTGCAGAATGGGAACTAATACTTATGAAAAACAATTATGGGGAGCATTCAAGGAGCTACTACACAAGACAATCCACAAATCCACAGTCTGAGCATTTTAACAATGGCTTTTGGAATTGTCAGGATCTTTTTATTTAATCTTATCTAACCCTGGGATAGAGTCCCACACTGGCTCCCTGCTCAATAAGGAGTCTGCTTCTCCCACTCCTTCTGCTGTTCCCTGTGCTTGTGCTCTCTCGCTCTCTCAAATAAATAAATAAAATCTTTTAAAAAGGAATAAAAAAAAGACTAAAGGAAGATATGATAGTGGAGAATAACATGAAATTTTAGAAAGTAGAATCTTAGAATAGGTAAAAAACTGGGGTAAGTATTATATCCGTGTCATGGGTTTTTACAATCATATTTATGACTGAAACATCTGATACTCAAGGTAATAATATTAAAAATTGGGGAAGGCAAAGGGACCTAAACAGAAGTAAGGTTTCCATACTTCACTTGAAGTGGTAAAATGTTGATACCAGCAGATTGTGATGTCACATATGTATATTGTAATACCTGGAACAACAATTTTTACCCAAAGAGATATAATCAAGTACTCTAAAAGTAAATTAAGATTGAATTCTGAAAAATATAACCCCCAGGAAGGTGAAAAAGGAGAAGCAGGAAAAACAAAATGATAAAATGGCATACACCAGCTCAAATATATCAGAATTACCTTTCCACGTAAATGATGTAAATATACCAATTAAAAAAGCATATTGGCAGAGTAGATTAAAACAAGCAAACAAAAAGAAACAGCAGCCAATTAGAAGGTGACTGAAGTCAGTTTCATCTCACTTCACATTTCATGACACAGGGAAGTTGAAAGTAAAAAGAGGGGAGTGCCTGTTGGCACTCCAAAGGCTCCTCCAGTTAAGTGGCGGTCTTTGGCTCAGATCATGACCCTGCATCGGGCTCCCTGCTCAGTGAAGAGCCTGCTTCTCCCTCTCCCTCTGCTACCCCCCTGCTTATGTTCTCTCTTACTCTTCTCTCAAATAAATAAAATCTTTTTTTAAAAAATTATAAGATGCTTTTGTATGGTAACTCAGGTTATATGGAAATCAAAATTAAAAACAATTATTATTTACAAATGCTATGAGGAGAATGAAGTACTGTGTATGCACTTAACAAAACACATGAAGGATCTGAATACTGGAAATTACAAAATGCTAATAAATCAAATTAAATAGAAACATAATATGTTCATGTATTAGAAGGTTCAACTTAGTAAAGATGTCAGTTCCCTCCAAACTGATCTATAGGAAATGCAGTTCTTGCCAAAATCCCAGTAAGCTTTCTACAGACATAGACAAACTTATTCTGAAATTTATATGGAAAGGCATAGTATCTAGAATAGTTAGCGCACTCTTGAAAAAGAGGGATAAAGTAAGAGGAATCACCCCTTGATATTAAGGGTTAAGATGCAACTGCAGTAATTAAGACAGTGTAATATTGGTAGAGAACAGACTAGAGAGCCCAGGAATAGTGCACACAGATATGTCCACCTGATTTTTGACAAAGGCACAAAAACAGTTCAAAGCAGAAGGATAATCTTTTCAACAAATTGGTGCTAGATCAATTGGTCATCCACAGACAAAAACACACAAGCAAACAAAAAAACTTGAACCTAAATCTCTTACCATATAAAATTGATTGAGGATAATGGAACTTATAACATGTAAAATTATAAAATTGTTAGGAAAAAAGGAAATCTTTGGGATATATCTTGATTGTGGTTACACATTTATAAATCTACATATATGATAATATTCCATATAATTAAATACATGCACAGATGAGTACAAGTAAAACAGGAAGTCTGAGTAAGAGCAGTGGATTCTATCGATGTTAATATCCTGGTTGTAATACTGACTATAGTTTTGCAAGGTATTACCATTGAGGGAAACTGAGTAAAGTTACTCAGGATCTTTGTTATTTCTTATAACTGCATGTGAATCTTCAATTAGGTCAAAGTGAAAAAAACATTAATTTTAAGAAGCACTCATAAAAAAACAATAACGTAACTCTCATGGCTGCCAATTAAAGCTCAAAGTCTTTCGTTTCATATTCCAACTCCCTATAAACAGACCCCAAATTCCCTTTCAAATCGTACCTCCTGTGAGTCTTCTGTACACACTGGCTTAACAAATTTCATATTCTTTGAAGTTCCTATGTCTCTTAGCTCATCCCCCAACCCAATCCCCTCCTCTACACACCCCAGTTCTACTCTTCTTCAAGGACCTCCAAATGGTGCTTCCAGCTGGAAGGAATCCCGCCTCCCTGAGATCCCACACACCTTTTCATCTTGTATTAAAGCTTTGTCAGTACTTGTTTCCTATTTTTCGCAAAGCAAAGAGTTTTCTCTGACAGAGCAGAGATCCATCTAGCTCTAATTCCCTCACAGGTGCTAGTCAGAGCCAACAGGTAGTGCTCAGAGGCAAGCAGGATGGTACAGGTTAATGTAGATTCTTTCAGGAGGGGTACAAGAGCCAGGCTGACCACTCTCTAGTCTGGTGTTCACGACCTCTTTACAGTTTAGCCTTTAACTCTAACCTCCCTATCCTCTGTTGAGAACAGGGGAAGCACAGAGCAAGTGTTGGCACATTAACAAGTACCTTTGTCAGTACCTGGCAGAGTAGATACTCAGACAATGTAGCTGGAGTTTGGAAACCTGGTCTCCAGCTTCTGTCAGCTCAGTTGAAGGGACTTTGACAATTTGTTTGCCTTTTACATCGTTTCTTCACCTATAAAATGGGGACCAAAGTAGCTGTGTTGGAAGTAAGATTAGTTGACTCTCGTGTGAAAGTTAAGCAAGATGTTGCTTCTAGAATGTGAATAAGCTAAGGTTCACTTGATTGTTTGTGATGAGATAGGTATTACTCTAACAATTTCACATGGGTGATCTCATTTGTAAAGTGGAGACTATTTTCTCTCCATCTTACAAATGAGGAGACCAGGCATGGAGAGACGAACTAAGTGGTAGAGGCTGGGAAACCTGGCTCCCTTCAAGGCTTTTGCATTTCCCACCATGCTGCCTCTTTAGCAGAGAGAGGTAGTGATGTTTGGGACCCTCACAACTGTAATTTTAGAAGCTTGTTTTCTTTCACTTTCTCCTCAGGCTCCTCCCTTTTCAAGCTCTGTAGAAAACTGATGGCAGTTATGTTTCCCATCCTTCACAAAAAATCTTCACAATTTTGATTTCCAGGATCAAGGTTGCTCCAGAATCCCTTTTTATTCCACACAAGCATTTTCTTCCATTCCTGCCACTTCTGTTCCCAGCCTGACTGCTTTCTCCTACCACTCTGAGGCTACAAATAGCCCCTTGTTCACAGAGATATCATCTACTTCATAAAGGAAAGAGACCACTAGATAAAACTCCACCAGCCCCTAGTCCACACATATCCTGTGTGATACTCTCTTTTCTCCACTCAGGGTTAATGCCTTCATCTGAGCTCTGGAGTGACTCTCAACCTGTGGTCCTGTATTAGACTATATTAGAATCAGCTGAGGTTCTTGTTAAAGATACCCAACCCACATCTACAGAATCAGAATCTATAGGTGAGACTGGGGTACAGGGCAGTTTACATTTTAACAGGCCCCTCAGGTAATTCTGATACAGACAAATCTCAGAACTACTCCTTTAGAAACTTAACTTGATCAATGTATTCCTTTATTAACCTTTCAATGTTCATTGTATCAGTAGCCATGATCCTTATTTCTGATATCAATAATTTGTGTCTTCTCTTTTTTTCTGATTAGCTAGGTGAGTGGTTTATTAATTTTATTAATCTTTTCAAAGAGCCAGTTTTTTCATTGATTTTTGTATGTTTCCCAGTTAATTTTGTTGTTTTCCACGCTAATTTTTTAAATTTCCTTTATTCTGCTTGATTTAGTTGGAAATTGCTCTTCTTTCTATAGTTTTCTAGAACGAAAACTTAAATTATTGCTTTTAGATTTTTCTTCTTCTCTATAATGGGCATTTTAATCTGTAAATTTCCTCTGTGAGCTCTGCCTTCTCTACATCCAGTAAAAAGTGTGTTGTTACAGCTTGCATGGAGCACTGGGTGTGGTGAAAAAATAATGAATACTGTTTTTCTGAAAATAAATAAATTGGGGGAAAAAAAGTGTGTTGTTAAATCTCCAAACATTTGGGAGGGTTTTTTAAAGAAATTATTCTGTTATTCATTTCTAGTTTAATTCCACTGTGGTCTGAGAACATACTTGTATGAGTTCTAGTCTTTTACATTTGTTCAAATTTGTTTTATGGCCCCAAATGTGATTGTGTTGGTAAATGTTCCACTTGAGTTTGATCAAAAAAATATGTATGTTGCTGTTGTTGGATGAAGTATTTCATAAATGTCAATTAGATCTAGTTGATATTGTGCTATTTAGTTCAACTATATTCTTACACATTTTCTGCCTACTGGATCTATCCATTACTGAAGGGATATTTAAGTTTCCAACTATAACAACGGATTTGTCTATTTCTACTTGTGGTTCATTTAGTTTTTGCCTCATGTCTTTTGATGTTCTGTTATTAGGTACACACCTGTTGAAGACTGGTATGCTTTCTTGGAAAACTGACTTCTTTATCATTATGTAATTTCCCTCCTTATCCCTGATAATTTCACTATTCTAAAGTCTAATTTGTCTGAGATAAATATAGCTATCCCAGCTTTCTCTTGATTAGTGCTATTTTATCTTGTTCCATCCCCTTAGTTTTAATTTGTTTCTTTACATTTGAAATTTTAAATGAAAAATTTTTTGTAAAAAATATATAGTTGGGTCTTTTTCTTATCTGCTCTGACACTCTTTGTCTTTTAATTAATGTATTTAGATCCTTCATATTTAACATGATTATTGATTTTTTTTGTTTTATATCTACCATGTTTGTAACTGCTCTCTACTCACTGTATTTGTTTTGTGTTATTTGTTTTTTGTTTCCCCTTCTTTCTGCCTTTTCAGGTTTTAGCTGAACATTTTATATAATTCCATTTTCTCCCCTTTCTAAGCATATCAATTTACAATATGTATTTATAACAATTTAAATCCACTTTCAGATAACACTGTACCATTTCACATTCAGTGCAGGTACCTTATAGTACAGTATCCCCAATTCATAACTCCCATCCCTTACACCATTAATGTCATTCATTTCACTCACTCTTGTGCTATAATCACCTAACAAATTGTTACTATTTACTATTACTACTTTGAACAATTATCTATTAGATCAATTAATAAGAAAAATAAAAGATTTTATCTTACCTTCATTTATTATTCCATCTTTAATGCTCTTTCATTCTTTATTTAAGTCTGAATTCTAAGAAAAGCTTTATAGAGAACCTGCTGCCTAGAGAGAAACTTGAATGGAGAAGAAAACATTGGGGAAAAGATATTTCAGAGAGAAGAATGATATCAAAAGGGCATGGAGCCAGGAAAGTATATATGAATGAAAGAATCATTGAATTGGAATTTATCCTAGAAATCATCTGTGGTTTAATTACCTCATTTCCTAGATGAGTAATTTACCCAAGATTACACAGCTAAAAGTTTGTAGAACTAAGACCCAAACATAGGAAGAATAACTTCAGCACCTCTTCTACCACAGGAGGAGGTTAAAGATGTTCAAGATGGCCCAGGCCATCAGACACAGCCAGGACAAGGCCTGTCCCTGTCTTTCAGCCACTTCACCTTCATTCTCCCACTGGCGCACTTTCTGAAACATAATTAATGTTCAGAAACACTATGGAGATTTTAAAGATGGAGTTAATACAGTCTTCTGAAGTCAAGAAAGATAAAGTTCCATAGGAATCAGAAATGATATATTCTCAGGAGACAGAGAGGGTTTATAGAGTAGCACTAATTACAGCTTTGAATAAGCTGCCCACAGTCTTCTTAATGAAATAGCTGGAATCCTTCCTTGGAAACTTTCCTAGACAATCATGTCTGTGTAAGTGAATACTTACACTCTAGACCCAAGGGAAAGCACCAACCAACTGAAGCATCCTTAAGGAAGGGGCGGTTGGGAGGAGAGTGTTAGACACCGCAGTGGAATCAGCAAAAGTGGGTCTTTCTTTTTTTTCCTTCATTCCTTCCTCCCTTTCTCCCTCTATTTCTCCCTTTCTCTTCTTCCTTCTCTCTCTCCCTCCCACCCTCCTTCTTCCTTCCTTCCTTTATTTCTTCCTTTGTTTTCTTTCTTTCTTCTTAAGATGCTCACCCTGGAATATTATGTAGCAATTATAAATGTGTCATATATTCATATAACATTAAGAATGGATGTTTAAAACATAGTGCTTGATGAAGAAAGAAAATGGGATGAGATACATGGCACCTCACCATTTATATAAATTAAAGATATATGCCCACAAAACAGTATTCTACATTTTTGTAGGAACACACATCAAGATACATAGTGAACCCATAGAAAAGTTGCCTATGGAAGGTAAGGAAAGAGTGATCTATGCAGAATATATATGTAACAGTTACATAGTAACAGTTATTACTGTTACAGTTACATAATAATTGTATTACATAGTAACAGTAATTAAACACACATGATATATAAGGATATAACTTATATATCCTTATTACAAATGTATATAATATATATGATATTACATATCATATATATGATATTATATATATGATATATATATGATATATATGATCATATATAATATATGATATATAATTTATATATTCACATATAAGGCATATGTGTGTGTTACAACCCTGAACAATGATAAGATGCTTGAGGGTAACATCTGTAAATGATTCATTTTAGAAGCCTCATACTTCTTGGTATATAGTAGGTGAACAATGAATATTTCTGAATGAATGGCTTCATCTTCAGCTTGCCTGATGTTCTGAACATGATCTGCCAAACAGAGCAAAGAGCTTTCTTCCCAACACATCCCTTACCCCCACTCCCAGTTCTTTATTTTCACCACGGTGGTTTATTAAAGTGGCAAAAAAGAGCCACCTAGAGAGGAATAATTATTAAGGAATGAAAATAATTTTTAAAAAAAGAATGAAAATAATTACCCCATTAAAAACAAGAAGCACATTTTATGTCCTTTTCAAGTAACAGTTCTGCTTTCCAGTGTATTTCCTTTTGATTGATTCCATATGCCCAGTGTTTCTACTGAAAAAACACTCATTGGCTAAACAAAAGCGTTTTTTTGTGTGAATCCATAAAGAGAAATCCATTTTCATTCCTTTGTGTCACTACAGCAAGGCTCTGGATGCTATTGTGGGACATAATGGCAGATGCTCCTCATTTCACTGTTTGAAAGCAAAATCCTATTTCTGCCAGTAAAACTGAATTCTGCAAGTCTGATTTTTTTTGAAGTTTTTTTAAAAAAATTTCTAACAGTTCTAGATTTACCAAATTATTGCAAAGATGGTAAAGAGATATAGCCCATATACTCCACAGCCAGTTTCCCTATTATTAACGTCTTACATTAGTATGGTACATTTGTCACAATTAATGAACCAACGCTGATACATAATTATGAATGCAAGTCCATCCTTTATTCAGATTTCTGCTGAGAGGACCTCAGTTTTTCTCTTTAGGCCTTCAACTGATTGCATAAGACTCATCCACATTATGAAGGGTTATCTGCTTTCCTCAAAGTCTACTGATTGCACAGTAATCCCTTCTAAAAAGTGCTTTCATAGGATCATCTAGACTTTTGTTTGACCAAACAACTGGGTAGCATGCCCTAGCCAAGTTGACACATAAAATTAACCAGCGCAGAGAGTAAAGAGAGTTCCTATCTACCTCATAGACAGTTTCTCCTCATAAATATCTTACATTATTATGGTACATTTGTTACAATAAATGAATCAATACTGGTATGTTATTTTTAACCAAAGTCCATTCTTTTTTTTTTTTAAAGATTTTATTTATTTATTCGACAGAGAGAGAGATCACAAGTAGGCAGAGAGAGAGAGGAGGAAGCAGGCTCCCCGCTGAGCAGAGAGCCCGATGCGGGACTCGATCCCAGGACCCTGAGATCATGACCCGAGCCGAAGGCAGCGGCTTAACCCACTGAGCCACCCAGGCGCCCCCAAAGTCCATTCTTTATTCAGATGTCTTCATTTTCTTTTCTAGTGACGTTTGTCTCAGGATCCCATCCAGGTTACTTGTATTCAGTCATCATGTCTCCTTACCTTCTTCTTGGTTGTGACAGTTTCTCAGACTTTCCCTGTTTTCAATGACCTTCATGGTTTTGAAGATTCCTGGTAAGATACTCTGTAGAATGTCCCTCAGTCAGGGCATGTCTGATGTTTTTCTCATAATGAGACTGGGGTCATATTTGGAGAGGAAGAGCATAGACAGCTTTCCACACCAGCACTGTGAGGTAAAGTACTGTCATCTCTAGTTGCAGATGAAAACAACAGGCACAGAGAGTGACCTCAAAGAGGACAAGTAGTCTGAAGTCACACATCTCTTAAGTGATGAAACCAAGACTGAAATGCATGCCTTCTGGCTCCAGACTCTGCTTGCAGCCACTGTGCTATACCAGCTCTGAAACTCCTGAGCACCTACTGGACCTTGTATTTCCAGATGACTCCCTGAAGCCTTCTTACTCACACATATGGTCTTCCCATTGCCTGTGGAACAGTGCTCCAGCTCAGGATGCCCTGATCTGACATGGACAGAACTCCACAGTCAGGCTCGGTCTCCTCTCCCCCACCACTTCTCCCCACATTGGATGCCACAGCCAACCTAAACTTGTCACCCTTGCCCTTCCCCACATCTGTGAGCAGCTCTGTGCAGTGTGGGGTGCACGTCTGAAGAGTCAGACAGAGCTGGGTTTGAATTCGGGTTCTGCAACTTATTGTTTCTAGAATAACCTTGAGCAAGTATATAATAACATCAACCTACTAGAATTTTCATGAGGATTCAAGGAAATAATGTATAGGAGTGTTTAACATAGTGCACATCTTATATAAGACACACTTCCATAGTAGGAAAAATGATTGATATGGGAAATTCCAGCATTTCCACCTTCAAAACATCTTGTAAACAGCCACTCATACCCAAAACTGGTCGACAACTCCTCTGCAGACCATGCATTCTGATTTAGGGTGTAGAAAATAGAGTTACTATGTAGCCAGTGGAGAGCACAGGGAAGAGCATGCACAGGGGTCTCAAGTAGTCAGCAGAAACTTCCAGAGGAAGCTGCATTAAATTCAGCCCTCAAGGCAGAATTGATTCATCCAGGTAGAAATAAGTGGGCAAGTTCCAGACAAATGCTCAAACACAAAAAGCACACAGTATTTTGTGGTGGTGATTTGTGTCTGGTTAATAGGCACCATCCAGGGGATCAGTGGGAGAGAGGTTAGAAAGGTTAGCTGAAGGAAAGATTATAAGGGTCTTGAAATTCAGGCAAGGGAATATGAGATTTCTCCCCGCCTCCTTGCCTTTCTCTTATACAACAACAGAAACAGCAACAGCAAAGACAAAAACCCTTCAGAGCAGAACAGCCCAGTTATTAAGATGTGCTCTCAGATTAAAAATTAAAACCCGGGCGCCTGGGTGGCTCAGTGGGTTGAGCCGCTGCCTTCGGCTCAGGTCATGATCTCGGGGTCCTGGGATCGAGTCCCGCATCGGGCTTTCTGCTCTGCAGGGAGCCTGCTTCTCCTCTCCCTCTCTCTGCCTGCCTGTCTGCCTGCTTGTGATCTCTGTCTGTCAAATAAATAAATAAAATCTTAAAAAAAAATAAAATAAAATAAAAAAATAAAAATTAAAACCCAAATCTCAGTATCCCACAGGTAGGTGGGGGAGCTCGTGGCCACACAGAAGAGTTCTGGCAAGTGTGTTCCCCTTACAACAAAGCTCTCTGAGGGCTGCATTCACTTGGGATGAATCATGGCAACTTGCAGCTCTGTGTTGTTAGAGAAGTTTCCATTCCGCTGTTGGCCAGTCAGTGCTCAAAGCGTTCTGCCCTCATGTAGTCTGATTAAGACAAGTGTCTCCAGGACCAGAGAAGGTTTAGGTTGAGTATGAACCAGGAGGAACCTCACAGAGTGAACAGAAGTACATGGGAGCAGAGGGAGAGGGAGAGAATCTTAAACAGGCTCCATGCCTAGTACATAGCCTGATGAGAGGTTCAATCCCACCACCCCAAGATCATGACCTGAGCCCAAATCCAGAGTTGGTTGCTTAACCAATGGAACCATCCAGGCACCCGAAGAAGCCTTCTTCTAAGGTGTTTGGTCTTTGTTCAATTACCCTCTTCAAAAGTTTTAGGCTATATTCGATGCATAGCTTTTTTTTTTTTTTAATTCCATGAGTTCAACTTAATTCTTTACTAGTAATTATTAATCTTAGATAATTTCCCCCTTTTATTTATTACTGTTGCTCATAAATTGTCACATCAACTATAACATTATTATAACTGATAGCGTAAACAAAATTCTCTGAGGTTGACCTGATTAAGGCAGTGCTGATTATTGAATTAAATTATTAATATGTATTTCACATAAAAAAGAGTGTGCAGGGGTGCCTGGGTGGCTCAGTGGGTTAAGCCGCTGCCTTTGGCTCAGGTCATGATCTCAGGGTCCTGGGATCAAGTCCCGCATCGGGGGTCTCTGCTCAGCAGGGAGCCTGCTTCCTCCTCTCTCTCTCTGCCTGCCTCTCTGCCTACTTGTAATCTCTCTATGTCAAATAAATAAATAAAATATTTAAAAAAAAAAAGAGTGTGCAAATCATAAGCATTTATCGCAATATAATCCATCACCATAGTCAACAGGACATTTCCAGTACCCCAAAGAAGTTGCAGTACATATATAAATGAAATATTACTCAGCCATCAAAAAAATGAAATCTTGCCATTTGCAATAATGTGGATGGAGCTAGAGTGTATTATGCTAAGTGAAAGAAATCAGCCAGAGAAAGACAAATACCATAGGATCTCATTCATATGGGGAATTTAAGAAACAAGACAGATGAACATAGGGGGAAGATAGAAGGGAGGAAAAACAAACCCTAAGAGCTCTTTAAAGAGGGTTGATGGAGGTAGATGCGAGACAGGCTAGATGGGTGATGGGCATTAAGGAGGGCATTTGGTACGATGAACACTGATTGTATGATACATACATACATACAACAGTTCAACAGTGATGAACCACTGAATTCTGCTCTTGAAACCAGTATCACACTGTATGTTAACTGACTAGAATTTAAATAAAAATTTAGAAAGAAAAAAGCCCCACAGACACAGAATCATAAATACAGAGAACTCGCCATTGTCAGAAGGGCAGGGGTTGGGGGGGGTGGCGAAATAGGTGAAGGGGATTAAAAGGCACAAACTTACTGTTGTAAAATAAATAAGTCACAGGGATGAAAAGTTCAGCACAGGGATTATAGTCGATAATACTGTAATAAAATTGTATGGTGCCAGTGGTAACTGTAGTCATCACGGTGAGCATAGAATAATGTACAGAATTGTTGAATCGGTATGTTGTGCTCCTGAAACTGACATTGTACGTCAACGATGCTTCCATAAAAAAAAGAGTATGTGTTTCATCCCGGTCATGTGTGTTTAGGCATGACTACACGAGAGACATAGTGAAGTTGGCCGATGGCTTGCTCCTACTTAACAATAAGTAAATTTGGATGTAAGAGATGTAAGACAACACTCAAATAATATTGACTGCTGACACTTTTTCTTTATATTGCACATTTTGAGATAAAAGCTAAATGAGCATGTTTGCGCGCATATACAGGATGAATCATTAGGAACGTGACAGGAACGAATACAGACTGATACAGACGGACTGTACTGTTGACCCAAACACCAGAAACAGTGTCACTGATGATGGAATATTTTACAGGGATAGTCAATTTTTGGTCAAGTTCTGAAAATCATCCCTTGACCTCTCCTCCCAGTGACCTTGCATGAGTCCTGAATAGTGGGCTCTCTTTTCAGGCCGGCTGCACACGGGTTGGAGCCCTTTGTCACTGCTGCTGCTTTCCCACGGGAAAAACAGATGAATCCCAGGCTGGGGCCCAGAGAGCCAGGTCTCTTCCACTAGAACTCATGGGTTCAAGGCAGGTTTCCCAACCCCATGCATCTGAGCCATTGCCTCAAGTCTGCCCCCGTGGGGGTCCAGACCCAGAGTAGTGCCCTTTGAAGGTCATCTGGTGGCAGGTACAGTTTGATGGCTCCAACATGACCACCAATAAAGCTGCTATACTCATCTTTGTTTGACTGTAAATAGGACAGATTTTAATTGGTCCAGAACCAGAAAAGTCCTACTGTTTATAAGAGCTGTAGGAGCCAGAAAAACGATACAGCGCAAGCCCCTTACCATGTAGATAGAAAGCAACCCTAATGCCCTCTGGCTGGCCTAGCCTCCCAGACTCCAGCAAGGTGCTGGCCACATAATGAAGCGCATTGCCCGAGACTGTTCCATTGTTCCACTGCTTTCAGCACAGCCTGCGCCCTGTGGAGCTGGATGAGTGGCCCTCCATCAGACCTCACTGCGCCTCTGCTCTGTCCAGCAGACCCCTGGCCTCAAACTGTTCTCTGTCTGTTGCTTTCACTCCCTGAGAAATACCCGAGCCTTCCTCACCTTGGCACTGCTCAAACCCTTGTTCTCTGCTGGGAGCATCCCCCCACCCCCCACCCCAGGGTCTCGGGATAAGATCCTGGAAGCTGAATATAGGGCTCCTGCCCCATGCACAGTGCTCTTTGGCCCACACCTGGGTGGCTACTCACTGCGAGTTATGTATGTATTTGGGCTTCTCTTCATATTGGACTCCACTAAACAGAACAATCATTTTAGCTCATTGTGTGATTCAGAGATGGTTGCTACGGAAACCAATGGGAATAGGTTTAATTTGTAAATCCTGGAATTGCCCTAGGTTAGCACTCATTTGTGCTTTTGTTTCAAAAGGATTGGGGCTGAGCTGACTTGGAAGCAGGTGAGGAGGAGGGAATAATCGTAAATTGCCTTCCATTGCAATACGGTCACAGTCCTTACAAAGGGTTTTTTCCACTGCTTTGCCAAAAAGGCAAAGGGATTAGAGAGGAAACTACAGGGAATGCCATGGTGTGCTTCTAGCTGGAAAAACAAAATAGTGTGGTCCTTCCTACTCTTCTCAAGAATCAGATGGGCGTGGGGGCAGGAGAGGGAGGGCAGTGCCCTCATGAAAGGGAGAGATTAAAGGATTTGTTGTTGTTTTAAAATGGATTTGGAATGAAGCCTTGCCATTTTTTCAATGATCTGGATAGAGCTAGAGGGTGTTATGCTAAGTGAAATAAGTCAGTCAGAGAAAGACAAATACCATATGATTTCATTTAATGTGGAATTTAAGAAACAAGACAGATGAACATAGGGAGAAAAGAGAGAGAGAGAGAGAGAGGCAAACTAAGAAAGAGACTCTTGGGTATGATGAAGTTCTAGAACCTAGGTGAGGTTCGGTGGGCTGAGATCTGGCGCCAATGACCAAGAAAGAATTCTTGAGACATCTTTGGTGCAAAATGGTGGTTTATTAAAGCATGGGGACAGGAGCCGTGGGCAGGAAGAGCTGCTGCCCGGGATTGTGAGGAATGGCAGGTTGTACCTTGCCGTTGGGGGAAGGGGAGGGGAGGGGAGGTTTCAATGGAACTTTCATATGCTAAAGAGGGCCTACAAGGTGCCAGGATATCGGAGGCCTATGAGAGGCCTTGCCCTTGCGGCTTGATCAATGTTGTCTTTAGGCCAGCCATTAACATCAAGATAGTTGGGAGATTTTTGGTGGGATGTCACAATCCTGCTATTAATCGTCTTTGTTAGTGAAATTTAGGTTTGGAAGAGATTTAACTATATTTACATTCCATTCTACCTCAGCCTCCTTCAGTTTTGTTTATGGTGGGGAGGGAGACATTAGGGCTTGAGGAACTGAGATATTTGCCTCTGGAAATTGTGCTATTGATAAGGTAACTTCTTTATAGATCTCCAGGACATTTGTAAACCAAGGGAGACTCCTGTCTTGCAGGATTGTGATCTCTGCAAGTTAACTATTTGTTTATCGTTTATGGCAGTCAGGGGTGCCTGAGGAATGTCACACACATTACTGGGGAGGGGAGCGGACGGAGAGGGGGTGCAAGGTGCCAGCTTTTGCTTCGTCCTTAGCCAGCTTCCTGCTCCCTCATCAGGTATAGAAAACAAACAAGGTTGCTGGAGGCGAAGGGGGTAGGGGGGATGAGTATTAAGGAGGGCCCTTGTGATGAGCACTGGATAGTGTGTGTAAGGAATGAATCACTTAAATTCTACACCTGAAACTAATATTACAGTGCACATTAACTAACTGGAATTTAAATAAAAATGTGAAGTTTTAGAAATTAAGCATAAGTAAGTAAGTAAAGTTAATTCTGAATCCTAAGATCATAATTCAAAAGAGGCTGCTAACTCCACATTTGAAGAATCAAGCTGGGTGGCTCAGTCATTAGTCGTCTGCCTTCAGCAGAAGGGGCCCCGGGATCGAGCCCCACCTCAAGCTCCCTGCTCGGTGGAGAGCTTGCTTTTCCCTCTCCCTCTGCCCCTGCTAGTGTTCCCTCTCTTGCACACGTGCTCTCTCTCTCTGTCAAATAAATAAGTAAAAAAAAAAAACTTAAAAAAAAAAAAGAAGAATCATCAAGTTATTTGGGAATTTTCATCATCAGGAAAAGACCCAGAGTGTTCTACATGTAGGGTGTCAGATTTGGAAGAGACACTGGCATCATCTGTGCCAAACCTTTTCTTGATTTGCATCCATACTGGGAGGGTTGCCCACACCGTGCTCTTGGACATTTTCAGTGATGAAGGACTCTCTCCCAAGACAGTCAAATCTGTTTTAAAATAGCTGAGACTGTCCTCGAATCTGCCTTATCTTGAGTTAAAATGGGTTCCCTCCTTGATGCAGTTGGCTGAGTTCCGAGACTTGTTTACAAGCCTGAGACATCGTCACCCTCTGTCCTGTGTGCCCATCACTGAGCAAGCCAGGCTGGCTTTCGGGCCCAGGATGTCCCAGCCAGTTGGACACATCCACCTTCAGGCAGAGGGGAGAAACAGTAGGGAAAAAAAATTCAATGTTCCTTGATGCAGTGTGATGCAGTGTTTGATTAAGAACAAAGAGAATCACATCCATCTCTGAGGACCCTGTGATGTTCACTGCATGTGTGTGATAAAAACCAAAATCAAAGTGCAGACCCTGTTGCCCAGGGGTAAATGTCAAATAAAACCTCTTCTTTCCACGATATCCGGGTCAATGCAGGAGGACTCAGTGTTACAGATAGGGCCGGGTGTGTGAAGTCTGGGGGGTGGGGTGTCACTGTGCCCTCCTTTGGAAACACCACAGTTCCATTAATCTGGCTGGACTTCACATTAGCTTATGGCTGGGGCCTCCTGCTGGTGACTCATGGTGGGCCCTGCGTAACCAGTGCAAACCCCCGAGTTGCTCTCTCATTTGTTGGTGCAACATCACACGGCTCCCCACCTCGGCTCTATTGGTCTGTGGGGGTCCAGGACCCCTTCTAGCCCCTTGGCTTCTTCTGTTGTCAAGTTCAGCTCAGCTTCAGCATTTTAAAATTCACGATTGCAGGGAGTGCTTACTTCACCATGGTGAAAACCAAAACCAAAATCAAAGTGCAATCCTGTCTCTGGTTCTTTAGCACCTCTCCTGTTTTTTTTTTTTCCCCCAAGATTTTAGTATTTATTTGACACAAAGAGAGTGAGCAAGAGAGAGAGACAGCAAGCACAAACGGGGAAAAGCAAGCTGTGGAGAAGCAGGCTCCCCTGCTGAGCAAGGAGCCTGATGTGGGACTCAACCTCAGGACCTTGGGATCATGACCTGAGCTGAAGGCAGATGCTTAACCCACTGAGCCACCCAGCTACCCTGCACCTCTCCTGGTTTTTGTTTTTTTTTTTTTTTAAAGATTTTATTTATGTATTTGACAGAGAGAGATTATAAGCAGGCAGAGAGGCAGGCAGAGAGAAGGAGAGGAGGAAGCAGGCTCCCCGCTGAGCAGAGAGCCCGATGCGGGACTCGATCCCAGGACCCTGAGATCACGACCTGAGCCGAAGGCAGCGGCTTAACCCACTGAGCCACCCAGGCGCCCCTCTCCTGGTTTTTAAGGCCCCAGGAGGTTACTGCCCATGAAAAATCTATCTTATCTGCATGGTCCATTTTTTTCAACTAGAATTTATCTAAATTAGCATGTTTAATGAAGGTAAATGTCTAACCTGCCCTTTATCAATGGCTCTCCTTTCTCTTTCTAATTTCTTGACAGAAAAGTTGGAGGAAAGGCAGGAGCTGAGGACTTCTCTGCTCTTTCTCGAATCTGATAATCTGGTAATATACTGCCCTCAGGATTTGGAAAAAGACTTCCCACCTGAGCATCCATCCTTTGCGGAGGGCTTGTACACTGTTTAGTACTTCTGTATTTCATTGTTTGTTTGGTTTTTTAAAAGATTTTATTTATTTATTTGACGGGGGGGAGAGAGAGAGAAAGAGTATAAGCAGGGGAGTGGCAGGCAGAGGAAGAGGAAGAAGCAGGCTCCCCACAAGGCAGAGAGCCCAATGCGGGACTCAATCCCAGAACCCTGGGATCATGACCCAAGCCAGACAGACACGTAATCGACTGAGCCAGCCAGGCACCCCTGCACTTAATTGTTTTAACAAAGATTTCTAAGGTCTAATAGAATGGACACATTTGCTAAATTTTCATTCAGTTCAATTACTCTTGTGGAAAATCTAGTTTATCTGCCACACAGCAATAACCAAGATTTGCCTCCTTGTGGAGAAAGACTCCAAGAAGAACTAAATTGTCATGAGTGGCAACTTTGCAGATTCCAAATGAGGAAGTCCAAATCCCAGTGGAAAAGGGATCCTAGTTTTCTCTCTGGATTCTACTCAGATGTACTAGGAAACTAGCTGCCATGCAAAACTAGAAATCCAGAAAGGACATATTTCTTGGAATATAGGCATGTGAGTAACCTCAGCCTTAGAGCTGAGTCAGAAATGTCTCAGGAATGAGTCAGGAGTCAGAAATGTCTGACCTAAGGAAATAGGAGGGGGAAGACAGGATTGAGTTATGAGTCTGCATCAATGACCTTAAGCTTAACATTGGTCATCAATGACCTAAGCTTAACCTTAAGCTTAACAAAGTTTTGTTAAAGGAAACCAAGTGCATGGCTCTGAAATTCTAGAATTCCTTGGTGCAAAGTTGTGTCTGGGAAGAATCCCAGATAAAAACAACAAATGGTCACTCTCCTAGCAATGCTCTGTATTTAAAACATAGATACATCAATAATATATAGGTTCTTGAGTGGTTTATTAAAAGGCACTTAGAGCCATTCATAAAGAGCAATGGCTAGTGTAAAACAACATGCCCCAAGGGCCAGGAGAAGAGTCAGGAGAGAGTGCTCAGGCAAGATGTTGAAGCTGCACAGGCAGGGCTGGTGGGGAGACCCCAAGGGACCCCTGAAAGTGTGCCAGAAGTTGGCATCCCCAGGGTTCCCAAGACTTGGTGTGACCTCTGCATCTTGACTGCACCAAGAGCCAGTGTGAAGGATAAAGACAGCATCTTTATAAGGGCGGGAGGTAAAGCACCCCCCTCAGTGGCCTCCAGCTCTGGGACCCCCTCCAATCCCCAGAAAGTGGGCTGTGACTTGATTTCACCCAGGAGGCAAATTATTCCAAACTCTATTCCAGAAACTGGGTCAATCTAGGAAGTCACCAGCAGCTATTCAACAATGCCAGATTTTAGGGCAGAAGAGTTCCGTGTTTCTCAGGCATTAAATGCCTGAGGCCTCTACACACATGCAAACACATGCACGTGCAGGCGTGTGCACACACACACACACACGCATATGATGACAAAACAAACAAGCCTTGAAAATGTCCTGGTATGCTCTGGGAGGGGGAACATTTAACCTTCATGGCAAACCTATAAGCAGGTACTAGTCTATTACCCATGTTTTACACAGGTGGAAATGAGACAAGTGCACAATCTACCCAATCAGAAGCACACTGCTGAATGTGGCAGAACGGGGACTCAGACCCAGGTCCGCCTGACTCGAAGCCCAGGCTCTGAGGTGAACCTGAAGCAGAAGAAGGCACGTCCTGCACTTCTCCAGAAAGCCAGCTCTATGACCACCGCTGGCCTCCACACCCGGCTCTCTGGGAGATGAATGGAATTTTTGGTGGAAACAGCACTAAGGCCAAAGTGGTCCTGACAAGCCTCATAGCCTAAGTTCAAAGGGATTTTTAAAAAGATTTTATTTATTTATTTGACAGAGAGAGAAATCACAAATAGGCAGAGAAGCAGGCAGAGAGAGTGGGGGGGAAGCAGACTCCCTTGCTGAGCAGAGAGCCCGATGCGGGGCTTGGTCCCAGGACCATGGGATCATGACCTGAGCCAAAGGCAGAGGCTTAATCCATTGAGCCACCGAGGTGCCCCTCAAAGAGATTTTTAAAAAATCAATCTTGGAAATGGGTGTAATAATCCTTATATGTACATAACACCTGTCTACTTTCAAGCTGTTTGCCTTCCATCCTCTCACCGGGTCCCACTGATAGTTCTGTGTTATGGGTGAGGTAGGTCTCTTACAGGGGAAGAGTGGCTTCTCAAACCTCACATCCTATATTGGGACAGAGAAAACTCCTGATGGCTGGTTCCCAAATCAGTTGAAAGGAGCATGTTCCCAGCTTACTGGAAAAGGAGATGGTCTTTAATTTTTTTATTCATTTATTTGACATTGAGAGAGAGAGAGAGAGAGAAAGAGAGAGAGAGAAGGAACACAAGCAGCGGGAGTGGGAGAGGGAGAAGAGATTCCCCCCTGAGCAGGGGCCTGACATGGGACTCTATCCCAGGACCCTGGGATCGTGACCTGAGCCCAAGGCAGCCGCTTAACAACTGATCCACCCAGGTGCCCAGGAGCTAGTCTTTAAAGTAAAAACGACCTGGTTTTGAATCCTGGTTTTTGCACTTATTACCTATGCAGCTTTGGTTAACTTACTTGGCTTCTCAGATTCTCAGATTCTTTGTCTTCTAAAAGGAGTCATTAATGGGGATAGTAACACTTACGTCCCAGGATGGTCTTGAAGACCAGATAAGGTCATAGAGGACATTATAAAATGTCCACCAGCCACATGGAGGGCACCTGGGTGGCTCACTTGGTTAAATGATCAACTCTTGATGTCGGCTCAGGTCATGATATAATAAATAAATAGTCACATGGAATTAGTGGCTACCATATTGAATAGCTCAGGTCTATAGGTGTCTCTGGAGAAGGTAAAAACAGAAGCCAAAGAACTGAAAAATTGGGGAGAGATTTTCATATCATTGAAAAAATAAGCACATCCAAGAGGCTGTGAATTCAGAGAAAAGCCAAAGGAATATAAAGAAAGGAAACGGGAATGTTTGAAGTTATTCAGACACCAGTTGGGAGATAGAGATGATTGTGAAGATCAGATAATTTCTGTCTTGAGCATATATACCAAAATCCTCATGTTTGTAGAATCCAGTAGAATGAAAAGCATTCTGGTACCATGGAAGACTGTTTGTTGGGGTGCAACCTGATAAAACATACTTTTCACTTGATTTCTGGGCTTGCAGGAAAAGATAGAGGACTCTTCCATTCACAGCCTAGCTAAGCACTAAGTGGTAACTGTAGGTGAAATCACTTCACAGCAGTTGGCCCTGCTGGCAAATGCTGATGTTAAAACCACAGTCAAAAGCTAAGTAAGGGGGCAGACAGATTAAGCCTAGGATGCTAGCAGGGGGTGAAAGTTTTTAATAGGTGGGTAGCACCCTCTGGCTCTGAGCAGGGGCAAATGCAAACCCTCTCTAGAGGAAATCACCCTCACTTTGGTTTCCTAGGATTTTCAGATTAAGATCAGGAATACAAATATCAGCTCTCAGGAAAATGTAACCAAACACACAAG
Organism: Neogale vison; assembly: GCF_020171115.1. Lineage (NCBI taxonomy): Eukaryota > Metazoa > Chordata > Mammalia > Carnivora > Mustelidae > Neogale > Neogale vison. The sequence continues at coordinate 56,463,728 of NC_058092.1, forward strand.
AAACCAAACCACTGTAAGGGAGAGGAAGAAGAAACAAAAAACACCCAGTTCGGAGCTTGAAGGACTTTAAGTAGTGGAATCATCACATGTAAATGCGAAGTAACAATTTATTAAATCCTTAAATAGAATGTAAACTCACAAAAATAAGCATCCAATGCCATCAAAAATGAAATGGGAAATTTCAAAGAGAATTAGATAGAACTTTTATAAAGTAAAATTATTATTATTTAAACAAAACCCAATAAATGGGTTAAACAGAAGAAGAGAGAATTAAGTGAAATGAAAAACAGAGTTGAAGAAATTAAACAGGGTACATCTGAGGGATAAACAGAAGATGGTAAGAAAGGTTAATAAATAATGATCATAGGTTCCACATAAAAATAGTAGACTGCACACATGTATCTAACTTATTCCCTTCCCCAAATCCATTAAAACTACAGTAAAGGGATTTTTAAAAAATGATATAAACCCACAAGGATGAGCAGAATATGAGAAAAGATAATACCAACAAACTTTTAGAAAATGAAAGGCAGATGAACAAGTGATAATAGACATTAGAACCAAGAAAGCCAAATCCTAAACTGATGGTGAGAAAAATGTTGAATCAACCTGATTTCCTAGTAAAACAAACACAAGTATAGTTGAAGGAAGTATATAATAGAGAAAGTAGTATAATAGGAAGTAAAGATACAACAGAGAAAAACTACCAAAGCAAAAGTTCTTTGAGAAGACTATAAAAATAGATTAATCTCTGCTAAGATTGAGAAGAAAAGAGAGAAGATATGAACATATATGAACAAAGGGGCATATCCACAGATAGGCAGAAGTTTTTCAAAGGTGGTAATAGAATACTCTAAAATATTTACACCTATACTTTCAAAGAAATGAAAAAAATACTCTTGGAAAAATATTACTTATAAAAGTAACTGAAGAAGAAATAGAAAATCTAAACAGCCTTATAATTATGAAACAAATTGAAACAGTAGCCCAAAATCTTCTGTAAAGAAAATGTTCAAATAGTTTTACTGGCATATGATTATACGTTTTAAAAAATATTTTATTTGTTTATTTGAGAGAGAGAGTGAGCATGATCAGGGAGAGTGAAAGAGGCAGACTGACTCCCAGCTGGGCAGGAAGCCCAATGTGGGGCTCTATCCCGGGACCCTGGGATCATGACCTGAGTTGAAGGAGATGCTCAACCAATTGAGCCACACAAGCGCCCCTTATTATATCATTAAACAGAAAAGCAAATGTCCAAGAAGAGCCAAGACATTTTGAAGACAAACAGGACAAAAGAACTTGCTTTTCTGGACTGCCTGACTTACTAAATAGCTAAACTAATTAAAACAGGATAGTGAGGATAGTCAAATTGGTCAAAGGAGTGGACTAGAGAAATAGAACTACATATATATGTAGATATATATATATATATATATATATATATATATATAGTAAGTTGTTAGATGCAGAACGTGATAGTAGATCACGGGTGGACCATTCAATACCTGGCACTGAGGCCACTGGTTATCCAACAGGAAAAAAATGAAAGGCAATCCTTATCCTCATATCCAAAGATTAATTTCTGATAGATTAAAATCTTCAATATGGAAAATGAAGCTTTAAAACTTTTAGAAGAAAATCTGAATATCTTTATTACCACCCCCCAAGCTGATGAATCAACTACACTGATCATCAAAAGACACTATTAAAAAAGTGAAAAATATCAAATATCTTGCTGAAAGATATTCATAACAGATAGAATAGATATAACTAACAAGGAATGAATGTCCAGCTTGTATTTTTTAAAATTCTACAAATCAATTAGGACAGCACCATAAGATATGGAAACAATACAAATAGGCATTTTACAGAAAAAACAACACAAATAACAAATACACATATGAATAATCTCAGTACTTAAAGTACGGAGTGCTAGATTGTACTAGTACTACATACAGTACTAGATACTAGATAGTACTAGATTGTCTAGTAACTACCCACTAGATTGGGGGAAATTAGTACAATAGCAAGTGTTTATGGAGGACGTGGGTTAACAGGAGCCTTTATACACAGCTAGTAGCAGGGACTACTGCTTTTGCAATCACTTTGTAAAATGATCAGCATTTACAAAAGTTGAAAACTTGCATCTTCTATGACCCACTAACTCCATTCCTAAATGTGCAGCTAGAGGAAATCTTGCACACATGTGCTGGGAGACACGTATAAGAATGTGAAATTATGATTCTTTGCCTATATGACCAACTCCAAATGTAGTTTTGAATTTTAGACAGAAGTAGCTCATATACCACCATTATCTGTCCCTCATGTTCAAAACAAGCACGATGAAACAATATATTGTTTAAACATTCATAAGGATGTGATAAAATATAAAAATAAGGCAGAGGAACAGTAAACAACCCAATTTAGAGAAGTGATGACTTGGAACACTCCAAGAAATAGTATGTCACCGGGCCCCAGGACCTAGGCAGAAATGAAACTGCTGGTAATACTCTCATTCCTAAGTTGTTGGTAGGCTTTTATCATTTCCTTTAATCGCTTATATAAACAGTACATACACATTTTGTATTATTAAGTATTATATAATAAAAACTTTAAGATACCAGAGGAATATTCAAAGTTATAATAGTAACACATATATTGGCCGGAATTTATTATTAGGTATTAATGCAAGGAACCCAGGAATCTGCAAAGGGCCCTTTCTGAGCTCTGTTTCTAGAGATCACAGTGCATGAGTTTGAAGCCATGTCTGGTTAGGATCCATGTTACCTCCCAAGGTCAGGGACGGGGTCCAGATATAGGCATAGGGATGAGGGATGCAGTCAAACGCTGGGGGTGCAGGGCACTGGTGCTGCCTCCCCACCAGATCCTCTGCCTAGACCCCCTCCAAGATTGAGAGAGGAGTTTCCCCTTCTCAGTGTAAGCACAGCCCTGGCAAGGAGCAGAGAGGGTTCAGCTAGTACTAGTCAGTGGGGTGAACAAAGCGGTGAATTACTACATAGGCTGCCAAAGTTGTGTGGGGGATGTGGGTCCAGCCCAGGGGTAAGTGAGGGCACAGCAGGACCCTGTGGGACCTTGGAAGTCAGGGCCAGCCAGGAGCCCCACATATCTGTACTCACATGAACCAGTTCAAGACAAACGGCTACAGACCAAATCCAGGGGCCTGACTGTTCTGTTTATCTTTTTTTTTTTTTTTTTTTAAAACATATAGTGTATTATTTGTCCCAGGGATACAGGTCTATGAATCATCAGGCTTACACATTCCATAGCACTTACCAAAGCACATACCCTCCCCAATATCCATAACCTTGCCACCCTAACCCTATCCCCTCACCGCCCCCCACCCCAGCAACCCTCAGTTTGTTTCCTGAGATTAAGAGTCTCTTATGGTTGGTCTCTCTCCCAATACCATCTTGTTTCATTTTTTTCTTCCCTACCCCCCACGACCCCATGGCCCCCTGCCCTGCCTCTCACATTCCTCATATCAGAGAGATCATATGCCTGTTTATCTTTTCTCTGTTTAGCTGCTATGGACACTTGGGAACCATGGGTGAACTTGGATCAGTTGGTTCCATTATGCTCTGTGGTCTGAACTCAGACACCTAGACAGAGAAAGAGTAAGGCTGAGGGAAGGAAGGACCCTCGTGGTGAGCCCGCGGAGCCTTCTGTCCCCAGACCCTGCTTGGGGGGAGACCCAGCCTCCTCTGGGTCTCTGGGGAGACCCAGCCTCCTCTTCCTAGCTCTGAGAGCCTGGACATGTTACTGTGCTCCAGTTCTCTCTTCTGTCAAGAGAGTGGTTGTTCTCATTTGGGGGTGATTCGACCCTCGGGAGAGACCATATGAAACAAGCAGAGGAAATTTCTGCTGGTCACAGTGACTGAGGAACAAGAATGCCAGTGGCGCCCTGAATGAGAAGCACTCGTTCTTATCACCCTTCAAGCCATCACATTTCTCTCTGACACCTGCATATGTGATATTCACTGCCGCCAGCCACCCAGGAAACTGGGGGGGTGGGGGGGTGGCACAGTGTCAATGTGCACATCTCTGCCCAGCCCCTTGGGAAACTTGGTTGTTGGTCCTAACTTCAGGATCTTGAGTGCCACAGATGCTCTGTTCTCAACTCTTTCCTGCTTGTAAGCTAAATCATTCTTGAAGTGAGATTGCGTTGAATTCGTTTGGAGAGGACAATTACAAACACTACAGACCACGCTTGCTCCGTGCAGCCAACAGGCAAAGAAAACCGGTTTCCTCCAGTTCTCATTGCGATCTCAGAACAACTGTGCATGGGGGCTCTGTTGCCCTGTGAAAAGCTCAGCAGCGCCCTCCTTGGGACACACCGGGAATGCACTGGAGTGGCTGCTCCAGGAAAATGCCTTACCTGGAGGACGAAAGAGCTCGCGGCTGTGAGGAGCCAATCAGACCACTGCCAGCCCTGGGGGGTGCCTTAGTTAACAAAGAAGAGGGGGGCGGGTGTCAGTGCTCACCTGCCCCCTTGGCCCGGTGATTCTGTGCAATGCTTGAGCTGCACAGTTCTATTTACTGGCCAGACCCTCTCATTCCCTGCCAGTCTGGTGACCCAGCCTTGGCTTCGCTCAGGAACCTCTCTGTGACCGCCTTGTGGTTGCCTGAACCTAACAGCACATGCCTTACAGATTGTACTTCTAAAGTAATGGATCCAGGTGTCCAGTCCCCGTGACCTGACATTGCAGATTCCAGTTTGCTCTCCCACTCACCACACCCGACTTTCTTCTAAGCAGTCTACTTTAGTCCTTGCCTCCCAAATAATGCTTCTGAAATTTCACGTTCACACGTTCTCACACCCATTCTCTGTGCTTCCCTGTTACCCAACTATATGAAAGTTTGGCTCATTTTTGCTTCTCTGGGAAGATTTCTGGGATGGCCTCAGCACAAGAATCACGGAAAATATGCACTGTGTCTCCTTTTGGGCTTGGGCTATACAGCTCATACATTGATAGCCCTGCTCTCCAAGAAGATTACGATTTCCTGAAAGGTAAGAACTGAATTGGGTTAAGAACTGAATTTTATATCTTGCAACTTTGCTGAAATCCTGTATCAGTTCTAGCAGTTTGTTGGTGGTTTCTTTAGGGCTTTCTACATAGAGTATCATGTCATCTTCAAAGAGTGAAAGTTTGACTTCTTTGCTGATTTGGATGTCTTTTATTTCCTTTTGTTGTCTGATTACTGAGGTTAGCATTTCCAGTACTATGTTGAAAAACAGTGGTGAGAGTGGACATCCCTGTTGTGTTCTTGACCTTAGGGGAAAAGAACTAACTACCCAATGACTCAGCAATTGCACTACTAGGTATTTATCCAGTGGACACAAAAATAGTGATTAGAAGGGGAACACACATCCTAATGTTTCTGGCAGCAATGTCTGCAATTGCCAAAATATGGGAAGAGCCCAGATGTCCATCGACAGATGGATGGATCAAGAAGATATGGGATGTGTGTAGTGTGTGTGTGTGTATGTGTGTACTACTCAGCCATCAAAAAGAATGAAATATTGCCATTTGCAATGGCATGGATGGAACTAGAGAGTATTATGCTAAGCAAAATAAGTCAGTCAGAAAAAGATAAATACCAAATAATTTCACTCATATGTAGAACTTAAGAAACAGAACAGATGAACAGTGGAAGGGAAGGAAAAATAAAATAAGCTATAAACAGAGAGGCAAACCGTAAGAGAGTCTTAACTGTAGGGAACTGAGAGTTGCTGAAGGAGGTGGGTGAGGGGATGGGGTACGTGGGTGAAGGGCATTGAGGAGGACACTTGATGGAATGAGCACTGGGTGTCACATGCAACTGAAGAATCACTAAATTCTACCTCTGAAACTAATAATACACTATATGCTAATTAACTTGAATTAAAAAAAAAAAGAATTGGGGGAGACTTGGCCCCCATGCTCACCTACTTAAGATGCTCAATGAGCAGTTACCATGGTAACAAATAGCTTATCTTCCTGTTCTCTCTGATCAAAACAGAGAGACAGATAAACTGTTGAAGAGCAAGAAAATTGGCTCCCTGCCTAGACTGGCAATGAGGGCATCAGGAGGAGGATGAGGCCAGATCCGTGAACCTGGTTTAGTAAGTTGCCTGTGAACTTGGCCTGGGATGCTTTGGCACCATCTGAAACAAAGTGCTTCCCTCTGGAGCTTCCGGGGCACCTCTAGCATGCACCCCTCAATGCTGGCACAGGAAGCGAGGAAGCACCTTCCCCATGAGAGTTGGAGAAGATCAGGGCTGAAGCTCTTCTCACAAGAAAAAACAGCCATGTCTTCATAGGTGGAAACTTCACACGTAAGTTGGCGAGTCAGATTGACAAGGTTAAGAAAAAGGTGCTTTGGGTTTTCAAAATCTTTGATGAATTTGCAGCCATCATAGACCTTAAGGACTCAAATCTACCACAGCTCAGCAGAGCAGATGTTTCAGAAAATGCCAGGAAGGGGCATCTTGGCTGAATGTCCCTTGCCATGCAATCATTGCACGGATGTTTACTGACTGCCTCTGTGATCTAGGCGCAGTTCTAGATTCTAGACTTGCCGATGGGAATGAAACAGAATTCCCTGCCCTCACAAGCATGCACTCCAGCTCAATGTCCAGCCCACTTTTCACGGGATCCAAGCCCTGCAGGAAACATTTGTGCTGGGACAGGTGTGTCACAGGAGCTCCTGGGGAAGGGAACCCAGCAGATGTACCTTTCAGAAGTACTCCTCAGATGTCATTGTTCAAAGTGCCTGTGGGGGCACCTGGGTGGCTCAGTCGGTTAAGCGTCTGCCTTCGGCTCAGGTCATGATTCCAGGGTCCTGGGATGGAGCCCCTCATCAGGCTCCTTGCTCAGGTGATAGCCTGCTTCTCCCTCACCTTCTGCCACTCTCCCTGCTTGTACTCTCACTCACTCTCTCTTTCTGTGTCAAATAAATAAAATCTTAAAACAATGGCAACAACAACAAAGTGCCATCTGCAGACCAGCAGCGTCAGACCATCTGGAAGCATGATACGCGAGCAGAATCTCAGGCTCCTCCCAGGCCTTCTGAAGCAGAAACTGCCTTTCAGTACGGCATCTTAATGAGCTCTCCAGGTGAACCACATGCTGGGGAAGGTTTGGAAATCAAACTATAGAACCCCAAGTCCCCCAAACCATCCCACAAACAGAAGAGAGCCGAATGGCCAAACAAGTTTGAGAAGAAGTGTACCTTGGCCCTCCCTTGCCGACTCAGCAAGCTGGCATGTGAAAGATGAGGATGTCCTCAGAAAAGACACTTGCTTAAAACACCAAAGCTCCTCAGACTTATTTGGTAGCCTGACGATGACTCAACAATGGTAAACATTCGATGGGACTAGTGTCCTCTGAAACGCACCTTGGGGAAAACCGTATAGCCCCCTGGCATGCACAGATTCACTTTGTCTAAATAGTTCCAGATGGAATGAGCCGACAGGATGATAACAGGCAGCTTTGCCGAGACACAAATCTGAATCATGCCCACTGCCCAGTTGGGGCACTGAACAAAGGTCTCAGTTCTGGGGGGCAGGCCAGGGGGACGGAGGGGACCCAGAGATTATTCCTTCATATGGCTGAGTTGGTCCCTTCCCATGACTGAGTGAGTCTATGGCAATGCTCTTGGGGAAATAAAGACATCGAATCTCCATGAATACCGGCCACCACGGGAGAGAGAAGCCTTCTCTCTGATTTAAATTGCTGGCTCACTTATTATGAGAAAATATACACAGGAAATGCTATATTCTAGAAGGAACATGTCATTTGGAGAAACCTGGGCGCCAATATAGCATTTCTTGTCACTGAGGAAATTTGGGAAGGTCCAGAGCCATTCGTAGTACACAAGTGTCCAGAATCCATGATGATGATCATGGTGACAATGGTGATAGCTAACACTTCCTGGTGGCTCCTTACATGCCAAGCACTGTCGTACTCATGTTTTCCGGACTCAATGCTGGGAGATGAGCAGCGTATGCATTTTACACACGAGGGAACTGAGCAACGGGGCCAGGTCCTCATTTCCATTCCTTTTATGTGAATCGTGACTTCTAAGGTCTAAGTGCCAAGTGACTGGTGGAGAGACCAAAGCAGCCAGATGACGAAGTGGTGCCTGAGTCCCCCCATCCTTTCCTCTGGCTCCCCAGGAGCTGAGAGCCTTACCCAGAGCCCCAGCCCAAGGCAGGTGTGATTCAAATTTGTGCCTCAGCAGAATTCCCAGTTATCATGCTACGGGCGCATTCCTTCTGGAATAGTGTAAACCAACAAAGTTGAATCACCTTTGGGGAAAAGTCTCTCCTGTTCCGTTTAGAGGAGCCATTTCAGATGGGAGGCAGCACTGAGTTGGGCAGGTACAGACAGGTGTGGCCCCAATTGTGGGCCTGAGGCTGGGAGAGAATCTGCGTTTCCATCATGCTCCTGGGCGATGCTGATGTTGCTCCTCTCTCTTGAAAGACGGTATGGTGCTAGGCTGAAGGTAGAAGGAACCTTGGCCTTGCACGGTCTGGGCTCTAGGCTCAGCACTGACCCCCAGCTGCTATGTATCTTCTGGCAAGCCTCTTCACCTGGGCCACAGTCCCTTCTCTTTAATGCGTGGAAAAATGATATTGCCCACCCTCCCCTCCCCCACATAAGCTGCGGAGAGCCTCTCCTCTAGTGTGGGGGACAATGCTTGCCACCTCATGTTTGAACACTGTTCTCAAGAAGTCCTTTCCAGGCCCCCCTGGGCTCATGACTGCTCCACACTGGTGATCTGCATCCTGTGAGAATTGGCCTAACCCCTCTCTCGCCCCCCCGCCTCAGGGACACACAGATCTGTCACCTCCAAATCACAGCAACAGAACCCTCGAGGTCAGACAAAACCCAGGTAGATATTTTCTCTGCCTCTTGGGAAGACACGTAGGGATCCCTGGGTCCTAGAGAGGTGAGTCACTCAGTTTATCATGCTTCCCTCATTTGGGAACATAGCATGGAGTGGTGGTAACAGAGTCATCCAGGTAGAGCCTTGTGTTGGCTGTGTAATCCCAGGCAAGTGACTTAACCTCTCTGAGCTCAGTGTACTCATCTGTAAGTGCCGTGAATGTCACTACCTATGCCATGGGGCTGCTGGAAGGGGCTGGCACATCAGTGTTTCTTTAAGGTCTCTCATTGTTGCTATAACCACGGTTATTTGGACATTGGTTACAAGAGAGGATTCTCGGGTATCTACCGTAACAGTAAACTCTTAAAAATTGGCTTTTAAAAATATGTTCTTCTTTCCTTATAAAATTAATATTTTGTCTGACATTAAGAACACTTGGTTTTTGAAATTAACAATTAGAAATCAAGGGCTTCTAAAAATTGTAGACCCCTGTGGCTTCTTTGACCTTCCCATCTGAGGGCCAGTGTCTGCGAGGGAGGAGGGTGGGGGATACAGCTGGCAGGGCCCTGTTGTGAGTAGGCACTTGCTAGGCATTAATCTTCCCACACCTACACGGGGTGAGGGACTAGCTCGAGCCGTACAGTGGCAGAAATTGATGAGTGGCTGAGCCCGAGCCAAATGAGCAGAGCCGGTGTTTGCCATTTACTAATGCCCCATCTGTATAATATTGGGGGCAGGAAGGAGAGCATATCTACTAGAACATGACAGTAAATAGAATGTACGGAGTGGTTTAGAACAGGCTCTGGAGCCAGACTGATTTAAACAAGGCTCAGTTACTTCCCAGCTGTGTGACTTCAGGTGGTTCAGTCAACCTCTCTGTACAGCAATTTTCTCATCTGTAAAATGGGAAATAATCATACCTAACTCGTAGGACTGATTTCAGAGTTGGGATGCCTGGGTGGCTCAGTGGGTTAAGCATCTGCGTTCAGAGCCAGTCTTGATCCCAGGATCCTAGGATCAAGTCCTGCATTGGGCTCCTTGTTCAGTTGGGAGCCTGCTTTTCCCTCTGCCTGCCCCTCCCCCTGATTGTGCTCTCTCTCTCTCTGATAAATATATATATTTTAGATTTTATTTATTTATTTGACAGAGAGAGATCACAGTAGGCAGAGAGGCAGGCAGAGAGAGGGGAAGGGAAGCAGGCCCCCTGCTGAGCAGAGAGCCCGATGCGGGACTCGATCCCAGGACCCTGAGATCATGACCCGAGCCGAAGGCAGCGGCTTAACCCACTGAGCCACCCAGGCGCCCCTCTCTGATAAATAAATACAATCTTTAAAAAAACAATTTAAGGGTTAAAATGAGTTGATAAATATCAGACTGATAAATATCAAATACCAATACTGCCTGTCCCCTACATAGCAAGGACTCTATGTTAGGTATTATCATCATTGTTATAAAATAAATACTATGAAGGTAGGAATCCTTGTCTATTTTGGTCACTAGTCTGTTTTAGAACAGTGTCTGGTACTTAATAGGTGTTCCATAAATAAATCTTGAGTGAGTATTGTTGCAAGCAGATAAACCGGTTTTTTGTAATGCAGACATTATTTATTTTGGCCAGCAGAGGGCAGCAAATAGCTATGTCCGATGCTAATTCTGGGCAACGCTGGTTTACATGTTAATTTCCAAGGCTAATAGGGCTGTCCTTCTGGGTGGCTGGTGGGTTAACAAGTTGCCATAGCACCTATATGAGTGGCCCCTACCCACTCACCTCTGTGTCAGTTGCAATGATTGGCAGAAATTCCAACTCACAACAAATTTTGTTTCAATTTTTTTCTCAGGGCCCCAATTTATTTTCAATTTCCTCCCCACTCCCTCCCTCTCTTCTTTTTCTTCTTTGTCCTTGTTCTGTTTCTCTCACACACCCTGCTCTGCATCAAGCTAGTACACGGTACACACTCCCAAATGTTATCCGTGCAGCTGCTGCCTGTCTTCCAAATTGTGACTCCTAGGGTGCATATCCTTACGCAGTATTCTGCCCATACTTCCTGGTATTCTTCCCTAAATTTAGTATTACTAAATGTGGTGTAATAAACACTTGATCAAACTAGATCAAGCTAGGTCCAGAAAGGTACTGTAACTTGGCCAGGGACACACAGCGCTTAGCTGTGGAGTAAGAGTACTGGCCAGGGTCTTCTAAACTATCCACCCCATTAGGTCTCCACTTGCTTGATGAAAGAGGAAAATTTTTAAATTAGAAAAAACACAGGTAACCCACTCCATTACCTTGCACAGCTAGTGCAGCATTTCCATTGGGTCAGCATGCAAGGAACGTCGGCCAGGCATCTGGTGGGGAGATTTCCTGTGGTGGCTGCTCCTGGCTGTAGCTCAGTCAGTGTCCCTGAACTGGAGACAGTCTGCTTAACTGGGGGTGAAGGCCCTTGCACCGGGACTCACCCCTCTGGAAAGGGTTGCTGGGTACAGGAGCTACCTAATGTAGCTCAGAAGAGCGAGGAGAGGTGTGGGGCTGCACAGTCAATAACTAATTGCGACCTATTTATACCAGCGCCCCCTCCCCCCAACGCCAGATGGCAATGCCCAGTGAATCTGGATCAGGTGCTCCTTATTACTATAGGACATCATTAGCACACAGCCACCTTTATGATTCTTAGAATCAGGGCTGGTGAGAGATTACCTAGTTCAAGGGACAGCAGGTTGGAAGAGCGTGTGGGAGGGTGGTTTGGGTGCCCTGAGTGTCCCAGAGCAAAGCTACATGCAGAGCCAGGATCAGAATTCACTAAAAAGCACTAATTATCCTGGAGCACCTACACACTTCCCAGATTCCAAGGTCTAACTTTTGTCCCAAGAATTTGCTCAGCGGTCGTTGTCATCCTCCGTTTGGCCAGAAGAGGGCAGACACTTGCCATCAATGGAAGTGGAGAGCAGGAAGCTCTTGGAGGCTAGAAGAACATCTCCCTAATAAGGTCATTCTGCTCTAATGAGAGTTGCAGCTCAAAACACAAATTCCTGATGCTTCTCCTACAAATATGCTACTCAAAAGACAGGGAAGTTCAGGGACTGAAAACCTCTTCTTTGTTTCTCACTTTACCTCTCCCAGACTCATTCTTTATTATGCGAAGTAGGATCTCCACTATGTGACTATCAAGAGGTGTTTTTAGGTGGAAAATAGGTAAATTATAAAATTCCTTATTATAAAACACACACAAAGAAAGAGAGGTCCACAGTAATGGTGTGTGTGTGTGTGTGTGTGTGTGTGTGTAAGAAAGCTGAACAAAGGAGAGATGTCCAAGCTGTGGGAGGGTTTTCTGGTCTTGGATGAATAGATTTGTACATCCTCTGGCAATTGAAACCAACCCATTTTGCACTTGGAAAGGCCTTTGCTACTTGCATTTATATTTCAAACTGTGCTTATTTTAAAATTGTGTTTTACCTTTTAATCTGTGTGAGAAAAGTGAAATATCACTGGGATACTTGCAAAGTCCTATAATTACGTTGAAAAGTATTGCTGAATGTAAACGAATGGTGTTTGAGTGGTTACATGGTCACAAGAAGCAAAAAAGTAAGATGTGGGTATTTTTAAAAACCTGGTGCCATTTTCTTAGGATGTCGAGCCCCAGGGGAAGTATTCTTTTCACACTCATCTGTGCTCCCTGGAGCAATACTGCAGTCTGAGTAACCCATTTTGGAACAGTGAGGAACCAGATTGCAGTTAACAAGAAGCAGTCACATGGGAAGGGTCTGGAAACCAGGTGGGCAGGAGGGGTTTTGGAACTGAGAGTACAAACCTGGAGCAGAGCAGGCCTGAGTGGGAGAGGACCTGGGAGGGAATTCCATAAGAACAAGAAGGTCAAAGCCACAAAGGAAGGGCTGGTCTCAATACTGAACAGCGTCTCAATAACCGAAGCCAAGAGCATTGCTCCCAACAGGACACTGGCTGGTTCAAAGGGTGCCTAGAAGACCCTTCTGATGTCCAGAGAAAAGGCATCACTGAAGATAGTCTTGGAAACCAGTATCTCTACCCAGCCAAAGCAGCCACGTGTCAAAACGCGATGGGTGAGAGCAAGCTTGCAGAAGTCAGGATGGTTCTTTTAGCACCACAGGATGAACGGAGCTGGAAAGACAGGGACAAAGGTCAAGTTCCATGAATGTCAGACTGTACCGGCGACTTCAGCCAAGTCGGGGCCACTAACATTTCCCGAAAGGAGCAAGGTTGGGTTGAATGAAAAAAAGGGGAAAAAAGGGTCCCAAAGACTGTATGTTTCCATTGCAGTCAGACTGAGATTAGGATTAGCCAACGTGTGTTCACTGGCTCACAACCCTCCCCAACTGAATTCCCACACTCTGCTAGGCACTCTGGAGGGAGCTATGTGTATTTGCTTTGGAGGCTCAGGGAAGCCTCAGGCTTCACTGTGGTTGAGACATTCTGTTTCTTCTGTGTCCTCCTTTAGCCTCCATGATTACCCAACGACGGCAAAGGGCGAACGTGTCTGGGGTGACGGAGCCGCATAAGTGCGTGCCCGCTGCACTGTGAGATCACGTGGGAACGGCCATCTAGTGAGGTTCCACAGTGTGACCGGCCAGCCTCTCCCATCCAGATCATTTTGAAGAAGCTGATAAAGCATAGTTTATAGAACTGTCCAGGTGAGAATGAGACCCAAGACCAATCTCCACTCTGAATTTCTTCTGACCTTCTCAAAAGTACCTGCCAGGATGTGACTTCAGGGCTCTGCCAGCTCTGAGAGATGCTGAAGGACTCAGGCATGAGGGCTGTTGCCAAGATCTACCTCAGCTCCGAGGAAGGATGAAACAACCTGGAGATCACGTGGGGGACCACTTACATGGTTACTACGGACAATTCCTTCCCAGAAGGGGAAGCTGTAGGAACACTTCATGAATACCCAATGCAACTGAACCACATAAAACTGATATTGTTCTCTTTGAAATGATTTCATTTGCTTGTTGAATACATTGATTTTTCTTTTTAAAAAAGCAGATAATTGGGAAGCTTTCCACTTCTTTTCTATCATATTCTTCAAAGCTACCTGAACAATTTAGGACAGCTTGTAGAACTGATGATATACATGGCCAGTAATTTTTTCTCTCTAAATGAATGGTCCTTAATAAAGGCTTCTTCTCACCTCTTGGAGAGTCTCTTGAACCTTCCATCGATCAAAAGTGGTTGGGTTCAGTGTGCACTCTTGAAACTGAGAACTCCAGCACTCATTTCATGTTTGTGGAGATGACAGGACACCCCGAGGGACTGGAGACAACCTCTCTCCTTTGGACTTCGTTTCTCTTCTAACATCCATCCACTATTTCTCTCCCGTCTCTGGATGAAAGTATCATTTCACTCATTCAAAACTAACCCATTAACTTGTGTTCTTGATCCCTAATCTCTGAATTTCCTTGGGGCTTATGTTACTTCACCATCTTCTTCACCTCAGGGCTGGCGCTCACTCTTCAGGTTTACAAACTCAGTCCTATTCTCCCCTCAGACGACAAAACACAAGCCCCCCCCCTTTACCCTGGTTCCTACCCCTTCCCTTCCCAACAAGACCACCCATTAATTCTGTTCCAAGTCTGACTTCTGTCCTGCCACTTGAGAAGGCCATAGACTTCCAAACCACCAAATCTAACAAGTTTTACTCCTTAAATGCTGTCAAATCTCTCAGGCTTTCTAACTCCTTCCCCCGTGAATCTGGCTCTTTCTTTGGCTTTTTTCACAACTTGCATTTTTCTGGGTAATCTAACCTCATTTTCTCTCAGGAGGCTGTGCCCAGTTCACCACTCTTGCCAGCTACCTTCTCCAAAGCTTTGATGCTCTGCCCCAGCTGTACTTCTTATTCTGGATAAGGACTGCCAAACCTCCTACCCCAGTGGTCTGTGTATTTACCTCTCACCTCTAATTGTTACTCTGTCGATTCTTCCAGAAGATGGCTTTGAAAACTCAGCCCAGCAAATCCAAGTTCATTGTCTTGCTCATTGTGGCAGATCTTTCCCGAGTGTTTACCCAGCTCAAAATGGATTCTTCAGAAACTGACCCCAATCCACGGGGTAAGCCACTAGCAGCTGTTGGACTCAATTTCCTGAACACGGTTGACTGGCAAAGGAACAGGTCGCTGCTTGAGGCTGAGCTGCTCATATACTCCCTCCTAGGTTTGAAATGAGACAGAGACTTGGACTAGGTATAAATAGGTACAGCTTGAGGGGAAAGGTCCATGAATTCCTGGTGCTGGGGTCACTTAGAGTTGTCCCAGTTGCTAATCTTGCTGGTTAATTCCACTCTTCCATGAATCCTTGCGCTACTCTAGGAAAGTTCTAGTGAGGTTCTTCTTTGCTCTAAGGTTGCTAGGCTTGACTTCTACTACTTACAGACCTTTAAGTAACAGATGCACTGATACATCTCTAGGAACCGCGAATTCTGTCCCGGGCCTTACCATTCCCTCACCCAGCAAGGGCTTGCTTGTGATTTGACGCTGCTGCGCTGGATTTTCACGAGGCTCACATTCAGAACACTCAAACCATGTCGGTTTTATCTCCAAATAACTCCCATCCTCTCCATGTCCTCTACTGTGTCTTAGTTCTAGCCTAGGAAATCTCTTTGCTGAGCCCGTCCAGCCTCTCCTGGATCCAGTGATCATTCTGATCGTATCGCTTCTCTGCCTAACACCTTAGGTTCTGTCCTACAGCTCTTACCACAGCATTCAACACCCTTTTCATTGTGGCTCAAGGGACACGGGGCTCATCTGCTGTTTCCACTCCTCCCGTGTGCCAGCCAGGCCTGAGGACAGGCCGCACCCAAACCTTCTCTGCTCTTTACTTCCCCTATGATTTTTGGACTGTGTTTCCTTTCTGCCCCTCGGCCTTGGTAAAATCTTACCTCTTCAAGGCCAACTTGAAGCCTTTCCTATCTCCTTAGGAGAAACTCTCCCTCCATCCTTTGGGACAGGAGTTCACTAATCACATTTACATTCGTCCTCCCATCCCGATGGCAAGGCACAGGCTACATGGATTTCCTGGCACCACAGTGGTTGATCAGAAAAGATGTCGAATGTGTCTGATTGCATACATCACGTGTTTATCAGGATAGGAAAAGGCCCGGGAGAAGTGCCAAAGCCAAAGTGTGTGTGTCTTTCCATCATGGCTGAGTGTGACTTTAGCCAAAATCAGGGACGAGAAAGGATGGAGGCTGCGGAGTGGGTAGATTCCATGGCCTGCGCCCCAGACCCGCAGGCACGTGTGCGTGAAAAACACTCACAAAATGGTTTCTCGACTCCAGGAAGAACACGTTTATATGGCTTAGAGCGTAAGAACATTTCCATATACTCTAACTCATTTAATTGGCAGGGCAACCCCGTGAAGTGATGAAAGGTTATGAATGCCAGTCTGTAGGTGAGAGAACAGCTAGGTCAGGAGGTTTCAACAAGGTCATCTTGTTAATGATGACAGGAAACCGTGCCTTGGAATGCCCGATCCGGTATCCTCTCTCTCTGCTGTGCCACGTGGCCTCTCAGATGACAGAGTTAAAATGCAATGAAACAGGCTACTTGGGAAGTGGGAATAAGGGGATGGGGGTGCAGATGTCCGGCTGTACATCCTCTAACTTTTCTTCCCCACCCTTGGGGCCACACGTGTGAGCGCTTGTTGCCAGCCTAGCACAGAAAGTATGACCCTATCTCCAGAAATTGATACGATCCCCCCAAACACTCCGATGTGGTGGCAAAATATTTTAACTTTTCATAAAGCTGCTTCCCCAGCCGGTTCTCCCCCACCCCCACCCCCAGACTCAGCAGGGAAAAGATCCCGCGGGCATGAGCGGTGGTGGAGGCGGAGGACGACGTGTGCGTATCCATAGGGGCACATACATACAGGTTTATTTAAATGATCAGATCTACACTTTTGGAGGCTATTGGAAGCATCTTATCAAAAGAAAACACATTTTAAGCAAGAGGTTAAAAAAGCTTTTCAGACCCAAAGGCCATTTAATACAATAAATCCTACTCGGGTAGTTTAGCAAACATTTTTTAAAACCCACATCCAACAGACTGGTTAGTACTGGATATACAGATTTGGTTTCAAAGCTGAAATGCCCCTGGCGTAATAGACCGTCTCATGAAATTCAGTTATTTTATATTATGCCATAAAAAATAGGGACACACATCTATTGACAACTTAAATATTAACTCAATAGGCTAGTTGGTGATATAAATAGAAAAAAAAACCCCAACAGACAACAAGTGGTCACAGACTAGGTTTGAGAAGACTATGACATCAGCCTATCCTGGCCTGCAAAGATGTTAAAATCTATCTTAGAATCTAAAACAGGAAAGAGAGTCAAATATTCCACTCCATATAGACCCCATCTGGCCCAAACCATCCCCCAAGGAGAACACCCCCAACACATGAGGTTTACTAACCACCTGCTACAGATGTTACTATGTCACTAATTAACAATGATCACAGAAAATGTGTCATATCAGAGGCTTTGTTATCATACACAACGCATTAGTGGCCGCGGGAATTGTCCTCCGAGAGCTACAGTCGGAAGGCGAACTGACGAACGTCTCTGCTGCTGGTCCAGGAAACCACAGCCAGAAGCCTGGAGCTTTCCTCTGCGCCTGAGCTCTCTGGGGCACGCTCCCCGCTCTAGCTAGAGGGGCCCAGATGCGGGACCGTCCCAGCCGGATGCTGTAGCCTCTTACTCCTGGGCCTCCTTGCGGGTCAGCTTGTAGATCTCGGTGGGTCCGTCCACATGAGTGATGGTGGTGGTGAGCTGTAGTTCCTCCCCACTGTGGACACCCAGATCACCTGAAAGAGGTTTTTGGTGTGAGATGTGTGCGAGGAGGAAGAAGCTGGCATTCGCCGCCGTAACAGCTGCCCCAACACCAGCCCTCCTTCACATCCCGAGCTTCCAGAGACCACCAGGGCACAAACACCTGGGCCAACGCTGCACCCCCTTCACTCAGGCTCTGCGGTACTTTGGGAGCATTCCTGTCTCTCAGGGAGGAGATATTAATGATAGATGAGTCAGCATACTGCTTCTATCATGTGTAGTCATTATTAACATTTAATGAGAGCTTACTTTGTACCAGACGCCATTCTCCAGGCTTTATATGTAATCGTAGTTAATCCTCCCAAGAGCCACCCCAGGTGGGCGCTGGGATCCCAGCAGCTTTAGAGATGAGGAAACAGGGAGGGAAGTAAGGACACTGCCCCAGGTGGAGAGGCAGACACACAACAGAGCCAGGAACTAGGCCAGGCAAGGAAAGTCTGACTCCAAGGCCAACGCAGGCTAAACCAGCACAACACGCCTCCCCAGGGATGGGGTTGTGAGGCACGGACACACTTGCTGTGAGTAATTTACAAAGCAGCTACGCCACCGCCACCGGAGGGCAAACAAGACCTGCCTATATTTACTAACAGACTGGGTTTAGAAACGTTTAGGGGTTTTCTCCTCCTGGAAAAAAAGGTCCTAGAAATGTGCTCAAAATTTTCTGCTGCCCCTGGAATTCTGTACACAACACCTATGGTCTTGGACTCCCCATCAGGGACAGACATATTCCTCTGCTAAAACAGAATGATGTAGTCTTTTCTCCACTAGCAAGAAAAAATATGTTTCTGTGAATTAAAGCCCCCTACCTGCCATGAGGCAAACTAAATAAACATGTAACTAACTGGCAAAGGGAAAATGGGAAACATCAGGACCTAGCTGTTCTCAGACCGCGTCTGGGTGGGATGCGCATGGACTTGCAGATCTGCAGAAAGAGGTGCTGGAGAATGAAAGGTCAGGGTTAGGTCTGTGATTTGTATATGTTCTATGTCTATTTTTATTATATGTTATATTTTATTTTATTACGATATATGCTTTTTATATATTTATAGCTTTATGTTTCTACTGTGTACATATATTTTCTAGGACTAAAATTTGTCCCAGTTCAAAGCACAGAATTAAATAAATAAGTGTACTTTTCAACTGGGGTTGAAACTTAGAAGAAAGCTTCAGTCCTATGCTTACAGCTAATGTCTTGTCACTAGTCTAAGAACTGCTGGGCCTCAACACATCTGCAGGCCTCAGAACCCAGGAGTCACCCCACACCCTGGTCCCGCAGGCTGCGAGGCTGGTGCTCCTCACATGTGCCACGTGGTATTAGTTTTTCACTTAGACCCGTTTCTCAGCAGCTGTGCGGCAGCATCAGTCTTAGTAAATGCTGGTCTGCGGCTTTCTACCCAAGAGACTCCCCTCTTTCAGCAGCTGGGTCATGAGCTGATGCAAAGGACTGCTAATGGTGTTGAGGGCTATTTGCCCAAGGGTCTGATCCACAGAACTGGGGGCAGAGCAAGTAATAAAGGGGCTCTCAGGCCAGCCTCCAGCACATCCAGCTTTATCTTTCCTTGGGCCAGCACAGAGACCAATGGGGTGCAAAGCCTGCAGAAGCCTTCCGCAGAGCCCCCAGAGGCCACACTGAACCATTACTTGTACAACAAGCAAGTTTTCCCAGGCCACCAGCTTGCATTCTCACGGTTGCAACTTCTAGCCCACTCCTCAGTCTAGCACAATGCCTAGGCCTCAAATTTCTGGGTCAAAGCTAGTTCTGGATTTGCATATCTGGGTGAGCCATCAAAACTTCAAAGCAACAGTCAGGAAGTGGATGTCTGCGTGAGTCATTAAAATTCCAAAGACAGCCCTGACCACCCCAATAAAGCCATTAGCACCTCCAAGAGTTTACCTAAAGAATCTCTTTCACTGAGGACTAAAAATAGACACTAGAATGTAATTCTACTCAGGTTTTGAACCCAAGATGCTAATTCTTTAAGCTTAAAATGCGATTCTCATTAGCATGTCCTAAAAAATGTGTATGATCCTACATACCACTTGAACCAAATTACTTTAATGAGCACACAGAGAGGTCTCTCTCGTGTGCTGACACTGTTCTAAACACTGTACAAATACTAACATATTTAATCCTCATACTAGTGCTTTGACAGAATCGCTACCGTCCTCATTTCCGTTCTATGGATGAGAAAACAGATGAGGCACAGAGAGGTTAAGTAACTTGCCCAAGGGCCAGGCTGGGAAACTGATGTGGGATTCAAACCAGACCAATAGGCTCAGGAACCCAGGCTGTCGAACCTTTAGGCTACGCTGACTCTTTGGAAACAATCCAGTTCCTACCAGCCAGCAAGACTGCCCGCAGAAGAGGAGTCCACATACAATGTGTCAGGTCACAAACATATACATGCATGATCTGGATGAGATGTGCAGCATGTTAACTCTGCTTCCGTATTTGATGAAAGAGAATTTAACGCACACAGTATCAGCGTCTGGGTAGTAAAGAGAGCTGTTACTTATGAGTATTTACCCTATGCGCTAGGAGCAGGTCAGCAAGCCTTGTATTTCTTTGTAAGACAGCAAGACACTGAGGCTCAAATAGGCAATTAACTTCTCTGATGTGAACCAGGTTGCTCCCAGCAGAGCTGGGATGAGGACCCAGACCAATGGGACCCTGGCTGGACAAATCTATGATTCATTCACGTGTGGTTTTATTGCACCTTGAAGGCCAGCTCCCCGCACCCGCATCCCCCTTAGGGAGTGAATGTGGGAATACGGCAGGAACATGGCAGGAGTGGGAATCCCTCCATTTCTTTCCAAACTCCATCAACCCCTACTTCTGCCAAGGTCTTGCTCCATCTGTTCCTCTCCCTCACTCTTGGCTCCTGCTACTCAGTACACAAACATGCTCAAAGTCTTTTCTAAGACAAAAGAAAAAAAGAAAAAGAAAAAAGAAACAAAACAAAACCAAGAACCAAAATCCACAAAACCCTTTCCAAAAATGCATTATGTTTCTTGTTTAGGGAAGAAGGGAAGAATAAATAGGGAAAAAAATTAAGAAAGGTAAAGACAAGAATTCTTCAGTTTGCAGTAAGGCTCTTTCCCTGCTTATGGTGTCAGCTGCTCTCAGCTAATTAACAAGGGGATGAGGGCTTGTTTCTGTCTAACTGTTGTGAAATGGGACTAATCTCTGGCATTGGATTGACTCACCAAGGACTATCAGTGGATCCCTATTTATGATATGGCATCTATAGGTATGTAGCTGCTTGCTGCTTGATTCTAACTGGCTGGAACACGTCCCGGAGACACGGAAAGCTTTATAAACGATGCTATAATGAGGCAGCAATTACCACAGCTCCCTAAGACTGGCCACATTTTAATGACGATCCCTTGTGTATCTGTGGCTGCTGGAGTAAAGGAAAGAAAATGTGCTACGGTTAACTCCAAGATTGTTTCACAGAATCTGGAGACCAGCAGTCTTACAACATTATGGGGCTAACTAATTCTGTCTTCACAACCACCAAGGCGAATGAACACCGTGTTACCCAGACCTGGAAGCCAGAAAGCTCCGGCACCACGAGTTCATATTTCTTTAGGTCAGATTCAGTGCACACTGGAGCCAGGATTCCCAACCATCTATGTCTACCTCCAAAGCTTATGTTCTTTTTATAACACCCTTGACTTCATTCTTTCCTGTGGAATTTTCTCTAGTCCCATACTGACCTCCCTCCTATTCACCTTCAAAACTAAGTTCAAACGGTAACTCTCTGTAATAGAGTCCAGCCTGGTTCGTGGCAGAATTAAAAAATACAAGGAGAGTAGAGTGTTTGTAAAGCTAAACTATTTCCATGGACAGGACTGCGGTTGACTCTAAGACGTCCCTCCTACACTTTGGGTGTTGAAAATAAATTGGACAATAGGGGGCGCCTGGGTGGCTCAGGCTCTGCCTTGGGCTCAGGTCGTGATCCCAGGGTGGCCTGATGGAGTTCCCTCCTTGGGCGCTTTGCTCAGTGGGAAGTCTGCTTCTTCCTCTCCCTTTACCCCTCCCGCCCTGCTCCTGCTCTCTCTCACACACATAAAAATATATATACATTTTTTAAAGTGGAGAGTAGGTTCTTAAAAATCTTCAAAAAACTTTTTTCAAAGAATATAAATAACCACTGCAGCTTCTGATAGGTACTAAGTGCTCATTATAGCATCCACAAAGACTCTCCTGGTACACACCAATCCAGGTCCTCCCTGCTCCACTGTGTGTGGGTGGTTAAGCCCAGCAGAGCAGCCCTTGTGTTCCCCATGGAACCCTCAGCTGGAAAATAGGTGTGCCTCAGGATGGCTTGGTTTTTGTGACCCCTTCCAGGGGTTGGGGCACAGTGGCCTGGATCCAGCCATCTCTTATCACTTTCAGGCATTTAGGTGGTTTATACCAAGCATGGGGTGAGCCATTCCCCATTTACCTCCAAAGTACCTCTAGATACCAAGTACCAGGCAACTGCCAGAGGGTGGACACAATAAAACCTAGGCATTTTGAGTGAAATTTTAATGTTATGGGCTGAATTATATCCTTCCAAAATTCATTTGTTGAACTCCTAATTCTTAGTACCTCAGAATGTGACTATATGTGGAGACAGAGGTATGGAATAAACATGAGGTCATAGGGAGGTCCCTAATCCAATAAGACCTATCTATGTCTTTATGTGAAAAGATTAGGGTACAGAGACACACAGACGAAAGACCATGTGAGGACACAGAGAGAAGATGACCATCTACAAGCCAAGAAAAGAAGCATGAGAAGAAACCAGTCCTGCCGAAACTTTGATCTTGGACTTCCAATCTTTAGAACTGTGAAAAAATACATAGATTTCTGCTTTAAGTCTTTCATTCTGTGGTATCTGCAATAGCAGGCTTCCCAAACTGATAAATTTAGGAAGCAGAAAGTTCCTCCCAAGAAGGTGATTGAGGGTAGGGTAATAGTCATCTGAAGAGCTGGAAAAAATTATTTACTTTGCCAGGGAAAGGAAAGATCAGGTCACTGGAAGGACAGCAGCCCTGGGAGAGGCGCGAGACGGGAAGTGCCCAGCTCCATTCAGCAGAGCGGAGGCGTTCGGCTGGTGATGGCTTGTGACAGGCTTCCCATCTTCATTAGGACAAGGATATCGAGACCCACTCCAGAGTCCGAGTCCGGCCCTGGTGGTAAGACCACTTCCATCAATGCTCACAGACATCAAGAAGCCAGGCCAGCCATGGGTGGGTCATCTAACACGCAACCAGGGGAAAGGCCTCAATAAAAGGCAGCCACTGTCAAAGCCTCATGACTCAAACCAAACATTTATTGAGGCAACAAAAGCCAAAGCCACCTTTCCTGTGAAACAAGCAGCAGGAGACCTTAGAAGCCTCTGGCAGGAAAACTGACACAGCGTGGTAGCGAGCTACCAAGACATAGGACCCGGGGTTGCTGCTGTGGCTTCCAGCAGAATGAGTGTGTCAGACAGAAGACATTCAGTGCAAATAGAAATAGAAAGCAACCAGTTGGCAATTAGAGCGTCTCCTGTACCCTTCGTCACAGTCATCCAGTCAGGAATTCCGTTTCTCAGTTTTTTTTCTAAAACCTTCTGACAAGAATTCTATAGACGAAAGAACACAGAAACGAAAGCTATTATTAAGAATTGTCTGACTTCATAAGCAGCTCCAACTTTTTTTCCCACATGAATTGGTGGCTGAGGGGGTTTGGACAGTTTGTTGAGTGTGGACATATCGATGCTGAGCCCCTGGGAGATGCCGTCTTCGCTCCGACCTAAGGTTAACATCAGCCTGCTGCAATTCGTGTCTGCCTGGGAAGACAACTAGAATGATTCACAAATGGCTCATGGGAACAGGTAAAAAGAACAACTTTAATGAGAAGGTAGCAGGAGCCGGGCAGAAAATGTGAAGGTCCTTAAAAGAATGAGGTCTAAAATATCTTTGCTAAATTAAAACAAGTCGGGGCGCCTGGGTGGCTCCACTGGTTGAGAGACTGCCTTCAGCTTGGGTCGTGATCCTGGAGTCCTGAGACTGAGAACCACATCGGGGCCTCCCGCTCGGCAGGGAGTCTGCTTCTCCCTCTGACCTCTCCCCTCTCATACTCATTCTCTCTCTCTCAAATAAATAAATAAAATCTTTTTTAAAAAGTTGTATGTCTGTTTTTATATGTGTGTACACAAACACACAACAATATGTACACACACATAAAATGATTATAGTTAAAGATATAGATATATAGATCTATATCTTTATATATATAGATATATATACAGAGAGAGATTTATCTATATATATGAAATAACTGACGTGAGAACATTTCTGTCACCAGCTATGATGAATCAACCAACTAGAAGTTGGAACCCAGAGCTCCATACCTTTGCAGCACCCATCAGCTGCTAAAAACATGAAAGGGTTCCGGCCTAGAGCTGTTCTGCCATGTCCCAAGTTTCAAGAGGCAGCCAAGGAAGCCTTGCCTCTCAGACCAGGCTGCTAGCTCCATGAGAGCAGGGACTGTGTCTTGGTCCCTCCTTTGGGCTTCAGGTCACTCCATCTGATCAAACCTGATGCAGTGCTAAGTACTGAGGTACTCAGAGGTTCATTTCTAAGGGTCATTTTCCGATCCACACAGTAAAAGAGAAACACATGTATAAGAAAAAAAAAATGCTCTTTAGAAAGCCAACCTTTCTAGAACCTGCCATCTGCTTTGTTTCTCTCCGTCCATTCCTTGACCAAAAGGGAGAGGCTAAAGTCTATGCTCTCTGCTTTCATTTCCTTCCTACCCACTCCCTCCTGATAGTTCTTGGCATCTCCTCTCCACGTCCAAAAAAACCAATCCCTCTCAATGTTCCTTCTCTTTCTTTATCCCCTTTGGCTGCATCAGAAACCACCTGCCAAGTTCCTGCAAAGGAGCTTTTTCCAGAGGTCCATCTCACCAAGGCAAGAAGCACCACACACCTGGGATTCATTCTCCATAGCCAGAGATCTGAATTCTTGGCTCTGGACCTTAAAAGCAAAGGAGCGGGGGAGCCCCAGCCAACTTAAAAATAAAAACTTTCCACAAGAAAGGGAAAGGAGCATGGGAAGGCTGGGGAGGAGAAGGGATGTCATCCAGAGATCCACAGAATTTAAAAATACAGTGTAACTCCCGAGGAGTTCATTTTCTAGGTTTCCATAATACTCTGAACTAACTCTTTCCAAGGAGCTTCAAAATCCTGTAACTCCTGGGAGACACTGTGTGGTCTGGTGGTAGACGGAAGAGTTGAGAAGTGAAGGCGGGCAGAGAAGGAACATGATTTGAGAACCTGACGTGGAAAAGCCCCTTCCAAAGGCATGAGGGCGGGAATGGAAGGACACAACAAGCTGCCCGGGGGGCTCTTGGGCTGCTGTGAAATCACAGCTGATCATGTTACCATCACAGAACCGTTAAGTTGTGTGGCTTGTGTTTATGATCGGAACAGGGTCCCAAAAGAGCCTGCCCACTTAACTGCTTGAAAATTTGTTTTTTCAACAAAGGCCCTATTGGCATTTTAGGCTGGACAATTCCCTACTCCAGGGGACTATTTTGCTCTTGGCAGGACACTTAGCATCCTTAGAATCTGTCCCCTAGATGCTAGTGGCACCCTGACAATCCCAAAACAAATAAACACAAATACTTTTGGCAAGGGATTTGGGGGATAGGACCTCCTGGTGAGAGCTAGCTTTTGAGCCTTCTGTGAAGTTAGAGGTCAAGCCGCCTTCAGCCTCTCCCTGCCCCCAGCCCAAATCTGTGGGGAGGGCTATTCTCAATTGCAAAGTTTCTTTAAGCCTCAGAGGGTGGCTGTTGTGCAGAGTAAGAAGTCCCAATGGGAGCTGCCTAATACCTGGCTTGCAAATCAAGCATTTGGCCCAACAGGGTGACAGGCAGTCAGCCTACCTCTAAGGGGCTGGCCACAGCTCTGGCTTCCACGTGCCTAAAAGTGCTAGGATGGGCAAATTATAACCAGTGTTGGGAAATCCCTTACCTGGGACAGAATCACCCCCCTGAGCTGCCACTTTATCGTAAGAGATGCTCCTCTTTGCCAACGGGAAGAAAGAGAAGCACAGACCTTCACGGTTCCAAGACTTTAAGAGATCACACAACTGGGAGAAGTGGTGCACAGAGGTTAAGTAGTATGCCAGAGTCACCGAACCCAAACCACCAGAATAGTTTACATAAAGCGCTCTAGTATGCGGTCAGTACTCAGACTATTACCCATTAGTAGTATCATTCCAACTTCCCAGTAAGTCCAGTGACTGCTTTATGGGGAATTTCCCTGGAAGGCAGGAACTTCATCTACTGGATTCCTGCTCAATACTCTCAAGTCGAGGACATGCCCATGTGGTTTCTGTCAAAGTCCAACAGGATGACCATGAAATGAAATTAAGATTCTTGTTCACAAGCCCAGAACCCCTTCCTGCTGGCGTTCTGGAGGTCCACTATTTGAGGGGTCATGTGCCACCATTCCCCATGCGGAGTGCGACCAGCCAAGGAGCAGGAAGGAAGACAGGCCAGAAGTACACTCTTACACAGAAGTGGCAAGTATGGTATAGAGACGGATGGTGGCTGAGAAACATCCACAGCCCCAACTTTCAACAGCGATGCCCTTCACTTCCCACACCATAACCGTCATCACCCCCTCCTTTTAACTCAGCTCTCAAGATCAATGGCCCACCTCTGAAATATAAAAACTAATCTAGAACGCTTATTTCTAAAGCATTAATTCAAACAACATTTTCAAAGCACCCTTAAGAACCTGTCCTTGCTCTTAAGGAGTCAGTGTTCCAACAAGAGAGAGAAGACACAGGCAAATTTATCTACTGCATTTATACAGCAAGTGTCCTATGAAAAGGATAATCGTGTTTCCCCAGGCCTGTTCCTTAGAACACCATTTAAAAAAAAAAAAAAAAAAAAAAAAAGCACTGCCTGGATAAAGGGGTCCAGGGCCAAATAATTCAATAATTTTGGGGAATGCTATTACTCCCACCCATTTAAAAAAACTTATAGTAAAAATTAAGTCAGTAAGGCATTAAGATGTCCTGCAGTAAAAACCTCATTAATCCAATTAAAAACCCAATGGTTCTCAAATTTGACTACTAAAACCCAGCAATATCCCATGGCAACAACATTCTATTGGATATAGTTCTCTGGGCTCCAACTGGAGTGTTCTGGAATAGGTTTCAAGAAAGAAGCAGCATTTTGAATGAGCCCAGAAGGTGGGGAGGGTTTTATTAGACCCAAATGGACCCAGGATATGAATCCATTCATTCAACACACACTTGTGTTGAGTACTTCCTATGGTCAAGGCCCAGCCGTGGTCCCATAGCAGACATGCGGACATAAAGCCCTGGACTTTGCTCCAAGGGAGTGAAGGGCACTGGTTCAGATTTGAGAAGGAGCATCTAATACTTGGGGAAGAGCGAGAACATGGCAAGGGTAAAGCAGGTATGAGGAAGAGAAGGCAAGGTAAGGGTGGGCCCCAACAGTGTAGGAATGAGCTGTCAGAGGAAAAGGAGCTATCAGTTATGTTGTTTACCAGGCCACCCATTCCAAGTTAAGAGCACGGCCTGGAGCAGTGACAGTCATTTCCCTCTGCCACTGCTGGTAGAGACACCCCGGTCAAGCACTTCCCCTTTCTGGGCCTCCATTTCATCATCTACAAAACAACCAGAATGGTTAGGTTCCCTAAGGTTCCTCATAGCATCAGTAGCATAAGGAGAAGAAGGCCATGGGGATGGGTGAATAGCTCTTGGTGTGGACACGTGTCAACAGCCTTGCACAAGACTGGGCAGGAAAAAAACGAAGCCAGCTCAGTCTTCAATCTCAGAACCCAGTCCCATTCCACCTGATAGCTTAAGATCATGCTTCTCAGATCAGAAGAATAAATACGGCATAATCTCCGAGAGTCAATTTTGCTCAGAAAATTGAGGAAAGCAATGTTAAGTTTTATACTAAAAGGGGCACCTCTTTCAGACTAGACTGCAATATTCTCCATGTTTGAAGATTTAAAAAAAGGCACAAGGACTTAAAGAAATATCTGCCCTGTGCTGGCTTTTTGTCTTATGGCTCCCCAGTACCCTAGGGGTACTCACTGACATTTGGAGGGCAAGTTTGACCAGGGAACTCAGAGCCTTTCCTAAGTGGATCTTGTAGAAACTGAAGCTGAATTATCCCAAATAAAGCTCTGCTAAAGAGACAAACTCACCATTGGACTGGTCTTCCCCATAGTTCTTATGGGAGGGTGCATATAAGAACATCAAAGCAAAGACATACAGGTTCCACATCCCATAAATGCCTGTGAAAAAGGCACTGTTCACTTGGACTGTGACGCCGCCCCACTTCCAATGGCCTTCCGTCACCTACGGAAAAAGAACAGTAACATTTAATTGGAACCAAGAAGAAACAACACGGAGACAGGAATCAACCCACACAAAAACCGAATGTCTTCTATATATGGTAAAAGTAAAGGGCCTTGTAGGACTCCTGCTTTTCTTTTTTAGGCTATTTATTTATTTATTTTTGAAAGAAAGAGAGAGAGAGAGAGAGTGAGGGAGCCTGAGTGGGAGAAGGGGCAGAGGGAGAAGGAGAAGTAGACTCCCTGCTGAGCAGGGAGCCCAATGGATTTGGGGCTGGATCCCAGAACCCTGGGATCATGACCTGAACCAAAGGCAGACATTTAACTGACTGAACTACTCAGGCACCCAGGCCTCTTTTTTTAATCTAAATCATACTAGTATGAATTTACATTCACTGAGGGTTTACTGCATGTCAGATACAAAGTCAGTGGTTCTCCTGTTGCCTGCGTATCAGAATCACCCAGGGAGTAGCCTCTTCTTAAATAAGAGTCCACGGTTATCCCTAATATATGGAAATAGTGTTTGAGTCTCACACTTATCCACAACTCTGACTCTTCCTCTGCGGTCTGTCTTCCGAGCTCGATGTAAACTCCCTGCAGGCAGAGACCACTTCTGACCTGTTTACTGCCATACCTTGGTGCCTGATCCCCAGAGGGCTCAGTGAAGACAGGCTCATTAAATAAGTGAGTAGCCTTCCTTAGTGGGGCAATGCAGGGAAGCAGAAAAGACATGGGCCTGGAGTCAGAGATCAGGATTCAAATGCAGACTTTACCACTTCCTCTGTTTAATGTAAGAGAAGATTAAGACTCTGAACTGTAGTTTCTTTAAGTACAAAGTAGAGGAGCGCCTGGCTGGCGCAGTTGGTTAAGCATCTGCCTTCAGCTCAGGTCATGACACCGGGGTCCTGGAATCGAGTCCCACATCAGGCTCCCAGCTACCCAGAGAGTCTGCTTCTCCCTCTCTCCTCTGCCCCTCTCCCTTGCTTGTGCTCTCTCTTTTGCTTACTTGCTCTTTCTCAATTAAATAACTAAGATCTTAAAAACAAAAAAAAAAAAAACAAAAGAAAACCCTACAAAACAAACTTGCAGGGTTTCTGAGGAGAATTAAGTAAAAATGTTTCTAGAAATTTCCTAAGACAGCGGCGCCTGGGTGGCTCAGTGGGTTAAGCCTTCGGCCCAGGTCGTGATCTCAGGTCATGGGATGGAACCCCGCATCAGGCTCTCTGCTCAGTGGGGAGCCTGCTTCCCCCCCTCTCTCTGTCTGCTTCTCTGTCTACTTGTGATCTCTCTCTCTCTCTGTCAAAAGAAAAAAAAAATCTAAAAAAAAAAAAAAAAAAAAAAAGAAATTTCCCAAGACAATGAACAAAAATCTATGTCTATAATGTCACTCTATGTAAGTCAATCATGAAGGTAATTATGAATCTTTCACAGCCTTTACAATTCTCCAGGAATGTTTTGAGGCTGCCTTTCTCTATGTTAATGACTTCGTAATTGTTTCGAGGGCTGTCTGATGACATAGGGGTTACACTAATAACTGTCAACAGAACTACTGAGCCTAGTGACGAAAAACTTGTGCCAGTTCTAAGATCAATGAAATGATTCTAACCACTTCTGCTTGCTACAGGAAATCATAAATGGAGTAGAAGAATACTGGACAAATGTCCCTCTGAGAACTTAATGAGGCTGGGTTATATAAGCCATTTCTAGGAGCTCCCTCTCATAGGAGCTACAGTGTGAGACGGTAAGCTATATCTAAATGTTAATGACTTTGACAAGCAGGTGGATTTTACCTCCTACTCATGAGGCAATGGGTCTATATTCACCTAACACCTTCTTTATACCTCATGACCCACTGGGGCCCCAGGCATAATAAAGTTATAAGAGTAGGTGTTTCCTTTTGAAAGACCTGGAGTGTCCATTAATTAGGTTAACTAACTGTAGACTTACCAATTTTAGTTTGGCCTTGGTGATACATAATTTTTCATTTTTGTGATGCATAAACCACTAATCATGAATGCTTACTTATTTCTGGAAATAATTCACTTGATACAATGTGCTCAGGAATATTTTTGGCAAAGAAGAATTTCATAACCACTTCTGATTTTAGAACAATGTATAAGCATTCAAACTACTTAGAACGAACTTCTTAGAAACGTCTCCAAATGTCACTCTTCTTAAAAGAAGAGAACACTGTAATTTTACAAAAATTACAGTACTTAGGGCATACTTAAGATGATTTTAATGCATATAATGGAAGAGAAGAGGGAGTCTTAAGATAATTTCTGGAAACATATGTGTGTGCTGTCATAACAAAGGAACAGTTCTGTTTGAGAGGACAGAGGGGAGGCCGGACTGGGTGAACTACAGGTAATGATGGAGTAAGGCAGCTCTAATTTTCTTCTACTGTTAAGACAGCAGGCCCCTCAATAGGTCTCTCTCCTGCAAGAGACCCTACTTCCTATGACATAAGCTGGGAATCCTCAGTACCTTTTTGCTCAAAGTGATTCTTGTTGGGACTGGCATGACAGATCTAAGGAAACACCCACTGTACGCCTGGTTCACAATGGTATTTGACAGATGGATGTTTGTTGAATGAATATGGATAAAAGTACAGGCATGTGTAGGAATGCCAGTACATGGAAGTAGAAAGGGAGGATAGAAACAGTCGTAGTTAGGAAATATCTGATGGCAAAGTAAAGAGAAACTACTGCATTCCACAGTAAAGTCAATTACCCATTGACTGACTTTTAAGTCAGTCAATGGGTAATAAATACTATTTCACTTAAATATTACTCTCTAACACAGATATTAGCAAAACTAAGACTTTTTAAAATAACAAGGGTAATGACAGTTAACATTTATTCAATGCTACTAGTAGTGTCAGACACTACTGTAAGAATTTTACACGGAGGATATTATTTAGTCTTAATAGCGTCATTAGTTGGTAGGTAGCATTTCCACTCAACACAGGGGAAAACTGTGCCACAGTGAGGTACGTTATCTTGCCAAGATTGCTCAGTCAGAAAGTCGTGACTCTGACTCCGAAGGAAGATATTCTTAACCATTATGTAATAAAAGAGTAGGAATATTATACTTAAAAAAAAAAAGATTTTATTTACTTATTTGACAGAGAGAGACACAGCAAGAGAGGGACCACAAGCAGGGGGAGTGGAAGAGGGAGAAGCAGGC
Organism: Neogale vison; assembly: GCF_020171115.1. Classification (NCBI taxonomy): domain Eukaryota; kingdom Metazoa; phylum Chordata; class Mammalia; order Carnivora; family Mustelidae; genus Neogale; species Neogale vison. The sequence continues at coordinate 56,495,045 of NC_058092.1, forward strand.
TTCCTGCAGAACAGGGTGCCTGACGCGGGGCTCAATCCCAGGACCCTGGAATCAGGACCTAAGTGAAAGGCAGACGCTTAATGACTGAGCCACCCAGGCGCCCCAAGAGTAGCAATATTAACCTAGAGTGGTGAGTCCGTTAAGTTAGCATATGGAGCAATTACTATGGAAGACCAGACTTCCTTTGAAAATTCACTTAATTAACCATAATGCAAATTATTATACAGTGTATATATATACCAGTTTGCAATTTCAAATCCATAGAGTAATACAGACCTAGTAATATAAGATATTCAAAACTGGATCTATATGCAAAATACAACTTTACAGTAGAACCGCTGAAATAAGATGCTCATACCATGAGGGAGACACAGGTGCTAAGATGGACTGAGAAACTAGCAAATTCATGCCCCCATCTCAGGTTTGCTCTGAGACACCTGCACCTTGTTTAGCGGAAGACTGCAGAATTACCATTACTATTTAATTTGTAATCCCTAAATGTAATACTTCCTGCTGAGGGCAAAGAGTTGAATCTGCATAAATGAGCTGTATACAGAGTCACTTGACTGTGGGTGTGTGCCCGTCTCCTCTCAGTTAGTCCTGCCTGGGACCTCCTGTGTTCTGAGCATGTTCCCACCGACAGGAACCACAGTAAGCAGTCTCAACAGAGCAGGCCTTGTGAACCCGAAATCTTATTAATGCCAAAGCACAGAGGTGACAGTCACCCCATTTTAACTTCCAGAGAAAAAAAACAGATAGCTCCAACCAAGAAAGAAAAAAAAAAAAAAAAGAAAATCATCTTCCCTCTGCTTAAGTCTTATTTTGAACAGTTCCTGTTTTTCCTGATTTAACATTTGAACAATTTACTTTTGTGTGAAACCACCCAATTATACCCCTGGAGCCAAGTGAAGGTCAAATCCCTTTACACCCAGTAGTCTTGACAACCAACATTCCACTTAACAACAAGATTTCCAAATCCCAGACACAGGCTCTCTTACTGGAAACATTTCCTCTGTGAGTAACAGAATGAAGTGATCACACACACAAAAAAGAGCTGGGGACAGGCTCTCTGGGAGTTGGCTGCATGGGGTCTGACCTGAATGTCAGGCACCTGGGGGTCCCCTTAGTGGAGGTTGGTGACCTTCTCCCCTGCATTGCACTTCTGTTCCCTACTGCCCGCCACCTCTAAACGGAACGCCTCTTTCTTTTCCAGAGGGAAGGGGCTAAAATACCAGACTATGATGTACCATCTCTCGGTTGCTAGGACTGAGGCCATTAAAATGGCAGGCATTAAAAGACTGCTCCACAGGACCCAGCTACAAAGCCTCAAGGTCACTGCATTCCACAGCTTCCTGTGGGCCCTTCATTCCTGGCCTCAGAGCTTCAATATCCTGGCGAGATCCCCTCGCATTATATTTCATGGGGCTTAAATGCAAGCTCTCTCAGCAAGCCCGAGAGCATAATGGGAGTTTTAATACATTCCTTTTACCTAAGGCTGGGATCTATTTCAAAAAGTTACCCAATAGGTTTTCTTTCAGGTGAGCTCATTGCTGAGACATTCCAAAATGACATTAAAAAATAAATCCTCTGATGACTATATTAGTACAGTACCTGGGACATGGAGAGTTATGCTTGAAAACGTCTTAGATATCTATAAATAAACCTTAAAAAAATAACGCAGCAGGAGGAATGTGAGGAGCTAATGGAATCCAAAAGAGCTCGCTGCTACCCCCTTGGAGTTGAAATCCACCCCGGGCGGACTGTCGCTCCGGCAGATATAAAAAGCCAGCCACAGGCTGGAGCCATGTTAGAAAATACTGGGGCAATGGAATATTAATCTTTTTCTCCCAAGAAAAGCTACAAACTCTGTTCCTTGGAAGAACTGGCCTCCCTTGCTTGAAAATGGTGCACTGTATAACACAGACAAGGCTAAATTCGAGCAACATGTGTGGACTGCCTTCAAGATCAGCCCGCTGTCCCTTCCTGACTTCAGGTGGAGGGGACTCTTGGCAGAGCCAGGTGAGTGAGCAGCATGGGGCAGCGGGAGTGCGGCGGCAGCTTTCTGAGGTGGCAGAGACACGTGTTAAGACCCAAAGTGCCCTTTGTTTCTGCCTTCCTAAGAAATTGCCTTGGGATTGCCCTTCATTCCTCAGCCCAGCTGACTAGAAGCTTCTGTTTCTCCAAGGAGTGCGTCCTGCTCTCTCAAGATTCACTGAGTGTCCCTGTGTGTTACTGAGGCCCTGGAGGACTGGACACTTGGGTCCCGTGAAGGAATCAGCCAAAGCGTAAGTCAGCCCTCAGACACCCTTGTTGGAGCCCCAGCTGGGTGAATAAAAAACTCATTCAGAATCTGAAATATGCTACTGCACTTGGAGTGGCAACTGAAGTTCCCTCGGTTTCATAAACAGTCTGATACAAACACGGCACTGGTGTAGGTCATAGCAGATGTGGTAAGCAGAAATATCGAAGACAGATGTGGACTATTTGTTTTATTGGTTTTCCACACCCATTTCAGCCTTCAACAGCCACACTCACACTGCCCAGTGGGCAGAGCCCAACATGGCTCTAGGGGCTCCTAACATGGTCAGAAGCACACTGGGGTGTCCCTGCAACAAGTTCAAGGGGTCCATGAACTGGAAGGAGAAAAACTGTATCTTCATTTTCACCATTCTCTAACTGAAAGTTACCATTTCTTGCAATTATGAACGTAGAAAACAAAGTCCTGTTAATATGAACACTAGCATTACCTGTAATTTTGTTACCAATGGAAATCATGACATTTTCATAACAATTACAATTACAGATATATATATCTGTAACATCGGCAACATGGATAATTGCAAATATCTTTGAAATCCAAAGTATCATCTTTTACTCATTTAAAAACATTCAAAGAAGAGGCCCATAGCCTCCAGCAGGTTGCCTTGGGGTCTATGGCACCAAAAAGCACCGGAGCCCCTCCACTAGAAGGAAATGAGCCAGCACAATGAGACAAGTCGGTCCTATGCAACTCCACCTATGCAACTAACATTCTCAGTCTGGGCCACCTATGCAACTAACATTCTCAGCTTGGGCCAAAAACAGGGATAACAGAACAGTTGGAAAAAAAAAAAAAAAAAGAAAAAGTCAAAAGGACTGGGTTCTGGTGCCTAACTTACTGAATGGCCTTTGGCACAACATTCACCCTTTTTGTCATTCCCAAGAGCACAACTACTCTGGCCCACAATGTGCCAGGCACTCTGAAAAATCACTTTGCAGGCATTACTTCCCGTGGTCCTTCCAGCCACCTTTTGTCGTGGTACTATTCCATGCATTCTACTGATAAGAAAATTCAACCTTAGAACTGTTAAGGAATCTATCCACCACCCCACCCAGCTGGAAAACAGCACCAATGGGAAATGTCCCTAAGGCCGTTTGGTTTTATAGCTAGCAACCCCTACCACAGTACTGACCCACAGGATTTTTGTGATGCTCAAGTGAATGGCAGGTAGTTTGTCTGTCAGATTTAAACAAGGTTTTCCACTTTCCAAAGCCAGTTACCAACATTTTAAAATTATTACCACTACTGAGGTTTTCAAGTATAGCAAAGTTTGGAGTTTTAGAAATACCCCACCGAAAGATAAGATTCTATCAAGGGGACTTCTGAGTTGTAGTTCATGTTTAAGTGGCAAAATAATTATCAGAATGGCTGATGGACTGTAAGAACATCTACGTTAATGCCAAATAAAGATCGAGTCCAACTAATACTTGCTTGGTGGTGTTCTGCTATAGGGCTTAAAAACTGCATTCCCTTAAGTAAATGAAATAAGTGCCCTTCAATCTGGCTGCAGGCTTTTAATTTATGTAGCAACTTTCTTCCTCCTACAAGGTTGTACCGAAAGGGAAAATTCCATCCGCCTCTAGCCAGGTGGTTAAGTCCCAGAGTGGAGCAGCCTTAAAAAACATGGCTTGAGGAGCTGCCCAGCATTACAGCCTCTCTGCTCCTTTCTTAGCAGCTCTCTAGAACTTCCTGTGCAGAGTGGAGGCACCCCTCCAGGAACATTCTCACCCTGACCCTTCAGGGGCCACCTACCTGACTCACGATGAAGAAAATGACAGTCATAGCAGCGCAGGCCAAGGTTATCAGCATGAGGAACTTGAACCTGAAAATCAGCCCCTATTGGGAAGGAGAGAAAGAGCAGTTTACCACTCTCCCGGCTAGCACTAATCCTTTTCCCAAGATATAAATCTGTAAAAAAACAATTAAAAAAAAATCTATAAAACAAAAGCCCTAAGAGGGACGAGTAAAATAATTTCACATACTAACATTTCTCCTGCAGAGGTGAAAGTGGCTGAAAATCTTACTGGGCCAAATATTTCTTACGTTCTTATCTCTCATGAAACAGTGATACCAGAGCCTGGGGAAATTATATTCACGGCACGTTGTGAGGCTGCTAATTTCCCTGCTAAGCTGGTTATGCTTCTCTGCAAGGGTTCAAAGTCACCAAATCCAAGTTTTCTGCGGTTGTAATAAAATTCTGCTCCAGTGAACAAAAAGAAATGTGCATATTAATCAACATGAAGTGGATTTGGTTGAATTTTCTCATGTGTCACTCTGGCTCTAGAGACAGGCAAAGCTTCAGAGAGTGCTCAAGGTTTCCTGAGAACAGGATTTAAGAGAACCTGTGTTTCAGGGAGACACACCTCTTATTCCAGGGCTCTTAGCTGCAGATCCACTGCACATAAAAACCCTGAGTTCTGCAGTTTCTGTTTCTTTTCACAAGAGGAAATAGGCCCATGTCTCCAAGGACTCAGGCATGAGTCCAAGGGATCCTTGAAAAATTAAGAATGTGTTGCCTACATTAGAGATCTGAGGATGTTGAGTGTTTTCCCTTGAACAAGGCACATAACCTTTCAACAGAGATTACCGATTTCTATCTGATCACACGCTGGATATTTTTGGGGAAATGTGGCCTCTTAAAGAGTCTAAAAATCAGATCATCTGGGCTGAAGCCCAGGCTCCGGCAAGGGAACCTTACCTAAAGCCTCACCCAGGCCAGAGCCCTGATTCCACCTTGTCAAATCTCCCATCTGGTATCACCCACATTCCATCCCAAAGCTGAAGAACCTGCTGAACAAGTTCACCCCTTCTGAGGACAGAAAGACAGAGAGACCACAGAAAACCCCAAGACAGACACAAGCCAGCTAGATGCTATCAGGTTTAGACTCTTATTTTGCCCAGAGACCCCGCATGACAGGAGACTCCCTCCATGTGTATCTGCAATAAAGGTGTCTCCTCTCCAGGTGTAGGTGTGTGGTATGCGTTTACACACCGAGCGGGAGTTCTCGAGTCACCAGTTCCCACACGAGCCTGAAAGTTTGCTCACCTCATAGTGGAGCCGCCGGACTTTGCTCATGGCCGGCAGGCTAGACTGCTTCCCGCTGATGTTCTGAAACACCTGAAACACCATGAAGCACAGAAACAGGAAGTAGAGGCAGAGGCAGATACCAGCCACAATGATGAAGGCCATCTGATGGTTTCCAGTAAAGGAAAGGGCAGGCTTGCTGATGACACAAACACCTCTCCTCAGTTCTGCTGGCAACGACACCCACGGTCTCCAAACGGGGATAAAAGAGTAAAACCTGGCATTCTAATGCCAGCGATAGCGATTTTTGGACACAAAAGTACAAAAGAGAAAGTTCAAAAGTACAAAAGAGAATGTTCCAAGCTGCTTTCTGAGGTGAGTGAGAAGAGGAATAGAGCCTTGCTTAATAGAAATGCAGACTCCAGGGCCCACCAGAGACCTACTGGATCAGACGCCGCCTCTTAACAAGATTCTCAAGAGACTGGTACCCAGAGACATTCGAAAAGCACTAAAATAACAGGTGTTGGTTGCAAGTGACTGGTCAGGTAGAACGCTGCATTAAAATCACCAGAAGTTATAATATGGCCCAGGTTCCATGGCGGATCTCTGGAATCCGATTTTCCAAGAGCAAGGAAACCATGTTTGAGAACCAGTGGGCTAGTGCCTGGATTTTTAGAAGGAGCCGGAGACACCCGGTCAGAGGGTTGATGATGTGGGGGTTGGGAGCAGCAGCTCAAGGGAGGCTGGGCATGGGATGGAAGGCCTTCTGGTAAAACCGGGGATGAAGTTCTGCCTGCAATTTTCTGTCACCACAAGAAAAATCTTGTCAAATGGAACAGAGAACAGAAGAACAGATGGCCAAGGTGGGAGATGAGGGTAGAAGCAGCATATACTTTGAAACTGATCCGGGCAACTCTGAGACCTATCTTGCAAGCCCAACTGGAGAAATCACCAAGGTTTGGAGAACGCTGAGCTGGCTTGGGAGGCAGGTGACCTGAATCTAAGTCCCTTCTGCCACAACTCCACCCCAAGTTGCGTATTTTAAGATACTTTAACAACTGTGAACTCGGCGTGTATATTTCATTCAATAACATATTAAATGCAGTTTCTCCTTCCTTCCTAAAGCCGAAAGCACCCTGGAATAAAGGGAATATAGTTTTTGCTACAGGCCCTGAGATTTTATTTGCCTCCCTGGACCTCCAACGTATGTGTACAATGAAATGACTGAAGCAGACTTAACACTGTAAGTACTCCCTGCGCTGTGCAGCTCACATTTTTGGGAGGAAGGATGGGCGCAGGGGAGAGCTCAACTCTCTCATCTTCAAGGTAACGATACTACAGAATCAGCTGGCTCACAAAGGTCTTGTGATACTAAGAAGCCCACGTAAACATCATGGCCGGACAAAGCGCATTTACCAGCACATGACCCGATAGCATCCATCAAGAAAGAGGACAACTCCAGCCTCTCTCCCCACTATGGAGAGTCTTTTTCTCCCACAGGACTTAACATATTATTCAGGAAGATAAAAAATATTTACATCCAGCACCCTAAAGGGGAGAAGTGAAGGCTGTGGCTTCTGCTTCGTGAAGATAACTCAGACCGAATGTACGCCAACCAGCCAAAAACCTTGGCTGTTGCTCTGGAACGAATCACCTTAGTCTCATCTCTACACAGTCTCAGAAATGAACAGCCACAGTGTGGTATGCCTGCACACCAAAGTCACCATAAGAAGTCTCACACATGGAAGGACCTCAGAGACAGGCTCTCCGCAGCAGCTCAGAGATGACCCTCTGTGGTTCACGCCAGTCATGCTTGAGTCTGCGGTAAACAAGTGTCTAAGAGATCATCTGGACAGGCTGTGGTAAGACAAGCAACTGCGATCCCTAGCCCTGGGGATACGCTGTACCTTCCTCTTTCTGCCGGCTCTTACCGGGCTTAAAAGCAAGCATTAATTCCTCTTATTTGCCTTAATTGTGCCATTCTCATTGGTCTGAGGATCAAAGCTCTGGCTGGCACACATGGAGAACATCAGCAGGACTTAGACCATGATCTGGGGGGGACCAGGCAGCTACGGGAAGAAATGAAACCCTGAAGCCATCAAGGAAGGATACAGCCAGCTCGGTTCCAACATCTGTAGTCCAGATACTGTAGAAGGGATTTGTGAGCTGTACCCCTCTGCAAAGAAAAACGCAATGGAAAGACAATTAATACAGAGGCAAAGGGGGATTTTCCTTTTCACACATCCTCTACTTCTCAGCCAGAAGGTGGGGAGAGTGTGGAGATTAAGAAAAGTTCACAGAGTTAAAGAGAAACAGTTTGAAGGAAAGGACCAGCACAAATATTTCAGCCCAATCCTTATCCGAGGATGTGACCATGTCCAATGCTTCGTCCCACAAGCTCCCGGCCACCCTTCCGTTTTTTGACCTATCCTCCCGAAAAGCTTGGGTGGACACGGGGACGCACCTTTCAGCCTAGGATCCCACAGCCACCTGCTCACCTCTCACACATGTCAAATATGAAGAGGCAGAAAGAGCCAACAGCAATTGGTCCGACTTGCTTCCAGTATCCTGCTATGTGATTCCGCTCGTGCTGGTCCTGCAGGAAACCAAAATGAAGAATGAAACTGGGGAGACCAAAGCAATTCTGGAGGTCAGTCAGTCATTGCGACAGTCCTTGCTGACCACCGGATATATACCACGCATCATGCTAGACTCAAGGCATATGAGAATGAGTAAGACCAGAATCTCCATTCCAGAGGACCTCATTTTTTATCAGCCCATCCATAGGGGCTCTCACAGCCACTGGAACAGGATGCTATGGGAACACAAAAGAAAAGGCCTTGTACCCTCAGCAGTGGAAGTTCTCTGCTCTGCAAAATAACTCATTCCAAATTAAATTATGTCTTATCACTTGTGTTTGTTCAGGCGGGTGGATCTCCAGAGGACAAGGTAAAGACTACAAGGCATTAAAATACGTCAAGAGATAGGTCAATCTCTCTCATGGTTGGGGAAAATAGACATATGTTCTCCCTATCTCCATTAAAAGCAAGAGTGGTTCCTCTTGGTAGACACACAAAGATGCTAAGAGACAGAAAATGAAGGAATATAGAGTGAAAACATGGGGAAAGGCAGAAGACAAATCTTAGCACCCAGGCTAGAGACCAGGTGCGACAATCCACACAAATCCCCTGTGGCTGGCTGTGCCACTGCTGGACCCAAGTCCCCTGCACTCCTAGCCCTGCTGCCAAGGGCTCATTCTCAGTTCATCACCGCTGGAGGACCCCTCCCACCTACCCCAGGTACCCCAGCCATCAGCAAACAACTCTCTCTCCTCTTACTGCTCTCCTAGAAGCGTTGCAAGTTTTCAGAAGCAATGATCAAACCCTAGGAGAGTTTAAAAGCAGTCCACTACTATGAAGCTGACTGCCCAACAGGACCAAGCTTCAGCTGGCATATCACCTGAGCCATGATGTTAGGACCCCACAATTCTTATTGGTATCCATACTACCTTTGATCCCTCTGTCTGGGCAAACTGAGATCAAGGAGGTCAGTGTTTCAGAGTAACAGGGGTTACTAGGCCACCTGGACAAACTGCCCCCTGGAAAAAGCCAGACCTGCATTCTCAGGAGGTTACCTTGGTCCTGGGGACAAGCAGAGATGAAGCCAAAGCAGAAGAAACAGTAATAGTCACTGACATTGCTGTGTTTACTTCCTGTGAAATACTCACATTATTTTGCTTACATCTTTTAAAAACCCTATAAACTGGGCCTTTAAAATCCACTTTACAGATGAGAAACTGGAGATTCTGGGTCAGAAAGTCACTTGCCAGAGTCCACTTGGCTAGGTAATCAGTGGTGGAGTCAGAATTTGAACCGGCATTCTGACTCTGGAGCTCAGTCCTGCAACCACTGGTTTACCTTGTCTCAACCCCGGTCTCTCCCCACTCAGGAGCTCTTACCATCATGTGCTCGCCACAGAAGATGATCCAGAAGGACAGCAGCATCGCATAGAAGATACCCTGTCGGATGTCGCCGAACAGCAGCATCCAGGTCCAGTCAAACCCAATGGAAAACCATTCCACTGGAATATTGATAAAAGTCATGGAAATCCCAAGGGCAAAGATGACTCTGATCATGAGAAAACAGCAGGAAAACCACTTTATTCACCTAGGAGACAGATTTTCAAAATCCAAACCAAATGAAACCAAAACCAAAACCAAAACCCCAACCTAGTTTGGGGGAATTGAGATGCTACCTACTGAGACTGAAGCTGTATGATTAGTTTCTTAGCTCTCATGATGAGTTCCTACACCCAGATGCAAAATGCCTCATCTTGTTGTTGCATCATGAAGAAAGGCTATGTTAGCTTTTCATGAAGAAAGGCTATGTTAGCCATCATGAAGAAAGGCTTTTCTACAGAATTGAAGCTTTTCTACAGAATTGTTAGCTTTTCTACAGAATTGAAGCTAACCTCCGTAGTACCCTGTACTTTATTTTGGTACATCAGATTAAGAGCTTCCTACAATGTTTTCCTCTCCTTTACCTTCTTAAACAGAAGACTATTCTGAACATAATTATCCTCTTCTACCTATTCAGGTTATCATTAACCTGATCATTAAAAACACTCATAATTATTATTGTGATGATTATATCCTCCACAGCAACTAGGACTTGGATAAGCATGCTTGTTTCCATAAGAAATTACTCAAAACAACAAGAAATACAACTCTTTTTAGCTGCTTGTTTACTTTTCATTTTGCTTTTTCCCTACTGCCCTATTGTCACTGCTCTATCAAATATCATTAATTTTTTCACTGACTTACTCATACTTTGTCATACCTATGAAATACAAGTGTTAATTAAGCAAGGATCACACACCAGGCATTTTGTTAGGGCCATAGATAACTAAGTGAGGTAGTACTCTTCTACTCATGGAGACAGATTAGTGGCTAAGCCAAATGTAGTGTGTCAAGAGATGTGACAGAAGTGTGCACAGGCTGCCCCAGGGACTTCTAACCTTGACAGAGACAGAAATTGAGAGGACTTATGAGTCATGATTGGGGAGGTCGAGGGTACTGCAAGCAGAGGGAAAAGCCTGAATCATTTGGGGATCTGCACATGGAGGAAATGACAGGACATGAGGAAATGACAGGTCATGACATCAGAGAAGTAAAAAAGGCTGAACTCATAAAGAAACTCACCTACCCCATTAGAGAACTTATCTTGAAAGGACTGAGGATCCAATAAGAAGTTTAAACAGTGTAGTGACATCATTCATTCATTCAACAAATTCATTCATTCAACAAATTATTGGGCTCCTACTATGTGCCAGTCACTATTCTAGATGCTGGGGATATAGCAGTAAACAAAGTAGGCAAGGATCCTGATGTAATGATGCTTGCATTCAGAACGGGTGAAAGGAGGGGTCTGGGAGGAAAGCCAACAAATAAACAGAGAATATAATGAAGAAAAATAAAGCAAGGTAAGAGAATGGAGAGAGAAGGGATATTATTTTATATAAGGGAGATAGGAAGAAGGTTCTAAGATAAGAGACATTATGGCTGGGCCTGAAGGAAATGAGGAATTGAGCCACAGAGATATCTAGGAAAGAGCATTTCAGATGACGAGAACAGCAAGTGCAAAGGCCCTGAGGTGGGAGCATACCAGGCACTTTTGAGCATCATCAAGTGGTAGAGAGGATAGGAGATGAAATCAGAAGTGACAAGGGGCCAGATCATCAAGGGCTTTATAGGCCAGGGCAAAGGAAATGAAAAGCCAATGGAGAGCGCTTGGAGCAGAAGAGTGACAAGATATGATTTACACTTGAACGGGAACACTGGCTGCTGTGATAATAGACTGTAGGAAGGAAAACAGTGGAAGCAAGAAGTTGAGAGGCTATTTGCAATTCTCCAGGAAGAAATGAAAAATGATAGGGAGTTAGATTAGTGGGGTAGTGATGGATATGGCAAGATTTCCTAGTGGGTTGGATAAGGAGTCTGAAGAAAAGAGAGAAGTAAAGGATGACTCCTACTTTCTACTTTCTAACCTGAGCAGCTATTTCCTATGATGGGGATGCTGGGTGCTGGGGAGAGGAAGAAGTTTGAAGAGGGAAGAAATAATATGCTGTCCTTTGTATGCGTTACAGCTTTGTGCAAGTGAAGACGTTAAACAAACAGCTGGAATTCTTGGGTTCAGGGTCGGAAGAGGCTGAGGTTGAGGCTATGAATTAAGAATCATCAGGTATAGATGATTAAGACCACATATAGTGTGTTTGTATATTAATGAGAAAAATCCAGCAGAAAGGAAAAATCACTAATGTGGGAAAGAAAGGGGATGTATCTACGAGTGTTGTCCTTCTGGAGCTGAGAAGGTTGGCTTAGGAGCAAGACAGTTTGTTCACTGTGACAGAAAGGATTTGCCCCAGACCCTGGGAACGAAGAGCAAAGACAGAAGAGTGAGCCAAAAATGTGAGAGTGGTTTAATCCCTAGGATTTAGTAATAATTTGCATGTGAAAGCTGAAGGGGGGTGGAATCCAGGATGATTCACAGTCTAATCATCAGCCCAAGTAACACACTGACCACTTGAACTAGACCCCAGCAAAACCAGGACCATGACAGGCAGATCAGGGATGCCAGTGTTCCTTAAGAGTGCTCTGAAATCAGCTCTTACTTTTCTAGAAGCACTGGGGGTCGGGACATCATAGTGATCCTCCTCCAATACCACACCATAATGATGAAGATGCTGGGCGTAAGGAAGGTCTTCATGGCAAACCACACCTTGGTGAAGCCTCCATTTTGATGGATTCCCTAGATAGAGACCAATCATAATTTTGAAGGTGAATATATCTTATTGTAATTTTCTATCAGCAAATGCATTTTGGGGAGAGGTGAAAGCAGATCTTTTCTGCCGAACTTTCAAGATCAAGAGTTTAGCAGTCATAGCATATACTCTCTTCCTAGCCGTCCTCCCTAGCCCCTCCTCAGGCACTGTAGAAATCTAAATAAAAGGCAAAAAAATGGACTCTATACAACAGGAATCATTAAGAACATGATCAAAGATTCTTCTCTAAGGATTTTTATTGAAAAATTGAGATATTTTAAGATGCTCAAAATGTTGGTATTGGTAAAATGTGTTAAGGTAAATATAGTGGAATGCTAAGCGGCATTGCAAAGTATATTTATATTAAACTTGCAATATACAATTAAATGAAAAGAAAAACAAGGAACAAAGAAGGCAGTTGAGTAAGGATCTTTTTTTCTGGTAAGGATATATGTATCTATCTATATGGAAAAAACAATAAGGAGATATATCAAAACCTCAACATGACTATTTCTCTAGATATTACAGGTCATTTTTATGTTCTATATGTTTACATGTGCTTCCTAATTTTCTACAATAAATATGTATTTTATATGTGACTTTCTTAAGATTAAAAAAAAAATCCTCTTGCTCCATGTTCTATCTTTTTGCCTGTTAAATCAAATGGAAAGAACCTAAACACCACTGTTCTCTTTAACATTTGTGCTTGAAAGACATGTAAAAAAAAATTACTTTTATCTTGGTGTTATTATGCCATCATGACCATTATTTAAACACCTTAAATGGGCATAATAATTGCATTACTTTCCATTTAAGCTGTCAGCCATCATATGTATGTTTTCCATTTCTCAGGTGAAGCAATTGACACACGGAGACGCCAAGAGTGAGATGGAGTTTCCTTTCAATATATACACATGCCCACAGACCAATGTTCTGAGCCAGTGTTCTAATGTTCCATGCTGCCAGGATCCATTAGGTTCACTTACCACCAACTGAATATCCTTTATTTCCCCAATCCCGACGTTGATTTTCTTCTTCTCATTCACAGGCAGCCGGATGTTCAGAAGGTAGTACTTATGAGCTACAGACCCGATTTCCATGAAAGGAAGGACATCACATTCATAGTAACGGCCCTCGTACTCTGGGGTCTGGAAGAAGAACAGAGAGTTTGTGACAGAATCGCTATTTCCAATAGACTATGTCTGAATTGTCTTACCTTTGGCTCATACCACTAATGCTAAAACGGATACCTTAGAGCTACAGATTATAGGGCACAATGGAGGCAGGGTGTCCACCGGCTTCCCCTCACTGCCCCACCCAAGAAAACCCAAACACATTTGAGGCAGAGCCAGAAATTTTATTTTTTTAAGATTTTATTTATTTATTTGACACACAGAGAGCACAAGCAGGGGGAGCAGCAGGCGGGGGGTGGAGGGAAAAGCTCCCCATGGAGCAGGGAGTCTGATCTGGGGGCTCGATCCCAGCACCCTGGGATCTTGACCTGACCCAAAGGCAGATGTTTAACCAACTGAGTCACCCAGGTGCCCCTAGAACCAGAAATTTCAGATAAAAAAGAGAAACCCTAGCTATCTCTTAATACCTTCTCAGTTCTTCAGTCCTCATTAAGTCTCACATCAGACTAAGGTGTCCTCCCAGGACTGCAAGGGCTTTTTATTTGCAGCCCATCCCTGGAGCCCTCAAAGGCTGTATGGACCGGTCAACTTCTGAAACGTTCACAAGAAAGCTCTTGCTGACGTTCATCACACTCTTAGATAATGGCTAATTATTTTCATGGTTTTGGCCTGAAGGAGAAGCTACAAAAAGGTAGAAAATATCTTCTTTTTATTGATCTGATAGAAAAAGAAGTCAAGGAGCACTTAGAATTTGGGGAAGACAGAAGGGACAAAAGGTAATAATGAAATTAATTTATTAGAGATGCCCACTTGGGATTTTCTACCTAAGTGCCCAAGAGGTAAAATGGCAGAAGGGAGCAGAAATTTTAATTAAACCAAATTTACCCCAGTTTCTAGAACACCTCTTGTACTTCCTGCCAAGGATTGAAAAGGTACCACCCAGAGCATGGTTGTAGGAGTTTAAAGAGTAAGGGTACAGGTTGCTTTTGAAAACTAAATTCTGCTCTGCCTCACCAGGACTCCTGGCTACCTGTCTCTGGCAAGGGGTCAGAGTAGGGGAGTAAATACGGGCACATACAGGCATGAGCTTCAGCAGCCTGGGACATTTGCCTGATAAAAGAGATGAGTGCCTGCCATCAATGTAGGGTTTATACGTCAGCTTCAGTATTTGCTGGGTGTGCACCTCTTGATCCAGTGAAGTGAAAGACCTAATTTGATGTTCCTAAGCCTATGTTCTCAGGAAGAACATAAATTTTTTTATATTTTCAGAATAAAAATTCCAGTGAAGAAATAAGAAGGAAGATAACAAGGAGTCCTCACTTGTGTACGAACGGTCTCTGACCCTTTTGTGATCTTGGGGCTTCTTTACTGGACAGTCAGAACTCAGAATGCAATAAACAGAATTTTGTATAGAGGCAAAGACAAAGTAGAGGTAGAGGAGGCTAACATCTAGATTTTGGGCTTCCATTCTTCCCTTCCTCAATCACAGCAGATATTACTAATCAATCATTATAGTTTTTCATCATCTAAGATTTGAGGGGCTCTTTCAGAACTACTTGTTTTACATTTGGCTTATGAGATTTTAAAAATTCTTCTGTAGAAAGCTTCCTGCTTCTTTTTTTAAAAACTTTTTTATTTTTTTTAAGATTTAAAAAAAAAATTATTTATTTTACAGACAGCACAAGTAGGCAGAGAGGCAGGCAGAGAAAGGGGGAAGCAGGCTCCCCGCTGAGCAGAGAGCTCGATGTGGTGCTTGATCCCAGAACCCTGAGATCATGACCCGAGCCAAAAGCAGAGGCTTAACCCACTGAGCCACCCAGGCACTCCGAAAGCTTCCTGCTTCTTTCCCAAACTTCAGCTGTGGACTAGACGATTCTTCCTCTGTAGATTCTTTCTCTTTCCTCTGCTCCTTTCATTTACAGTTACAGATCAGGATGAGTACTGTGGCTTTCCAAGAACTACTGACAACACATTAGAGGCTCTTATTTGGCTTCAGGTTAAGCTGCATTAAGAAAGTTGATTACCCTCTGTGGTAACAGTATGAAAAAGACTTTCTGATATGTTTCCATCGAGGGTCTTGTTTTATTTCTACAAACTGAGATTTCTGAGAGGCAAGGGAACAAAACTTACTCAGTCTAATGCCACTGACTTGATAGTGTTTCTCACCCAAGGTCCCACAGTAGTAGCAGTACTGGCTTGGAGACATGGGTCTCCAACTCTGATGGGGAAGAGGACCCTTGAGCACAGCAGGGAGAAGAGTGATGTTGTCTCAGACATGCCTAATGGCAGGCCCGGTGCTGTGGTAAGGAAGGCACTGTACTCCATGCTCAGAGACTTCGATTCTAGCCCAGGTCTGGCCCCCTGCTGGGGGGAATGTCATTCACCTCATTCAGCCTCACTTTCTTCCTAAGTAAAACAAGATCTCTGGGGTTCCTTCTAATTCCCCCATCCTGGTTCTCTGGGTGTCCTCTACTTCCCTGTCCTTACAGAGAGGGTAACACTACTACTCCATGAGACAAATTTACTGAAGTTGAACAAATCAGACATATCAGATTCTGGGATCATGGCCTGGCCTACCTGTCTTGGAGACAAATTCACTGTATCCTGTTGGGGGCTCTTCCTTATGCACCGAGGTTCTGCCAGCATTTAGGGCATTTAGGAAGAAAGACATTCCCCCCCTCCTTCCTTTCCCCCATCCCCCTCAGCACTCCCCCAACTCCAGCATGAGACTGGCTAATTAGGACAAATTACAGCAGGTGGCAACTTGACTTTTTTTTTTTTCTTTCGACTTCACAATCCACCAGGGACTAAAAAGCTTTAAAGCAATTTCTCATTTAATCTTCAGACTCAAGACTAAATTTCACTGCAATCAAAAAGCAGAGATTTGATGATTCATCTCCTTCACACTTTTCAAGGTTTAATATCTTTCTTGAAAGGGATCAACACATCCTAAAGATAATTAAGCAGCCATCATTAAGAAGCAGTTGCAGGCTTCTTAATGACCTCCCCCTCACTCTGTTTCTCAACGCCCTCCGGTGTCTAAGGAAGGTGAGATAGGACTTTTCCCTTTTCCGAAGATGAAATTCCATATCCCAAGGCTTTATATCCTTTAACTTAGATATCCAACCAGTCTCACCTCTGAAAGATGCATTCAACTTGCAGTGACAGAAAGGTTTTAATTAATTTCCCCTGTTGCATGCAAAGATCTGAAAACGTCAGCTATTCCTCTCCTGCTACCTTCAGTTTCTCTCTACCATTCATTTTTTCCTGCAGATTACCCCCAAGCGCCTATCCCAAACAATTCCAGATAGCTTTTGGCAGGGGTGTGTGTGCTATAATTGACAGCCAGCAGAGGATCTAAGGCAAAGATTGTTAAATTTTATCAAACATGGGCGCATGGGTGGCTCAGTCAGTTGAGCACCAACTCTTGATTTCAGGTCAGGTCATGATCTCTGGGCTGGGAGATGGAGCCTGCATCGGGCTCCGTGCTCACTGGGGAGTCTGTTGGAGGAGAGTCTCTCTCCCTCTGTCCCTCCCCCGGCTCAAGTGCATGTGCATGTGCACATTCGCTCTCTCTAAAATAAATAAATCTTCAAATTTTATTGAACTTAAGCAGTTGAAATCCTATTAAAACACAGATTCCTGGGTGCCTGGGTGGCTCAGTGGGTTAAAGCCTCTGCCTTCGGCTCAGGTCATGATCCCAGGGCCCTGGGATCAAGCCCTGCATTGGGCTCTCTGCTCAGCAGGGAGCCTGCTTTCTCCTCTCTCTGCCTGCCTCTCTGCCTACTTGTGATCTCTGTCTGTCAAATAAATAAATAAAATCTTTAAAAACAAACAAACAAACAAACAAACAAAAAACCCCACAGATTCCTTGGTCCTATGCCTTGAGATTTTGATTCAGAAGGTTTGGGGGTTGACCTGGGGAGGCTACAATTTCTACAAGCTCCCAGGTGATGCTGGCGCTGTTGGTCCTCAGACCACTAGGAAACCTGGGGAAGGGACAGTTAATAAAGAGCAGGTGACCCAGCAGGTCCTATGTATAGGGTGCATGGCTTGCCCACAAGAATCCTGGTGGCCCACCTGGTTAACACCCCCTTTCATTTTCAAACACAACCCAGAGTGGGTATTAAATAATAAGGTCACCCTGCGGATTTTTATTATCTCACCTAATCCTTATGCAGAATCCCAAGGCAGGTATTATTATTCCATTTTGCAGATATGCAAATGAAGCTGGGACAGATTAACTACATTTACCAAAGGCCACACATACAATCAGTGATATAGCCCAGAATTGGAGCTAAGCGTGTTTTGCTCCAAATCCACACTTTTACTTAATGTTAACACTGTGAACCTGCCCCTTCCTACCTTACTCCTCTTCGGGGTAGGATGGACAACTGGGGCTCGGTACTCTGCAGCTTCAACATGCCACTCCTCCCATCCCACAGGGAATCCTGACTTTGCAGTGAGATGCAAAAGTGAGGCCAGGAGAGAAGAGGAACTGACCTGATCAATGGAGCAGGTACTACAAAGCTGTCCAAATCCTTTAAAAGGAACTGACTTGACAATACCAAGGGACAAATGACATAATCAAGAATGTGCTTCAGTGTACTTCACGCGCAAAAAATGAGACTATTTCTGTACCTGAAGGGACATCAGTGATCACCTTGCTCAGGGTGCTTCGTGTCAACACCCTTGAGGGTTGTGGGTAGCCAAGTGTAACAGTAACTATGGCTCCATTTCATCTTCACAGAAATTTTCACAGGAACGGGAGTCAGAATCTAGGGAAGGCGTGTGTGTGAGGGTGATACTTGCCCCCGAAAAGGGCCCCTGGCTCATTGTGACCTGTTCCTTATACCATCGAACCTTACTATCCTCTGAGGGCCACTGAGTCCACCTCTGCATTTTCACTGATGAGAAATCATAAAACTAAAGACCTTTGCCAAAAAGAAAATGTCTCCCTATTTTCAATGCAGGAGAGCAACCTCCCTCTCATGGATGGTTGAACGAATCCTTCTGAAAGAACCAGAGAAAGGAGAGCCTTAAAAATGGGTTGGAAGACCCAGGCCTCAAATGAAATTAGATTTCCTCCCTTAGGGCCTCTTTTTGTGTGTGGTGTTCACGGGGATTTTTAGTCTTTGTACCTGCACATTAACTGGGAACAACGAGATGCCTAAGAAACAGAGGAGCAGATACAAGCATTGATCCCATATGAACAGATTCTCACACCTTAAAATAACTTAGGAACGTTGTTCAGACAATCTCAGCCCTTAAGCAGAGAACCAAGAGTTTATTTTTATGGAGGAATTTCAGAGAAACAACTATATCACTTCAAACAGACATTCTTCCTTCCTGGGCAAGGACCTAAAATCTCTGCTTTGCCCTTTCCTCTATTAAGACAAAGGATGATGACTAACCTTTGTGGGTCATGCATACTAAGAATAAGGACTGTATCTATGAACTGTAAAATAAATCTTCTCATGTACTTGGAACCCAAATAAAAACCCTATCAACTTAGACATCAAAGCATCCTACCTTGGGGGATGTGAAGGTACATTTCAGTTTCCGGGGCACTCGCTCATGGGCCATTTCAGTCCATTCAGCAAACATATCATCGCGGTAAGCCAGGGAAACATCCATGGAGACTTCTGCATTTTCTCCTGCAAGAGAAAGGATGCACAATTCTGAAACGGCATCTGGGAAGGTATTTTGGGAAGAGCTCAAAAATTCTCATAGGCTCTGCCATGGAAACCAACAAGACAAAAGAAACATATTAGTTCCTAACAAACTCCAAATCCAAGTTTCCAAATCCGAGAACTTCAAAATCACTGGATAAATGCTGAAGCTGGATGCTTGGTCCCTTCCATTAGCACTCTGCCACGGAGTCCAAGAGCTTCCATTTAAACACCTCCAGAGACGGGGTCTCACGGTGTCTGAAGCAGCTCAGATGGTCAGACTGTGACTCATGGTCAGCACTTATCTTCCTGAGACTTGCAACACTGCTCCTAGGTCTGCCCATAAGAGTTCACGGAATGTGAGATCCTTTTTCCACAAATGTGCCTTATGTACTTGAAATCCATACTTTATCTGCTTGAGTCTTGTTTCCTTTCTGATAACAATTTTCCAACCACCCCTCAGAGACATGATTCAAGTACCTGTCTTCTGAACATACTCTATTCTCAAGACATCCTTCTTAAAAATTCTCCCCAGGAAGCTCTCGAATATAGGATCTGTTACTGCTCAAAAACTCAAGACCCCTCTGCAAACTGTGGGGAAAGTTAATGTATAAGATAAAGGGCTTTTCCAAAGTTAAAGACTTACACACAGATAAGAATCTAATAATTAGCACATACCCGTGCAACTGAATATTCACATGCACTTCCATATCAGTAAGGACCATAAGTGGGTTTAACTCACCACGGAACTCACTAAGGGATTAGATGAATGAAAATCACATCTGTCCATTTTATCTGTTTTATACTGTGCTGAGCAAGTTCAACAACAGAAGACTCTTAATGGGGCAAAAGAAGCACAGATCACATTTCCAAAATGCCTGGAGAGCTAGCTCTCACTGAGGTTAGGAGATGGGGCTTGATTCTAAGCTCTGGAATCTGAGCATCTAACACATTACACGGGGAAAAGTTAGTAACTGCTGTCTGGAAAAATAGGACTTTCTAACCACTGGCCCAGTGTGACTTGAAGCCAGTTTGACAATGTGAACCCCAAGTTGTCTGAAATCCTGAAAGAGAAAGAAAGAATGCAAGAAAGGAGGCACTTGAGGCCACTTGGATTGAGATGAAACTGTCAGTGAACATCAGTGCCCCGCTACTTTATTGGTACTATTTAAATCCTCACACACACTGCATTGGCCATTCCTAGTTTCCTCCTCTCCCTCCTGACATACCACAGAAAAAACAGTAAAGGAAAACAAAGGATATTAAATCACAAGGGGAAAAAAAAATGTGTTACAGCATGAAGAGACCAGAGAATGCAACCATCTTTTTAAAAATGAAAAACGGATGAGGTAGGTCTTCCTGACAGCCACAGAAAGGGGCACAGCCTAAATTACTACAGAATGGATATTCTGGAAAGGGGAACCATCTGTCCAATAGACATTCAAGGCACTCGAAATCTGAAACCACCCATATTGCAGAAGACAGAAAACACCAGTGAGGCGTGGTGATGGTGTCAGGGTAACTGGGTCGAAGTGTGTACACAAAGTCCTTGGATCCTGGTATGGTCTACCTTTTCCCACTTCCACACAGTTTGAGGGGAGACTCTGGACTTGAGTACACCAGGCAGTGCAGAGACTCAGCATGGAGAACAGGGAAAATACGAGTCTACACATAAGAAATGGCGGGACACTCAGCTTGACAGAAGCCTTGCTTTGAGTTTGTACGTCCACTTAGGTGGGGCCTAGGCTGCTCCCCACTTGATGGACTCAGCGGTCAACAGAATCAACCAGCCAGAGTTCTAACATCAGGCACCAAGCTGTATCGTTTTCGTTTCTAACAATGGCATGAGAAATTGGGACTTATAGCTATGTTGAAAGAACTCTTCCAGAACCACAGGCCTCAAGAGTACAAATCTGAAAAGCTGTAAAAGAAGTTATCAGTCCTTGGAGCCCCAGAATTCAGAGCAGCACTGGCCTTGGACATGGACAGAAAGGGCCCTTCATCTGGGATCATCTGGGATTTTAAAGGGCTCTGCTCTCTGGCCCTCTTACAGCTACCTTCCTTGCAGAAAAGAAACCCTCAAGTGAAAGGGACATGTCCACCCAGAGCCTAACCCCTTACTCCTACTCTAAGAATATGCTCCAAGAACTCAGGACTGATCCCAGAATACCCTACCCAAACAGCCCTCAGCCTATTTTACATGGCCTTGAAGGGCTGAGGGTCTTCCCCAGATCTGGCCTCCCAAGGTAAACTACACAACCATTTACACACCCGTGGGCTCAGAAGTGGTCAAAGGCCACTGTTAGTGGGATACAGTCAGCGATTGAGCAAGGAAGTTTGGGTGTCCACACACATAGCACTCAAAACTCCTTTTTGTAGGGGATGGAGCCAGGGGTAGAGAGAAAAGGGGCCCACACTCCTTGGCCAGTTCCATCTTGGCTCAGAATTCCAAGGAGTCCAAGAATCCTAAATTCAAACCTGGCTTTCCAGTTCATTATGAAGGTAAAGTTGTTATAATAGAACTTGGCTTAATATTTTTGTTGGCCCGATTGATCACTTTTAAGTATTTAGACATACAACAGCTATGCTTTCACAGGCACCCTTGCCCTGGGCCCCACAAACATTAGGGATGAGCCTCGTTCAGAACAGGTGCCTCAGAGACAGGGAAGGTCAGGAAGACTCACCTCCTGGCCTGCTCCCAGTTTTAAGAGTTATTCCTATCTGTTGGGAATCCCTAAAGGAAAAACTGTTGTAAAATATGCCACTAAAAGCAAACAAATCTTAAACACTGCTTTCATGTATGATTACTCTGTATTTAGCCCGTATGACTTCCGTGCTTTTATTTAAATTACCTCACTTAATGTTCCCAACAAACTCTATGAAGTGGGCACGGATATTTCCTTTTGATTAGTGAGCGAGCTGAGGTTCTCAGATATTAAGTAATTTGCCTGAGGTCATATTGTTGTTGGTAACAGGAGGGAGACAACTATCTTGAAATCACCTTAAAAGACAACCATCTTTTTTACACATCTCACAGAAGACTGGCCACCTTGTGATGAAAACAGTCTATCAAACTAATCCTGAAAGACGAATATGTATGCTCTGTGTAGACCCCTTCTCCTTCAGGCCTCACACCCATCCTGTGGGAAAGAGGTTAGTAAGTGGCAGACCTGGGACTTAAATCTGGGTCTGCATCACCCTAGAAACCCACTCCCTGCTACTTCCTTTGTTGGTAGAAAACAGCAGACTTTCAAAAGAAAATTCACAGGGGCACCTGACTGGCTTGGAAGGTAGAGCATGTGACTCTTGATCTCAGGCTCGAGCCCCACATTGAATCAAGCACATTGTGTGCAACGGGCCACTCAATTCCAACCCAGCACCCTTCACAACTTCCTACCCGAGAGAGAGAAGCAACACTCCTCCGAGGCCATGCGCGTGGCTTGCTGTGTATCTGGAATTCTCTCATCTGAGCTTTGAGGTGAAGAGCTGCTGAAACCTACACAGCACCATTTCAGAAAACTGACTGGAGAAGCGTGACGTGGTATGGCGTGATGGGGCGTGACAGAGCTGGAAGCCTAGGGCCAGCTGGGTTTACGTCAGGGTCCACCCCTGTGTGTGTGATCAGGGACAGGCTGGGTCTGGATGGAGCAGTAAGCTCTGTCTGTTGAGGCAGCAGCTTGTAGCTCTAGCTCACAGCCATCATGAGATGGTACAGGTCGGTCTCACCAGACCTTCTGCTCTTGTCAATAGAAGACAGAAATGCAGACTGCTTTAAATCTCTCTCGATTTCTAAATGTCAGTAATTAATTCACTAAAAACAGAAGCTACGCTAAAACAAAAATGAAACAAAGTCTCTGTGCAGTTCAGCTAATAAAGTATCAGGTGACCTGAGTCCTCCTGTGGAGGGGACCCTTTTCACACAGCCTCCACATCACCGTTCTTTTTTCTTTCCATTTCACCCTCAAGTAAAGTTCTTCCTAAGCTATCTATTATTGTTCATGAACTGTATCGCATGTTCCACCTAATCCTCACACATCATTACTTCCTGTGCAGTCTGGGGCAGGTATCCTCATTCCTAAAGTAGAGAAGTCAGGACTCGGAAAGTCCCACCTCTAGAACATCAGAATCGAGCTTCTAGAGCTTCATGAACTGCAGTCCTATGTCTTTTTGCTGTGTTTCATGGTGTACTTAAAAAATAGACACCTCAGGGAGAAGGGCAGTTTCAAGTGACCCTCTCACCTTCCCTCACTGGACTTTGTGATATCATCACACTCCATTTCTCCCCCAACCCCTCACTAGGATGGATGCTTGGGCTCCTTACCCTGTTGGAACAGAACTAGCCTCCTAGAATTCTGTGACTCTTAAGTGACCTCGTGAAAAACTGCTTAGAAGGCTGCAGAAAGCATGAAGGACTGGCTTTGTTTTTATCATTTTACTAGGAAGTGAAAAGTCTTACACCTACCTTTAATTCCAAATAATTACCAGGTTTCGGGAACATGGAACTTCCCACTAGGAACCCCTATCCACCCTGGAACACAAAACTCAGAAACAGGAAAGTGTTGGGCAGAGGAACCCAGCAAAGCTGTGAAGTTAGCCACCTGAATCATTTTCCCTTCTGCCTCCAATGGACTTGGAAATAAGGTTCAGTTTAATGAGTATGTTGCAGGTCATAAAACATTATGACTCCCTGGATACTGTGTGGGCAATACTGCCCTCCCCCCCATACGCCCCCAGAAATAATGACAGTGAAGAATCCTATTTGCACTCCCTGGGAGAATGGCAGGAAGGCCAAAGCCACCTCTGGCACCTGGAGAACCCTCCCTATAAAACAAGGACACCGGCTATACCAGTTCCATGAGGTAAAGTGCTTAAGGTTATCAATATAGGGCATTTATAGATTTGGAACACACAATTTTCTACACCTATCCCAAACCAGCAGCTTTCCTATCGTATAGGCTGTCCAAGCTTCACATTTCTCAAATGGCTCTGGAGACACATTTCAGTTTGGTGGAAAATTCACTCAGAATACTGGGAAAGGAGGTATGGAAAGGCACTGTGGTTCTTCGCACTTATTTTCCTCCTGTTACAAAGGCTGTGCTCCAACATGAGGAAATCTGCACTCCAGGCTTCTCTTCGTGCAGACTTCGACTGCAGAGTGTCACTACAGGTGGAAAGATCCACGCCTTTCCGTATTGGGAAGCAGCGACCAATCCTATCTTTTGGAATCATGGAAACTTTTCAGTTAAACTGTCCTGCCCTGCATAAGAAAAGCATTTGCCAGTCAGTTTTCCAAAGACAAGTGGAAAGCCAGAGAGGACTCTGAGTAAGCCAGAAATGGTTAGGGAGACAAACAGGAAGACTCTCGGCACCCCAAGAAATCAAGGGCAGCTGCTTCATGTTAAGAATGGACCCTGGTGGGGTGAAGCAATGAAAGACGAGGCATCATTGAGGAAGTGATCAGGATGCTTCTCACTCACTTTCTGAAATGGGCATCTGCCAGCCAAGATAGTAGTTTGTAGCCCAAAGAGATCTGTTTTGCAATGCTATCCTTACAACTTTCTGAATGAGTGACCTTGAATAAGTCTCAGCTTCCATGTTGGTGAGATGGAAATAATGGGACCTACTTCCCAAGGCTGTTGACAGGACCATTTGGTACATAACCTTCCATCCAGGTTCAGGGTGGTTGGGTTGACCGATAAACTGGAAACAAAGGGGAGAAAGGGGAGGGCAGTTGCATTACAAAGAAATAAAGAATTATGGTCAGAAACTTTTAGGTTCCCTGAAAAACCTTGGTTTTCCTAGGCCCTTGCCCTGGGGAAAAAAAAATTAAAGAAATTTCAAAACGTTCACTTGCATTCCCACATTCCATAGGGGAGCTGCTAGTCACCAAATATTGTTTGGGTAACCTCAGAAGGAGGCCGCACAGATGAGCCTCCTCCCAGCCTCCAGCAGACATATAATCTGGGGTTATTTATGCCAGCGTTCCTACCCCAATCAAAAACTCTCTGACCTGGCTTGTATTTTCTTGATGCTTTCAATTAAGGAAATAACAAAACCAACTCTGTCCTACATCCATGGTTAGGCCTGGCAAAAATGGACTCAGCTAATTACAAATTTGGCCCTGGCTGTTTTCTTAAGATGCCCTACAGGCCTGGGTGTGCACAGTTATAAAAATGAATGAGTACAATTATTTCGCAAAGCAGCCTAACAGTTTAGTTCACATTACCTCTCTCGTTTTTCTTCATCATGTCAAGAGTTTGTTTGCATTTGGGAGAATTATTTTCCACGTGTATGAAGACATTTTTCTAAGCATCATCAAAACAATCCCTTGCTGTATTGTGGAATACCATCTCCTAGCTGAAGTAGTAAGCAGTCTGAGATATGCAATGGGGGAAATGTTCCTCAAACCAGGCCCTTTGCAAAGTGACACCTTCTTGGAAAATATCCACTTATCCCTGTGGTACCCTGTTATATTACTTTTAAAGGCTGTACATTGGAAAAGTAGCTGGGGACATCAACTGTTTTATAAACAAATGGCTCTTATACCATAGGATATAAAAAAGACAGCCACTGGTGGTCACCAGGTTATAGAGTAGCTCCTGCCTCTTCTCACTTGCCATGCTTGCCCTGGGAGGTCTCACCTGTGGCCGGGATACCAGTCTCCTTCTGAAGTTTCGATTTCCCTCCTGGGTTTCAGCTTGGCATGCTCACTCCCCACTGGACATCTCTACCTCCCTGGTTCAGAGAGCCAAACCACCTAAGCTGGCAAACTCTCTGCTCATCAAGTCTTACAGATTTATTCCCCCCTCTCCCCTGACTGTTGTCCCCTCTCTTGCTCAAGGCCACTATCATCTCAGGCTTGAAATAACTCAACCAAATGCCCCTCTCCTGTCTGTTCCTCACACTGCAGCCAGGGAGATGATTTCTAAAATACTTTCAATGCCTTTACCTGGTCCTCCTTAAAATATTTAAAAGTTGAGACTCCTTAAATGCCCCCCCTCAAAAAAGCAAGCAAGCAAACAAGCAACCAGGCTAATATCTGGTCCCTGGTTGGCATCCCAGGTTCATATCTTAGGAGTTCCCCTCTATTCCTGCCACCTAGGTGGTAGGTCACTTTGAGTATAGCTCAGCACTCTGCCTCCAGCCTTGGAATATGGGTGAGAACTTGGGCTGTGGAGAGACACAGCCTGGAACTATAGCTTACCTTGGCCACTTTGTGCCTTTTCTACCTAGATGAGGATAAGGGTAATGTCCATCTCCTATGGTTGTGAGGATTAAATTAGATAAAGTGGGAACTGCTCACCACAGATCCACCATATATTAAATACTCAGCAAATGCTGACTGCTTTTTTTTTTTTTTTTTTTTTTTTTTTTAAAAGATTTGGAGTGAGAGCAAGCACAGGCAGACAGAGTGGCAGGCAGAGGCAGAGTTCTGGAGAAGCAGGCTCCCTGCCAAGCAAGGAGCCTGATGTGGGACTCGATCCCAGGATGCTGGGATCATGACCTGAGCTGAAAGCAGCTGCTTAACCAACTGAGCAACCCAGGTGTCCCTGCTGACTGCTATTTTAAGGCTGCTACTCAAGGTTACCTATGGTGGCTGCACTCAAGGTCTCTGCTAACACCCCAAATTTTAAAAAGGTGTCCTCTTTGAGAGGATGAATTAGCAAAAGTTTCCTTTTCCTCTGGGCTATAGACAGTACTCTGCATCCCCACTAATACCAGACTCCCGTTCATCTTCTAGAATTCCACAGATTCATTCCCGCCTTCCCTTAGTCACTAAAACTTGATGAAGTACCCCTCCTCTCACTCCCACAGTACCCTGTGCATTCGGCTCTGTAACATTTACCCTACTATGGTACAACAACCTCACTATTTCTCTCCCTACCCACCTCCCACTTAGACCGAGAGGTTCTCAAAAGCCAGGGACTATCTCAGTCTCACTCACAACTATTATCACCCGTGTCTTTACAAGATGGATATTCATGAAGAATCTGCCAAATTAACTTCATCCTTCTTTCTCCAAATCCTTCTACAACCCCAATTTTCTTCTGTTACTCCATCCCTTCTATACCCCTCATGCGTGCTCTATAGTTTGCTCTGCTTGGGTGGCATTCATTCCTTCTCCGATGCCTGCTGTCCTTCCCCTACCCCCACACATGTACATACATGCGTGCATGTGCACACACACACCCCTCAGAAAGACGACATACCTCAAATTTGGCCCAATGGTCCCATCAGGGAACAATGTGCCTATTCCCCAGGACTGGATGGAAGGGGAGATTTTAAGGGAATTGATCCTGAGGGAGGTCCTGTCTCCTTTCCCCCTCTCTATATTATAATGTGGGGTTGCACTAATATTCTGCTTGAGAGGGCTTACTGGGGCAAAGGAAACAAGAAGTAATCTCAGGGGCTAAAAATCAAAGAATTCTCTCAGTTTAAGGATTAAGCAAAGCAATAAAGGAGTTGGCCTCTGAGGTATATATCATGCCTGTCCAAGTCTGTAGAGGTAAGAGAAGAGATGAGACTACTTGCAAGAGATTCCAGAGAAGAAAAATTGTACAGCATTCATTGAAGTATAACATGTCATGTCTTCGATAATCTACTCAAGCTTCCGTTGCCAGGTTGGAAAGCAAGCCCCATGAGGAACTAAGGACCCAGAACAGCTGGTGTTGCCAAGAGGAAATCAATATACCTCTGAAACCTCTGATGCTTATGGCCCAACCAGTCCAGATCCTTCTTTCTTACACCTAATATTTTTAAGCATCTCCTAGTCTCCATCAACCGTGGGGATAACACAGACATACAAGGCAAAGTTTGCCCTTAATTATTCACAGAAAAGTAGGGAAGGCAGGCAAGAACACAAATAAGTATAATGGCATGTGGTTAGTACTACTTTCGAGTACATATAAAGTATACAGTCAGCACAAAGCTGTCAAGAGCGACAGCCAGTGGGGGTGGGGTGGTCAAAGGACACAGCACAGAATACATGATCTTTAGGATCACCTCATCCATAAGAGGTGAGGTTTTAACTGTGACTCATAGGATGAGTAAGAGTTCATTAGGTAAGGAAGAGAAAGAACTGCAGGCAGAGGGAGCTAGATGTATAAAAAGTCACAGAAGCATAAAAAGTGTCCTGGGGGAGCCTGGGTGGCTCAGTGGGTTAAAGCCTCTGCCTTCAGCTCAGGTCATGATGCCAGGGTCCTGGGATGGAGTCCCACATTGGGCTCTCTGCTCAGCGGGAAGCCTGCCTCTCCGCCCCCCAACCCCCGCCTGCTCTCTGCCTACTCATGATCTCTGTCTGTTAAATAAATAAATAAAATCTTTAAAAAAAAAAAAAAGTGTCCGGAAAGCGGAGAAATGGAGAAATTAACTAATTCAATATGGCGGAGAACAGGAGAAATCATGTGCGAACAGGCAGGGCTGGAGAGCAGGAAGGGTGTGATGACAAAGGGAACAAGCTTGCTCTGAACGCTGTTGCATCTTGTTTAGAGAGATGTTTAAGCAGCGAGACCTGGAAGCTGTGTGAAAGGCAGACTGGAATTTGGCAGGGACAGTAGGGTAGAGAGATCTAGAGATCACTGAGGCCCACTGCACTTTCCACGTTCTCAGCATGCTTAAGATTACTTACTCTCCTAGAAACTATCATCAGACGAACCCTCCCTGTTTTCCAAGTAATTTGAAACTCAACAATGAACCAATCTTTGCCTAACAAAGCGGAGAAATCAGAACCATCCAAGCTGGCAAGTGTTAAAACACAGGGAAGCAAATATGGCAACTGGCTCTTTCCCATTTGACCAAAATCAACATAAATGCGGAGAGAAAACATATTTGACAGCCAAGGGAGAAACACACAGTGAGCTTCTTTGCTTTCTCCCCAGGACGCCATCAATGCACAGAGCATTTAGAGTAACTGATTTGATGGTTACAAAAATCTACCTGCCTCCCCCCGCCTCCTTCCCCCTTCTCTCTGAAAGCAATTAGAGAAGAGAGCTTCATTCACACTGAATCTAAAAATAGATGATGGCAGAGTTCACAGACTGACAGCTGCATTCTCATACAGTAACCAGGAAAGGAAAGGGATGGCTAATTTAACTTAACAACTTCCAAAACAAACAGTGCAGAAGTAGTCCAGGATAAAGAGAAAACACGAAGGTCAGTTCTTCAAAGAGCTGGAAGAGGAATGGGGTCACTCTGTGGCAGTTTATTAGTCCTCCCCAAATCCTGATGAAATCAGCTAAGTATTTTGCCCAGATCTGCCCAGAGTCCCTCAGACCACAGCACTAACCAATGCAGCTGCTAAAGGAATCCAAGCAAGATCAGGCAGAAGGACCCCGACTTGCCCTCTTAACTTCTTCGTGCATCACGTGGACACCCACAAGCTAAAAAAATCACCTTATTTTCTAGATAAGATAAATGAGCGCATCTTCTCGGCCCCCACCAACATATCGAAATCACACTGTCTAGCCCCGGGGAGGGAACAAAAAAAAAGTAACCCAGGAAATAAACCAGGATCCTTAAGAGAGAGAAATCAGGTGTCTAAAAGGAGTGACCATTTCCTTTCCTCTCCCAAGTCCTCAAGTGTTTTAGCTTCTCTCCTCATGCTGTCCTACCCAGGGAGGGGGTTATGGTTGGGCTTCAAAGAAACAAGGGAATGCTTGTGGGCGGGGAGCCCTGGCTCTCAGGGCTAAACATCGGAGCCCCAGCATTCCCGGGCCCTACTGCCTCCATCGCCCTGGTGACTAAGCTGTTTCAACAGCTGTGTTATTGCTGGAGTCAGGCCAGTGTTCCTCACACAGAGGATTTGTTTCTCGAGGCTTCTGTGGGGAATTCAGGATCTGGGGCATTCTTTGCTGCTCAGGTCCTACCCTTGATCAACTGGCAAGGGCCTTCCCCAGACTCCAGCTCCAGACAGCCATGGGACCACATTGGGCTGCCACCCAGCTATCCAAGTGATGGACAGCCTTGTAGCAACAGAAAGAGCAGTGAGAAGGCAATGTGTCAGAGAGAGAGAGAGAGAGAGAAAATCAAAAACCACCCTTGGCTGAACCCCAGAAGACCCCCCACTGCTCCTCCCTCAATAAAAGGCACCTGCACTAACAGGCTGCTTTTCCTGCTGTTCTCCTGCCATCTCCCTCAGTCTCTCCTTTGAAAAAACTTCTCTTTCCTTTCAGGTGTTGTTCGCAGCCCCTCTGCCTCCACAAGCTTGCCCCTGAGCAGGAAGTCCCGGCAGCTGGGCCCTCAGACCCTGGCTTCCCCATCTCTCATCACATCGCATACACTTACTTATGTTCCCATCACCTGGGAGGTAAGTGGAATCTGCTGACTTGTCCCCTCACTACCCCGATCTCTAGGCTCTTTGCTAGAAGAAGTAAAGAAGTGGGCACTTCTTTACTAACTGTGCTGAGGGGCGGCCCGTATTTCCTGTGGGTGGGGCCAATTTTCATTTTTAGTCCATTCTAGGCTGCACCGAAGAGCCTGATTACCCCACCCAAATCGATCATGCTATCTTTTCTGAAATTTCTGAAGAGATCCTAGAAATGTCGAGTTTTCTTGTAAAGAAGATATTGTGCTTTTAAAAGAAATAAAAGAATGATCTTTAAAAGCTCCTATTTGTGAGTGCCTACCCTTTCACATACATCTGTGCCAGTCTGACATGGATGATCGGCCTCAGTCTCAACATGAGGAAACTAAGGCCCACGCTCGCCCACACTGCTAGTGCAGGGAAGAGGCAAAACGGGAACCCAGGGGTGCCTGACTCCACAGCTCAAGCTGTTTGCCATTATGTCACACGTTAGGTGGAGTTAGGAGACCAGTTTCTTGTTCTAGGTAAAGCCACTTATTAGCTGTACAATTTGAGTAAGTCATTTTATGTATCCTTTCATTAATTACTGAAGTTGGATCCACTAAAGTCTTTCGAGTTCTAACATTCCACAAATGCAGAAATCTTAACAAAGGACCAGCTGCTGAACTGGCTTCTGCACTTGAGGCATCATGGCAAAAACAAAGAACAATAAAACAATCCATGCCCTCAGGGCACTTGTAATGGCCTTAAATGACAAGGGATAAAAACTTGAATCTGACTAATACACAAGTTAAACCACACCAAATTCAAAAATACCAGAGTACTGGGCAGTACTTGAGAAAAACCCTGTCCTAACTGGAAAAAGACAATAGTACATTTCAACAATGGTGTTTCTCTCCTACCCCCCTTCACCCCCCAAAATATCTTTGTGCTGCCAGCAGGAAAAGCCAGCTACCAGAAGGGATTCCATCTCTTTCACGGGAAAGCTTTGTTTCTGACAAGTTTCGTAAAGGAAAAAGTAGGCTAGAACAAGCTTTTTATTTTCAACCCACCTTTTCTTCATTCCCATGAATGAGGAGGGGATACAAATGAAGGCAGGCAGCCAGGGAGAAAAATAATATGGCTGGTGGTTCCTGACCTCTTGGATTCCTGCCGTCAGAGAAGCCCGAGAGGCAACATTTAATTGTGGAAAAACCAGCCTTGCTCTTCTCTTATCTTTTTCCTCTGTGACTTAAACCCACAATTACTGGCAACCCCTAGATTCCGAGTCACTCAGCTGGTGGTGGCAGCGATGGCTGTGTCTGTAGCTGAAAAGCAAAAGGGGAGTCAGATTTTTACCTGCCTCCGAAGGCAGCCTTGCGCGAACAGCCCTAACCCAGCTTTACGACTTCTCCCATTAAAAAGTTCACAGATGCCCTCCCGTCGGGAATACCACCATGCGAGAAGTCCAAATGGGAAAAAAAGAAATGCAGTTTCCAGCTGCTGTTATAATACAAAGAACAAGCTATGAGTCTCAAATCCTCAATTCCACATTTTATTTCAGCACTAGAGATGTGATTTTCAATTTCTTTTCTTAAGGATCAAACTCCAAATTCCCTTGCCTGGCCATCACTGCAACTCACCAACTGCCCCTTTCGTCTTTCAGCTTCTCTTTTCTCTCCAATACAGAATCCTTCTGCAGCGTAACAAATGGCCTCACTATCCTTCACACACCACACGTTCTTTCACAGCATTTCAAGGTGGGAAAGTAGGGATCTTAGTCCTGACTTTCTCATAGGCAAACCAGGTGACCCTGGAGAAGTCACTTCACTTCTGTAAATTTCAGTCTGAAGAGTTTGCAGAGGTTGTGTTCCAGATACAATAGATTCTTCTATTCTCATCTTAAATTATTACCTTATTCCAAAACATTTTAATTTACATGTCAACATGTTTATAGTCAAATGTCATTAAACCATGCCTTGTGGGTGTATTCTCCTCAGGATGCTGAAAATTTTCCATGTCTTCTATTTTAGGGTGTTCTCCAATTGCTTAAGTGCTGATCAATTTGTGACTTGAAGCTCACATGGGGTCTCCCTAGATCATGAAGTTGGAACTCTTACCTTGAGACTCATAAACCTCTGAATCCCACAGATACCTTCGGGGATTCAGTTGAAGAAATACTAAAAAAAAAAAATGTCTGAATGGGACCTATGCACATTTCTCTCCCAAGCTCAAGGTCCTTGATCCAAAGTTAAAAACTACTGTCCTTTAGTAATCAAAGGCCTATGGCCAGCAACCATGCAGGTCCTTGTTTTGCACACTCAGCCCTGCTGTCCTTCTTGGTGGTCTTCTATGTTCTCTCCAGAACTCACTCCTCTCTGCTCAAGTCCAAGAATAACAATAACTCACCTTTACTGAGCATTTACCACATACCAAGTACTTAACTATGAAAAAGCCACATACGTATTATTCTAGTTTCATCCTTAAAACAATCATATAAGGACGGCACTACAAATTACCTCTATTTTATACATGAAGAAAATGAAGTCCAAGGAATTTCATTAATTTAACCAAAAGTGTCATGAAATTATTAAGTGTCAGATCAAGAATTTAGCCCCAAACACTCTCATTTCCTTGAACAAAATACAGCTACTCTTAGACATTTTTTTGCCCTCATATATTAGAAAGTCACAAATTCCAACATCTCCTGGAAGATTCCACCCTTCAAGACTCAATTAAAAAATTACCTTTCAGTGAGTTAATCATTTCCCCTTCTTTGTTCATGGA
Source organism: Neogale vison (assembly GCF_020171115.1). Classification (NCBI taxonomy): domain Eukaryota; kingdom Metazoa; phylum Chordata; class Mammalia; order Carnivora; family Mustelidae; genus Neogale; species Neogale vison. The sequence goes on from NC_058092.1 coordinate 56,528,082, forward strand.
ATGCTCTGGGCACTTAACACTGAACACATTGGTGTAATTTTTTCTTTCTCTCTGAACACATTAGTGTTATTTTTTGTTTATTTCTCTCTGGACTAGACTGTGTGCTCCTAATTAATTATTATGAGTATATCTTGAGTATTTATACAGCCTGGGGCTATGTTAAGTATGGAGACAAAAAGATGAACAAGATACAGTCCCTGCTCTCAAAATGCAGTCTTGCAGGATCCAGAGAAGTAAACAAAGAAGGGCCATGAGGTTTTTTTGAAACTGTAGTATAAAAGATAAGGACTTAAAGTACAAAAATGCCAGCACATAGTAGAAGCCCAATAAATGACCACTGAATGAATAAAGGAAGTTGGGAAGAGGGCCTCAGAAGCTGGCCTGTTGAATTAAAAGATCCACCTTCCCTTTATGAAAACTCTTTGAGGTTATTTATACACTGACTCACCTAAAAACTACTTCCTGTGTTGGTGTCTATGATACATTTTTTAATGTCAGACTAAAAATACACTTCCAGTACACCAACCCTGTCTGCCTACCCAAGGACTAGAAATGAACACAAGGTAAACACATAACAAAAGAAAATTACTAGAAAACTCACTCCTGTCAACACTAAGCTCATCCACGCACAACGGGGCATCTTCTAAAATGGTTCCCACTTGAGGGTCTGTGACCACCTATTTACAAAGCTGAAGGGATGGATACTCAAATGGTTTTTATAAAGCCAAAGAATCTGAAGTGAGTCATGGACTCTCAGCAAAAGAGTTGGAGAGACAAGACCTCAGGGATCATCTGGTCTAATTTCCTACTCACAAGACGGAGACGCTACATTGCAGGACAGATAGACTCAGCAGAGGGTCAAGGTACAGGACTCCTGAGATCATTTTTGCTCATAACCCCTCTATTTCTCAGCTGTGAGACTCTAGACGAGTTATTTAACCTCTCTGGTCTTCAATTTCCTCTCTCTGCTAGGAAAACCTGGTAAGATGCTCAGATGAAATAAAAGTAAAGTTGTCTTAATCAGAGACAATTTGAATCCCGATTTTGCACAAAAGAGAATCTGATCGCTCTCCTTGGGTGAAGGGCCCATCCTAGTCCAATCAGCTGTGGCTGGGGTGCTGAGCTTGTGACCAGCGGCCCACTCAGCAGGCATGGTGGAAGCCCACAGTCCGAGGGAGGGCACATAGTCTGGTTCTGTGAGAATATGGTATGGAGCCAAAGCAAATGGCTGGCAACAAAGACAACCGTCAGCACCTCTGGTACAAGAGTACTTGGTAAAGAAAAGGTCACCCAACATAAATTATCACCGTGAATCTCTCCACCCCAACGAGCTTTTGTTTGATAACTACCCGTGACAGGCTGCTCCATGGTTAAAAAGACAACTCTGACTATATGACAGGAACTTTTTTTTTTTTTTAAGAAGCTGAATTTAAATATTTTCAATCTTCCCCCAAACCTCCCCTTCTTTAGAAGATACAATCTTGCTTGTTAGGTTAGGCCTGGGCTTTCCTTATGGCCATAACATGAACAACAGGCAAGACAGGAAAGAAACATTCACTGGACAATTATTTTAGGAAATAACCTAGACCAGAAAAATTTAAAAGTCAGAACCTCCTCCTGCTTTAATACTACTACCTCTCCAACCAAATTAGCACTAATATACCAAAGCAAAGGAAGAACTGGAACCATGTTTAGCATCCGTGTGCCTACAATAGGTAGACGTTAGGGAAAAATTTTTTTCGAATGTAGAGTCCCTAGCACTTTTGCTAGTTGAATTCAGCTTTAACAGAGGGTTTTCCTTCACCCATCCAACTTATTTTTGCTTTGGAAAGCATAATCCAGAAAACGGATTTTTCTTCATATTTTCTTACGTTAACCAAAATAAAGATAGGATTCTCAGTAAAATAACCTCACATTGTAGCTATGTGATGACTGAATGGCATTTAAATACTGACAGGAATACCCCAAGTTAGAAGAGAAGGAGGTAAAAAAAACCAACCTGAAACCACCTCATATATAGGGAGGGTGCCATCAAGGAACCTGCCGCTGTTAGCTGCTTGACTGTTCACACTCCTCATTGATGTCACCAGGATCTATTTTAGTAACCAGGATATACTTGTTATGGATGCAGAGAGAATCTCCTCGTTTATATTCCAAACTCAGAGCAGGAAATCAGACATGTGGGTGATCTGCAGCTGTGGCACTATAAACAGATTCTAGACTGCACTACACTCCCTGAACTACAGTTTGGGAGATTCAAAAGAGAAAAATAGAAAATACACTATTTTAGAAAGACCACTGCTACTTCTGTCCAAGAAGACTTGGGTGCTGGTTGGGAGAAGGCTCACTGACCGGCACGCAGGTAGCGTCCTTGTTGCCACGTACCACCCACCTACCTACACGGTTAATGTACAACGAGGAGATCCTGCTTCGGCCAGCTCTGCTATGGTGGGTCAGTATCTCAGGGTGTAAGGTTTCTCCATCCAGGAAATGAAAGGATTAGCCCCTTTAACATTTGGGGATCAAGTAGCCGATTTGAAAACCTGACAAAAGCCACAAACCCTCTTACTCTAAAAATACAAACAATAAATATGACTGAAATTTTATATAGAGTCCCAGGGGGATTGCCTGGCCCTTGAAATCCACCCGTAAGCTTCCTGGTTGAAGATTACTAGACTAGCAGCACTCCAAACTTCCTGCCAGGGCTCAAAGTCTGCAATCACACAGGTGATATTTAATAACAGCAACTGTAAATTATTCAAACCATAAGTGAGTGGTTTGTTATGACTAGAGACTGACCCAATACGATCTCCTTCCCAATGTTAAACCGACCTGAAAGCCAATGGATGACTGGAAGGGAGGAGGAAGTATAGGATATACTAAACGATAAACATCTGTTTGAAAAATCATGGCAAGGTTTTAGAGGAGCCCAACTCTGTTCCTAGGCTGTATTTCTTCACTTGGATATACATAACGTATGACAAAATCTTTGAGCCAGATAAAGAAGATCCAGAGAGTTTTATAGGGATGCTGTCCAAGTAATGAGTTCACCAATAATCACACCCAAATGAAACAAAGCCAAAGGTTGCCGTTTTCCTGCCAGTATAAGCTTGCTCTCAATGGTTAATTCCAGGGTTGTTCCTAAAGAGCCCCTCGAAGGGAAAGGTAATCCATAAACAAAAGCAAACATACATGGTGTCCCTAATCTCCACTATCCTGGTTAATCGACAAAATATAGTCTTTTCCTGTGATTTTAGTTTTTTTCTAACTCAGGTCAGTAGGTAAGACTGATTCATATTAGAAAATTCTAGGTTCTCAACTGGGTTTGAAGGGGGCACATGACTCCGTAAGAAGAAAGCAGACTGGCCATACAAGCCCACCTCAAATATTAACAACCTCCCTATCTTTTACCTACCTCTGCAAACCCCACCACATTTAAATTTCCTGGATCTTTTTGTTGTATTTTGAGCTTTTTCAGTTTATCATTTTGGGGGAGGTGAGTGGAGAGGGCAGAGAGAAAATGAGAGGTCATTTCTGCTCATATTGACTCCGACTAAGGTAGATAAAGAAATTTAAAAGATAATTTCAAAAATACTGGTGACACCAGCTTGTAATTTAAACTGTCCAGGGTGCCTGGGTAGCTCAGTCATTAAGCTCCCTGCCGAGCAGGGAGCCTGCTTCTCCCTCTCCCACTCACCCTCCTTGTGTTCCTGTTTTCTCTGTGTCTCTCTCTGTCAAATAAATAAAATCTTTAAAACAAAACAAAACCCCTGTCCCATCAGGGGCAGATAGTACAGTCGGTTAAGCCTCTGACGGAGGCTTGGGTGGCGATCTCAGCGTCTTGAGATCAAGACCAGCAACGAGCCCCATTTGGGGCTCCACACTGGGCATGGAGTCTACTTAGGACTCTGTCTCCTCCTCCCTCTGCCTCTCCCCCAGCCCCACCCCTGGCGCTCACGTTCTCTCTCTCTCAAATAAATAGGTGAATCTTAAAGAAAAAAAAAAAAAAAACTATCCGATCAGAAATGTTTTCTACAAACAGGAACTGTAACATGGTCATGATTCAGAGTAGGTCTCTTTTTTGAAAGGAAAAGGAGAGAAGAATTAGATTTCTTCTTAGTAGTTGCTACAACGTATTTTGTTAAAAAGGACTATCTGCTAAGGCATGGAAATCCAGCCACATGAGTACCATTTTACCAACGGCCTAGCTCCATCATTAGCCATCGGTAGTTTTCACGGCATATGGAATCCTCTCTTTGTGGATTAAGCTCTCTTTGTGGACTTGACCCAAGAGGCATCTGAAAACATAGAATTAAGAACCAAGACTCCTGCTAATGGCCACGAATACGTTCACAGACTTTCTTCCTTTGGTAAATTCACCCTTAATCATTTTAGATAACATGACTGTTTTTGTTTTTGTTTTTACAGTTAACAGACTATTCTTTTATTCTAATTGTCTTCATGTGATATAAAAATGGAAGAGCACAATCACTTGGTAAAAAGTTAGGCAGGACGCTCAGCTATGGAACTTGAGAACAGGGTAATATCATTCTAATTTTTTTTTTTTACTAGAAATACATTTTACAGAAATGTTTTCAGTTTGAGATAAGAAAAATCAGTTGTCAGTTTCAGAAATAATTCCATCATTTCATGTAGTCATTTGTAGTAATGAAACAAGCAAGTATGACGTAACACTCGATCCTAGCATACAGCACAGGGCTCAAGGCAAAACATAATGACTTTATTACCTAAGAACAGAATAGATGGGCCAGCTTTTCCTACCCCACAGCATTTTCCAGTATTTTTTCAGCCTAAGGAATTTTTAAGCTCCTTAAAATTCTAGATTTACTACTCAACACAGATCAATCCATCTTGAGGCTTTCTGCCAACGAATTGCAGTGCTTCTGTTTCAACAGCCTATAGATTTGAAAGCTGGGTAGAGACATGTCAAAAAAAAAAAAAAAAAAACAACCAACTTTCTTTGATCTCTGCACCCAGGTTCCTCAAAAGAAGCCCCATGGAGAGTCTGAGGGTATGCTAAGTATGTGACTTGCAGTTGTAATCAGTAGATTGACATTCCTTTTCATAAGAAGGCACCGTCTTAGCCAATCCAGGCCTGTCTTTCACAGATACATACATAAATTGAGTGACCGATAATGCACTTTAAAAAGAATGAGGTACACCCACTTTACAGGGTATTTTCAAATAACAGAATTTGGTGTCACAGAAAAATCGAAGTCCATCACATAGATAAGCATTCATTTTTCCCAGTGATTAACCCTATATCCGGATGCCAGATGTTTTGGTTGAGTTTTTCTCTGACACCCCTTGTCAGGGTACTCATGCTCCCCTCCATTTCCTTTTTGTAGTAAATACTGAAGTCCCATGTCCCTTACAACTCTACAGAAGCACCGTGTTTGTGCCCTGACAAACAGTTTAATTCCCAGCCTCTGAAATATTCAGGAAAAGTTAGTGTTGACCCCATCACAGATTTTTGACAGGCTGGTCTGCGAGGAATTTGTCATTGCTATTCACCAAAAGGTCAATTACTTCCAAGCATCTCGAAGTCTAGATCCCCTTCAGTGGGCTTCCCTCCCCAGCTCCTGCAGGCTATCGTTTTAAAACTGTAACCACTTCAAAGTTCAACAGGCTACTTTACTTATCAGTGAAAGACAATTGCAGGTTTTTAAATGTTTAAGTTTAGAAGGTGAAAAGTAGAGGTTCTATTTAAAATTGCTTTTTCAAATGAGGACTATGGTTTTTTGTTGTTTTGGGGTTTTTTTACATAACTCACATGGAATATCTTGTCAATAATTAAATACAATATATACACTCTCTAACCAGTTTTATAAATTTCCCTCTAATTTATAAAGTTCCCTCTAATGTCACCATTTCCCCCCCTAAAACTATCAATCTGATGAAATCTTCGAACCGATTAAATAATGATAAGCTTTTAAAGAGTCAATGATTTCTACTTTCTGAGGGTTTGTCAAGATCTAAAATTCTAGCTAAAACCTGTATCACCTTACATGGAAAAGTTTAAAAAGAATATATACATTTAACACCAAATGACTAAAAGTCACTTAAAATATATAGTTCTTAGGTTACCTTATCTGCTCAAAGATCCTTGAAAAGTAGGTGAACACTCTGGCCATATTTATATTTATATTTGTCTTGGAAATCTAATATTAATTTCATAATCCAAATTGTAAAATCCCTTCTCATTATTTGAAAACTGGAACTCATTTCATAGACTGCCTGAGAAAGTTTAAAGAAAAAACAGAATTGGTCCTGACTTTTCCTTACAATTAAGGTAACACTATTACATCCGAATCTTTGATAAACAGGAAGTCATCCACATATCATAGTATTCTGTTCACTACATCCCTGATCCCTTTTCTCTTGTCCTACTTATTGCTGCCAGAAAAGCATCCAAACGAACTGTAAAATATAAGAAGTGGACAAAAGTCTCACACGTTCTTAACATAAGGATCAGAGGAAAACAGATCTATAGTGTCTTATAAATATTATAAAATTAAAAATCTCTCTCTCTTTGAGCAAAGACATACCATCACTAGTTTAATGGAGGCCTTCCTCCGTGTCCTTTAGCAAAGGTATAAAGAACAAATTTAAGAAAAAAAAATATTCCCACAAACCTAACACATAACCTTCTCGTATTAAAGTTGACAGCTCCCACCCATGGCTACTGCCCCTAAACAGTATTTTATGACTTGGTTTTCTTGATGGTTCTATGATATCATTTACTTTACACATTCATTGAAGAAACTGTTAGTTGTCTATCTTAATTTTTCAGTGTGCCCCTAGTAGGTATGGGCTTTCACATGGTAAGAAATTTAACAGTTTGGGCGCCTGGGTGGCTCAGTGGGTTAAGCCTCTGCCTTCAGCTCAGGTCATGATCTCAGGGTCCTGGGATCGAGTCTCACATCGGGTTCTCTGCTCAGCGGAGAGCCTGCTTCCCCCTCTCTCTCTGCCTGCCTCTCTGCCTACTTGTGTTTTCTCTCTCTCTCTGTGTCAAATAAATAAATAAAATCTTAAAAAAATATATTTGCTGGGAGGTAGAGGCATCTGAGTGGCTCAGTCAGCTGGGCATCTGCCTTCGGCTCAGGTCATGATCCTGGGGTCCTGGGATTGAGCTCCATGTTGGGCTCCCTGCTTAGTGGGGAGCCAGCTTCTACTTCTCCCTCTGCCCCTCTCTGCCCTCATGTATACACGGGTGTGCTCTCTCTCAAATAAATAAATAAAATCTTTAAGAAATATATTTGCTGTGAAGTAATTTATTTGTTAAAATATGTAATAGGTTCTGACCACCAAATAAGATGTGTTGTGTGTGTGCTGGAGGTGGGAGTCCCCCCATATCCAGTAATTCTCAGACACCAGCACAGTGTCCTACAACACAACTCCATTCTGACACTATCTACCTGGAGATGGATCTGATCCCCCAGGTTAAGGGCCGTCCCACAGAGCACCCTCCACATCAGACGCCAATCTCAAGCCCGGGGTGTTACCTGTATTTCTGACCAACTGGCTATAAACCGAGAGGTTTCTACAAGCCCCCATTCGGGTTTAAACTGCTAGAGTAGTTCAAAGAATTACCAGTTGATGACAAAGGATATGAACCAACAGCCAGGTAAGAGATACATGGGACCAGGTCCGTAATGAAATTTTCTTTCCTCAGAGTTTGGGGCCCGGCAGGGCGGCACGAAGAAACATTCTGGTTTGCCAGCCTGGTAGCTCCCTGAACTCCATTCCTTTGGGCTTTTTATGGAGGTTTCATTACATACACACAAATGATTAAGTCACTGGCTCCTGGTGACTGAATTGACCTCCAGCCCCTCTCCCCTCCCTGACAATCAGGGAGTGGAACTGAAAGTGCCACCCCTTATTTGTGGTTGGCTCCCCTGGCGACCAGCTCCCACACCCTTAGGTGCTTCCCAAAAGTTACCTCATTAACATAAGCCCAGTGGTGGTGGAAAGGGGCTTATGAACAAGGCACCCATTTTTCACCTTTATGGTTTCCGATGCTTTTTCAGGAACTGAGGACGAGACCAAATATTATACCAAAACATGCTCCCATTGTTCTTATCACTCAGGAAATTCCAAGGGTTTTGGGAACCAAGAGCCGGGACCAAATATATATTTCTTATAAATAACATTTTCAAAACATTGCCTATTCCCCCCATCAGAGCACATACCTTTCTTTCTTTTCTGTGTCCCAACCACTGTCTTACCCAACTCCTTAAAAGGACATGTTTTGATGTTTTGTTCAGTCTTGTATCCCCAGTATTTAGCATTTCAAGTAGGGTTGGGACATAATCAAGTTTGAATTAGTGAATGAATAAATGTGTTACACAACCAACAAAGACGACAATGGGCAAGAGAATGTGGACATGTGAAATACCACTGAATGCTTCGGGTTGTTGGGCAAATCTGGACCTTCCTCTCAGTCATTTCTTCTGTCTAGAATGCTCTTCTATTTATCCCCGCCCTCACCCCCAACTTCTCGTCAGGTTTTCACTCTTTAACATTCACTTTAAATATCTACTTGCTCAGCTCTATACACACGCATGCATGCTCACACACACACATACACACACTCATAAATTCACACACGCACCAAGGCGGTCTTCCCTTGGTGTGTTCTAAAGTTCTAAAGTTTAAAGCTTTTTCTTTGTATTTCCACAGACCTCTGCACAAACTTTGATTGCAACCTCTAGCCCATCATACTGGCATATCATTTATATGCCCATCATTGCACTTGACGATAAGCCCCTTAAAGGATACTGTCTTCACCTGTATCCACATGTCTAGCCAAGAGCACAGTGCCAGGCAGTAGTAGACATGACAAAACAGTTTAAAATAATGGGTAAGAGACTGAATGAATGGAGGGAGTTCTCCATTCTGGAAATTATCTCAGATTATCTGTTGGTTCCCGGTAAGATGTCTATTAAGCACGTATACTGGCAACTCCTACACAAAATAATTTTAACGATTATATATGGAGATTATTGCTGATACAGGAAAATTAGAATTAGGAAAAGTGCTTTAATCCAAGGACAGGCCCCAGGCAGAGAGGTCTCCAACATACTTTTTTCTCTTTCCATCTCACCCCTGATCCTGTGTCACTAAAAAATGTTTTTCTTCTCAACCTAAGGTTCTCTATACAGTTCTCAGATGCCATATATAATCACCACCTCGTGAAATGTTTCTGTGTCCCATACCCTCAGAATCTTGAACCGCAAAAAACAAAAACAAAAAAAAAAAACAACCCTGGTTTTATGCAAAAATGAGTGCTCGTGGGCTGGCATTCCCATTTTGACAGAGATCTTTACTAAGACGATGGCTATTCTTAAAGCCTAGAGGGAAGAGACATTTTGAAACATGGGACCTTTCAGAAATCCTCAAATCACTCCACTGGGGTGAGCTCCATCCTAACACTACAAAGGTGATGAAGCTTGGTGGTTAGGGCAAGGCTCTCAAGCCAGACTGCTGTGTTTGAATCCCAGCCCTTCCGCTCTCCCACCTCTGACCTTGAACAACCTTTCAGAGGCCCAGGGCTTCTATCCCTAGGATGAGATAGTAAGACTCACCTCACTAGAAAAATAATGAATACTGTTTTTCTGAAAATAAATAAATTGGAAAAAAAAAAAAAGACTCACCTCACTAAATTGCTAGGAATAGGAAATGGGTTAGTATAAGTAGGATATTCAGAAAAGGGCCTAGCGAGTAGTAAGTAGTCAGTAATTTTCTGTACTGTTACTGGAACTGGCTCTCAAAGAACCAGAAGAGAGAAAGTATCCAAGGAAGGAAAGGAATGAGAAGAGAGAACACTTACTGATTTGATTGTTCAGCTTGAAAGCGATGTCCAGCTGCAGGATAAACAGCATGAATTGGAACCAAGGACTCATCTCCATGGAGGGAAGGGGGATGTGGACGGAAAACACAATGTCATTGGCTTCAATTTCTCTCGGGATTGCTTCCTCAATGTCTCGGATCTTGTCACATTGGTTGGGTCCCCAGGGCATTAGCCATTTTGTCTTGTGATGGTTTTTACGGACATCCACACACTTCACCGACATGTAGGACACTGCTGTCGTGGGGCCGGGGGCTGAAAAGAAAAGGATTTTCTGTTTTACAAAAATCATCCACCGAAGTGCTCATTTTGGGGCTAACATTTGCCTCCAATGTTCACACTGCCTTCTCTAATCGGGATCAGTAATAGCTGGGGATCCCCCAAATCCAGGTGCGGACCCTTCAGTGACCTCCACAGGCATCATAAAGTATCTCCAAGAGTTTCCCCATTAGGTTTTCAATCACTGTCATTTTCATTGAAAGAATACCTTTGTAACCACTTTGCTTCAGTTACTTCCTTACTCCAAACAAATGTCACAAAAATCAACTGTGCTTCCGTTCCCACCTGCCTGAGGACGCTGGGACTTCACAGAGCACAGTGTCTGAAGTCAGAAGACCTGCGACTGAAGCCTGGTCGAACAACAGACTGTCAGTTCACCTTGGGTAAACTGGTGAGATCTCATCGTCTCAGGACCCTCATCTGAGAAACAAGATGGTTAGTCTCTAAGACTGGCCAAGACAGTTGGTTTCTAAGATTCTTCTTAGATCTAACACAGCATTTAATGGAGAGAAAGAACTACGTTGACCTCGGGCCCTCACTTAGTGTGGTCTCTGTCAGAGGTGGGAACAGAAGCTGCTACACTGCAGAGGAAGCCAATCCATGCATTTGATCTGTGCATTTCAAAAGCGATCATCACATTTGAACTATACAACATTAAAAACACACACACACACACTTTTGTGATTATAAAACGGTTATAGAACTATAAAAGAAAATCTGCAAAATACAGAAATTTTCAAGTTCAAAACAACATTTACCCAAAATCCCACTAGAGGGAAGTAACCACTGTTGGAAAAATATCAAAATATTATCTTTTCTAGGAGCATGTAATTAGATAAAAATTTACAAATGAATTACATTATAGAATTTTAAAATACATACTAATATTAATATATATTTCTGTAAGATAGGATCACACCATACGGAGTTTCAGAGCTTTTTCTTTTTATTCACGTAAAGAAGCAGAGTAGCACAGTGGTGAGCCCCCCAGCTCTGGAGCCCACCTGCCTGGTATCACATCCTGGCTCCCTCATTCCTACTTCTGTCACCACTAACCCACACTAAGAAGGTTTTGCGTGAATTATTAAACCTATCTGTATATTAATTTTATCATTTCTTAAATGGCAATAATAACATTATGTACCCTTGTGAGTCACTGTATACATTTAACAAGTGAACACAGAAAACACAAAACAGGGGCACCTGGGTGGCTCTGTAGGTTAAGCACCTGACCCTTGATTTCAGCTCAGGTTATGACTTCAGGGTCATGAAATTGAGCTCAGTGTGGGGTTCTGCATTAGGCGTGGAGCCTGCTTAAAATTCTCTCTCCCTCCTCCCCTGCACCCCACCACATCCCGTGCTCTCTCTAGAAAAAGTGCAAAATATTAGCTATTATATTTTTTGTATAATTAAAAATTTAACTAATGTTTGCAAAATAACCAGTCAACATAATGTATCAAATTTAATCTACCTAATCTAATCTCCCCCTTAGCTTGTAAAGTTTGTCTATAAATAAGAATAATTCTTTCCTCAATATTTTTTGCTAGTAATTTACCTTAACTTTTCCATCTGTTGTCTAAATTTATTTACAGCATATGTAAGTGTAGAGAAGTTCCAGATTTCATAGAATATCTCTTTTCCTGGGGTGCCTGGGTGGCTCAGTCAGTTAAGTGTCTGACTTTGGTTCAGGTCATGATCTCAGGGTCCTGGGATCAGCCCTGGATCTGGCTCCATGTTTAGCAGGGAGTCTGTTTCTCCCTTTACTCCTCCTGACTCACGCCAACCTGTGTGTGTACTCTCGGTCTCTCTCTCAAATAAATAAATAAAATCTCCGGGGTGCCTAGGTGGCTCAGATGGTTAAGCAGCTGCCTTCAGCTCAGATCATGATTTCAGGGTCCTGGGATGGAACCCTGCATCAGGCTCTCTGCTGAGGGGGAGTCTGCTTCTCGTTTTGCACACATCCCCAATTCGTGTGCATGCACTCTTTCTCTCAAATAAATAAAAATAAAATCTTTTAAAAAAATAAATACAGGGGTGGGTGGCTTAGATGGTTAAGCCTCTGCCTTTAGCTCAGTCATGATCCCAGGGTCCTGGAATTGAGCCCCATGTCAGCCTCCTGGCTCAGCAGGAAGTCTGCTTCTCCTTCTCCCCCTGCTCATTTCTATTGCTCTGTCTCAAATGAATAACTAAAACCTTTAAAAAATAATTAAATTTAAAAAATGAACATCTTTTAAAAAAAGAATATCTCTTTAGCTTTATATTTTCCCCATGCTTCTGTGCTTAGACCTTCTTTATCTCCAAATTCAATAAACAGCCACTTTATTAATTTCAAATAATTTCTGTACAATTACATGTTTTAAAATATTTAAATATTTGATACATCTGAAATTTGTTATGCGGTAAAAGATGAACTGAGGTCCCAAGTTTTATTTTTTCTAACTATTTAAATTATTATTTAGTGAACAGACTCTCCTTTCTTGTTGACTTATGACATCACCTTTATCATATGTATACCTACAGATGGCTTTGGTCAATCTGCTCTATTTTGTGTATTGGACTGTCTTTTCATGGCTCGATACAACATGGTTTTGAATCCTATAAGGTGATGGTTTGTATCAATATCTGACAGTAAATCCCCTCCCCCAATCCATTTCAAATTTATCCTTTTTATCCTTTTGCTGGGATTTGATTGAAATTACATTAAATCTACAAACAAATGTAGACAGAATTGGCATCCTTTTCCAATAAGTTAGTTTTCCTATCCAAGAACAGTGACTGCTTCTCCATTAACTGGAGCCCACTTTTATATCTCTTTGAAAATTTCTGCAGCTTTCTTCATCTGGGTCCTGCTACTACAATATGCTTTTAAAACTATTTTTTATTTATATGTTCATATTTATAAGATGTATCTCTGAAAATAATCAGAGAAAGGAAAACATTTAAACATTTAAACCACATTATGGTGGTTTAAATTTGTTTAATTTTGTGCATATGTTAACTGGCATACTGTGTTTTCCCACCTTTTAAGAGCAGAAATCATTTCTTACATAATAGAGCTCAGGTAACAACTAGAAAAATACACAAAGCAAGAGAAAAATCACTTAGGAGGCAAGAGTGTGGGGTGCCAGGGTGGCTCAGTCAGTAGAGCGAGGGTGCAACTCTTGATCTCAAGGTTGTGAGTTCAAGCCCCGTGGCAGGTGGAGCGTTTTCTTAAAAAAATAAAATCTTCTGATTCCATACAAATTTTAGGATTATTTGCTCCAGCTCTTTGAAGAATGCCGGTGGAATTTTGATCGGAATGGCATTAAAAGTACAGATTGCTCTAGGCAGTATAGACATTTTAACAATGTTTATTCTTCCGATCCAAGAGCATGGAATGGTCTTCCATCTTTTTGTGTCTTCTTCAATTTCTTTCATGAGTGTTCTATAGTTCCTCAAGTATAGATCCTTTACCTCTTTAGTTAGGTTTATTCCCAGGTATCTTATGGTTCTTGGTGCTATAGTAAATGGAATCGATTCTCTAATTTCCCTTTCTGTATTTTCATTGTTAGTGTATAAGAAAGCCACTGATTTCTGCACATTGACTTTGTATCCTGCCACGCTGCTGAATTGCTGTATGAGTTCTAGTAGTTTGGGGGTGGAGTCTTTTGGGTTTTCCATATAAAGAATCATGTCATCTGCGAAGAGAGAGAGTATGGACTCTGAAAAACAGTCTGAGGGGTTTGAAGTGGGGGGGGTGGGAGGTTGGGGTACCAGGTGGTGGGTATTATAGAGGGCACAGCTTGCATGGAGCACTGGGTGTGGTGAAAAAATAATGAATACCGTTTTTCTGAAAATAAATAAATTGGGGAAAAAAATAAAATAAAATCTTTAAAAAAAAAAGGAAGGCAAAAGTTTTTTGCCCTGCTTCTAATGCTCAAATACATGTTTTTTCTATCCCTTAATATCTGTCCTAATGGTAAATTTTTAGTAAAATGTTACGTTTGCAGTAAGTTGTTGCAGTGTTGACACAAATGTTCCAGAAAACACAGCACAACTAAACTCTAGCAGGAAGCCCTTCAGTGCACCACAGAATCACCACTAATCCATGCAAGGGAAGTTTTTCTTTAAAACTCAAAACTGTATCACAAAGACATTTTACACCTAATCCACCTAAAATCAAGTATCTGGCTTATTAGAAATATGAATCAATTAAACTTTGGTTATCCTAACTCGGCCAAATAATGCCCTCCCAACATTAGAAAAACCAAATGGTCCATTTAACTGAACCCTTTTTAATGTGGCTGAAGAAATAAACAGACAAAACTCATGAATTCTATTTTTGGCTAACATACTCAAACTGACTATTTGCTGCAGAAAATAGTTACATTTTAAAACTTCAATTCTTCTAAAATGAACCTAACCTTTTTTCATGTCTTTTCTTCCCCTCCCCACTTTTGAAAAACAAGTCTCTCCCTCCTTAGACCAAAATGAAAAATAACTAGCTGAGTTCCTCAGCTAAGCTCCAAAACCACATTCCAAACTTAATAACAGAGAAGCTGAACACTTTACGGGCACAAAGGCTGCATTTTTAATGGACACAGTGAACGCCTGCCTTTGTAGCAGCCTGAATTATTTTCATTCTTTCATTAGCTTAGTGTATCTTGCATAAAGAAAAAAAAATCCCAGGAATACTAATATTTTCATAAATCTCATGGCACTGAACTATGAGAAGCCTCAAGTGCATCTCAAACTGTATTATGGGAATCACAAATATTTTTCTTCACTTGAATAAATTAGTCCTCTAGTCTCTAGTCTCAAAAACCTTTTGCATAACTTAAAAACCTGAAGACAATTCAACATTTCCAATTTTTCCAGTAGTACTCAAAAGGCAAAACACTTGTATTTTTTGAGAAAGTAAATCAACATTCTGATACTCAAACACGGACAGTTAATGTTCTCCAAATAATATATTTACAACTAAAGACAACTTCTGACACCAGCTAAAAGTGAATTTCCAGATGTTTTGTTAAGAAGAAAGCCTATCAAAGTAAACTAAAAACAAAGCTTATAGCTACTAGAAAGTGTTTTCACTAGCTATACCCAAAATTTTAAGTACATGGATCACAAAACAGTCTAAAATTTTTTTTTTAAAAAAGTTTGATTTCTATCTTAAAAAAAATAAGAAGGGTGAAGGATTTTACTCTAAGAGGGAAGAATAAAATGGAAAATATTGAAATTATCTGCAAGCTTTGAAGGCACCACAATCAACTAAATAATAGGTGTATGTGCCAAAGGCCCTACTTGGTCACTAGCATGGTTCTAGGGATTAATAAAGTTTGTATATTGAAGAAGGGACTGGATGGATTCAGGTCAACAAACTGAGTCATGTTTGCTCAGGTGAAAACTAAAAATAACCACTCCTCAGTATTCCTAGGATAGTAATGCAATATCACCCAGCTGTCTCGGCACACATTTAAGTGTCCCCTCTACCCATCCACAGCATTTAATTGGGGGGGGGGCAAAAAGCTACTCAACACCAGCACAATTTAGTAGCCAAGAAATCTGGCCAAAAATGAATTCGCCCAGGCACTGCAGATTGGTTAACTTATGGTAGGTTAAGAGAGCACGAAGACCATGCACAGAAGACACAAAACCATGAGCTATTCATTAAAAGCTCAGACCTGTTTTGAGTTCAGTTCTCTTCACTATGTCAAACACGGGCCATTTCCCCCCTTCCTTATCTGTACTTCAACTGCCAGTATTTTTGGCTTCTACCTCTCCCACTATAGCACAGGAATTGTGAAATGTGATACTATAGGACATTTAATTTTAAAGGGATAAGAAATCAATAAGACTTCTAATTCAAGGTTGTGGGAAAACTGCCCAAACACATCTCGAAGCCTCGTTGAAAATTCAGTGGCTCCTCAATGACATACATTACAGAGGTTCATAACCACACTCACCAAATAGGTCTTGAGTACCCACTATGCGCTTGGCACTGTTAGGTGCTATGGGGAATCCAACAGACATCAGCCATCCAGCCAGGTGGAATGTACAGATAATGGGGGACACAGGCAATAATTCATAATTACAGTAAAAGGTCATTATAATTATGGATGCTACATGTATCCTGACATTACCTGAGAAAGAGCAACAGAAAGATATTTGGGAGGTAAGAGACATGAATTCACTAGAATGAGGTAAAAATTCCAGTCATCATTACAACATAACCTTGAGTAAAAATGTAAGTGAACAATGACTAAACCAGCACTCCTTTTGGAACAATATTGACTCCAGTCAGCTTCCTGTTATAGCATCACAAATGGCTCTCCAGTTTACAAATTACCAGCTAGCCAACCACTACCGCTATCATGCTCAAAGTTGAGTCAACATCAAATCATTAGCCCCTACTCCCTCCAGAACCTGTAATTAAAGACTTGGACAGAGATACAAGACTTAGTTGCCTCCTAGAAAAGTTAAAATAAAATGAAAACAACATGCTGACATGACACACGGTCTCTGTTTAAGCCAACGCAGACTATTTCTTTCTTTGCTTTATTACAAGTAAAGAAGCTTCCTTTGGCAATTACCTAGGAGTATCAGTATTATGCGGGCATTGTGCTAGCTAAAGATAGAGACCAATGCCAGTCCCAGTCCCCAAGCTGCTCACGGTCCAGTGTGGGAGGCGGAGAAGTTGGCAGAGAAGTACCTCGGGTTTGTGCGGGACCCACGGGCTATAACAGAGGGCCGGGGTGGGGGTGGGGAGGGTTACTGCTCTGCAGGCCTAGGCTTAGCCTCCAAAGAGAGCAAGTGCTGGTTAGCCCAGGGGGAAAAGGGGGACGCTGAGTGGGGACGACACCAAAGAAGAGCAGGGGCCAGACCGCAGCCTATCTAGAACATCACCGTGAATTCTGCAGATGTCCGAATTGGAGTATTAAAATTTATAAAGAGATCATTTGAGAGTTGAAAGTGCAGCACCATCTAATCAGTGCCATTGCTCTACTCGGTGCCTTGGCTTCTGCTCCCCATGGCCTCGGCTCCATTCTGCAAAGCAGTGGAAAGAAGAATAATAAAGAGATCCACCAGTAACAAAGAAATTGTATTTAGGGATAATATTTCTTCCAAAATGCCTGTCTCTGTCCTGGAGGCAGCCACAAGGCCAGACCTGAACTCTCTGGAAAGGAGGAGCCAGAGGGTGGTGGGGAGGGAATGGTGAGGCTCTGCCTCTTGTTGTGGCAACCAGGCCTCCCAGGAGCCTTTGAAGTCTCGATCACCAACACTAGAGGAGGAATGTCTTCCTGAAACAAGGATGATAATTTATGTTAAAGATTTTATTATTTATTTGACAGAGAGGGACCACAAGCAGGGGGAGCGGCAGGCAGAGGGAGAGGGAGAAGCAGACCGCCCCCCTGAGTCCATATTCATGTGTCTATGTCCACGTGGCAGGCTCCATCCAAAGGACCCTGGGATCATGCCCTGAGCCAAAGGCAGACACTTAACCAACTGAGCCACCTAGAGCCCCAACAAAGATGATATTTAAAGATTAATCTGGTTTGGGCTATAAGGGGAAGGAATGCGCAGCACAGAACGGTTAATGGTAAGTCATGTTTAAAACACTAACAATCAGAAACCCTCAATTTGAAAAAGTCATGATTTTAATTAAAAATAGTTAAATATTTTAGAAATGGTTGGGGTAAATTGGAAGGGGAGGTGAATCATGAGAGACTATGGACTCTGAAAAACAATCTGAGGGGTTTGAAGTGGCGGGGGGGTGGGAGGTCGGGGTACCAGGTGGTGGGTATTATAGAGGGCATGGATTACATGGAGCACTGGGTGTGGTGAAAAAATAATGATACTGTTATGCTGAAAATAAATAAATAAATAAAAAAGAAATATTTCAGAGAATTTTACTTCCACCATAGCAATTAGCTAACAGATACAAAAACAAAACTATACACCATGACCCAATAACATACAGACAATCGCTAACAGAAGTCCTTCCTCTAGTGACACAAGAAGGAGGTTGCTCTAACTCCTGAAATTTAGTATCAGTTAAAAATCACCTGTCATGATTTCTATACCTGTAAAAATACCAATGCTTGATTTATCTGTTTTTTTTTTTTCACAATGTTATTCCTTTTCTACCTCATTCCTAAAAGATTTTGAGTTACTAGAAAGTACATATTGGATTTTATTAAAAAAAAAAAAAAAAAAGGATTTGAGCTGATTTAAAAGGACAGGATTACTGTTGGGGTGGGGGTGGCAAGCAGGCACTAAGAATGACTTGGCTGAGGCCCATGTCTACAAAAGGAGAGAACAAAGCTCTAGCTGGACAGTGTGAGCCCCCCCAACATTCACATGAGCTACAAAGCGAAAGGTAACTGAAAGCTACTTCTTATTTTGGGACATAGACAAAACTTCCACTGCCTCACAATGAGGGGCATTGAATGCCTCTAATTCATTAAAGACTACATACTCAAATCAGTTCTAAGCTTTTCCTTCTGAACATCTATGTTTGTCTTAATGAGAACTTATAGGAAAGGTATTGGGCATTCAGGCCCTTGCATAACTCCAGGGTTTTGCTCAGGATATTTTGATGTGCCTCAGAAAGGGGAGGAGCCAAAGAAGGGAAAAGGAACACAGGTGGCAGAAACCTAGGAGACCAGATAAATTTCTGATATTTATACAATTATAGTTTTCATTCAAAGCCCCTCCCCGCCCTAGCCCGGAGAGCACTTACTTAACATAAAAGAAACTTCAACTATATTTAGAAATTAGCTTTTATTTTTTTTATTATTATTTTTTTTTTAAATGTGTTCAGTTGAGTTCCCTCAAAGATTCTGCCTCCCTTTCTCAAGCTTAAAGACCTCCTCCTTCATTTCACGTTAAAAGGAAACGTGTGGGATACACCATACAAATGAAGTAGCCAGATCATGTTATCTGACCGAGCTGTGAGGGGTCAGACCACTAGCCAATTCCTTGAGCCAATTCTGCTTACGCCCATCCAGGTCAGTTCCTAGAAAGATTTTCTTCACGTCTGCTATCGTAGGTATCCAAGTTGTAGAATGTCCCAGTATGATGACTGCTTCAAAATTTTTAGCTAAAGAAAGTGTAAATACTTGTGTGAAACTGACTTGGTGTTTCGGAATTAACTGACTCAGTCTGTTAATTCCTTTACTGAAATTGCTCCGAAGTTATAATGGTCAGACATTCACTCCATTTCTGCCACTGACTTTGAAGATGAAATTCCCCTATATTTCAACCATACCAATTAAATCTCACTAGATAACTAAGCAAAATATTATATCACAATTCAATCTCAATTACTGGGGGGATGAAAGTAGGTCTGCGGGGCCAAGACTGGAGAAATGATTTTCTGAATTATCCTAGCTATGCCCTGGTGCATGTAATGGGGTATGCTGAGTGAAATGTAATTCATTCTTGCCAGCAATTTTCAGTAAGTAGTTAATTATGCTAACATCTGTTCTAGGAAAGCTAAATTTTTAAACACAGCAGAACATTCCTCTGCACTAAACTACTACCACCAAAACACACACACACACACACACACCCCACATAGCAGCGTTGAATGCAAAGTACTTTGTACTATACACACAAAAGTCAAGCCCTTATTTAAAAATAATTCCCTACAACACAAACTCATGGATAAATGACAGACATTTTGATGGCGAAGTTTCAGATATCATAGCAAACACTTGCGTAACTTGTTCTGATAAAAAATACTGAAAAATAGTATATGTCTACATCTTAGGCTGACAAGAATTTTAAGTGCTTGGCCTGCAACCTCAATTGTTCTGGAGCCAAAGATGTAACAGCTTTGAAGAATAGAAGAATTACTCTATATTTGTCAGAATCTACGCGGCAAGAAAGCAACACAACTTGGCTTCCATTACTTGCCTGGCTTGGATCCCGTGGAAATGAGGAGCGTTGGAATCAAGAGGAAAAAAATTAGAGTGCTTTGGGACAAAAAGCCAAACTCTTACATAGTATCTGAAATGCTGTGGTAAACATTAAATTACTTTAGGCTCAAGATCAGTGCTAGTTTTGGGTTTTTTTTTTTTTAATCTTTTTGAAAAAACAATAAAATGCAGAAAAAGAACCCTCTACAAAAGGGCACATAAAATCTACCAACCATGAGACGGGCTATTTGGAGGAAAAATCCCAAATCCTGAATTCAGATTTAAAAACTGACCCTCTATTATGCTTAGCAAAATAAGTCAGTCAGAGAAAGACAACTATCATATGATCTCCCTGATATGAGGAAGTGGACATGCAACGTGGGGGGTTTGGGGGGTAGGAAAAATATAAATGAAACAAGATGGGATCAGAGGGAGACAAACCATAAGAGACTCTTAATCTCACAAAACAAACTGAGGGTTGCCGGGGGAGGAGGGTGGGGAGAGGGGGGTGGGGTTATGGACATTGGGGAAGGTATGTGCTATGGTGAGTGCTGTGAAGTGTGTAAACCTGGTGATTCACAGACCTGTACCCCCGGGGCTAATAATACATTATATGCTTATTAAAAAATTTAAAAAATATTTAAAAAAGGAAAAAAA
Organism: Neogale vison; assembly: GCF_020171115.1. NCBI lineage: Eukaryota > Metazoa > Chordata > Mammalia > Carnivora > Mustelidae > Neogale > Neogale vison. The sequence goes on from NC_058092.1 coordinate 56,548,791, forward strand.
TAAATAAAAATTGACCCTCACTTTTAACATCCAGCAACAAAGAGAGACTAAATCATGAAGCCTAACATACCTACACTAAATTACTAGTTCTAACCTCTATCTCTGAAAAATGCCTGCAACTAGTGTCTCTCCATCACTCCAGAAATACTCAAAACAGTAAAGATTAAATGCACATGAAGTAAACACAAAAGACCTCCACAGAAAAACCAAATGGCTCATCTGTTGACGCTATTGCTCATCGCTCAGCAAACCAGTCATCTGGGCTGAATTTCTGAGTTTGTGCCAGTGCTTCAAAATCAGCCACCTTTTAGCCAAAAGGCTGTGGAATGTAGCCAAGACCACCTATGGAAAGTGAATTATAGCATCTTATAATTTACTACCTTGACTATGATCTCATAAACCCAGCATGGAGGGTGAACCAGCTCTTGTGTGGGAAATCTCTCAGAGTTCAGGAGGCGGGTGTGTGTGTGTGTGTGTGTGTGTGTGTGTTTCCACACCCGCTCTGGCAGAGCTGTAGGGTAGGGGTGACAAAAAGGTAAGCAACTGGCTCTACTTCATGAGCAAGTTTGCCACCAGCACACTTTTGTTTTAAAATTTTAAGGTTAAGAGAGCCCCCAATAAACACTGTAGGAGAAACAGCTGTTTTGTTCTGAAGTACCTGTTAACGCTCAATAAAATTTCACATATTTGCCATTTATAATTGATTATTTATAAATTACAGATATTCTACTTTTGTCAATATTGTCAGTGTTACTAATAAACACAAATACTAACTAATATATGAATTGCGCATTACGTTTTATAAAACAGTTCACGTACATGGATCACCTAACCCTCACGGTAAACAGGTCAGTTATGGTAATGAGCCCCACTGCACATAAGAAATTTGGTGGGTTTCATCCCACCAGAAAGTGGCAGAGCGAGGACTAAAACCATCATCTGACTTCAAATCTAGTGCTCCTTCCAATATGCCACACTGCCTCTCAGCTACTCGTTTATTATTAGCTCACCCTATTTATCAGCTCTCTCAAATTACCTGAGAGGTAATGTGTACGGCATGAGACAAATGAGAAAGACTGAATGGGGCCATCGGGCACTCGCTGAAGCTCCACAGGCAAGAGGCTACCCAGCGCTGGACTGGGCCCCCCACCGAGGGAACCATGGGACAGCTTATCTGGGAGACTCAGCTGGGGACAGACTGCCTCCACAGAGTTCCTTAAAGGGATGGTAGAATAACAAGCTGCCAAAAATGCACTGAGCTCACTTGAAACTAATGGCTACTCTCCCATAATTCACTGGGGTTCCAATTCTGGGCTGGAATGTCAGCCTAGGGAAACTCCAACTCAGGAACACATGAGAGAGCTGCTGTGGATGAGTCTATGACACATTTTATAGGCCAAAAAGGGCCAAGGATACAGTCAGACGTTGGCTAACTTCAGAGAAACCTAACACAGAAGTCGCTGACAGTTCGGGTATGCAAACAACGACACAATCTGACTCAGGGAAGGGCAAGTTCCCATTCACAGAAACATTCAGGAAGTAACCAAATAGATAAAAGCCTGAACTTTATTTAGTTTTTTATTTTAGGTTTTCTCAGTGACACCAAAATGATAAAGTCTCCTATTCACACATGTGGGATATTAGAGAATGGAGACTATAGGAACCAATAAAAAGCTTCATGCAATTTACTGATTTATTTTTCTCTATTCTGACCATTTCAGAGAAACAGACAAAGCAATTAATGGAACAGAATATGGGGCATTCCGAAGGATTAAAACTTCAGTGTTGGACAGTACAAGCTGAGTCTAAGTGTCAAGCAAGACTTGTTAATAGCTTTGTGTGGAATTTCACACAAAAAATCATATCCCCTTCCCTGAATATTTGAAGAAAATGTAAGACCTTAGAACTTCTGAATTCCCTAGAATTGGAGGCAAAGAGGTAGATTTAAAGAGCAAACTGCAATTTAAAAGGTCACACCCTTAGGAATTGTTGGTTTAAAAAAAAACATTAAAATGACAAATTTAAGTAAAATCACTATGTAGCTGTTAAATTTAATATTTTCATCAGGTCTAGGTTCCAGCTCAAGTGCCACCTGCTTTATTCAATTTGTTAAAAAGCCTAGAATGTGCCAGCATCTGAGCCCTTCACCAATTCCCCTTCCCTAACAAATGATCCTTACCTCCTCTGATGCCAAGATCACCTAGCCTACGTCTTTATTAGCAAACACAGCTTCTGAACCCTACAGAATTATAAGCTCCTGAGAGGAGGGGCCACATCTTATTCTTCCTTATGGCACCAAGGATAGAGATTTGAACATGCACATCCTCCAAACCTGAATTAAAGAGTCTTCGTGTCCTAATAAACACATTAACATTGTATTATGCTGGTTTAGGGGTGCATGACAGCCTCATTTAGTACAGCGTCTGACTCTCGATCTCCAGGTTGCAAGTCTGAGCCCCACAGTGGGTTGTAGAGATTATTTAAAAATAAAATCTTTAGGGGCACCTGGGTGGCTCAGTTGGTTAAGTGGCTGCCTTCAGCTCAGGTCATGATCCTGGGGTCCTAGGATAGAGCCCCACAGGATAGGCTCCCTGGTTGGGGGAGAGCCTGCTTTTCCCTCTCCCTCTGCCTGCTGCTCTGCCTACTTGTGCTCTCTCTCATCTCTCTAATCAATAAATAAAATCTTAAAAAATATATAAATTAAATAAATAAAAATCTTATTGATTTGCCTAACAAGCGTTTATCAAACACCTAAGAGGCATCATTTCAAAAATGTCACAGTGGATTAGATCCATGGCCTGCTTATATGAAGTACAATTGAGACTGGCATTCAGAGAGAGAGTTTGGGAAGCTGCCATGGCAGTCTTCCATGATGTGAACCTCCCAGTGCTACACCTGTTCCCCAGCTGAGGTTCATGTCCACTTAGGGTGGTTCCTCCAGAAGTGTCAACCTATATGTAAAATAAATACTGAATTTTGGCAATCAAAATGAACTTTTCCTGGAGTTGCCTTGGCTGATTCAGAAAGGCGTGGGACTTTGGATCTCAGGGTCTTGATCTCAGGGTCCTGTTGGGTATAAATACTACTGAACAAACAAACAAACAAAAAACAAAAAAACTTTAAACAAACAACAACAATAAAAACAGAATGAACTTTTCCTATCATTTCCTTTCCTAACATTCCTATGAAATACTATCATCCCAATCTACAGGAAAGAAAATAAATTTGCACATCAAAAGAATGTATATGAGGCAGACAATAGGCAAGCAAAAACATGGTAATTTCTGAAAAATTTCTCCCAAAGGGATTATAGCCACTATCAAAATTGTGGGAGCATGTTTAGGAAACTACTTTTGAGCATATTTTCTGAAAATTGAGGTTCTCAAAAGTAGGGCTAATAGTTATTTATTCCATTCGAGCCCTAAGGAGATCAAGGCCTGCATGCTAGAAAGAAAACAGGAGAGAAAATGAAATAAAATATTCACACCTTAGCCTTAAATGCATATAATTCACAGCTGCCTATTTGAAGATTATATGGCAAAATCTATGTTGTTAAGAAAACAGAGAGGGAAAATTAAGGTCATTTCATTAATATCCTCCAAACAAGTACTACCACAGAGAAAACAAATACTCCCTTCTAAGGACATCAAATCCTACTCTTGAGGTCAAATCTACAAAACAGACTCAGACAGAAATTTGGGCAAAGGAACCTTCAGCTGGATGTATGGTCTATCTATCCAGCAGCTCTAAAGGCATTTCCCCCTCTGGTCTAATGAATTATGTATGCAAGTTCCCAAAGAACCTGCAGTGAAAAGCAATGGAAGACCTGGCATGAAAAAAGTGGAGCGCAGGGTGGGTACCAGAAGTCCCGAGATGACAGACAGAACTTCTGAATGGGGACAAGTAGATGCAATTGTAACAGAAAGGAAGTGCTATTTAGGAGGAAAAATTTGCAGACCTTCTCAATTCGATTCATGTGGGATGCAAGTAAAAATGAGAAGTCAAGGAAGGATGTTCCCGGGTTTCTTGCATGGGTAGCAGATGGACAGCAGGGTCATCTGCTAGGGAGAGGAGTCAAAGGAAAATAAGTCCTATCACAGGCCAGATATGCAGAAACTGTATTGCTTGTTAAAGAAAGGAGCTCAGGGGCTGCCTGGGTGGCTCAGTGGGTTGAGCCTCTGCCTCCCGCTCAGGTCATGATCTCAGGGTCTCTCTGCTCAGCGGAGCCTGGTTCCTCCTCTCTCTCTGTCTGCCTCTCTGCCTACTTGTGCCCTCTCTTTCTCTGTCAAATAAATAACTAAAAAATCTTTTAAAAAAAAAGAAAGAAAGAAAGAAAAAAAGAAAGAAGGAAAGAAAACTCACTTAAAAAAAAAAGGATCTCAGTTTGGAGGTGGGAAGGAGGGGCGGGTGGGGAAAGGTTACAGAAAAAAGGTCAAATACATGAACCATGAAGATGTGGAAGAGGAATCAGATTTATTCTAGGTCCCAATGTTGCAAGCTCTAAGGAAGGAGATCTGAGATCAGTAAAATCTGATGATCCCAAGTTCACGTAAGCAGTTGAAGACAATGAACTGCCCATGTTTGAGTGAATAGAGGAGCTCCTGCTGTTATCACTTGGTGAGTGCAAAGTGGGCAGAGGACATCTGAGTACTGGATGGGAATGGAAAGAGCCTTTAGGGCTTTCTTCATTATTAACATTCTATGACCACCCTTGACACATATAGAGTTGCAATTCTGGGCCATGAATCCATCTTCTATTCCAGAACTACTACAGACTCGAGACTATTCCAGAACTACTACAGAATGAATTAATCCAAAGAACAGGACTGATGAGTTCCAGTGCTGGATATACTACCAACCAGGTAATCCATCAACACTGGGCCCCAGTTGGGTCCCAGTTCTCTCAACTGTGAAAGGCAGTCGTTTAACTGCTGGTCACTTCTAACTTAGAAATTCTGTGACTCCTGGGTGCCTAGGTGGTTCAGTCAGTTAAGAGTCTGCCTTTGGCTCAGGTCATGATCCCAGGATTCTGGGATGGACTTCTGAGCTGGGCTCCCCACTCAGCAGGGAGTCTGCTTCTCCCTCTCCCTCTGTCCCTCCCACCCTGCTCTTGTTCCTCTCTATGTCTCTCAAAAAAATAAGTACAATCTTAAAAAAAAAAAAAAAAAAAAAGATATCCCATGACTCTTAAGGAAAAGTATATACTCTATGTTATGGTAAAAGTCATTCTTTTAAGATTAAAAAATAATCAATTTAAATTAAGGTCAATTTATATGCCAAGAGTGGAGGCCACCAAGCCTTGTCCATCTAGGCCCTTTTCCCCCTCATATTCCTTGTATCTTCACATCTGTTAGAAGAAAAGATCTTAATCCTCCTCCTTTGTTCTGTTGTTCTTAGGGTTCAGAAGGGGCTCTGGGTGTTTTCTATCTTCCAACAACTAGTGAGACCAACGAACTCTTTTAGAAAGCAAGGGCAAGCTAGAGCGAACTGTAAACCTTCATACTGATGTATTCAGCATGATGAAATGTATCCCCATAATGTAAACTAAGGTGGGTCCAATGCAATCATAATGAAATCATTTAAGGCATAAAAAAGCAAAACTCCATTCCAGCTTCCAGCCAATGGCCCATATACTCACAGTATAATACAACACAAAGACATTCCAATACAATGAAATAATTTGGAGCATGTCCAACTGCTATTTTTCAGGATGATAGAAATAAGCTCACCAGAGCTGAGTCTATTATTCAGAAGAAATGGAAGTCATGGCACACACTGCCCTAAACCGAAAGATCATTGACAAAATTTGCTAATGAGACATCAATTCATAACATTCAAATTTTCATTTAAACTGCTGGATTCTTAATATATTTCAAAATGTACCTAGATTACCTTTTACATATTTCATAGGAGAAAAATGATGATTACAGTGCAGCAAGGGAATTGCTTTCACAGGAAGGGTTCTTTCTGTTACAGAAAAAAAAAACCAAAACAAAATATTCTACAAAATCAGAATGACAAAAAATTAAAATCAAAAACTGTAGAGGCAAAAACAACAACAACAACAACTAGGGATTCGAATCCCAGATCTGTTACTTACTAGCAATTTAGTCAGGGAACTTACATAGCTTTACAGGATGCCAGTTTCCCTGGAAGTAAAATTCCACTAAGTTCCCACCTCATTAGTTTCTTGTGAAGATAAAATAATGAATAGAAAGAGCCTCTTACAGCACCTTGCACATAGTGAGGCCTTAAATGTTAATTTGATGATAACGATGCTGCCAACAGATGGAGATGAATAATCTGGGGAGACGGCAACACACTCCTTTTTCTCTATGCTGTCAAGACGGTCTTTCCCTAAGGGGTGTGTTAACCAAGATTTAGGGAACAAGAAGGTCTGGATCCTGGGAAGTTAAGTCATTAAAGACAGAGGTTCTCCGTGTCTCTCAGTGAATAGCCCCAATAAGCAGGCATGATTCTAGAAGAATTTTAACTTGGATGTTTAAGATGTCATATCCCAGGGATATCCTAAGCAGCCTGTTATTTGAGGAAACACAGAATCAGCCTTTAGTTTTCTCCTCAGAGAAATGGAACTAAAACATCTTTTCTCCACAATTATTTTCACAAATGATAAAATAATGATAGCCAAAAGTATTAACATGGGTCTTCTGTACTCCTTCCCACCCCAAAAAACAGATACAAAGAATACTTTTTGTCTGTTCTGTTGAGTGCCCTCACCTATCCTCCTCCCCACCAACCCCCATGAAAGTTCAGCTGTTGCCAGATGAACACTCTGGGTTTTCATGATACACAGTCGAGAAAAGGGCCAGTAGAGAAGATAGGCTTAGGTTGGGGGAACTGTTCTATCAGAGGAGGTCTGTGAGAGATTCTGGAAGAGGTTAGAAGCATCAAATGGAGAGGAAGGGAAAGAGGGATTTCTAGAAATATTGCTACAGATTCTATGTCTTCTTCACCATGTTTTGGCTGTATATATAAAGAACTGAAATTATTAAATTATTTTTAATTCAATTTTGGTTGATCGCCCATTTCTGTGACAGAATCACTTCTTTAAAACTGGACCCATTAGATGAGTCATGTCTTTAGTAGGGACAACATAAAAAAATAAGACAACAGGCACAAAAACCTCATATAAACCTTTGGCAGGATTTCTTTAGTTAGTACATGACACTGGAAGTTGGAATGGATTGATATCTCAGGCACATTAGGATTATGGGGCTAGACTATATGGGGTTAGAGCTACAGCTATACCAGGTCATCATCTTATGTCAATATTTTGTCCAAAGTCTAGGCTCCTTACCATCCGAGAGCTGCACCTGCCAATTCCTTCTTAATATTCCTGGATGACCTGCCCTGGTCCTTTTATCCCAAGGCTTCTCAACCTAGGCTCTACTGACATTTGGGGCTGGATAACTGGGGGCCATCGTGTACAATGTAGGATGCTAGTACCTCGTCCCACTAGTTGTTAGTAGCATCTTCCCTCCTCCCCCAGCAAGTTGTAAAAACCCAAAATATCTCCAGTTATTGCCAAATATCCCCTTGTGGGCAAAACTGCTCCTAGTGAAGAACCCCTGTTTTATCCCAACCACCCAGGCTTAGAAGATATACTTCTACCCACAAGCCATTCTGTGAAACTCCCTTTTCAGAGTTTACGACTATAGGGATTCCAAGTTCTCAACAGTCCATGACTGTATAGTTGCCTACACTTGATGGACTGCCTATATGAAGCTGTCCTCTACAAATTATAAATGATTGTAACAGCTACCATTTGCTGGAGATTTCATAAGTGCCAGGCACTGGGCTAGGGGATTTAAGTTGATTGATTTTTATTCTTATACAGAAGTGGGAGATATTGTCTCCACTTAGAGAGGAGTAAAATGAGGCTCTGAGATGTAAATAACTCATCCAAGGTCATAGTCAGTAAGTGGTTGAACTTGGGTTTGAACATAACTTCACCTGAGCCTACAGTCTCTCTTTGACTCATGCTACACTAATGTCTCCTAATGAGAAAACCCAATGCATAGAGATACTTGGGAAATGCATTTGGTGTAAGTTACAGGAGTTAAAAATGGTGAGGCCAGAGCACAGACTGTCACAGAACCCATGGTTTTCTACAATAAGCTGACCACCAGCAATATAAATGCTTTTGTTCTAAGGGCATTACCATGTTGATTTTTAAATTATGGATTTTCTACTGCAAACAGGAAAATGGTGGTTTCCTCTAAGTAGAAACAACAAGCAGCAGCTAGTTGCCATAGTAGCAGAGATAAAGTTAATCATTTTTTTTTAAAGATTTTATTTATTTATTTGACAGAGAGAAATCACAAGTAGGCAGAGAGGCAGAGAGAGAGAGAGGAGGAAGCAGGCTCCCTGCTGAGCAGAGAATCCGATGCGGGACTCCATCCCAGGACCCTGAGATCATGACCTGAGCCGAAGGCAGCGGCTTAACCCACTGAGCTACCCAGGCGCCCCAAGATAAAGTTAATCTTGACTAGGAATACAATCTCCAGAGAGGGACAGCAAGTATGGTAAGGAGTCAAAATCAGACAAGAAGTGTTTTTCACCTAGAATACAGAAAGTCAACGTACAGAAATGATAATCATTTTCAATTATTTGAAAGGCCGCCATCTAACAGAAGGGAAGCACATGTTCTAGATTATTTCAAAAGGAAAATCCAGGATTTTTAAGTGGAAATTACGATGTGATAATGGAAGCCAGTTTTCCACTAAATGATAAGAAAGAACATTTAACCATCATAGTGTTTCAACTGGACTGAAAAATTAAACAAGCTGTCCAGAGAACAACTAATTCATCACTGGAATGGGAAGGTGATGGCAGGGAGGTCGTGCCTTTTGGGAGACCCCAGGGTGGGTGAGGCTGGACTAGATAGACTCTCAGGCACCTTACAAAACAAAAATCTGCTTCTCTGAAGAATTGGGAAATAGTCAATTCCTGTTGAAAACAGAAAATGGCGGGTAGGGGCGGTGGATGTTTCCACTGGGCAGAAGCACCAACTGTAGCTCATCACCATAACAGGAGAGGTAAACTCCAGTCATGCCTGGGAAGAAAATATTTAGGTGAGACAATATACAAGAGGGAAGACTCTGTGGGGGATTTTTTCCTTCTGCTCTAAACAGATGACCCAGAGATAGGGCACTAGGGTTAAGAAAGAAGATAAAAAATCAAGTTACTCTTTCCTCTGTCTTGCAATCTCTAAAACACTGATGTCGCTTCCTTGGAATTTACAGTTTCCTCTCACTATTTTGGCTTCAAAAGTCTATTAAAAGAAAATAGACAAACACACAGCTAGGGCATAGCTAGAGCAGTAGTTGATTAGCTCTCTTGTAAACACTAATATGGCCTTTGGTTTCATGACCCTTGATTCACCTTCAACCAAGAATTTGTTATAAAACATCTTACCACTAAAGTCAGGAATGGAGAGGACAGGGCTAACCTCAAACTTTCCTCTAAGAAAATCAACCACATTGTAAATTTGCAGGACTTGCCTTGGAAAATTAAATTATTACAAAGGCACACAGCTTCCCTTATAAAAGGGAGGTGCTGAAAGCATAACAGGTTTTCAAAAAAAAAAAAAACTATACTGATTCATCTTTCCATATTAAATATGAATAATATGTAAGAGAATTTTCCCTATCTCTTCATCTCCAGGGCACTCAAAGCATTTACAGTCTCATTATTTTACACAATGCTGGTTAAATGGGTAGCAAAGATTACTATCCTCCTTTGATTTCTAAGAAAGCAGCTACAGAAAGATTAAACAAGTAAGTTGCCCAAGGTTGCTCAGTAATTGAGATACTTGAAGTTTTCCATTCAGTGACTGTTTTAGGAACTTAGTTGTACAACTTAGTTGAAGTTTTAGGAACTTAGTACCAAAAAGTGATCGAAGTAAGCTCACCTGAGCCCCCATGTCTTACCTATCTCTTCCCCACGTCTCACACACACCTGAAATTTTTATCATCTAAGCACAAAGTTGTCACCATGTAGATCTCAGAACAAGCATATCCTACCAGACCAGTGCCACCACCACAGAACACCTGACTTGGTTTTCCAATCAGAACCGACCCACTCCTTTATCAAGTGAAGTTGATTTTGCCTGACTATGTCTGGGAAATTTTTAACCCCTCAATTAGCTATTAACAATTGGTTTAACTCAGACGAGACAGAGGACAAAATAATAGTGGCTGAAAAAAATGCCTCCTCCATTCTGATTACAAAGGAGGCATGATTAACGAAGTTTCCTTTGTGTCTAAGCTCCATTCTGAAAGCCCGAGAAAGAGCTTTCCACTCGCTTTGTTGACTGCTGAGTCTTTTCCTACTTGTCTCATCACCCACACAATCTGTTCATAGCCCAGAGACACAATCCAGCCAGTCTGTGGAGAGTTCCTAAAACATTCATGTCGTGAAAGCAGACAGGATGAACAGGACCTCATCTCAACAAAGGATGATGGGACATTCAGCAAAAGAGTTCACAAAGGAAAATACCGACCGAAGGTCCTGGGTTGAATGGATTTGCCCACAATGTCTAACATAATGCCCGTCCTTATGGGTATTTGTAAACCTTCTGGTCAATTTACAACCACCTCCAGGTTTTGTCCCCTAAACGCATTGCTTTTAGAATAAAGGGTTTAAAAAAAAAAAACAATTAACTAGTTAAGGAAGTCCAAATCACTGCTTTATTAAGGATTCTCCTGTCTCTAAGACCTTTAAACATAAAAACAAAAGTGAGACAAAGGTTTCCGTTGCCAACTCAACCAACTCAGCAGTTGAGATAATGTATATAAAACACTTAGCATATTGCCAGGCACACAGTAAATGTTCGATTAATATTATCTAACATTTTATAATATATTTTGTTTCTTTAATAATATTCTTGAATATGTCCTCCCTATCTACTCAGCTAAAACAGTGCTGATTTTTCTTCAGTGCTCTACAAAAGGTAAGTGCCATCTACACCATTATCTCCATCTTCTTATACATCATTATCATAGATCCTATTGCTCTATGGTAGGTTATGATTGGGATACTAAAAGCAAACCTAATCTCATAGTCGGCAAGTGATCAATTCCCAAATTCATTCATTTCATATCCAGTGCTTTCTTTCCCTAACATCATAGATGAGCAGATGAGCAAGTCTTGTGCCTCTTTACCTTACTCAGAACTCAGTAAAGTAATAAATGTACCTTAATCACCACCTAAACAAATTTATTAAGGATTTTCTAATAAAAATAAAAGAAATGGATGGAAAGGCCAACATATTTGGCTTTGAGAAAGACATGCCTCTGTTTTTATTTACCAAGGAAAAGCATTACTAGGTCCCCTTAGCAAATAATAAAAGCAAGAAGCAACATGGGGATTGAAAGATACGTCTAGGGAGGCAAAGGGAGCTAGAGTCAGATCTCTTGATAGTCTGCTCATGGCTTTTTCTATTAACCTCATTTTTAATTCAGTGCCTCAAATGAGGTGAGTCTTGTCAAAGATTATGTACACCAAGTTGTGCTTCAAATGACCACTCCATGCTTTAAAGGCCCAGGTCAAACTAGTTCTTCAAAAACAAAAAACAAAAAAAACCTTTTTATCTGATCTAAAAAATGCTTAGAACGCACTTTATTTCACCCAACGTTGACCTTAATGACAAACTGTCTAATGTTATTGATCCTGTCTCTACAATCAAATTTTAAGTTGGTCCAAGGCAAGAACCACGTGTGCACTTCCGTCTGTAGCCCATCACTAACCCAGTTCAGGGATTATAGTCACATGTGCTGCCTCATTCTTTGTTCTGCTTCACAGACTCTAGGATGTCCTAAAGAAACGTCAAGTCATGGCGATTCACAGACCTGTACCCCTGGGGATAAAAATATATGTTTATAAAAAAGAAAAAAAAAAAGAAACATCAAGTCATTGTAACATCTACTCAAGTTTCCCAACCATCCCCAGAAATACTGCTCTGCTTGGGCAGTCATTAAAAGTTCTCCTCTGCCTTCAAGAACCTCATTTTAGCTGCTGGGACATCCTGTTGGCATCCATTTCACACAGACATCCAGCTCAGCAGGAGTATGTGTTGCAATGAGCTTCACTTCAAAGTCAGCAACCTGGTCAAGCTCCAGGAATTGTCACTAATGATCTTCACCAGCTACTTGATGCTCCAACAGTGGTACAATACACACACACACACACACACACACACATACACACATACACACACACACACACACACACACACATCATTTCAACCACTACTCTAGTTGGAGGAGTTACGTCTCACAGAAGTTGGGTCTATACCTCATTTTATCTTTTATTGTTACAGAAGACTTATTCCATGAAACCTGAGCAAACTCTCCAAACACACCTTCTGCAATATAGCAATGATCTCCATCAACCTATTCTTAAACCAAGATGCAATAAGTGAATCAGTCTGGGTCTTTTGGTTGCAAGAAAAATGAAAATATTCCTTAAAGTTGCTTTAGCAAAAATCAAATGAACCAATCAATTAACAAGGTGAAGCTGAAAAATGTCCAGAGACAGAACAGTCTTTAGATAGAAGTTGTTTTGAGAAATCACATTATGTGAACAAATCTCACTTCTCTATAGTCACTGAATTCTACCTTATGTTTTATTAGCTTCATTTTCAGACTTCATTAGAGGGTGAATTCAAGGCTCATATTATCTAGGTTCAAGTTCTAGGCTCATATTATCTGAGTTCAAGTTCAGCAAGAAAAAGAAAAGACATCTCTTTCTGGTGGCCTCCAACAAGCCTCAGAATTCACACTGAGTAGACTAATTTGAGCCATGCGTTCATTGTGGCTTGGTTACATGCCTATCACTGGAGATAGAGTAGAACATTCTCTTCAACCGCACGGATGGACTGTGGAGAGGGACTAATGCAACAGGACAACTCGGGGTCCTGCTATCAATAGAATTAGGCTGAATCATCCTCCCCAATAAGTCTTCTCTCTTTCCCTAATCTCTAAGAACTAGTATTATAGGGATGGAAATAAAGGAATGAAAAAACCAAGTAAGTTGCAGAAGAATATAAATAGCCAGAAAGGAAAATAGATTTATCCTCACTAGTAATCAAAGACATGTAAATGAACAGAAGATATTCTCGGCACAGGAGAAAACTTTTAAAAATAAAAAAAATGCCCAGGACTGGCCGAGAGGCCGGAAGATGAACATATCCAGACTTTTTTTTTTTTTTAAGATTTTATTTATTTATTTATTTGGCAGAGAGAGAGAGAGAGATCACAAGTAGGCAGAGAGGCAGGCAGAAAGAGGGGGAAGCAGGCTCCCCGCTGAGCAGAGAGCCCGCTGCGGGGCTCGATCCCAGGACCCTGAGATCACGACCTGCGTGGAAGGCAGAGGTTTAACCCACTGAGCCACCCAGGTGCTCCAGACTTAACCAATGGGTTCTGTGGTGGTTATTAATAAACTGAAAGGCAAGTTGGTAGTCTCAATCAAAATCTTTAAAAATGAGCATGCCTTTTTTTTCTTATTTTTATTTATTTATTTTAGAGAGAGAGAGTCCCCATACTTGAGAGCTGGGAGAGGCGCCAGGCAACAGGGAAAGAGAGAGGGAAGGAGACTCCCTGCTGAGCATGGAGCCAACCACACAGGGTTCCATCTCACAACACTGAGATCATACCAGGCTGAAATCAAGAGTCAAGACACTTCAGTCAGCCACTCAGGTGCCTCATGAACATAACTTTTGACCTAAGATAAATTCACAGAATGAAGTTACTAAGGAAATGATTAAGGGCATGAACAAGAATTTAAATACAAGGAAGGTTTCCCCAGTATTGAGAAAATACAACCCCCAAAATGGAAATATCAACAGTGTCCAGCTATAGGAAATTGGGTAACTTAATTATGGTACATCCATTCTATGGGATATCATACCAACATCAAAAATGGCCTTTTGAGGACTCTATACTGGCATGACATAAATAACAGAGGAAGGCACACCAAGGTGTTAATGCAGCGAGTGACCAAGCCACAATCCCATTCACTGGCTAAACATACTAAATTAGTTTCACTCTCAACTAGATGCTCCCTAGCTCTTTCTTAAGATTTACCACAGGGTTCTAAAGACCCAGATTCTGCTGAGGAAAAAAAGATCAAAACATCTGGATACTCTCAGGAGGCTGAAATTTGTTGATCCTTCAAAGAGATATTCCTTACATACTCAACAATTGTTTAAGGGAATATATGAGTGTTACACCAGGTAGAGGTGAAGAAAATGGACCCCTGATGGCACTGACTTTTCCTGAAGACAGCTTAAAAAGTAATATTTGGTTAACATACAATGACTTCTATGACAAATCATTCTCTGTATTTAAAAAAAAAAAAAATTTTTCCCCAGTCTTCATTGTATCATATAGCAATTAAAACTTCAAATTCCCAGAGTAATTCCACCCAAACAAATCTCACCAAGTCAAACTTTCACAAACAAAACTCACCCCAAACACAGCTATTCTCCCTCTCAGTTTCCATAACGTTGAAACGTGAATATCTTTGGTGAACCTATCTTAGAGCGCTATTACTAACACCAAATGAGAGGGTTTCTAGAAATTTCTTTGAAGGATAAAAGCACTACAGAAATGTGAGGTAGTAAGAGTATGAATTCATCACCTAAATTTAACATAGACTCAACAAAGCCCCCAGGAGTCCATGCCAAGCCTCTGGCTCTCCCACCATCTCTACATTCTTTTCCCGTAGTCATTTCTACGAGCCAGACATTGGCCTGCAAAACTTCCTGCAACAAAAGGACAAGGCTGTCTTTACTTTCAAACTGGCCAGGAGGATCATAAAAATACAGTGTTTCTAGCTGTTGGAACTGAGGTATTAAATAATGGTGGGAAATGCCAAAGATATTTCAAAAAACAGTCAGTCATACCTGGTATAGATGAGAGCCTGAAGTGGAAAAGGAAAGCAGTCTGAACAAGCAGAGGGATTAATGGTTTTCATATTCTCTCATTCAAGCCATGGCCAATTAAAAATCTCTAAAGATAGAAGCTTCCGAGACTGAGAGTTTTTTTAGAATTAGTACATAGTCCTAGTTTGAGCAGTATCTTAATAGAACTCCAAATACCTTCCCAAAGGAAATCACTCCTTTAAAAAACAAACAAACAAAAAAGTTGTATCTTGGTAGTGCTGTGCCTTTATACTGCAGACTTACATAGTGTTTCTTCTACAGTCTCTTTCCCATTTTAAAGAATGGTAAAAGTTTAAATAAAGCATGGATGGGTCAATAATAAGTACACTGAAGTTCTTAAATGCCCTTCTTTTTAAACCTCTACCCCAATTACATCCCTCCCTTGAGGATATTTACAATCTTCTATGACACATGCTCTGTACCTTCTTGGTTCAAGGAAAACACACCTACAGCATTTCAAATTAACTACTGACCCTTACTCTCACACTATAAACAAACCCTTTTCAAAATCTCAATTGCATTGTGTCCACATTGATTAAAGCTTGAAGCCTGGTGACCTCATGTGGTGTTAACTTCTCCCATGCACCAACAGCATTCTGCCTTTCTACTCAATTACCCCCTTTGGTGCCAGAGGATCGCTACCCAATGAACATACACAATGGACTTCTGCTTCATTACACTAATCAACAGCAGGATAGAAATAAGCAGAAGAGGAATAAACAAGCTAATTTATCATGAGGACAGAGCAAGCTTTCACCAGTCTCGCCATGGAAAACTTCAGTAGTTAACAGGAATATCAATGGTCTGGGGGTGATGTTTATGATCTTACAGATTATAGACGGAGCCAACACAGAACCTCCGTGATTAAAGAATCTTGCCGAATAGCAGGTGTGAACAAAACCCATCCATTGCCTTCGAACTCTGGGGTCCTATGTAAAATCTACTTCATAATTATTTTGAGAAGTACAACCCAGGGCTTTAGATAATGTGGACCGACACCCTGGTAATTTGCCCCCAGTGTTCGACCTAACTGTGGGGCCTCTCTTATTCATCTTTGACGCGGTGGTCAGGAGGGACCCAGCCTCTTTGTGAGAAGGATCTGGATGCCCCCCCTCCTTCATTAGGCATGGCAAGGGCACAGCGGCTGATTGAATTAACAACTTCGGAGGGCTTCCGTCCCAGTTCCCAGACATTAGCACCATCATCCAGAACAAATTAAAAGTCTCACAGCAATTAAGCAGATTTTGAAAATGAATTTCCCATGGTTCAATGGTTCAACAAGCAATCTTGAGTTAAGTATCTGAGGACAGTTTAGAAGGAGGAGAGGAGGAGCTGACTGCTGGATTTCCAAAGTAAACATTCAACTGGTGAAGGCATCAACAATAAACCTTTCAGCCTCCGCTAACTAGGCTTTTCCACTTTTTTATATAAAATTAGAAATATTCAAGGCACGTGGGTGGCTCAGTGGGGTAAAGCTTCTGTCTTCGGCTCAGGTCATGATCCTAGGGTCCTGGGATCGAGCCCCGCATCGGGCTCTCTGCTCAGCGGGGAGCCTGCTTCCCCCTCTCTTTTTGCCTGCCTCTCTGCCTATTTATGATCTCTCTCTCTCTATCTCTGTCAAATAAATAAATAAAATCTTCTTTAAAAAAAAATATTCAGCCACAAAGAGAAAGAAAAAAATTAACATGGATTTGTATTAAAATGGTAGATCTCAGGAGGATTTTTCCTTGTTTTTAATGCCTTTAACATCACTGTATTTTTGTTCAAAAACATAAAAATTAGTAGGGAATGAAAATGTCTGATCCTAATCTCTAGATTTTAAATGTATACAAGGCAACCTCGACCTGACTCTAGAAGCATCTACATCTCTCTGAACCAGTATGGCAGGTTCACAGCAGGCGAAAAATTTGGGTGAGCTTCCCAAAGGACTCTAAGTGAATTAGCCCCAGGAACTCCCTCCTGGGTTAAAAGAATAACATGAACAAAAAAACAGCACCTAGCATATTCTAAGTGCTTATTATTTATTTGCCAGGCACTGTACACATCCTCATCTCATTTAATGTCTTCACTTGTGTCATTTAATCCTCATAGAAATGTCATGAGATGAACATTACTGCTCCCATTTTACCTATTTGAGAGACAAGGAAACTCAGGCCCTAAAATGAGGTCATTTACTTGGGGTCAAAAAACCAGCAAGTGGTAGGGCCGGGATGTGCCTCCAGTTCTTCTATCCCCACAGTTCCTGCTTACATTTAGAAGAGCAAAGTCCCACGGCCAGGGTGGTTTTACCCAGTCTTTAGAGTCCTGGGTGGGACCATAGCACACACATACACGCACACACACACACCAAAAAAAGTGTCATTATTTTAGAGGGAGAGAGTACAGGATGACATGACGACCCAGCTGAGGAGGGACCCCTGCCACCTTTCTTTCAAGAGCCTACATTCTCCCAACACCAGAGCCTCCTTGTCCCCTTACTTCAAGCCAGCTCTGCATCCCTCTCCCCCCACTCCCCCCATTCTACTAGCTAAGAGACATCCAAGTCTAGCTTCCGAGTAGCTCTCTCCTTGGCTTTCACTTCCTTCCCTCCCAGTCTACATCTGCTTCCTAAACCTCTCCTCCCATCTCCACCTGCTCTACTCCAAAGTCCACAGGCCCAAGCTCTTCTCCTCCCTCAGGCACACACGGAGCGCAGCACGCACATTTCCATACCCTTCAGGAACCTGGAAGACTAGGTGCAGGAATTCATTCCCACACACCAGTCTGCAGGCTGAACACAATGGAATGCAGAGGTGGTTATCTGAATGTGTTAGGCTTTCTTGTCAAGGGCAGTTACGAAATCGGACATCATAAATAGATCACCCATCTCTTTGAAGAGCTGCGGACGTGTCAGTGACATTCTTAGGAGGGAAACTCTGAAAGATGCATTTCCCATCTTCAAGAGCTTATAGAAAATTAAAGAAACTGTGGTCTTCTTCAAGAAGCCCCTAAAACCAGCCTTCACGGAACAGAAGAAACACACTGACTTCTTAAAGACAATAGAGCACAAAATTGCCATTATCATTCGACGTTCTCATTGGACTATTCGAAGTTTGAAAAATACAGAGAGCAGTGTGGTCCTTCCTCCCAGCAAACTTTATTAACCAAGCAGTCAGTCTTTGACCAACTGAAGACCAGATATGTAGATCAGACATAACAGTCATCAGTGTAACCATAGGCATGGATAATGAAACACTCCACTAGTGGTCAGGACACTTCCAATCTTACTGCCTTGCTCTGACTCGTCTAGGCCTTAGTCTCCAAATGTAACAGGACAAAGTCCCTTCCCAAAAATCCAAAAATTATACACTTCTCTATATCAAAGCATGCAAACAGTGAAGGTAGCACAATATTTTAAATTCAAGCAAATAATAAGAAACCCCTCCTCATTTAATTATAAAAGAATAGCCTGGAATACAATGTCACAAGTTTGGGGGCACATCTTTTTTTTTTTTTTTTTTTAGATTTTTTATTTTATTTATTTGACACAGAGAGAGAGAGATCACAAGTAGGCAGAGAGGCAGGCACAGAGAGAGGAGGAGGCAGGCTCCCTGCTGAGCAGAGAGCCCGATTTGGGGCTCGATCCCAGGACTCTGAGACCATGACCTGAGCCAAAGGCAGAGGCTTAACCCACTGAGCCACCCAAACGTCCAGGGCAGATCTTAATGTTGAAACATTTTAGCTATCTCCGTAATAAGACCAAACGCAAAATGCTCCTTCTTTCCTCTTTCTTTCTTTCCCTCTTCGTCCTTCCTTTCTCTCTCTGTCTCATTCTTTCTTCTCTAAGTACTTCTGGGCAGCTCGGCTACACTGCGCTGTGGTAACCACTCAAGATAAAGACAAGCAAATTAGAGCCTTCCTTACTCTCATGTAGCTTACAGTCTTACAAAGATTGTATTTTCATCTTTATTTTTTGTTTATAATTCTTATAATATAGCATTATAATTGTAGCTAATGTCTCAGAAGTAGTTAATATTTTATAAGAAAAAAAATCATCACTTTTCTCCTAAAAGTATGACTTTCAAAGGTCTTTGTCATTTACGTTATTATCTGGAAGCAAAAAAATTTCCCAATGGATGGGTGACTTCAATTTTATAATTTAAAACAGAACAACTGGGATTCATTTTGCAGCAAGAACTGATGGAACGAATATACCTCGTGCACGTATTGAGTGGTATCTATTTAAAAGTCTCGCTACCTGGGCTTATCCATGCTATAAAGAGCTGTGAAAACTGGTCCAGCATTTTAAAAGACAAAATTTAGGATTCAAATTAAACCTTGGTGAAAACTATCACTAACTGCCTCAAAAAGTGAATCACTCTAATTCACCAAATGGGTAAATGACATGCTTCCTAAATTGCTGGCTAGCATGGATTGTGCCTAATAGAAGGCTATCAAGCAGGGCTTCTGGGATTCTAATTTTATATACACTAAGAAGCAGAAATATCCTGCCATGAGCCTAACCAAACAGAGGATGACTCAAAAGAGAGAAAGAGAGAGAAAAGAAAGAGACAAAGAGAGGCGGACCAAAGAATGAACCTTGAGTAGTTAATGAGTGACAACTTGTATCAGGGAAATAGCTAACATATATGGATGGATCTAACGCATAGATACAGCTAAGTTAAGTTCATTAAACCCTACAGGGGCGCCTGGGTGTCTCAGTGGGTTAAAGCCTCTGCCTTTGGCTCAGGTCATGGTCTCAGAGTCCTGGGATGGAGCCCCGAATCGGGCTCTCTGCTTAGCAGGGAGCCTGCTTCCTTCTCTCTCTCTCTCTCTCTCTCTCTCTCTCCCTGCCTCTCTGCCTACTTGTGATCTCTGTCTGCCAAATAAATACATAAAGTCTTAAAAAAAAAAAAAAGCCTACAAACTCCCTATGAAGGGGAAGTTTTATTTTAAGGAAACTTTATACCCAGTCTAGGGCTTGAACTCACAAGCCTGAGAGCAAGAGTTACATGCTCTACCAACGGAGCCAGCCAGGTGCCCCAGGAGAAATTTTTAGATGCGGAAAGAGAGGCTCACAGCATGGAAATGGCTTGTCTAAGTGACAAAGCAAATCTGCTAACAAACCAGATCATACCCATAGCTCAGCCATAAAACGACGTGCCATCAGTTAGAAATCTGATCACTCTGAAGAGAAGGATCAGTACATTAACCAAAAACAGAAACATCATAAGGAAAACCCTGAACCAACACCTTCCTTATAGAGTGACTGTTTCACAGGAATCCCATAAGAAGCCCAAGTCATCAAGGGCAGTTTTCAAAATTACTACAGCAGTTCTGCTCAGCCAGGAGACTTACTCTAACGTGAGACAGAGGACTTCCCTGGATGGAGCTCCCAAGTCCTGACAAAGAAATACTATCGTCTCAAATATATGCTTATGTTGATTTTGTTCAAATCCCAAATGCATTGCTCATACTTCTCCCAAACTCTATTTTCTCTCTTTACCCCCACACCGCTTTTTTTTTTTTTTTTTTTTTTAACAGGTGGGTGACTTAGGCAGGAGGGGAATGGGAAGATTCTTCTGATACCTATAAAAAAAGAAACATGCTAATTGGAAGGTGACCTTAAGTGTTTTCAGTTTAAAAATCTCGTGTCTACAAATTACTCTGTTTATTTCTTTCATCAACCGTTACCGAGAAATATCACGTTCTCATAGTGAAAAACTCTTTTCTGTTTAGGTATGTTTAGAGAACGGTGCTGGAGATTTAAACCAGTTCTCTCAGGGACCTGCACACTTTGTAAAATAAAGAGGAAGGGTGACTAAAAGGATGCCCAAGGTCCCAGGGTTTCCTGTCTCAGCTGAGCCCCACCCCACCCCCCACTTATATTTCTGAAGAAGCTGATACTTTCTAAGCTTATAGAGGTGTGTTCTATACATGACAGCCAGGCCCCATGGTTCAGTCTTTTCACAGCCTCAGTAAAAATCTTATCTACAACTTCCCTTACCCAGGCATGCTGGGGCTAAAGTTGGAGCCCATTTCACACAAGCCATAACTGGCTCAACAGAACAGAGAAAAGAAAGAATGTGGGGACGTGTCTTTTCCACATTTAAGGCATTCCATTCTCAGGGCAAGTTACAACCTAAATGAGAGCAGATAAAATCTATAAGAACCCAGAATAAAAAGAACAGGGCCTCAGAAGGACCTGATTTGCCTTGAGAAAGGGCTGGATTTAATAAAATATGGAACCCAGGTTTTGGCTGTGATCACCTAAAGACAAGCATGTTAAACAGAGACTTGAAAGTCGAGATTTGAGACAAGAATATATGATGGGGAAAGGACAGTCTCTTCAATAAATAGGAAAACTGGACAGCTACATGCAAAAGAACGAAATTAGATTACTATCTTACACCATGCACAAAAGTGAACTCAAAATGGATTAAAGACTTGAATATAAGACCTAAAACCATAAGAAGAAAACATAGTTGACGAGCTCCCTGACATTGGTCTTGGCGAAGATTTTTTGGATCTGACTTCAAAGGCAAGGGCAACAAAAGCAAAAATAAATAAGCAGGGCTACATCAGACTAAAAAGCTTCTGTGCAGCAAGTGAAACCATCGACAAAATGAAAAGAAAATCTACTGAGTGGAGAAAATATTTGCAAAACAGATAGCCCAAAAGAGGCTAATATTCAAAATACATAAAGAACTTCACATGCCTGGCTGGCTCAGTCAGTAGAGCATTAAAGCATGCAACTCTTGATCTCAAAGTCATGAGTCTGAGCCCACGTTGGGTTTAGAGACTACTTTAGAAAGCTAAACAAACAAACAAACAAACAAAACAAAAACCTCACATAGCCCATTAACAACAACAACAAAAACAAATAATCTAATTTAAAAATGGGCTGAGAATCTGAATAGACATTTTTCCAAAGAAGACCTACAGATGGCTAACAGACACAGGAAAAGATATTCAACATTACTAATCACCATGGAAATGCAAATCAAAACCACAGTGAGATGTCACCTCACCCCTGTTAGAATGGCTAGTATCAAAAAGACAGGAAATAAGAAGTGTTGGCAAAAATGTGAAGTAAAAGGAACCCTGGTGTACGGCTGGAATGGAAGTTAGTGCAACTACTATGGAAACAGTGGAAAACCTATGAACGTTCCTCAGAATATTAAAAATAGAATGGCCATATGATTCAGCAATTCCACTTTTGAGCATTTATCCAAAGAAAATGAAAATGCTAATTCAAAAAAATATATATATATGCATCCCCATGGTCACTGCAGCATTATTTACAATAGACCAGCTATGGAAATATCCTAAGTGTCCAATGACAGATGTGTGGATAAAAAAGATGGTGTATATGTGTATATGGTGCATATATACAATGGAATACTACTGAGCCGTAAGAGTGTGAGGTCTTACCGTTTGCAACAAAGATGGACCATGAATATATTACACTAAGTGAAATAAATCAAAGACAAATACCATACAATTTCACTTATATCTAAATCTAAAAAACAAAATAAATGAACAAACAAAACAAAACTAAGAGAGAGAAACAAAACAAAACAGAGAACAGATTGGTAGTGAACAGAGGGGAACACGGTCTGGGGTTAGGCAAAATTGGCAAAGGAGGTCAAGACGTACAAACTTCCAGTTATAAAGTAAATAATGCCTAGGGATATAATTAGTTTACAGCACGGTGACTATAGTCAATAATATTATATTGCACATTTGAAAGCTGTTGAAAGACTAAATCTTAAAAATTCTCCTCATAAGAAAAAACTACTTTGTAACTGTAAGGTGACAGATGGTAACTAGACCTATTGTGGTGATCATTTCACAGGATATACAAATATCAAATCACTATGCTATACACCTGAAACTAATGTGATATGTTAATTAGACCTCAATAAAAAAGTCCTTATTCATTCCCGCTAAATCAGAGGATTCAGAAAAAATAGTGCTTTGTGACTCTGCTTACTTTCAACAAAAAGGCAGACGAGGCAGAATTTACAATATAATGCTTATCCCTCTGGAATTACAAGAATATGCATGGCAGTCAAAATGGCATGGAGCTCTCAACATTTTAAGCTCTGTTTTGGCAATTTGAATTCTCTGCTTGCAATTACCTTCAGAGTAAAGAGGTGGCAGAGATAAAGAATGAGCAATTTTGTTGTCTCTTTTGTATGCAAAACAGACCAAAAAAATATAGGGCATGTCACTTCCCCCAGACTCACTATGACTTCAGAATTATGCTTGCTACCAGACATTCCCTGAAAGCAGAAAAGTTAGTCACAGAATTTTAGACAAGGAAGCCTAAGACTGATTAAGTCCTAACTAAACACAAGGATAGTACTTTGGTTGGATTAGTAAGGACCGCAGTTGTGAGGTTTTTTGTTTGTTTGTTTGTTTTTCTTGAAGGTTTAAATTTACATCTTCTCAAGCAGGAGGAAGGGCATGTACCACACTCAGCAGGCAAGGGAGGCGGATTTAGTTGTTGTTTTAAAATGCTGTGGTGTTCTCTGAAATCCAAACAGAAGAGCTTAACACTGTATGTAATTCCACTGCTAAAAATATTAAGTATACAGGGCACCTGGGTGGCTCATCGGTTAAGCGACCGCCTTCGGCTCAGGTCACGCCCCCAGAGTACTGGGATCGATCCCCACATCAGGCTCCCCTCTCAGGGGCAAGTCTGCTTCTCCCTCCGCCCCTCTCCCCCACTTGTGCACACTCTTGTGCTGTCTCACAAAAATCAATAAATAAAATCTTAAAGAATATTAAGTATACAAAGGCACTCATGGCAAGTGAGAAGACCCACAGCTTTAGAGCAGGCAGTTGTCATACTGGCCTATAATGTAACGAGGCCACCAAGGGGGGCTTGCTGAGATGTGAAATGACTCGCCTCTGTCTGGGAGACTCCAAAATCCTGGGCGTTCTTCCTTTGTCCTCATGTTACCTACTATACTCCAACATCTCTCTACTGCCAGTGAATTTTGGTAGCAGATCATCTCAACTGTTATAGACTTAGAAAATGGCATACCCAAGCTCCATTAAAATTGTGTATAAAGCAGGGGTACCTGGCTGCCTTAGTGGTTGGGGGTGGGGGAAGCATGTGACTCTTGACCTCAGGGTTGTGAGTTTAAGCCCCATATTGAGTACAGAAATTACTTAATATATTTTTTTAATTGTGTATAAAGCAAAAGTAATGAACAGATGTCAAATATAAGCATGAGGAATTCTCCCAGGTATAAACTGTGCATGCTTTAGGACAATGATTTAGACTTGCATTCTTATTTACTAAAAACTGGTAACAATATTAACATCTACCATTTGGGGAAGGCTCATTATGAGACATTTGGCGATAACATGGCAATTAATGTTAGAAAGCAGGATCATCTCTCTGTGCACTCTCAAACCGAAATCAGATATATTTTGGGTGATTCCCATACCTCCTGAATCTGGAGGTATTTGACAAAGTGGTAGTAATTCAAGGAAGACAAAGAATAGAAAATGCCTGGGTGACTCAGTCTGTTAAGCATCCCCCTGCAGCTCAGGTCATTATCTTGGGGTCCTGAGATTGAGCCCCGTACCAGGCTCCCTGCTCAGTCAGGAGTCTGCTTCTCCCTCTGTGCTCTCTCATTCTCACTCTTGCTCTCTCTCAAATAAATAAATAGAAAGTTAAAAAAAAAAAAAAGAACAGAAAATAAACAATGTCATAGTTAAGTTGCCCCAGATCTAGAAAGACAGAGGAACAGAATAAAAAAAAGTAGGAGAGATGGATATGGTGTTAAGCAGATGCTTCAGTGTAAAGTCCTCTGGGAATCTCATCATTGGTGGGCCAGGTTCAGTGAGATGGCCCAATGAGTGCCATGTCTTGGAGAGGATGGTCCCTCACTGCCCTCATCCATGATGCAGGAGGGCTCTGTCCCACATCACAGTCAACGGGGAAGCCAAGAAGCTCTTGTGACTTGAGATCACTGAGACCACGGGCAGTCTGCAGAGCCCGTGCCTGGTCTCCCTCCACCGTGTGATGCTGCCTTGAGATCAGGAGCTCTCTCTTTGGCAGGGGCTCAGCCAGGACTAACGGAGCAGTTAACGGGCCCCCTGGTCTCATCAGCTTAGTTGGCCTTATGAATCTGGGCTTTGCAAAAAAACTGAGCCAATCATTTACAGATACATTACTTTCTTTCTAACGAAAAATCATAACGCCTTGCCAAAACAAATGTCATAACTTGGCCTCTTCTTTCAATTACCTCTGCTCTCTTGGAAATGTCTATTTGTGGATCAAGCCTCTGAGTTTACCCAGGGAATTAAGGAATTTAAGAAAGCCCTATAATTCCTAGGGGCTAGTGAAGAAAGAATACCTCTTTACTGGAAATATTAAGAGAATGGAATAGGAAGGAAAGAGAGGGAGCAGAAAATTGCCCTTGAAGGCCCAGAATTTTAAAAGGCACAGGGATGGAAATACTAGTTCAATTTGGAGGAAGTGGATGGTATCGGTTATAAGTTTTAGAAGTCCAAGTACACGCTATGTCCCAAAGAGATAGCCTCCTAGATCTATAGAGGGCTTTCTTGGGCTCTCTTTCTTGGGGCTTTCTTCCCCACACCTACATTCCCCTCTCCAGTATTCAATAGCATATGCAGGATCCATTCTGTATGCTAAATCCAGGAGGCATTCAGGGCATTCAGAAGTTTGGTTGTTTTGACACATTTTCAATGACAACTCAGTTCCTCTTTGCTGTGTGCAAGAATTTCTTTTTGGAGAGAGCGGGGAGTTATTTTCTCAGGTCTGGCCCTCTCCAGCATGGTCTGCAAGCACTGGTCAACATGGACAATGGCTGTTGTATTCAAAACTGGGATCATTTGTTTAGGAAGTAATAGGGCAATGATTAGTACCCATGCAGTGATTGGAGTATGTGGTTTGGGAAAGAGGTAGAAACAGAAAAGAGGAGACTAAGCTTCTATCTTTTACGGAATCTGTGTAGAATCAATTTTATCACACTCAACACCTTGTTTCCTATAGAAACTGAGGGAACAACAGGAGAGTGGCGTTAGACATAAGAACATGACTTAGGATTTGGTCAAGGATCATGTGGCTTGAGCGCCTGCCCTCTCATCTGCTGTCTCTGTCCCCTCTAGAAAGTTCCTTAAATAAGCATCTAATGCATCTGAGATCTGGAGAAGGCACCTGCTTCTCTAGGTCATTAAGGCAGTTCTGAATCAGTACATGTAAAATACTTTCCAAGGCCACTCAATAAATCCTCACGAAGCAACAAATCATAATTAACCAAATCCCTCACTACTGGTCTGAGGACAATCTGATTATTGCTTTTGCTCCCCTATAAAATTTAATGAGAGGAGGAACATGGTGGAAGCAGGGGAGAAGAGGTGGTAGTAAAAAGCAAAGAGGTGAACCTAAGTATTTTTGTATTCTAAAACACAAGTTGCTCTTTTCTGGTGTTTAGCAATCCTTTTAAGTTAGCCCTATTATGAAAATGGGAATTGCAACACATTTCATCATCAAGTTTGAAATCAACAATGCCTCAAGCTCCCCTTCACCCCCATCCTCCTCCTCATTCAGAATCTTCTCTCAGAAATGTCCACATTGGGCACATCTGTCTATTCCATTACACCACCCTTACTAACCCTCAGAGAAGACACAAGACATAAGTGAAACAGACATGATCAATCCACGTCTTGATGGTCCCTGTCTCCCATCATTTCTTAAGAGTCTCTATCAAAATTGAGAGCTGTCAATCCCTGAATAGACAAAGTCTATCAGCATTTTTGCCACAGAACAAAATGTACCTATTCGTGGAGTCAGCATGAAAGTCTCTTCTTTGAGATGCTCTCATTATTAGGTATGGGTGTGTATACAAACAGAAATTTCCTTTGGAGAAGAGAATTGTCAACTTCAAGTAAAAGTTTCTTCTTTCCAGTGCTCTACCCTGCCAATCCACACCCTCTATAAGCCTCTCCAAGGGGTTGGTTCCTTTTCTTCCTTTGGAGAAGTCCTGATGTATGTAACTGCAAAAATACGTTAAAACACTAACTTGAGAAAATAAAATCGAGTAATCTTCCTTAAAGTAGAACTCAAATGCTTTTATGGATAATGAACTTAGCTGCTCAGCCAACTAGATGATTCAGACCATTATAGGAACGAGTTTGAACCTGTAAGAAATTGGTCAGATGGGCATATGCAGACTCCTCAAAAGGTGTCCTCAAAAGGTGCCTTGGCCAGGCACTGCTGTTATGTAAAGTTCAACTCCATTTATCATCGTACTGGATTTTTTCCCTCCCATTTGATGGGTTACCTAATGATTAAAATGAGAAAGCAGCTCCATTTATAGTGTTACTCATCCTCTCCTTCTGGATTTAAACCACATTTATTCAATCTTAAAAGTCAAGGCTTTGGGAGATGGGGGCAGGATAACCTGATGGTTGAGGACTGTGGCTCTGGTGTCAGATGGACGGGAGCCCACTCAGAACTTTGACCCTAACTGGCTGGATAATCTTGAATCACTGGGTAATCTCAGTTTACTCACACGCAAAACAGGTACAGTGCTACCGATCTGGTAAGGCTTTCCATGGATTAAATTGGGTAAGGTCTGGCATATTTAACTAACATGCTAAACATTTGCTACATTATTTTAGTAGTACATTTATTTCAAAATGAAATATTAATATAATTATTTGACAGTATAATTAATAGGGCTTCTCATTTCACATATTCTCAGTAAGTAAGTGAGAATTATCTTGATGCTAGATACTTCATCATAGGAAATCTTTTACTGGTGAACTTGGATTAAGAAGCACTCTTTTCAACCTCTGGCTCTCCTAGGTTACTCAGGCTTCAAGTCCCCTCTTTCCTAACTCCCAACTGGCAATGCAACCCTATCCTGGGCACACAGCAGGCTCTAATCAATATTCCACATGTTAGGTAGGTGATACATATGAGCTCTAAGCCAAGGACATTCATACAATCTCAAATTCTAAGTCTCCATAGAAACACCTTTACGAGGGAGATAAGGTAAGAATCTTTCTTCAGTCTATATGAATTTTTTAAAAAATTTAAAGGCCAAGTTATTGCAAAATGTCAACTAGCTAGGAAAGGCTTAGAGTCTAGATCTGAATCCAGGCAGGAGATCTAAAAACCTTACAAAGCCATACATGACATGATTATCTCAAGGAAATGATTCTCACTTTGAATGAGGAAAAGGCAAAGTTCCAATAGAAGGCTAGACAGGCTGTACAGAAAGATTAGCTGAAAGCATGATTAGAAATTATTACAACAAGAATAATTTTGTTGCAATAACCAATTAATTAATTTTTTAAGTCAATAACGTAATTTCCACTAAATTTCCCACCTTTTTACAGAAGAATTTTTGAGATTGCACAGTACTCCTACAAACCACATTAGATACTCCAGTTGTTTAACAAAGAGAAAAAAAATGACATGGTTTAGTCAGGTGTGAAATTCTGCAAAACGAAAAGGAGAATAAAATACGGGGGGGGGGGGGAGTGGAATAATATCAACCAAAAGCCAACTAATTAGTTCTTTTGAGATTCTCACCAGCTACCCAAACACTGTAGGATTACAGGCATTACATTATCAATACATGCTGAAATATAATATATACCACAATAAGCTTAAAATCTAACGTACTGAGAAGTAAACCTTTACATACTCTGCATAATTCTAATTTTACTTAATTTCTTAAAATCGTGCAGCTTCTAAATAAACAATAGTAGCAGAAACAAAAATTCACCTAAATGGACCACAATCAAGGTTATCAGTAGTTCCCATTTAAATAATAACAGCACAATAATATGGGCTATATAACTGAAAAGCAGTAAATAAGTCCATGTAAAAATTGAGAAAACTGATTATATATGTTTCTATGTGTGTGTGTGTGTATAAAATATTCTCAGCATTAAAAAACAAAAAAGGTTACTCATGGTAAGCTTTTGAAAGAACAC
Source organism: Neogale vison (assembly GCF_020171115.1). NCBI lineage: Eukaryota > Metazoa > Chordata > Mammalia > Carnivora > Mustelidae > Neogale > Neogale vison. The sequence continues at coordinate 56,577,733 of NC_058092.1, forward strand.
AACCCTCTCTCAAGATAAAATATGATATTTTATTGGAGTTTTAAGTTTGGGATAGTTTCATTTACGGTATGCTTAAAACAATGCAATCATTTTTTATTCATTCACTTCTGATCTTCATACTTTTCACAGTTTTAGAACAGGTGGGAACAGTGACCTGCTTTTTCAACCATTATATCCCCCAGACATGACTAATTTGAAGCTGAGCAAATTGCACATAATGGGCCAGGGATTCAAGTTCATGATTTTTAGTAGGCTGCACTCCTGTTTCAGGGCACATGATCTCCTTCCCCGCCCCTCTTTTACCACCCCTGTAGCTGTTGCTCCCTAAATTAAATTACCAAACATGAAATCAAAGGGAAATTATTTTTTTACATTTTCTGCAGGCTTATTTTTAAGGAGAATAAAGATTAGGCTACATCTTTAAAATATTTTCTCTTTCTTTAAGGGTTCTTAAATGTTTAAATATATTCTAAATACTAAAGAAGCTAGCCACTTAAGAACCCTTCTCAACACAAAAGAAAACAATCAGATGCATGATTTTATAATGGCTCAAAGTTTTTAGAGAGGCATGGCATACTTCAGTGAATTTTTGAATACCCCAAATTCTACCATAAAAGATACTGCTTTCTAGAGTCTTTTTACAAAATATCATTGAAGGTCTGCAGACTAGAGACACTGGCACAAGAAAAACTAACAACCAAAACAAGCAGAAAACAAGAAAAAAACTTGGTTCTAAGAAGGCCACTGGGATAGGGAAATATTTAAGCTGGCTACATGAAAAACCAATCCCTCCTATTTGCTTTTTATCTAATGTTTAAATTTTCCCCATCAATTCTAGAAGGCTCCAACCAAATACCAGTCTAATCATCATCTAAAACTCTACGATGAGGAAAATGAAACTTGTTGGTTAACTGATTGCCTGGTCAATTTGGAGTGCGTGGTTTGTCATGATTGTTTGGGAGGGGTGGTTGGTTGCTGTGTTTTGTATATATGTGTATGGGCTACTTATACTCTTACAATCAGGAGCTTTGCCATTACAGGTCCTCCTCTTCCTAGGTTGCCATGTTTTCTTCAATGGGCGGGGGATAACAGAGACCAAAAAGGAAAAAAAAAAAAAAAAAAGTAACATACTATGGCCAATTCAAAGGGAAGATTTCATTTTCTCACTCAGCCTCTGCAGGTGCACTGAAAAGACACCTGATTGCCCCCAACCCTACACCTGACTTCACACTTAACAGGGGAATTGAGCAGTAAAGGTGTTCTCTTCTCACTGGAAAGAGTGGACGAGGATGTTTCTGAACTTTACTTCAACTTTCCAGCCTACAAACTGCTTCTTCAACTACTGATTCCACTCCTATACTTTCGTGAAATTTCACTCTTTGCTCAGTTTCACCTACTTTTCATTTTAGGGAAGTCTGGTGGAAAAACATCCCACTTACCTTTTGTTGGTATCCCCCCCCCCCCATATTTGGGTCTTGTACCATACCCAAGTTCCTAGATTTAACAGAAAAACAAACAAACAACAAACAAAAAACAAAACACCTCTAAATGGTTGAGATAAAGGTGAAGTCACTATTCAGGGTTTAAAGTGAACTGGATCTGATCTTTACAGTCTTCTGGCAAGTGGCCAGAGTGGGGACACAGCCTTGTCAATTGGGGAAGGAAGGGAGCTAAGCAGTAAACTTACAAAATTTCCCCCAAGAAGTGTTACATGTAGATTTTTTTTTTCAAGGAAGTTGGAACTAAAGCAGTTTACCTACTGAGAAGAATCTAGTTATAGGAAATATCACAAACTTTTTGAGATGGTTATCACGTACAGTCACCAGGCAAAAATCTCTGGGAAAAACAACCATTGGCACCACTTGCTCCAGACAAGCCCCTTTGAACATAAAACTGCTGTGATCCTATGACAACTCTAATATCCAGCGGCTACACACCAGTGCTCTTGTACCTTTCTCCACAGTACCAAGATGCTAGAAATTATATTAGTTCAAGAAGTGCCCTAAGAAACCTACAACAGTGGATAATGGGCTCTTCAAGGCTAGGAGATCAGCTTCTTAGGAAAAGAAAAAGAAACACACACCAACAAACACCAGGGAACTATGTGTAATGGTTCGCTGCTTGTGCAAAACCTCAAAGAGGATGAAGGTCAGACAGGGATAATAGGCCAATTTAATTCTGAAAGCACAAGGTGCAAGAAATTTTAATTATGGTCTGCCACTGAAATCACACAAGATCCAATGGCATCTAACTGCAACTGCTCATCGAGAGAGACAAGAGGTGTAATTGTAACCGCTGCATAATCACTGTGAGGGCACAGGGAAGGCTGCCTTCAGGTCTCAGCAGAGAATGTATTAGGAGCCTAGAAAAATCCAATACAGGGAAACATGGAGATTGCACGTAGCCAAACAGGAGCTCCTAACAGGAAAGCCAAAGCCCGCTGTGTGTGTGTGTGTGTGCGCGCGCGCGCGCGTGTTTATGTGTTTGAGTGGTGAGCGTTCCAGGAATAAAAGATTAAGCTGTGTGGCCCAAATTGAGAATATGAGCATGGAAAACTCTGAACCCCTTTCTGCTTTGTAGATACATACACAGAGAGAAAGGCATGATCTCCTTCAGAAATTTCTGCCTCGGTGAAGCTTCACCCACTCTCCTTTGTTTAAAACAATTAGCTTGGATGTTAACAGTGATTTACAGAACCAGACTCCCTTTAATTTGTTCCCATCAAACCCAAGTCTGGAGACGAAACGCCACACACAGGGCTCGAGGTGCCCAAGCCTGTGCAGCTCTCACGCCCGCGCCGCGCGGACTCTCGCAAAGGGACAGGCAGAGAAAACCCCTCCGTGGACTCTCCACTCCGCAAAGTTTCACCGATCCGCGAAGAAAGCAAAAGCACCCATCCGCGCCCGTCGCGAAGTTGGCGCTGAAGTTTGTGCCGGGATGTCCTAAATCTCGAGGGGTAAGGGAACGCGAGTGTGCGGCCAGGCTAGAGGATGGATGGAGATGGAGAGACAGCAAGCAGGAGTTTTTACGAGTGGAAGATCCGTGAAACCATCTTTTCACCCGGAAGCCTGTTTGGCTCCCAGAGGTCCCGGAGGTGCTCGCCGGAGAGGCGCCGTCGCCGCCAGGGGCCGGGGAGCTGTCACCTGCGGGGAGCCGCTGTGCTAGGCGCCCGGGGACGACCGGGGGCGGGGGGCGCTTCAGAATCACCGGCTCCCGGGGTTCTGAGAGGTGGGGGGAGGGGAGACTCGCGAGAGGGCAGGGGGCCAAGAGCAACACCTTTCGCATACGCTTTCCCCCTCCTGCCTCTCCAACTACCCGCAGCGCCAGCCAAGGACTTTCTCCCACCGCACCTTACCGCATCCCGCCTCCGGGCCCACCTCTCAGACCCGTCCGCGGCCGCATGGGGGGGTGCGGCAAGGCAAGGAAGCAGCCGGCGGGAAGGTCGGGACCCTAAACGCAAACTCTCACCCCCTAGCCCAGACGACCAAATGCGTTTTATACCCGCGATGATCACAGCCCCGTAGCCGGGCTCCCGGGTTAGCGCCGGGCGCAATTCCCTGACTCTTCTGTTGTTCCCAATAAAGTCGATTACGTTGCCCTCCGGGAGCTGATTGGGAGGGAACGGAGAGGAAAAGGGGGGAACGCGGGAAAATGCGGGGGGAGCAGCAATCAACTTTGCAACCCAGCGCTTCCTCGCGCGATCCGTCGCCATGCTTAAGATTCCCACCCCCGCCACCCCCCTCCTTCCTTTCAAGTGGATACTGAAACTAGGCCAAAACTTTTTCCCCTCCTTTTCTCTTAGCCACTAGACTGGATTGTGCCCCACGGAGCCCCATGGAGCTCTGCTTTCTTAAGCACAATAGCCGGACTAATTAGATCATAGAAGCAAGGCAGTGATACTGTAACAAGTAGCCCGAGAGGCAAAGAGGGAAGGGGCCCGAAAAGACAGAAAGGGGGAAAAGTTTGCAGCTCTCGCACTTACCAATCAAGCCTCCCACCAGAAAGGCGATGATTTGGAACACGAGCAGAATCCCACCAACAATGCACAGCTTCTTGGTGCTCATGTTTTCTATAATTGCCCCAGCCATTTTTGCGCCCCCTTTTTCCTTTCCTCCTTGAAATGTTTTAGGGTGTGCTTTTTGCCCTCTCTCCTCTCACGCTCCCCCCTCCCTCGCCTCCTTTCTGGGCGCTGCAAAACTTCAGGGGTGTGGGAGCGCGGCGAGGATGGGACCGGGACGCAAGGCGCCCGCACGGATTCCCCAGGCGCAGCCGGCTCGGGCTCCCCCAATGCCCGGAGCTGTGATTGTGGCCGCTCCGCCGCCTGTGGACGCTTAAAGGAGCAGGGAAGCGGATCACATGACGCCGCCTCCCTCCCTCCCTTTCTTCCTCCCTCCCTCGCGCGCTTCCTCCCTCCCTCCCTCCCTCCCTCTCTTCCTCTCCCCGTTGCCCGCCAGTGCTGGGCTTCGAGCTCCGGAGGGTGCTGGCGTCCCGCTCTAGGGTCTGGCTGGCGGTCTGTCCCGCCCGGGGCTGGTGTCGTGTGGGGGTTGATGTTGTTGTTAAGTGCGTTCCTCCCACCTCGCCTCTCACACGTTTCCTTTTCTGGTGCGAGATTTAAATCACCCACGGACAGCTTTGCAGACCTTTAACTTCTGCGTTGACTTTAGGAAATGGGCCCCACCCGAAACTGCTAGAACTCTCTTTAGGAAAGGAGGAGGAGAATTTTTTAAAGGGACCCAAAGATGCTTAAGTCAAAGCACAGAGATGCAGACTAAAGTCTTCCGCTTCCTTTGACCTGATCCCAGCCTCAGTTATTTAGCATACACCCAGCTAAATCCCTCAACTGCACCCGAGAAGGAGCCTTGTGCTCCAGCCAAATCAGACCACTGTTCATTACCACATTATCCCCCATCGCATGGTTTCCAGAGCCTTGACCCTGGCTCTTTAAAAAAAAAAATATATATATATATATATATATATACACACACACACACACACACACACACACATATAACTCCATCGGAGTTTTAAACTTCATTTAAAAACCACGTTGTCTAAAGAACCTTTCTAATTTTCCAAATCGCCCCCATGCAATATTTCCTTGAACCCAACCCCTCCAACTCCGGTATTTACATTCTTAGCTCCTATTGTGAGCACTTGTTTTGTTTGTCTCCACCACAAAGCTGTAAACTCCTGGGGGATAGGGACCCAGTTTTATTCATCTTTGTACCCATCCTCCCCAACCCCCCCGTGGTTCCTAACAAAATTCTAGCTCTAGTGGGTCCTCCCTAAACTTTTGTGGAATGAATAAATAAATAAATGTGAAAGCAAGCCCGCATTTTGCATTTCAAAAGCCTGAAAGAGACCTTATTTGATTTAGATGGTACACATATTCAGTCGCAGTGTTTGTCGTCTCTTTGTGAGGGTAGGTTTCTATTTAAACTTTTCTAGGAGAAAAGGAGGGTGGGACTCTTAAGAGAGTCCTGTTCTATCAAGCCTAAGTTCCTGGGCCTGGTTTTTCCATGTTTCATAAACTGGTCATTTGACCAGCACAACTCTAGTTGCCCAAATAGACCCTTGGTTTGGTCACACACATACACACACACACACACCCCAAACAAGGTTTGCCACCCTTTACACACCTGGTTCTTGCCCCTCCCCTCTATCTATACCCTCTTCATGCCAAGAGAATACCACAAGTCCCCTGTCCTCTGCTATATTGCTGAACATATTGCCCCTATGGAAGATGCCATGCAGATTACCCTTAACGAAAGTATTCATTTCTAGACACTCTTCAGGGCCAGTGCCAAACTTTATATATATATATATATATATATATATATATATGAAAATTCATCTCCATAAAATCCATCTTAAGTGTTCTAGGGATATAGTTGATATTTATTCATTATTTCCTTCAACCCTTTAACCAGCAGGGCTCACATATGGAGCCCTTAACCTGTTCCAGGCTTTTTGTTCTAAGTCCTTGAGGAGACCAGGATGTGAAGACAGCTGACCATCCTGGAGGAGCCCCAGTCTGGCTGCTATTCACAGAATAGTGATTAACAACCTTTATTTGAAGAACACCAGATCAGATGGAAGAAGCAGACGGAATTGCTGTCAACACTAGTGGTCAGAAGCGTTTGGTACCCAAACACAGATAGACCAGTGTGGGTTATTTGCCTTCCTTCTTTACATTTTCAGAAGCCTACATCATTTTTGCTTCCCTTGAGAGGAATAGGTTCCAGGGCATCAAAAAAGATGTAGGAATACCCTTCTTACGTCTGTTACTAGTTAGCTTCACATTCTGAGTTCTCATCTCAGCAAGCTGCCAACTTCCACACATTTGAATAATAATGATGCCTTTCGGTTAAAATTTCTTTTTACTACCAAGGAATTTTTTAAAATTAAGGTTGATAAGATTCAATATCAAGATTTACTGCCCATTTCATACTATGGTTCACTATTTCAGAAGAAAGAAATGGGCGGCCCCTGGGTGGCTCAGTCAGTTAAGCATCTGCCTTCAGCTCAGGGCATGATTTCAGGTTCTTGGGATCAGATAGGCCAAGTAGGGCTCAGCCAGGAGTCTGCATCTCCCTCCCCACTGCTCATGTATGCTCTCTCTCGCTCTCAAATAAATAATGAATAAAACCTTTAAAAAAAGAAAGAAAGAAAGAAAGAAATGGTAGCTCTATGCACTTCAAATGTGAATTGGATCCACAAAAATGTGTTAAGTAGTCCCCGCCACCCCTATCCATGGTTTAGTTTTCTGTGGTTTCACTTAAACTCCAGTCAACCGAGATTCGACAGTCTGAAAGCAGGGGATTCTCCTGACCTACTACCAGAAGGTCAATGAGTAGCCTAATGCCATGACACAATGCCTTTGCCATTCACCTCACTTCATTTCATTATGTAGGCATTTTATCTTCTCACATCATCACAAGAAGCCAGAGAACAGTACAATAAGATATTTTGAGAGAGAGAGAGAGAGAACATTTTCATAGCTTTAATTGCAGTATATTGTTATAATTATTCTCTTATTAGTTATTATTGTTAGTCTCTTACTGTACCTAACTTTATCATAGGTATACATATGGAAAAAACACCGTGTGTATAGGGTTTGGTATTATCTGAGATTTCAGACATCCACTGTGGGTCTTAGAACATACATCTCACAGATAAGGAGGACTACTGTATTTATTGAACATTAGTGAGCTAGCTCCTCAACTCATTTTTCTGTCAACTGTTAGAACATCCTTGTACTCCCTCAGCTTCCAAATGCTTCTCTTCAGAGTAACTGGCCTCACTTATTTGGTTCCAGTTTCCCCCTCTGGAAATGAAAGGCTTGGAATAAAATACTGGTTATTACTAAGGTGGTCCCCCCCCTCTTTTTTTAAAAGGGCACTTAATTTAAAAGGAGATATATATAACTTCTTTGAGAGAGAAAGAGGAAGAGAAAGAACTAGTGCATGGGGGAAGGGCAGAGAAGAAAGAGAATCTTAAGCAGCTCCACGGGGCTCAACACTGGATTCCTTGTGGGGCTCCTCATACGGCTCAAGGTGGGACTCACCATGGGGCTCCATGCAGGGCTCTACCTCACAACCCTGAGATCATGACCTGAGCTGAAATCAAGAGTCAGGTGCTTAACCAACTGAACAACCCAGGAGGCCCTTAAAAAGAGATATTTCTATTTCCTAACTTGTATGCAATTATCAGTACTGCCAAACCACATGTGGGACCCTTTCAATATTCATCACTATGAAATGCTTTAAGAAAAATTTTAATTTCTATTCTCTCTTTTTAAAAATTAAAAGTGAATGGCAGATCCTTAGTTCCCAAGGGAATAACACAGACAAGTAGAAAAGAGCGTGAGTTGGTTGTCCAGGTTTGGCATGGAGCCTGGACCCCAGCTCTGCCCCTTGCTTGGTATGTGTCATTGTGAGCCACTCCAGGCACCCAGCACTCTGAAGCTCAGCTTTCTCATCTGTGAAATGGAGGTAATGATAGTACTTGCTTCATGGTAATCTCACAAGAGATGATGATAATGATAATTATATTTAAGAATCCTTAAGGGAAATCAATAACCTTGCATTAAAAACTAATAAAACTGATAATTAATTTGTTCTTCCTCAGCTCTAAAATTCTATCATGTTATAATTATTTTTTGAAGTATATTTTAGGAGCAGTCTTTGTGATTAACTATTTGCAAGGGTGCTAGTAAGGCCAACGTCTGTTATGGGACTCTGAGCAACACTCAGTGAACTTGAAACCTAGAAACATTCTCTTCTAAAAAATGCTTCTGATCATCAATAGAGCACTTGTCACGGGTCCTTAGATTGTCCCAGAGACTAGATAATGCAAGAGTGTAATCCAACTCTTCCAAGAGCATTTGATCATTCCAACTGCATTTCTTTAGACTTCAAGTTGGAGAGTCTGATTTAGCCATCGTTTTATTTAAAGGGTTTGTCTTATGGAAGATCATATTGATATTCAATACGTATTTATGGAATGGGTGAATTTATGGAATGGGTGAGTCCGTATTTATGGAATGGAATGGAATTTATGGAATAGGCGTATTTATGGAATATTTATGGAATGGGTGAATTTATGGAATGGGTATTTATGGAATAGATGGATGGATAAATGAATAAGTAAAGGTAAATTAACTGCAACCAGCTCCCCCTGTCTATCCAATTTCTATATAGCATATACTGACTAAATGCCTATCTGGTATATATACGCTGGGCTGTTGTGTGCACATATATCTATAGATGTGCTATATTGTCACCCTGGTTTGCAAGCTACTTAAAAACAAAGAAAGTGTGACCTAAGCCTCTTTCTCTCTCAGAACCCTAGCACCGTACCTTGCACAGAGGGGGGCTCAGTTTCTAGAGTTGAGAAAGCCCACCCTGGAAGCCAAGGGCAGCATATCATTATTGTCACTGAAATAAATGTAATGCAGAGATCTAAAAGAATTGCATATACCTCCTCAAACACCTAATTTACTTCCTAGAGGGACCTAACAGGAGTAATAATCCCACTCTCAGTTTTCTCATTCTCCTAAGTAGCTTTTACCCATAAATGGCATCCTGGGGCTCTTCTGTTGTTGATTTTTTCTTATAGTCAGTGCCTGTGAATGTGAGCAGGCACTTTGGGTTCATACTCTATTATTCAGTGGCACTTTTCACTCAGTAGACATACATGAATATAGAAATTCACAGCTTCTTTTAAAATCCTTTTCTTTTCCTTTTTTCATAACCATCCTTCCCTTCTTTCTCTCTGAGCCCCATTGTCTCATTCTGTATGTAAATACAAGAGCTTTTCTAGCACCTCCTTTCACACACTACCCTTAGGTAGGAACGATTCAGAACCCACTGCTTAAAATATCAGTACTTTAACTTGATCTTTTTTGATGACATTGTTTAATGAATACCCCACCACTCCCTCCTTTCTACACATCAGCATCCACGTGTGGGTCTCCTTTACCCCTTTTCTTTGACACTCCTCATATATTTCAGACATGAGGCTTATTCAGTCACAGCTTTAAATCTTACTACTCATGTAAATAAACAAGACAATAACATGTTGAGGCTTACTTTACTAATTCTTAAAAAAAAAGATTATAATAGCAGTTTCATAGATCATGGCAAGCATTAAACAAATGTTACAAAGCACCTGGCTTACTTTTCTCACTTATTTAAAAAAAAGAAAAAAAGATGCTGGGGCGCCTGGGTGACTCAGTTGCTTAAGTGTCTGCCTTCGGCTCAGATCATGAACTCAGGGTCCTGGGTTGGAACCCCACATTGCCCTCCCTGCTCAGCGGGGAGTCTGCCTCTTCCTCTCCCTTTGCCCCTCCCCTCACTTGTGCTCTCTCTCTCGAATAAATAAAATCTTTAAAAAAGATGTTTTTAAAATTTAAAAATATCTTTTTAAAAGATGCTAATAGGAACTTCATAGGTTGTGGCGAGCCCTAAACAAATGTTACAAAGCACCTAGCACAGAGCCTGACACAGAGTGGGCACTGAACGAATATTTTACATGTTATAAAGGAGGAGGTTTCTGTTCCCAAAGAGAGAGAGAGAGAGAGAGAGAAAAGAACTATAAAACCCCTAATTATCGTCTCTTATGAAATTGCTTTTTGAACCCAGACAACTTGGAAGGGGCAGATAAAAAACTTTATAGGTTTCCAGAGGCCTCTGGTGGGAGGCAGCTGACAACCTAAAGTAGCCAGCCAGGCCCCTGGTGTTTCCCAGGCTTGAAAGAGGCTGCTGCAGAGGGCTGGATGCTCCAGTGTTTCAACCTCCAAGATCACATGTGCTTGATTCCTGCAGCTGAGGCAGGGAAAGTTTTTTTTTTCCCTTTGCCAGTCTCCACAGTGTAAGCTTTCTGGGGTCTGTGCTGACTGCTTCTGCTCCCACCCCTTGCCTTCATGACTGTGCTCCCTCCCCATTTCACCATGGACTTAGTCATGCTCACCAGTGCCTCTCCATCTGCTTTTTCCCTTGGAGAGTGGCAGTGGGAGGAGAGTCTGAACAGGCCAAGACACACCTCTTTGGGCAATGACCCAGTGATGCATAGATGGCATGCAGTGCAATGGCACAGAGTGGGATGCAAATTTTCTTAAATGAATGGATGGTTATGGTCCCTGGCTATCTAAAGGTCCAAGAAGGCCCCCCACAGATGGCCAATGGCAGAAAGGAGGACTCAGACTTAACCTCAGCCCACGCACTCTGTTAAATGTATATGTTATCACCATAAATCCACACAACAATCCTTTGAGGTAGGTACTACTTTTATCATTTTATTTTATTGGGTTTTTTTTTAAGCTTTATTTTAGAGAGAGAGAGCAAGCGCATAGGGGGAAAAAGCAGAGGAATGAGGAGAGTGAATCCCAAGCTGACACCACACTAAGTGCAGAGCCCCACACAGGGCTCTATTCCACAACCCTGAGTTGATGACTCCAGCAGAAACCAAGAGTCCAGTGCTAACTGACTGCATTACCCAGGGACCCCTATTTTTATCATTTTTAAAAGAGGAAAGCTGGTTCAGAGAATATTCCCTTGACCACACTGCTACTACACTGGGAAGCTGAGATTCTGAGGCAGCCGCAACACACCACATGTTCTTACAATCTCTAGATATATGGTGAGCTCCATGAATGCCAGAGAGTGATCTAGATGCTGGGGAAGAGCAGTGGGCCCGAAAGAGGCCCTGCCCTCATGCAGTCTACATGAGAAAGCCCACTTCAGAACTTTGCTTCTTATTTCCCTTATATCAACTATGCCCTTTCAACTCACCAACAGAAAGAAACCTACAGGGGGGTGGAAGTGAGGAGAAATCGAGTCCTTGGTGTGCAGATGCGCCCCACTCCATGTTTCCCTCAGGAGACTATTCATTCGAAAACCCCCTTTCCTGCCAGTTCTGAGACAGTTTTTTACTGTTCCTTTGTTCATACGTTCAGCTCTGTTTTCTTCCTCATCACTTCACTCCCACTCGGATCAAACTCCCTCCAATTAAGCCCTTAAATCTTTGCAATTCATTCTTTGGTAGTATTTGCCATTAAGGCTTTTCCAAGCTGAAGATCAATTTTCAAGTCAAATGACTCATGAAAGTAATTAAGCATAATTTCAGTGTTTTGAGGACATTCTTCAAGAATACATGCTAGCAAAAGACATTCGTGTTAGCAGAAGACTCAGTGTACAAATTAGTTGTGGCCTTGCTAACCTGCAAATTGATTCCTAACATACTTCTGTTTGGTTCTTTATTTTGTTGTCATGCTGTGAATCCCTAATAAAGACCCTATTTACCAAAGATTTCAAGTCACTTAATCAATGTTACTCATCTTCGTGTAAAAATTTATGAGGGTAAAAATTCCCAATTTCTGAAATATGTCCTTACCTAGCTAAGAAACCTGAAGCCTGAATGACTTGACGATGTTTTCTTTCATTTCTTTCATAAATATTTATTACATGTTTCCCATATGCCAGGTATGTGGCAAGTGCTAGGATACAAATACCAAAAAAGAGAGATATGCTCTTGTTCTCACAAAATTTATCATCTTGTGTCTGTAAAAGCGTGATGCAGTAGCTCTATTGGTCAAGACAGTAAGTCCTGAAGAGTCACTGGTGTGAGATGCATGGGAGAGCCCTCAGATGGAGAAAGAGAAAGGACAGGAGGTGCTCTCTCGGGCTTGGAGAGCAAGGTTCTCCCCATTCTGGAGTCAGCACCATGCGGCAGGGAGGAGCATGGGTTCGGGAGCCATACAACCTGGGTTCCGAGTCCTGGCTTTGGCACTTACAAGGTGTGTGCCTAGGCTAGTTAGGGTAATTTTTGTCACTCTGTGGCCTCATCTGTAAAATGGGAATAATAATAATAATAACCTCCCCAGGGCAACTGGCTGATTCAGTTGGTAGAGCATGCAACTCTTGATCTCAGGGTCATGAGTTCAAGTCCCATACTGGGTGTGGAGCTCATTTGAAAAATATGAAAATAAATAGAAAAAAATAAAATTAAATACTCTCCCCATATATGATTGCTATAAAGATTAAATGGAATCATTTGTGTCAAGTATTTAAAGCAGGGCCTGAAACATAAATGCAATGTGTTTGCTTTATAAAAAAAGTATGTTTTCCCCTCTTCTGCCACTCCCATGATGCTAAGTTCCCCCAACCTCAGTTTCCTGTAATCCTGTTGACAACTCTCTCTCATCGAACAACCCTGCTGTCAGTTGGAAAGACTAGGATAGTAAGCCTCCAGGACTGCCTGATGAAACTATCTTTCAAGTATTACACATACTTTGAGATACTTTTTGATTCTCTTGCATCATAAGCAGATACAGTATCTACCTTGGGTGAATGCTCATACAACTGTATCTGTTATGTCCCTTTATACATGCTACCCCACTTGTCTTATCTACCCCAATAGATCACAAAAATTTTTTAAAAAAGATTTTATTTATTTATTTGAAAGAGAGAGAGAGAGAGCACAAAGGGAGAAGCAGACTTCCCCCCTGGGCAGGGAACCTGACACAGGGCTCAATCCTAGGACCCTGAGATCTCGACCTGAGCCAAAGGTAGCTCAACTGACTGAGTTACCCAGGAACCCCAGATCACAAAATTTTTAAGAAAAAAAGACTGTTTTTATTCAGAAGTCTTTTTATTTAATTCTAGTACAATCCTAGGCTTTGTAGCAATTCTCTCAGAGCTTTGCTACTTCCAGATTTTTGTCTCTTCACCTCCTTCTCAAAACAGATGTTCTATTTTACTGAGGAAGTCGGGAGAAGGAGCCATCAGGTATAAACTCTCAGCCTACAGACTGATGAATATTTTCCTATACCTGATCTTCAAGGAAACAATGAACCACCTTTGTTCTTGGGCAAAGCATCCACCATTAATTAAGTACCCCACCTGTACTTAATGCTTAGACCTATTTTAGAGAGCTGCCCAGCATAGCCAAACAGGAACATAGGCTTTGTTTAATGAGTTAGCACATGAAAAGTACTTACTAGGTAAAGTACTCAGCACATGGTGCACACTCAATAAATGTTAGCTTCTATTATGAATTCTCTTGCAAGACCTTCTATGACTTGCTTCTTTAATTATCTTCTTTCATATCTTTCCTCAATCTTCCAAATCTTCTCCACCCTAAAAAATATCCTTCTGAACCCCATATTCTCCTTAATTTATGATCTTCACTGGCTTCTTTCCTTTAATTGTAAATCAAACTTCTGAAAAGAACAGTTCGTGTTTGCTGGCTTTATAATCTCATTTTCCATCCCCTCCCTGACCCCCTGCAGACAATTTAGGTTCCAGACCCAACACTCCATTGACTTGGCTCTGATAAAGATCACCAGCAACCTCTTGGGTGTGTGTGCATTCTACTTCACGTCTCTGCAATTTAACACTCGTCCTTTTGAATAAAATCCTCACCTCTTCAGCTTCAATAACTGCTCTCTCAGTTTTCCTACTTCTCTAATGTCCCCTTTTCTCTCTTCTGTTTCTTCTGCCCACTCCCTGAATGTTAATATTCCTAACTATTCTCTCCTTAACCTCACCTCTTTCCACAGAGTCTGAGAGCAAACATATATCTTCAGCTCTGACCCTTTGCCCAACATTTAGACTCACAAAGTGAATCACTTCCTAGCTGTCTCTGCCTAGACACACTACATGCACATCCAAATCAACCAGATGTCTTCCTACCTTAGTTAATGGCCCAGCTTTCCAAATAGTCACCCAAATTACATATCTCAAAGCCACCCTTGATTCATTACCCACACATCCAATAAGTTATCCAGATCAGATTCTACCTCTCTTATACATGAGCTAGCCTCTCCTCCCCATCCTACCCACCTCTCCACAAGTCCAGAGCCTCATCATCTTTCCAACTTGGACTACTGAAGACCTTCCCTACCAAATCTACAATCTCTTGTTTCTTATAGATAATCCAGTCTGCATACAGTTCCCAAAGTGTACTCATTATAAAATACATACCTGTATAAAATACAAATCTGTTTTCCTCACTTACTGAATATAACTCCGCAATATCTTCTCATTGCCTACAAATAACGTCCATATCTAGTAAAATCTTGCTGAGCACTCCTAGATCTAGCTACTTTTGATTATTTCTTATTCCCAGGCTCAACCAAGACATTTCTTTGTATATTATTATGTATAATTCACAGTCTAGCTCATGTCTTTTCCTTATAACATAATCACTGAGATAGACCAGTTGCCCCTAAGGTGGTGTCACCAAGCTCTTCTCTGGTATTCTGGATATTTGGTATTCTGGATATTTGGTATTCTGGATATTTGGTATTCTGGATTCTCTGGTATTCTTCTTCTTTTATAACCTATTTCAAAGTACTGGCTATCCAGAGACCCAAATAGAAACCGAGAAATCATCTTAGACTTCTTTTTTATAAATGTAATCAATAGATACTGAAAATATCATCTGTCAAGCCATATAAATAATACATTATCATAGTAATAACATACACTTACATTTACAATGTAATGAGCACTATTTGAAATGGGATGGATGGATAGATAGACTATTTAAGTGTATAATACTTAGAACTAAAATAGTAAAATAAAAGTACGTAACTCAAAAGATTTTGGTGAGGATTAAAGTCTTAAGGGTACTCTTGTATATATCGAGTTGGAACAATTTATCCTCACTGTAGTTGAGATACATACTATGATTCCATTTTAGACACTGAGGAAACAGGTTAGATAGGATTAGTAATTTACCTAAGATCATACAGCTAATAAACACTGGACCAGGGCATTGCATCCTATTAGTGTAACACCAAAGTCCATGCACTTAACAGTTACTCTCTTCTGCCTTTGGTTCAAACAGCAGTCAGAGTAACATCCTTCAGGTTTTCTACATATCAGGTGCTGCTCTAAACATATTACATGTATTATTTCTATCAATCCTCACAACACCTTCTATGAGGAAAGTGCTATTTTTCTTCTTGATTTCCTATGCAAATAAACTTGGCTTAAAGCAAGTAAAAAAAAAAAATTCAAACTGTAAACCCAGAAAAATCTGGAAGTGAATACTCACTTCAAAGAAAGTATGCATTTACCCTTCTAAAAGCCTTGTTTCAAGACTCCTTGGCATTTTAGATTTCTCAGATCATTAACAACATGTAATATTCCAATAAAAAAGTGAGGATCTCTTTACTCATTCAACCTTCTGTCCACTCAGCAAATCTTTACTGAATACCTATGTTATGCAAGACACTAAATACTTCAAAAAGATGTTTCTTCTTTCAAGAAAAGAAAAATCTAGAAAACAGAAAAGGACATTAAAGCCAACAAATACAATGAAATGTGACAGGTAGGATTGCAGAGAGGTTAAGAGAATAGATTCAAAACTAGACAGACTTCGTTTGAAGTATAATTTTGCCACTTACTTCCTATGTGACTTTAGGAAATTCATTTAAACTATTTATGCTTTATTCTTTTTCATAGTACCTCCATCATATGATCACTGTCAAGTTTTAATGTACATAGAGAAATCTGACCCATACTTCAAACAAAGTAACACTTAGGGAAGCAAGAGTGGAGAGTAGTAGTTGTCAGTGGTATTGCCACATAAGGGTACACTGGAGTCGGAAAGCTTGAAAAAGAGAGACTGAGGGGCGCCTGGGTGGCTCAGTGGGTTAAGCCACTGCCTTCGGCTCAGGTCATGATCTCAGGGTCCTGGGATCGAGTCCCGCATCGGGCTCTCTGCTCGGCAGGGAGCCTGCTTCCTCCCCTCTCTCTCTGCCTGCCTCTCTGCCTACTTGTAATCTCTCTCTGTCAAATAAATAAATAAAATCTTTAAAAAAAAAAAGAGAGACTTATTTTTTTTATATTGGAGAAAAAGGACTTCAGATAAGTTTTTAAAGAAAAACATAACTCTAGATGAGTTTTTAGAAGATTAGTACGTATTATCCAGGTAGACAAAAAGGAAAATATATATGGGCAAAGTTAAAAGCAAGGAAGAGTAACTTCTAAAGTTGATACACCTGGTTGAAGAGGTGGTTATGTCCGTGTGTCTTCAGCATGTTGCTTTGGAGACCTACGGCCTTGGGAGATAGGAACATAGCAAGGGTGGAGAAGTGATGTCCTTATTATGATTATAGATCTTTAAAAGCTATCATTTGAAACCATGTTTATTACTAGATGGAGAATAATAACACCTTGTCCTGTGTTTGTATAGCACCAATTCTGTACAATTTTAAGATAATATCTCAGTAATCTTCACAACCTTGGAGGTCTGTCCAATTATAATTATCACCATTTTTCATATGGGAAAGCAAAAGTACAAGGAGGGGAAGACAGAAATCCAGGGTTTCAGCTCACCAAAGTGTCCAAAATAACAAGATCTTACTAATTTCACACCCTCTTGCCATTTCTATCCTTGTTATGGAAACATAGAGCAAAAGTGTGTAGCTTGAAAAGGCTAGGATGGGGTTAAAAAACAATCAGAAATAGTGATGAGCCATGTAGAAAATGTTGAGAGGGGGCAGCTGGGTGGCTCAGTGGGTTAAAGCCTCTGCCTTGGGCTCAGGTCATGATCCCAGGGTCCTGGGATTGAGCCCCACATCAGGCTCTCTGCTCTGCAGGGAGCCTGCTTCCTCCTCTCTCTCTGCCTGACTCTCTGCCTATTTGTGATCTCTGTCAAATAAATAAATAAAATCTTAAAAAAAAAAAAAAAGAAAATGTTGGAAGAACTGGGAGACAGGTTTGTGATGACAAGCAGGCTGTGTTGGAGATAAGCTGGATTGACTGACAGAAGGAAACTTTGTTGTTTTAGATTCCTGTGCATGTAACTTACATTGAGTAAACGACATAAATCATACATATATACACTGATGAATTTATGCAAATGAATACTATCTTTGTTTGCTACAGATGTCATCACAAAATACACAGAACAGACTGGGTAGCTTAAGCAACAGAAATTTCTCACAGTTCTGGAGGCTGGAAGTACAACATTAAAGTGCTGGCAGGGTTGGATTCCTTTGAGGCTTCTCGCCTGGCCTCTGCCTTACTGCCACTTCACATGGTCTTTGTTTTATGTGCTTGGTGTCTCCTCCTGTTCATACAAGGACAGCCACCATATTGGATTAGGACCCCTTCCTAATGATCTCTTTTAACTTAACCCTTTAAAGACTTTATCTACATATACAGTTACATTCTGAGGTACTGGGGGTTTGGACTTCAATACGAAATTGGGTGGAGGACATAATTCAGTCATAGCAAACACATATATAAGATAAAAAAACACCCAAGATATAGAACATTTATATCACTTCAGGATGATTCTCAGCTCTCTTCCTAGTAATCCTCTAGTGTTAATCCCTTTTCATATTAATCACCACTGGTGTTTTTTCCTGTTTTTGAACTTTATGTATTTATATTCTTTTTGACTGCTGTTTCCCACCCACCCCTGAGCCAGCACCATAATGTCTGTGAGATTCATCCATGTGATAGCATGTAATGTTATTTATTTTATTTTATTGTGTAAATAAATTACAATTTTATGATATTTGAGTAGATTCCAGTTTTTGGCTGTTGTGAATAAAGCTGCTGGAAGGATTCTTGAATGTCTTTTGGTGGACTTAATCATTCCTTTCTGTTAGGTATATATGCAAAAATGGAATTGCTAGGCTATAGATTTACTGGTGTATTTAATGTTCATAGATGCTGTGGAATAATTTTCCAAAGTAGGTATGACAACATGCACTCACACTAGCAATGCAAGTTTCAGTTATCCCACAATGTCATCAACACTTGGCATAATCAGTCTTTTAAATTTTAACCATTCTGGTGAGGATGTATAAGTATCTTTTTTTTTTTAAGATTTTATTTATTTATTTGACAGACAGAGATCACAAGCAGGCAGAGAGGGGTGGGGTAGGCTCCCTGCTGAGCAGAGAGCCCAACGTGGGGCCTGATCCCACAGCCCCAAGATCACAACCTGAGTGGAAGGCAGAGGCTTTAACCCACTGAGCCACCCAGGTGCCCCATGTATAATTATCTCACTGGAGTTTTAATTTGTATTTCCCTAAAGACTAATGCTATTGACTTCTGGTCCTTTGACATTCTTTTCTGCGAAATGTCTGTCCAAGTCTTTTTTCCATTTTTAAATTGGTTGATTTATATATTTTAAACACAGATCCTTCTTCAGAATTTATATAGCAGAAATCATCTCTTGGACTGCAGTTTATCTTTTCTCTTCTTTTAATGGCATCTTTTCATAAACAGACATTTTTAGTGTTAAGTCCAATAAATCAATCTTTCCCTTTATGGTTTTGTTGATGCTCACTTAAGAAATTTTGAAGATATTCTCTTCAATGTCTTGAAGATATTCTCCTGCTTTCATCTAGAACCTTGATTGTTTTACTTTCATATAGAAGAGTATGTTTCACCTCAAATAATTTTTTCCATATGTATATCCAATTGAGCCAGCATCATTTCTTTTCCACTATATTGAAGTAACCAGTATGTAGCAAATTAGGTGGCCATGTTTGTGCAGGTGTTCTGGGATCTCTATTCTATTCCATTTGTCTATTTACTCAGCCTATGGTAACATCAGCTTTACACAAAGCCTTGAAATACAGTAAGTCTCCCAGGTTTGTCCTTCTTCAAAATTGTTTTGACTTTTCAAAGTCCCTTGAATTTCAAGTAAATTTTAGAATCATTTTGTCTAAATTTCTACAAAAGAAATTGCTGGGTTTTGATTAGGATTACACTGAATTTATTTGGTCAAGAAATGACATCTTCATATATTAAACTTTCTAAGAAATGAACATAGGATTTCTTCTATTGATTTGGATCTTCTTCAGATTCTTTCAGTCATATTTTGTAATTTTTAGGAAACAGGTCTTACATGTCTTTTGTTAGATTTCTTTCTAAATATTTGGATTTGGGGTGTTATTATAAACGATAATTTAAAATTTTTTATTTTCTAGTTTGGTACTGATTATATATGTATATATATAATTAAAAAGTTAATTTACTATAATTTATTTATAGATTCTTTTCCTTTTTTTACAGGAGCAAGCATGTCATATGTATAATGACAATTTTACTTCTTCCCCTCCAAACTGTATAGCTTTTATTTTTTCTTGCCTTATTGTAATGGCTAATTCCAGTGCAATGCTGAACTGAAAAGTCACCCCTATTATTTGATATTTGTTTTGGAAATGTTAGCCAAAGCAATTAAATAAGAGAATAAAAATGAGGCAAGAAGGAAACAAACTTATAATTATTTGTAATTGATATAAACCCTAAAAATATGAACAATTCAAATAAAAATTATGTCAAGACATAAAAGAATTCATTAAAGTAATCACAAATTTAATATAAAATTCAGTTCAATTATTTACTTTAGGATAACGATTCTCTCTCAGAAACAGAATGGAATGAAGTGTCTCATTCACAATAAGTATGAAAAGTTGAAATTTGAGGTGGTTCCGTTGGTTAAGCATCCAACTCTTGATCTCAGCTCAGGTTTTAATCACAGGGTTGTGAGTTCAAGTGCTGTGTTGGGCTCCATGCTGGGTGTGGAGCCTACTTTAAAAGAAAAAAAAAGTTGAAATTAGAATGAATAAGAAAGCACAGAAATTTTAAATTCCTCAGAGGTACATTAAAAAAAAAGTTAAATAGAGGGGCACTTGGGTTGTTCAGTGGATTAAGCCTCTGCCTTCAGCTGATTTCAGGGTCCTTGGATTAAGACCCGCATTGGGCTCTCCGCTCAGCGGGGAGCCTGGTTCCCCCCTCTCTCTCTGCCTGCTGCTCTGTCTACTTGTGATCTCTCTCCGTCAAATAAATAAATAAAATCTTTGGGAAAAAAAGTTAAAAAGATGTAAAAACATCCTTAATTTGGGTATAAGACTCAATATTTTAAAAGACGTCAGTTATCTTTGAATCAATAAGAAATATGAGCAAGACTTTTGGGGTTTTCTTGAAATTTGATCTAAACAATACTAAAATTCATATTAAAAAATACACATAAGAAAAAATACTAGGGGCACCTGGGTGGCTCAGTGGGTTAAAGCCTCTACCTTCGGCTCAGGTCATGATCAGGTCCTGGGATGGAGCCCCGCATTATGGCTCTCTGCTCGATGGGGAGCCTACTTCCCCCTCTTTTTCTGCCTACATGTGACCTCTCTCTCTCTCTCTCTTTCTCTGTCAAATAAATAAAAAGTATCTTAAAAAAAAAAGAAAAAATTCTAAAAGAGAAGAATCATGAGGGAAATAATAGATAATGTATTTAAAATTGTGTTTCCCTGATCTTGGATGAGACAAACAGATCAATGAAACAAATGAGAAAATCCATAAATCATCCTAATTATCAGAATTTAATAAATGATAAAAGTTGCACTTGAGTAAATGAGGCAATATGAATTATTGAATAATCAATGCTGGTAAGATTGGCCAAATGCTTAAAGAACATAAAGCTAAATTTTCCTCTTTATCTTCTATACTAAAATGTGAAAAACAAACACATAAAATATTTAGAAGAAAACATGGAATATTAGTTCATAAATAATTTTGGCATGAGAAAGGCCTTTCTGAGTATTTTCAAAGATATCAAACTATACAGGAAAAGTTTATTCCCCAAATTAAATCTTAATATTTTAAATTTTTATCAATTTTAAAACTCTATACAGCAAAAAAGGGCAAAAGGAAAGACAAAAACAGATTGAAAAAAAATTTTTGCCATACATGTGACAAACTATCTTTTTCTTTTTTTTAAGATTTTATTTATTTGAGAGAGAGATACAGAGAGAGCATGAGTGGGAGAAGTGTTAGAGGGAGAAGAATAAGTAGACTCCCCACCAAGCAGGGACCCCTGCTCCAAGCTTTATCTCAGGTCCCCGAGATCCTGACCTGAGCTGAAGTCAGACACTTAAACAACTGAGCCACCCGGGTGCCCCAAACTATCTTTAATATACAAAAATTCTCACAAATAAGTAAATAAAAGATAAGTAACTCAATGGGAAAAATGGGCATAGGGGCTCATGGAAAAAATATTTTAGATGATTAACATAAGAAAAGATATTCAGCCATATTAATATTTTGAAGTATAAAAATTAAAATAAGGATAGTCATTTTTATCAGTAAAATTAAAAATTAAAAGATTAGGTAGGTCCAAGGCTATAGGGAAATAGGTATTTCTATATATCGTTGATAGTACAAATTATTACAAACCTTTTTTTTTTTTAACATTTTATTTATTTATTTATTTGACACAGAGAGAGAGAGAGATCACAAGTAGGCAGAGAAGCAGGCAAAGAGAGAGGGGGAAGCAGGCTCCCCGCTGAGCAGAGAGTCGGATGCGGGGCTCGATCCCAAGACCTTGGGATCATGACCTGAGCTGAAGGCAGAGGCTTCAACCCACCGAGCCAACCAGGCACCCCAATTATTACAAGCCTTTTATAGAAAATTTATCAATTTCTTTCCAAATTACCTATGAGCATACCCTTTGATGTCCATCTTGAAATTTATCTTTCTCATATACCTGCAGAAGTTGTCAGATATATGTATAGGAATTCCAGTTTTGTTATGGTATTGTTTTAATAGTGTTATTATGTCTCCCCAATAGTGAATTGTGACTCCCCAAACTGATCTATTGAAGCCCTGAATCCCAGAGTATGACTGTATTCAGAAATAGGGCTTTCAAAGAGGCGGTTAAATTGGGATGAGGCTGTTTTAATCTTATCTGACAGATGTCCAGATAAGAAGAGATTGGAACACAAAGGAAAGACCACAGGAAGATAGAGTGAGAGAACAGCCACCCACAACCCAAGGAGAGAAATCCCTGAAGAAATTAACACTGTGAACACCTTGATTTTGGGTTTCTGGCCCCAGTATTGTGGGAAAATGAATTTCTGTTGTTTAAGCCAATCAGTCTATGGTATTATGTTATGGCAACCCTAGGAAACTAATACAAATAGAAAAAGTGAAATATTTTAAATGGCTACAAAAAGAAGAAAATGTTACCAGTGATTATCCCCAGAAAGTAGGACAATAGAACAGAGAGGATAGAAGGCAGGGAAATTTTGTTTTACTTTGTACCTTTCTATTTTGTTAATTTTTAAAATATCAAACCTATATTATTATTGTAATAAAATAGTTAATTTTTTAAAGCAATGGGAAATTTGTGCCAACTTTGTATGTGTGTGTCTGTCAGTTTTTGAAGTCCCAAAATATCATCAAGACATTTTTGAGAGCATAAAATTTTCTCTTGTGTTACTTATTTTTGATTTACTATTTTTTCATGATCTAGCTTCAAAAATAAGTAAAATTCATTTTGACTCTTGTCTGGTTCAGTTGAAAGTAATTCAGCAGTATCATTTTCTATTATTTTTCTTTCATAAATGTTTGGATTTATTTAATCTTTTCCCAAAACTTGAGAAACCACAATTTTGTGCATACAAGAATTGCTTTGGGGGTATTTAGAAAAATCCCTCAGCTTAAAGTTGACTTCTTTATTTTTCAAGAAGACATCAACCAACCTACTGTAACATGAAACAAGTAATAACCATGCAGTTATAATAGGTCTCTCTTTTAATTACAATCTAGGCAAGAAGGGTTAGGGATAAGTATATAGTAGACAGCACTATTATTGGGCAATATTCCACTTTAAACACAAGTCCACAGCCCTACTTCATATCTCCTTAGAAACATGATTCTCAGATAATGAAGGAAATAGAAAAACATGGTATACTCACTAATTATTATTTGGCCTTTAGTATAACTCTAATGCCAACATTTCTGTTATGGAAGTCTAAGGAACCGTCTCATTCTGGTAAAAAAAACAAAACAAAACATGGTAGTAAATGCATTAGTTAAGCAATGGAGAATGTGAAGTTTAATTAACACACCTGGAATTGTTCAGATGTTCTTCAAGCAGAGAGATAACAGAGTAGGAGTGGATAAAATGTTCTAACTGAATGGTAGGAATGTCCCTGGGGCTTACCTCCTTAAGCCTTCTCACAGTTGGCTTGCATGGGTCCACAGGCTTCAGGGACATTATAATCCAACTGAATGAGTATTTTTTATTTTTTATTTTTTCTGATGTGCCTCCTATGGGTCTGGAGCTTCTATTAGGTCCTGTGAAGGGCATAAAAGAAGTAGATTAAAATCTGAAACAGCTAGGTGCTGTGGAGAACATTAGAAATCAGGCACCAGCAGTTGCTTTTGCCCCCACTGAGCAGAGAGGAGGGAGGCTACCCCTACTGCAGCACCTTATCTCAGAAATAGTCATTGCAAAGTGAAAGGACAACGGAGGAAATACCACGTGACTTGTTGGAAATTTCACAAACTTATATCTTAAAGGCTCATGTTCAGGCTACATTAATTACTTAATGTGTAACTTACTCATTTGGTCATGCATTGTGTTCAACAAATATTTACTTGGTGCCCATTACAGGCCAGGCATTATGCCAGATGCTTGGAATATGATCTATCACATGGTTTTCCTGACTTTCAGGAGCACACAGATAAATGGCATTGGCAAAAAGTAAAGTAGTGACTAGGTTTTTCAAATCTTGAAATATAGCTGGGGAAGTTCTAGAGTCATGTGCAAATAGGGATTTTTTTAAAACCACAATGGGTTTTGGTTCATTATTGAGAATCTGTGAGCTTCTCTGTGTTCAGAAAAATGTTTAGCACAAGGTTAAGAGAAAGGAGACGAGAATGAGAACATTCTGGATTTGAGTCAATTCAACAGCTTCTTAGGCAGGTAAACTTGATTAAAGTTGTCGAGTGTCTCTCCAGATTCTTTACCTGAGGAGAGCAAACTGAGGATGACAAAAGTGCCTAGCTTGCAGAGCCATTATGAGGATTAAATTAGCTGTAAATGTGAAGTTTAACAGTGCCTGGCTTATGCACTATGTTATATTTATATTTGTGTATTTCAGATTTAAAGAAAATTACTGGCTTTATTTATTTATTTTTTTAAGATTTTACTTATTTATTTGACGAAGAGAGAGAGCACAAGCAGGGGTAGTGGTGGGCAGAGAGAGAAGCAGACTCCCCGCTGAGCAAGGAGTCCATGCCTGCTGGACCCCAGGAATCCTGACCTGAGCCAAAGGCAGATGCTTTACCATCTGAGCCACCTGGGCACCCTATTACTGGCTTTACACATTCAAAAAGAAAGTTGTAAAATAATGGATTAAAATTAATAAGGTATTTCATTTAAAGAAATATTACTGGCTTTAACATTAAAAAAGAAAACTGTAAAATGAATGAATTAAAATTAATAAATGTTTAGGCATTGGCACAATCTAGAATTACATCATTAAACTAATTGCAATGCAATTTCATTCTCATACTCAAGAGGGGATAGAGATGCATTTTAACATTTGGCATAATCTGGGGAAAAGCTTCCTATAGTTAAGTTTCCAAGTATCATAAAGATTATAAAATATCCCTGAGCACAGGAAAAAAGACCATTATCAGGCACTATGCCAAGTGCTTTGCCTACATTGCTGATCCACAATGTCTTAACTTGAATGTGAAATCCAATAAGTTCTGAAAACCAAACTATCATGAGGTTATTTATAATTTGTGTTTATCCCACTTAATGTGAATGTATTTATATATTTTACTGAAGACAGGGCGTCATATATAATAGAATTGAGTATGTACAGGAACAATTCACTTCGTCCTGAAAAATATCTAACTTTGGACTTAGACATATGACTTGCTTTGAGAACATAACTGGAGGTGATGGGGCAGGGGTGGGGGGGTGCTTTATGTGTGCTTGTGAGATCTGAGTTTGGTTTGTCTCTAGCCGTCCTAGAATTTACCATGAGAAAGGCTGCCTCAGGAAATTGCTTGTCCAAGGAGAGTGAGAAGAAATGCAGAACAGCCTCCTGCAATTGCAATCTGGATCTGACATAGCCAATCCTAGCTGAGCCCAGATGACCAGTGGCCTGAAGCACCCATCCCTGTGGACCCACAGACCTGTAAGTAAGAAAAACATGATCGCTTTTGTAAGTCAATGAGTTTCAGGGTGTTTTGTGAATGTGGAAGTATTGAAGCAAGAGCTGACTAACACAATGTATTTGATTTTGGAGTCCTACTCCAGACTCTTGTTACAGGAGTTGTATAATTTACAGTATGTACACCATACTTCCTATTTGAACACGTTCTCTACATTTGGAAACACATTTGGTCTTAGGGTTTGGAATAAGAAATAGTTTTGCATTTTGTATAATCATTATAGTGTGCCAATGAGATATTCCCATTTTATAGGTGAGGAAATGAGTCTCAGATGGGTCATATAACTTGTTAAAGGTTTTACCACTAGTAATTGGCAGAGCCAAGAGTTGATTCAGAATTCTGACACAGATCTGTGTTCTAAAACATCAGGCCAGTCTGCTTTTCATAGATGGTATTAATATCCAGTTAAGATATGCCACACACACAATGATTTATTTTTTTAAAGATTTTATTTATATCACAAGTAGGCAGAGATATCACGAGTAGGCAGAAAGGCAGGTAGAGAGAGAGGAGGAAGCAGGCTCCCTGCTGATCAGAGAGCCTGATGAGGGGCTCGTTCCCAGGACCTGAGCCGAAGGCAGACTCTTAACCCACTGAGCCACCCAGGCGCCCCTACACACAATGATTTTATGCAGTTTCATCTATGACTTTTACTGTTAAAAGATTTCTAGCCTCAAGTCTTAGGGAAAAACTCATAAACATTTTGCATGTGCTAAGAAACTCGATAGAAGACGCTTTTCCCCTAAGAGACTGAAATATTAGGAGGGAAGCTAGTTTGAAATAATCATGTTAATGGTGGAAATTAATTAAATTCCTCAGAGCTAGCATATCTCAACTGTTCCTTGTCTAATGTTGCTGTAACTGACTGTTAATATTCAGAGATCACAATAAATGACTCATCTCTACCATGAAGGGAAATTTTGATTTCAGTCTTATTGACTGATTTCATAAATTAAATTGAGGAAGATTGTCATGATATTTTCTTTTGAGGATTTTCATTGACTAGCAGAGTTCCTCTGACTAATGTTAGTCATTAGTCAAATTTATTTTTTTAAATTATCTGTCTGATAAATATCAAAATATTTAAATAATAAATTGTATTAATTGCAATTAATTGCATTAATGGTTATATTAGTGTCAGAAATTTGAAACTTCACCTTTTCTAAGGAAATTTGCCTAATTGTTTGCTTCATTTCCTGGTCAGAATCAGTTACCCAATTCTTCTTTAGGTGGAACTAAAGTTCATAAAATGAGTATAACAAAATTAAACCAAATTATGAATTTTAGTTTTCATGAGAAGTGACTCAGGCTCCTTCTAGGTTGAATAATTTGGCTCTTACTGCATACGAGAAATATTCAATTTTATGACCCTTACGGCATAAGAGACTTACTGCATAAGAAAAATATTCAATTTTATGACAGTAGGCTGACTTCAGAATTATGGTATCTTGCCAACACAGATTTCATCAAAAATTACAAGATTAATTGAATTGAACCATAAAGGACAATAGCAAAATGAACAACTCAATTTTTACATCTCAAATTCCTTTGGAAATTTGCAAGGCAATGGAATCAACATTTTAGTACACAAATTAGCATTTTAGTAATAAAAATAACTTTATAATATTTTATTTTTCTAATTAAAAATTTCTAATTTTAGTAGTATATGTAAGTCAAAAAATTTTTTGAAGTAAAAAGAAAGCAACTGATCACCCACAATCTCATATCTAAAACATAACAAGCGAATATTTCAGTACCATGAAAGTATCAATAGGAGAATAACTCTAGGATAATAATAATATATAATATTATATATAATAATATGTAATATAATAACTAGAATAATTCTAGTTTAAAATAAACTAGAATTTTATTCTTCATTTATTTAAGCTATACCTAGACTTGTAAGATAGAGTGGCTTAAAGAGTTTATTATTTTGATTCAGTCATGACACAAATGATTGAGTTCTCTGAATTTGTTTTCCTTGTAACTTGGTTTCTACATATCTATATATCTCATTTCTATATGTATAAATGACAGAGAAGTAATTTCTGAATTAACTAATTCCCCATGCTGTCTTGGTGTCCTAGAAATAGAAGACAAATTATTGGAGGCCAGGAAATAGGCAGAGTTTCTGATTTTGGTTGAAAA
Source organism: Neogale vison (assembly GCF_020171115.1). Classification (NCBI taxonomy): domain Eukaryota; kingdom Metazoa; phylum Chordata; class Mammalia; order Carnivora; family Mustelidae; genus Neogale; species Neogale vison. Next base: position 56,605,395 of record NC_058092.1, read on the forward strand.
AGCTGGGAAATCTTAGTTTTATTAGTTGCTAGCTTAAAATGTTTCAATGACAACAATAACAACAACAAACCTAATGTTTCAATTCACAAATAGCTTTTTTTAAATACTTAGGAATCAATATATACATAGCATCTCTGTTTTGAGCTTTTCAAATCTGAACAGAAAATGTAGATTTAGTAATACCTCTGAAGGAATAAAAACGTTTAAGTGTTTGTATTCTTGGGAAGACCAATATGCCACCTATGTCTGGGGTTAGTAATTAATGACACCCACTGGTTTTATTTGTTCGGTTTCTTTGCAGGGAGGGGAGCAGTGGAGGAGGTTGATTCATTTGTTTGCTTATTTTGTAAGTGACCCCAAATCATGACTAAAAGCAACAAAACTCAGGCACCTGGGTGGCTCAGTCAGTTGGGTGTCTGCCTTTGGGTCGGGTCATGATCCCAGGGTCCTGGGATCGAGTCCCACATTGGGCTTCCTGCCTAGCGGGGACCCTGCTTCTCATCTCCCCTCGCTCCTGTTCTCTCTTTCTCTCTGTCAAATACATAAATAAAATCTTTAAAAAAAAATAAATATGAATAAATAAAAGTAACAAAACTCAAGGGCAAGTCTATGCAGTTGAGTTAGCTTGTAAATGACACTTGTTTGGGGAGTTGAAAAACAGATCTGCCTTTGATTTAAAACTCTTGACTGAAATGAAATGAGGATGCTAGAAGTTTACCCTACTCTCCCCAAAAATGTGTTGGTTTTCGAATTGACATGTGCTCTTTAAACACAAAACTCACTATTGCCACTGGTACAGGTACTGACCAATTAGAAGAGAGGCCAGCCTCAAACCACCACCCTTTGGCTGAATTAATGATCCCTGCCAACTGTTAGCCCTACCTGTTAGGCTTCCTCAATCCATTTCTTTTTGTCCAGAAAATCTTCATAAAACTTCAGAACTAAAAACAAAATTAACAGAAGTTATAATAAAAACAACAACAGCAACAAAAATAGGACTAGCTCCTCTGAGATCAAAAATAATATTATGGGGCACCAGGGTGGCTTAGATCAGTTAAGCTGTCTGCCTTTGGTGCAGGTCATGACCCCAGGGTCCTGCTCAGTAGGGAGACTGCTTCTCCCTCTTCCTGCCCTCCACCCCCTTCCCCAACACTGCTCATGCTCTCAAATAAATAAAATAAAATCTTTTTTTAATAAAAGAATAATACAGAATTATTGCCTGCTCATTAAGAAGAATCCTGTTATTGATGCTAAAAATATCCAGGGCACTTTAAGTCTATAATCTGAGGCTTACTAAATCCCTAAAGAACAAGGAAATGTTAGGTTTCGGTCTAATATTTTTTTGTTATGTCCTCATTTCTCAAGATCTTCTTATAAATCACAATTTATGAGTCTGAAGGTCCCTGAAGCTTCTCCACAAAGGCTTATAAGACAGTAGTGTTCACACACAGCTTCTCACTAATTTCCTTAACCTTGTGAGATTGTCCCCAGTCACCACAAAGAAATTAAGGCTCAGAGAGCCAAATGACTTGTTATAAGGCACATGTATGTAAATGATGGTGCACCGTGGACTCCGCTTTTCAGCACACACTGTCTCATAGAGAGGCACTGTGAACTGGGAATACAGAGAAACTCCTGAGGCCATCGTTTCTGAATGGTTAAGAAATTACACAGAAAACTCATGCGCCTCCACACCCCACACCCTTCATATTCTCCATCTAGTATACCTGACTGTGGAAGTCAGTCTTCTGGGAGGAAATAAGGCAGTGTCCTTAGGAATATATTGGCTTGAGTGTGGGGAATTTGGTGGTGGAGGTGGAAGAACGAATTGGTGCTGAGCGGCCAGTCCCGGTGTTGGCAAGATGACATGTATAGATGAAGACTTTTTATCCAGTGCTGGAACTTATTCTCTGCTGCCTGGCCTCTGGTGCCCCCGAAGTTTCCCAACCAAAGAGCCATCTCAATTTGAAGTGACTGAGAATGGTTCTGTGGATCTACTTGCCATTCCTTGTCCTACTAAAAAATATTGTTGGGAATACTATCACTTTGGAAATAGACAAAAGAACCTTTGAAAATCTCTATAAGAAGATCTGCATGTTAACAATGGTTATTCTTGGGAAGAGGAATACAACAACTTTTGTAGTATTTAAATTTTTATGATGGCATTATTATGCATCAAAGAACACAACTAAATACTTTAAAATCGAAATAAGCTCTATCAACTGTGCAGTGGGGGAAAAAATCAGTTCTCTTTGCCTTTTCTTATGAAAACTCTCATTGGTGTCTATACTATTACTTTCCTCTTCACAAATTTATGTAAAAAAGACAAGATAATATTAACAGTTTACCATTCAAAGTCATCAACGGACACCAATTTGTGTCTTGGCTCCCTCTATAATTTGCCACATGACCTTAAGCAAATCATTCAACTTCTCTAGACCTTGGTTTCCTATGATACAGGTTGACTAAATAATGCCTACAGGTTTTCCTTAATCCTTCTTGATAGATTAGATCACTATTTCTTATGTGTGGCATAGTTTCTAGTAGTCCCTTGGTATCCATTTTCTTTGCTCTGTTCTAGAACTCCCAGCTACAAAAGATATTCCTTAACCTTCCTTGTAGTCAATGCGACATGAGTAGAAGTGAAGTTTGCAACCTCTGGTTTGTACCTTTAGAAGTAAAAAGCATGTCTTTCCCCTGAATCTTGCCCCTTTTCTGCTTGCTCAGATGCCGACAGAAGATACGTATTAGCAATTCATCTTCAACCAAGAGGAGAGAATACCATCAAAAATGACAGAGAGAGAAAGAACTTGAAGCTTTAACACTAAGAAGCTGCCTTATTATCCCTTGTTAGGATGTTTTATGAGAGAGTAATACACTTCCATCTTGTTTAAATTGCTTTTGATAAGTTGAGCATTTGTTTTGGCAGTTAAAGTTGGAATTTGGAATGCAAGGGAAAACTAGGTTTACTATACTCTGACCAACTGATGTTTCAATTTGCCTTTCTTTAATTCCTTAGTTTAACCATGTCTACTTTTTTTAGTAGCACAGATTCTCTGTCGATTTAAACAAGCATGTGGTCCCATAGCAGGAAATCACAATCATAAACTCTAAGTATATCCTGTTATGACTGAGATAGCTTGTTCTTACTGTTGCTTGGTGGCCATGTAATTATTCATGTACATGTTTTATCAGACACATAGGATTGAGAGTAAAGGACTTGTATCTTGTTCATCTTTTTATCCCCTATAGCATTCTGCACAGATCTAGCATATTGCAGATTTTCAATGAATAAGTGCATGGTTAATGCTCTTGTGAGAGAGATGGTGTATCTAGTTAAGTAGAGTAAGAACCCTGATATCTGGCTATCACTAGGGCTGAGGCCACCTAAATAGTCAACGAGGGTGGTGGCTGCAGCATTTAGTTCAGTGATGGGCATTTGACAAGGCCAGGTCAATCAGAATCTTATTACAAGATTTTCACTTAAAGTGTTGGCAAAGAAAACTTTCATTCATTCTGGGGATATATATATATATATATATATATAAATAACTTGGAGCTACGGGCAAACAGTTTGCTCCCAGAAGTGGAGAGCCTTCCTGGGAACAGAGCCCACCTAGTAGAACAGAGCTCACTCAGAAGGAGAGGCCAAATCAGGATGACATTGTCTCTGCCTCCGGATTCAGCTGTATCAATGAATTTTTCCTTTCTTCTTCTTCTTCTTTTTTTTAAAATTTATTTTATTTTATTTCTTTGACAGAGAGAGACACAGCAAGAGAGGGAACACAAGAGGGGCGGGGGCCAGAAGAGGGAGAAACAGGCTTTCTGCTGAGCAGGGAGCCTGACAAGGGCAGTTGATCCCAGGATCCTGAGATCATGACCTGAGCCGAAGGCAAATGCTTAACAACTCAGCCATCCAGTGCCCCTCCATGAATTTTTCAATTAAATGAGTCAATGCATTACTCTTTTTGTTTAGTACAGTTTCAGTTCATCCTGGCTAATAAATAACACATGGATTCTAGTGCTAGTTTATTAGTCTTGGGGAATCATTTTAGCTGTGAATAGTGAGAGTTGGATTTGATTTCTAAAGTGCTTTCGAGCTGTACTTTCCATCATTCTTTCTTTGTATGTATATGAATCAGTTAGGATAATGGTAGTTGCTCTAGCAGATAGACACTAGCAAAACAGGTGTCTGATTGACAGGTGGCTCTCTTCCAAGTGAAGATCTAGGGCTTCTTTCATCTTGTGGTTCTGCTATCTTCAACCTGTGGCCTCCCAGGTCACCATGTTTATTGTCACTAAGCCAAGGGAGTAGAAAAGAAAACAAAGACGGTTTATGCTATGGAGTGGTAGAAAGTTATTGAATAGGTCTACAATTAGCACATATCAGTTTTGTTTACACTCTATTAGCTGAAACGTGATACCATTTCATTACAAACAAGGCTAGAAAATGTTCCAGAAGAAAAAAAAATAGATTTGGTGAATAACTACTCAGTTTCTGCCCTGACCCATGCTTCATAGCTGTGTTCTGTACGTCTGATTTAAGTAGGTTAACTATATGTGTTCATTCTCATATCCCAGCAATGGGTCCTGTTGGCCCTGAAAGGGAATATAATTAAGAGAACTCATTGGGTCTAGCCATTAACAAGTTGAACAAACAGGGGTGCCTGGCTGGCTCAGTTGGTAGAACATGTGACTCCTGATCCCAGGGTCATGAATTCAAGTTCCATATTGAGCATAGAGCCTACTTAATTAAAAAAAAACAACAACAACAAGGGACGCCTGCATGGCTCTGTCATTAAGTGTCTGCCTAGGGCTCAGGTCATGACTCCAACATCCTAGGATCTAGTCTCACATCAGGCCCCCTGATCAGTGGGGAGTCTGCTTCTCCCTCTCCATCTTCCCCTGCTTGTGTTCCCTCTCTCACTATCTCTCTCTCTGTCAAATAAATAAATAAAATATTAAAAAAAAACCAAGATGAATAAACAAAAGTTTATTTGGTTATAGAAAATACTGAAAGGAGTTCCTTAGGTTTGATTGCACTTCTAGGCTTGGTTCCTGTGCCGAGTTAAGAGAGGGATGCTTGGACTTTCAGGCTGTTTACATTTGAAGGGTGGAACAGGGAAATATTGGACATCACAGCTCTGGTGAGCAGCTGCACATTTAAAGGGTATTGATCCTGTTGGCTGCATTAGGTGGAGCTGGGCAGGGGTGAATATTCAAATGCTGCTCTCCTCCACACTACTACTAGCATGCCTCTTTGTGGCTTCCTTGCGGGTTTCATACCTCTCACTCAGGCAGTGTGGAATCTAGAGAAGCGACCTCCTGTCTCAAGACATGGTTTATACTTCCTTGAAATGACAAATTCATCTTATTTGGTAACTTTCAACTGTTTAAGGATTATTTTCCACTATGGTGAAACAAACCAGAACCCAAATTTAAAAGAAAGATTTTTACCTGATGTGAAGTATTTAAAAAGTTCTATACAGAAATGCCTGACCTTGACTACCCAGCTCCTCTTTTCTCATTTCACTGTCTTTATCTTATGCATTACCATATTTATGCTTCCATTTGAGTCTCTGTGGCTTAAGGCAGCATTTGATTTTTTCCTTAGCTCCCTTTCCTGCATAATGTTTTCTTTCATACTTCTCTAGGCTATGTGATTCTGAGTTAACACCTTCTGTATAACATTCCTTTCCAGACACAACCTAAACTCTCATCTTGGAGGGCAGCTCCTACTCAGATCCCCAATATTACTGGGGCAAGCGTGACACACATTCTACGATGCTCTATCAGCTTTTATCACTTATCCATTTTGATAGTATTTGCATTTTTGTCTGCCCATCACACTACTCTCCCAGCGACTTCTGGTAACGGAGTCCTACATAGGAGTCATCAAATGACCAAAAAAGCTTTATAGTCACAATGGACTTCAATTTTTTTTTTTAAAGATTTTATTTATTTATTTGAGAGAGAGAGACAGTGAGAGAGAGCACGAGCGAGGAGAAGGTCAGAGAGCGAAGCAGACTCCCCATGGAGCTGGGAGCCTGATGCGGGACTCGATCCCGGGACTCCAGGATCACGCCCTGAGCCGAAGGCAGTCATCCAACCAACTGAGCCACCCAGGCGTCCCTGGACTTCAATTTAAATCACTTTTTATCCTCCAGAGACATGTGAAGAAAGAGATAAAAAAAGATGTTATTTCCTTTCTTCATATCTCAAGCAGTCGTATGTTTCTTGCATTTAAAAGAAAAGCACAAGTGCGATATATATTACAGTGTTTGTTTTGCTAGAGAAAGATGTCCTATGTGCACACTGTGACTTCATGGCGAAGGAGCCTCAAGTAGTTCCCCACCCAAAAAAAATCTACATAAAGTTGACAACATTTTCAATGAGTGAAAGCATTCTTGTTCCCTGGGTACTATTGAATGAACAAGGCAAATCTGAATGGGCTTGATGTGAGGGAGGCCAAGGGACCTGACAGGACTTGGCAATATCACTGTCCAACAAAGGCACATGGAGAGTGGGAGATGAGGAACCCAGACTATATTCCAAAAAACATTGGCTGGATTAGAGCCAACAGTGACTTTACAGCTCTCCAGTCACACCTCTATGTTAATTTCATTACCTAAAATACTTAGAACAGATTCTCATTACCCAAGGCAATCTGCAACTGACTATTCATTGCAATCTTTAAAAGCTTTACTAATACAACTAACATTCCGTACTTCTTCCTAAGAAATAACACATACACATATATAAAAATATTACATAATTATTTTATATGAAAAAAATTCAAAGGATATATATAAAGGAAAATATATGATAGTATTACCTAGACCTAGTTATATATCCTTGGGTTACCCAGGATGGTCCTGGTTTACACCTATTATCTTGGCATAATTGTTAACAATGCCACTTTCAATTCCAGAGGTCACTGTGACTAGATTAGATGCAAAAGGGATCTTGGATAAGATACAGGATAATTAAATGTTTTATGTAATTTTCTTTGCTGGAAGTTTCTAAAACTAACAGTCAACAGAAGGGTCTGAGAAAATTTGTCACATCCAGAAAGCTGGACAATGAATTATGTTTCTGGTGCTGTCAGAAACACATAAATTTCAAAACAGGTACTGGGTAAACTGACAGTCAGAGGGATATAAATTCATGTTAAATAGGTCAAGAAGTTTCTAGTTTATGCTTTGGTTATCTTCATATTTGGCCTAATGTCTTTCTTAGTTACATTCTTTGTTTTTGTTTACATTTGTTTTCTCAAAACACAGGCAGGTATCAGGCTCTACTTCGTCCTTTAAAACAGTCTCTGACGGGCACCTGGGTGGCTCAGTGGGTTAAGCCGCTGCCTTCGGCTCAGGTCATGATCTCAGGGTCCTGGGATTGAGTCCCGCATCGGGCTCTCTGCTCAGCGGGGAGCCTGCTTCCTCCTCTCTCTGCCTGCCTCTCTGCCTACTTGTGATCTCTCTCTGTCAAATAAATAAATAAAATCTTTTAAAAACAAACAAACAAACAAACAAAAAAAACAAACAGTCTCTGAGTTCCCACTTGCCTGTCATATTCCCAGCACCCCCAGGAACAAGTCACAGAGCGCATTCAGGTAAGTCATACCAGGGCTTGAAAACTGAAAATGGAAGGCTTTCAGTGTCCCTTGACTTCTGAGCCAATAACTTTTTGCTAAAGCTGTCTTCCTTGGTTTCAGAGTAATTTCTAGCTCATATATCCTACTTCCTGGGGCTTCATTTCTTCCTATTGCTTAATATAAGCTCCTGCCTTCTTAGTTTTTGTGGTACAGACGGCTAAGTGGTCCCCAATATCCATTCTCTCTTTTCCTGCGGTGAAAGCACGTTCCCCTGTGTTCCACACTTTGTGGTTTAGTAATGTGGATGCTGTCTAGAGAGCAAGCATATTTACCAGCCCCCCGGAAGCCAGGTGTTGCCATCTTACTGTCTTTCATTTTTTAATGTAAGCAGAAGGTGTGTATATTATTTCCACATTGTTTGCTTAAAGGAAACTCCTTGCCCTGGACTTTCTTTTCCCTTCCTGAGAACAGGAAACAAGATGTGCCAGTTACCCAGCTTTGACCATGCAGATAATGACAGTGCCCCAGGGCTCTGCTACCCAAAGCATGGTCTTTTGTTTGGCAGCATCAGCAGCACCTGGATGCTTTTCATTTCTTTGTATTATTTTTTAAGTTTATTTATTTTAGTATCTCCACAAAACATGGGGCTCAAGCTCATGACTCTGAGATAAAGAGTCACAGGTGCTTCCAACTGAGCCAGCTGGGTGCCTGTTACCTGGATGCTTTTTGAAATACAGAATCTGGGGCCCCATTCTAGACCCACCAAACCAGACTCTACAGTTCAGCAAGATCCTCAGGAGATTTCAATGCACATGAACATTTGAGAAGTACTGCTTTAGGGATGATGGAGCAACAGGATGGAAGGAATCTATGTCTCAATTATTTCATTAGAGCACAGATGTCCTCCAGTCTGATCTGCCTACCTGTAGACCATTCTGAGAGTGGATACAATTGTATCTTAGTTAAGCCATTGAATTTGGGGGTCCCCTTTTGACCTCTATCATAACTTACATGGTTTTTATTCCTTGTGATGGCAAATCTCCTTTTTAAACCTCTGCCAAAGTCTTATGGAGAAAAAGATAAGAAATGGTATTTCCTTTCCAAATATTCTGGAGTACTCGCTCCACCCCTTAGGAGAATATCTAAATTTAACTCAATCTATGTTGATTTATCTAGGACTGGGAGAGTGGGGAGTGCTCTTACCCCATCCTCCTGGGTATCACTCTGCATATTGCAATGATCATTTTTGGTCTCCTTGAGGATGCTGAGTTAAGAAGCTCAATATAAATATTAAATGAACTGAATACACAATGTCTCCGGAGATGGCTTCATCATTTTTTTTTTTTCCAGAAGACCCAAATCTTAACTAGCAGCATTAATCAAATAGACCACATTCATTTTAAAGTACATTAGGGCATGCATGCTCTCATTTTAATATATAGACTCTCAGACACTATTTAATTTAACAACCACCATTTCTCCTTACTTCTTCCTTTCTGTCTCTGGTTTGGTAAATGTGTTCTCTAGACTAGCAATTCCCCTGTTTTAATCCAACAAATATTTACTTAATGCCTCTGAAGTGCTAAGCATTATATTAAACACAGAAAAACAGCAGTGAATTGGATAAAACAGATCTGGCCATGTATAGCTTACAGTCTAATTGGGCCAAAGACCAATGAACAAGTAATTACACAGCTGAAGAATGTTAAAAAGTGGAAATTACTTAAAATACTTGCGATAATATTCATTGACTCAATACATGGAGAAATAAATTAATCATTAACACCTTCCCTCCATGCCTCTTTGGAGATAAAGAGTACTATTCCTTTAGCTTTCCCTCTCCTGTCTCCCTCATTGCTTTGGGTTCATACTGGCCTTTGGGCCTGTGCATGAGAAGCTGGATAATTAACCAGCTAAAAATAAGGGCTTACATGCACACGGAAAATGACTGGAAAGGAAATTGGCAAAAGGAAATAGTTGTGGCTTATTTTATTCTTTTCCTTCATTAAAATATTGATTGTACAGTACATTAAAACTGGGACCAAAAAAGGCATGTTTGTGTGTGTGTTAATCTTTACCACTTTATAAGGGAAGTGAGGTTTTATTTCCTGTATAGTACCAATATCTCACTAGGGTCTACTGGGACACACTACTGTCCTTTTCCTTCCTCTTGCCTAATACAAACAAGCCACTGTGACATCCAATTTTGAGTATTTGGTCTATAGAGGGCCCAGCTTTCTGTTTCTGTATTACCAAACAAGTGATTTGCCTACCTTGTATTCACATCTGGTAGTCTTCTCTGAGGGCATCAACCCAAGATTGAGGCCTTTTCTACATCACTGATCTTCCTTGAAAACCCATGGATGGTAGATAGGTCAGAGAGTGGAGTGGTAGTTGACAAAATAAAGAGGCAGTTGCTCAGGACAGGAGAGAAAATCTGACACAAACGGAACTACCACTATGGGACAGCTCTTTCTGAGGCTAGAGTTCTGCCTAGGGAACTGTTGATCAATGCAGAATAAGGAACATCCCCCAAATTAGTGGTTTAATATAAACAATAATCATGTTTTTGCCTGTGATTCTATGATTTGGTCAGGTCTTGGTGGCAATAGCTTATCACTGCTCTGTATGGTATCGGCTGGGGTGGCTTACCTGGACTGGAAGAGCTCAGCTAGTTTCACTCACACGTCTGAGGCTCCAGCTGGGATGGCTGGAATGGCCAGGGATGGCCAGACTAAATTCTCTCCACATGGCTTCTCTGTGCAGCAGGGCAGAGGGACTCCTTTACATGGTGTCTCAGGGCTCCTAAGAGAGTGAGAACACAAGTTCCAATGTGCCATGAAACTTGGTGCAGTGTTACTTCTGTTCCATTCTCTTGGTCAAAGCAAGTCACAAGGCTTTCCCGAATTTAAGGGAAAGAAAAATAGACTACTTCTAGATGAGAGATCCAGCGGATGTGTGGGTCTAGGAGAGGTTGTTGGTGGCCATGCTTGCATATCCTCTACCACATAGTAGAAGTCGTCCTCAGTAAGACCCACTGAAAACCCACTGAGCATCTACAACCATCACGAAGATTACAGTGCAGAGGGAAGATTCATGCCACCAGCTGTGTGTAGGTAGAAGCATGAAGTTACCCTACTTGTCTTTAAGGTTATGCTGATGACAACTACAACTAAAAGGCCTAAAATGTGTTAACCTTGGGATGCCTGGGCGGCTCTGTTTGTTAAGTGTCTGCCTTTGGCTCAGGTCATGGTCGAGTCCCACTTTGGCTCAGGTCATGATCGAGTCCCACACTGATCTGCTTCTCCCTCTGCCTGCTACTCCCCCTGCTTGTGAGCTCACTCTCACTCTCTCCCACAAATAAATAAATAAAATCTTTTAAAAAATAAAACGAAATGTGTTAACCTTAAGAAGTTAATATCACATGAAATCATCCAATATTCACATCAACCAGTGAGGTTGGTGCCATTTCTTTACTTACAAATGAAAAAAACTGAGGCTTTTTTCTTTGTCATATCTTCTTATTTAACATATATTTTCTTAGCACTTATATGAATTTAGATATTTCTTTATTCAGTTTATTGGATTTCTTTTGGTCCGTTTTTTGTATTCTTTTAAGCTGTCATGTGAGGGGGATATATAAATAAATAGTTTGCTACATAAATATGTTGCTATTTATTTATCTTAAGCCAGGTTCAGGGGGCATCTGGGTGGCTCAGTTGGCTAAGTGTCAGATTCTTGATTTCAGCTCAGGTCATGATCTCAAGGTCATGGGATCCAGCCCTGTGTTGGGCCAGCATTGGGCTTCATGCTCAGCAGGGAATCTGCTTGAGATTCTCTCTCTCCCTCTCCCCCTATGCCCCTGTCATGCTCTCTCTTTTCCTCTAAAAAAACAGAACAAAACAAAAAAATAAACCAGGTTCAGCTTTAGTGACTTGATCAATACTGTATGCTTAATTCAAGACAGAACCTAACACAGTACTTTTCTGGACCCAAGAGCTAAAATAAAAAATCCTAAGTGTATTCTTTATTTTAGATGTTCTTAAACTCCTGGGTCACACAAGGCTCACATGATTATTAAACACAGATAAAACTGAACATACTAAAGAATTTTATAAAGTAATATCTTATTTCAACTTCAGTTTACTTGAATTACTTCAGTAAATATTTATTAAGTGATTACCTGGTACAAGGATCTATGTGCTTGGAGCACATCAGTAAACAAAACACATTTCTGCTTGTGAAGAACTTAATTTCTAAAAATGGCATCTTGTAAATAGACATAAGAAATAAGTCTATTGTGCAGCTCCTGGATGGCTCAGTCAGTTAAGCATCTGCCTTCCACTTGGGTCATGATCCTTGGGGTCCTGGTACTCAGTCCTGCATTTGGCTCCCTGCTCAGCAGGGAGTCTGATTCTCCCTCTGCCTCTCACCCACTCCCGGCTTGTGCTCTCTCTCTCTCTCTTGCTCACTTTCTCTCTCTCTCAAATAAATAAAATCTTTATTTTAAAAAATAAATTTCATTGTGCAAAAAAGAATTTGTGAATGCATTTGGGCAGGAGATTGAGTAGGAGCTTATAATGATGATTGTACAGCATCATTTTTTTATTATTATTTTCATCAAAGGAAATTGAACTTTGGCGTTCATTCCCAGGAACCTACGTGAGCTTTACCCCCTGGCAATCTCTCTCTCAGCCTTGCACTCCTCTGGGCATTTGAATCATGGCAATGATTTTTTACACAGATTCACAATTCTAATCTAAAGATTTCTACATGTCTCCTACCACCTTTCTGTCCTTTCAGGCAGACTCTGAGAAGAAACTCTCAGCATTTCATGATGACCTTTCATTTATTCTTACCCTTCAAAGTTGAATGCAGATTTGGGTTGAAGTTCAATAAATATCCATTTGAGGATATAGATCTGCCATTTAGGGGCTATCTTTTATCATCTCACAGTCTTATTTATCACTTTTTTGGTTACTGCTTTTCCACTTGTTATAAAATTAGAAGGACAAATGCAATAAACTATTCACATAACAGAACAGATAAAAATTGTTGCCATCCTGACAAGAGATGCCGCCATTTGAGAGTCCAAATTCTTGCTTGTTGGGTGATGTGTAGAAGTCTAAAATTAGCTTAGAACTGTCATTTTAGGAGTGTCAATGTGTAGTGTATGCAATTTCATACACTGAAAAAATACAAATATGAAAATTTGAGAACCACATTCATATGAACAATTCATGATCCCAGAGTTCTTATGATTCAGCTAAGAAGGTCAGACAGATACTGTAAAATGAGAGGTCACAATGCGGGGCAGCATAGGACAAAAGGCAAAGAAATTATATGAGGACTAATGGATGGGGCAGGAAACAGGATATTTTGATGCAGATGATGTACTACGTGCTTGAAAACATTGTATCATCTAATCCTCCCTACAACAGTTTTCCTGATTAGAATGTTGAATGAAACACAAGAGCCATAAGAAATGATGATAAGAGAGAAATAAATCAGTTTGTCTAACTTTAAAGCTCAAATAATTAACATTTGAATGTATCAACAATTCAAAATGCTCTGACTTCAACTCAACTGAATGTTTTCCAGGTCTTTCTAGCTTTTTCATAAGGCTTCAAAAATACCACAAAGGAATGTACTTGGAATTAGAAACACCTGAGTTTGAACCCCAAATTCCACCATTTCCTAGCACTTCCAGCAAGTCATTTTTCCTATCTTTAAATAGAAAGGATGATACCACATATGCTGCCTATGGGCTTAACAAGACACCTTGGTGAATGGATCGTGCAAAGTGCCTGGTAGAGAGAAGGTTCTGACTAAATGAGCACAAGTTGAACCTGGCATGATTGTTATTCCCATTCCATCTGAGTCTGGAAACAATAGAAGAAAATGAACAGTTATCCCAGTCTGGTTCTTACATGTTCACAGGCTCAAGAAGGAGCTTGAAATAGTTTTCTAAATGAGGTTTGGGAATTCTTTGTGGATTTTAATTACCCATCCTATTGCTGGACCTCATTAGCAGACGTAATTGAAAACTGACTCTGTATAATAAGGACAACTGGAATCTCCAGCTCTGAGGCAGTTACTTTGGGGTTACTCATTCCCCATTCTCTCAGAACATACCAGCAGCCCTCCCTCAAACACACCACCTTGGAAACTGGGGAGAAACAACTGAAATTCTTCCATTGCCCTGGTTCCTGTGATTTCAGCCTAGGTAGGAGATTTTGTTTCATACCATATTTTTGTAACATGTGGATAAGCAGTGGCAATAAAAAAGGACTTTCAGGGGCACATGGGTGGCTCAGCTGGTTACGTGTCTGGCTCTTGATTTCTGCCCAGGTCACGATCTCTGTGTTGTGAGATGGAGCACCATGTTGGGCTCTCTCCACAAACCCCTTAAAAAAAAAAAAAAAGCCCTTAGAGAAATCCTCGACATTGGCTTCCTTACTCAGAACATGTATTCTTTTTTTTTTTTTTTTTATCAGAACATGTATTCTTAATGGAGGATGTTACAGATACAACGGTCTGTGTCACTTCACAGTGCATACATAGATAAAGAGTATATCTGTGGTATTAAGTTTATGGGGAGGGACCATTGTGGGGGTCTAAAATGGCCCTTTATGGAAGTTGATAATGAAAAAAAAAAAAAAAAAAGGTTCAGAAACACTGCCTTAGAGAAAACAAAATTCTCCCGCTCAGATTTTGATTCCAGGAAGAAAACAGGGCACAGAGCCATTCTTGGTGCCGTGTTCTATGATGGCAACTTTAGTGGGTCCAGTCCATCAAGACAGTGGTTAAAGAGAAGGACTCTGAAGAGAAGCCGCTTGGTTTGAAGCCCTGGTCAACCATACACAGTAGTGCGATCTTGAGCCAGTTAACTCACCTTTCTGTACCTTACTTTTTGGTTTCATTTGTAAAATGACTATTATGATACCTGACATGTAAGGTTGTTGTGGGGGATGTAGGATCCAGCCTGTGTGTGTGTGTGTGTATGTTAAAAAGATTTATTTATTTTAGAGAGAGAAAGAGAAGGAGTAGGGCAGAGTGAGAGGGAGAAAAATCTTCAAGCAGACTCCCCACTGAGCACAGAGTCGGATCCCAGGACCCTGAGATCATGACCTGAGCTGAAATCAAGAGTAGGACGCTTAACCTACTGATCCCCCCTGGTGCCCCAACCCCAGCCTATATTTTGAAAAAAGACTTAGCGGAAGTCACTCCTGCCTTCATGAAAGAGTTCTGGTGTCCTTTAATCCATATCCTCTAGGTGACCAAATCCAGGCAACATCCTCTTTTTTTAACTTTGAGAATTTTTTTTGAAAAATATAGAATATATATAGAATATAGAAAAAACATATTTTTCCACAACCTGAAAAGTTAACTTATGTTAGCATTTTGTCATATTTTCTTTGGTCTTCTTTATGCATAAAAATGTTCAATTACATAAAGAATATATATATTTATATATTTATATTTATATTTAAATTTAAATACACATGTTTCATCTGGTCCTACATTGTGAAGCAAACTTTTTTTAAAGTGCCTACTGCCTGCCAGGCATAATTTCCTTACAGATTTTCTTTCTGAATGGGTAGCCTGAGAGACTTAGCTATCTTGCAAAGCATAATCTTCTACCCAGATAAGATGAATGTCCGTTGCTCACCTTAAGACCCAAATGCCATTTTCTTCATTAACGGAAAACAGTGTTTCTTGTGCACCTACTGCATCGGAGATGTTTTTAAACGGGGAGAGAGAACTGTAGCATCGGGTCCAGAAGTCAGCATTTCAAAATGAAAATCCGGGTAACTGTGAGAAAGCTAGGAGCCATGGGAACAAGCCTCATATGAAAAACATTACGCACCTGAAGGGCTTTCGGTTGGCTGCTGTTGTTAAACCACTTCTCTTCCAGAGCAGAACCAGGATGCGGCCAGGGTGGGACCCTGTAGACCACCTGGACTTAAAACGGAAGATTCCCCGCCCCCGGCTCCAAAAGTCACCAATGAGCTGCCTGAGCTGCCTATTGATATCGACCAATCAGGACGAGGCCCTTCAGGACGAGAACCAATGAGGACAAAGTATTTTTTTCCTTCCCAGGTTAGCCTATTGTACGGAGTGGGAACCTGAGCGGGAGCTTTCTCTCCATAAGCCAGACTTCCCTGCTGTTGTGGGAGGCCGCCAGAACTATTTTGTTATCGTTCTGTCTCCCTTCACCTCCAGCTCTAACCCCAGTCAAGCTTTGCTTGTGCCTTTAATTTTTGGATCCAGTCTGATTTCTATTGTCCTTGGACCCAAGAATCCACTCAGGTAAGGGCTGGAGTGGGTAAAATCAGTCTCCTAGCTTGAGGTCGCATCCAGATGTTTCTGACAAATGCTGATGAATAACCCACTTCCCCTATGAATGACGAATCCGATGGTGACATTTGCAGATGACGCAGTCCTTTTGTCTCAGTGTAGATCTCGGCAAAGGAAGATGTGAGGCCCTTGTTTAGGAACACTCTGGTTTGCACGTGGGCCAAGAGACCTGGCAGTGGGGAGTTCTGTAGTCGGCAAAATGGCTAGGAGGCAAAGGAGGCAGAGTCTTGAGTCCTGAGTGAGGCAGCCCTTGGAAGCTTTTGTTGCTTGGGTTCCTCAGGCAAGAGGCCGTGATCCGAAGGACTGGAATCTTCTGTAGATGGCAGAGCGCCTGCCTGTCCTGTCTTCAGCTGTGGTTATCTACTCCGTCAGCAGAGCCAAGGAGACAATTTGTTTAGATAACAGAGGTTTGCAAGATAATGGCCATTGCCTGAAGTGGCACGTTCTCTCCTGGGGGTATGTCTTAGATCTTGGAATTGGCTAGGAGGAGGAAACAATACGTAGTGCTCTTGCAGAGGCCTGGCAAACAGAGCTGTGGAGTGCACCATGTGGTTTTCATTATGGCCTGAATGTTTTTTCTTTTCTTTCTCTCTCTCTTTACTTTAAAAGCAAAAATAAATATTTTAAATGTTTTGGTATAATCCACTAAACTGTAAGGATTGATATTAATAATGATAATAGCTTGCCATCTATCATGCATGAAGTACTTCTCAAGGCCAGGCTCAGGGTAGGGCCACTCTCACAACAGCACCAAGAATCGTGAGGCGATATCTCCATGCTGCAAGTGGGACCATTTCACTAGCTCCCATCATGCAGACATTTTCTGAGATGTTCTCGTGCCAAGTCCTGTGCCCATGTCTTAGAATCTACAGTCTACCACAGCTAACATGGGGGACTGCTGTAACTGGGAGTCATTTTTATTTTGCATACTGGAACTTGGTGGGGGAGATGAGAGGAAATGCTACAACATAGTACTGGTTTTTCAGCACATGTCAAGGAAAAAAAAAGTTCTCATTAAGTTTGTTTCTATTTCCAGATGAATTCCTGAGGTGGGGAGGGATGGGAAGGAGGATATATGAAGCTAAATGTATTTGTAGAACCTGCAGAGAAAAAACTCCCCACTTAGTGCTTTTTTCTTTTTTCTTTTTTTCTACCACTCTTTGCTGGGTAAGTTTCCTAGTGCTTGGTGCTAGCCTCATGGAACAGTGCCTGCCAAGCATTTACTTGTCTGTCTCCAACATATATAGAGCAATTATAGTCAGAGGTAGAGAATATTTTATTTATCTTTTTTCTTCCCAGTACTTGGGGCATTTTAAAGATTTTATTTATTTGAGGGGGGGAAGGGCTGAGGGAGAGAGAGAGAAAGAGAGTGAGAAAGAGCATACACAGGGGAAGAGGTGGAGGGAGAGGACAAGAGAGAATTCCAAGCAGACTCCACTCTGAGCAAGGAGCCCTGGAGCTCTGTGAGGGGCATGATCCCATGATCTAAGATCATGACTGGAATGGAAATCAAGCATCAGATGCTCATCGGACTGAGGCATCAAGGCACATTCTAGGCACTTTAAAAAAGCTCATTTAGGGCGCCTGGGTTGCTCACTGGGTTAAGCCACTGCCTTCGGCTCAGGTCATGATCTCAGGGTCCTGGGATCGAGTCCCGCATCGGGCTCTCTGCTCAGCGGGGAGCCTGCTTCCTCCTCTCTCTCTCTGCCTGCCTCTCTGCCTACTTGTGATCTCTCTCTGTCAATTAAATAAATAAAATCTTTAAAAAAAAAACCTCAGGGCGCCTGGGTGGCTCAGTGGGTTAAGCCACTGCTTTCGGCTCAGGTCATGATCTCAGGGTCCTGGGATCGAGTCCCACATCGGGCTCTCTGCTCAGCAGGGGGCCTGCTTCCCTTCCTTTCTATCTGCCTGCTTCTCTGCCTACTTGTGATCTCTGTCTGTCAAATAAATAAATAAAATCTTTAAAAAAAAAAAAAACAAAAAAAAACCTCATTTAATTTCATTAAAATGGACAGATGAATGAATGAATGGATACATGGATTTCTCTAGCATGATTCACCTGCACACATGAACATGGACTCACAGGTTCATATAGAGGACAAAATCACACACATTCATATATATTCCCAGAGGAAAAAAGGACACTCTTGACATTACTGAAAGCCTCCCTTTGGTGGTGCAACCATCTTGTATGGTCACCTTTTCCATCCCTTCTCTCCCAAGCCCAGTTGTACTAGCTCATCTCCTTCCACCACACCACCATTCCAGCACCCTCTCAGCTGACCCAGGAGACACTAAGCTTACTGACAAACTAATCTAACAGTATGTCCAGAACAAGACCACGGCAATTTCCAGAAAGTCCTGACATTTTGACTCTGTATGGCCTTGGAAGAGATTTTACCCATCATTTTTTGCCTATTAGGAGAAACTGTTATTTGGGGGAATTTTCAAGTGGGTAGGAGAGAGGGTGGCAGGCTCCTTAAAGAGAGCATCAGTTGGATCCAGATGTGAAGACTGCTGTGTTTCCTTGGTGTTCAGGTGTTGGTTCGGGTAGGTGCGGGGGATCAGAGGAACTAAATTTACAGCGTATCTTTGATGCCCTAGATTCTCTACCAGATGCTTAAATAAGATGGCTCTTCTAATTATTGGGAAAATGTAAGTTTCCACATAGGTTCTAGACTTCTCCTTCTGTAAATGAGGTAGTTAAGGCTGAGAATGGAAAGGGACACGTCCAAAGCTAATAGTTAAGAGCGGACCACTTTGGGAATTATTCAGATTCATCATGCTGGGGCCATTAGGTAAGTTTTCTTTCTACGTGATATCGGTTATACACAAAATACTGTCCTTAGTATTACTGGTCATCCAAAGAGAGGGAAGATCTAGTGTTTGCCTTTAAAACACATATATTAGAATATTAAATATGAGGGAGTAAAGCAAATGCACATATCATTATGATATCTGCAGAAATGCTCTAAAAGAATTAGTAAATCCCTTGAAAAGTTAGGAGTGAACATGTCCTAATGAAGGAAAAAATGTAGCATTTGAGCTGGGCTTTAAGGGCGAGTGTTACTTCCCTAAGAGGAGATGGTGCTAGCAGGGTAGAAAAAGTTTCTTCTTCCTTCTTATATTCTGTAGCTGGGAGGCCTACGAATTAAACTGACAAAAGACAGATTAGCATAAGAAAAGACAGATTTTTATTTATATACATAATTATGGGTGTTTATAGAAAAAATGTGACCCCCATCCAATAAGCCTTTTTATGGCTTAACCATAGATTTAAAACGTGTCCCCCAAAGGGTACAGAAGATGCAACTGCCGTGATCCAAAGTCACCCCAAAAGAGAAAAGAGAAAGAAAGACCTTTATTGTCTCAGACACTCTCTGAGCTAGCAAGGCCATGGGGAAAGATAGATCCCCTGAGAGCTGGCAGTGGTCAGGAGAGCACCTGCTATGAATCAGGTAAAAAGATTAGTTTGTAAAGAAAGGGGAATGGTACTAATCACCTGTTTTTAGCGTCTCAATAAGATTTCAGATATAGAAAAAGATATAAACATTTCTGTTTAGTTGATTATAGATTTCTGGGGCCCTCAGCTTTATGGTTGGCTGCCTATGCAGGCCCAATAATCTGTACCCCCGGGCAGGTGCAAACTCAGAGAAAATTCTCTCACTGAATCCAAGCCAAGCTCTTAGGACACAAAAATGAGACAAATAGGACCACTTGCCTATCCATGGTAGGGAAAATGTATATAATTAAGAACAGACAAAACTGAGAGCACCCAAGGGTTACAGTACCCCCAAATTAGTTCCTTCATGTGTTTTCTCCTGCTAACCTAAATTTAGAAAGAAAAGACAAAAAGAAAGTCTTTACATTACTGTTCAGCTGGACTCCAAGCAGAAATCCAGGAGATAGCCTAAAAAAGAAACTTACCATTGGCAGGTTCATCAGTGTTCTTGTGGTCTCATCATCAATATCTGGAACAAGTGGGGGATACCCAGCCATCCTATCCTTGTTGCCAGACTGTCAGAGAAGAAAAGATTTTCCTCTATCCTCTTAGGTTTAGTAATGGGGTATGCAAATTAAACTAACAAAAGACAGATTAGCAAGAGAAAAGACAGGTTCTTATTCACATATGTACACTGTACAGGGGAGTTCACTAAAAAATGTGACTCAGGGAGGTGGTTAAGATTTGGGGCTTGTGTGCTATCTTAATAGGGGAAGATGGGGAAAGACATTTATTGAAAAACAAATGACTTTTAGGAAAGATAAGTGGACTCATGTGAGAATAGTTAAGAGATATGACAGTTTTGTGGAAAGATCTGTTTGGATGTAGTGCTGATTTCTGTTCACCAGTGATTAAGAGTCTAGCTTTCCTGGTTGGTCCTCAGGAGGAGAGGGTTTATGAATATTGAGTTCTCTTGAGTTCTTTTAGAGGCTCTGGTTTCAGGCAGATAAGGGAGTTAAGGAAAAGGTCCTTCTCAAATGCCTTCAGCTCAACATAATTTTTATGCCACAGTGAAGTATTCTAGGCTCCTTCAGTGTAAAGAAAGGCGATAATATCTTTATGCTTATTATTGCTTTATGAAAACTATGCTGTGGATAATCTCACCTTAAATTAAGCAGGATGTTTTCACAGGACACTTTTGGCTCCCTGTCATTTTGAGAACTGAAAAGCCCACCAGTGAGCTTATAACTTCTTCTCCTTCTGTTCATCATCTTCACCGTCATCATCTTGCTCATTCTTCTCTAAGCCTGGCTTAGTGAACTGAGTGTGGGGAATAGGCATAAAGTCACCACTAGGTTTGCAGACGATGACTAGCACATTACTTGATTTTTATTTATTTTTAATTTTTAAAAAAGATTTTACTTTTTAATCTCTACCCCCAACATGGGGCTTGAACTCACCACCCCAAGATCAAGAGTTGCACACTTTACTGACTGAGCCAGCTATGTGCCCCTGTCTTCCAGAGATACTGACCTAAATGGAACATGCCCAAGCAGAATAATAAGACCATTTAAAATAAAGTTCTTAGAGGGATGAATCTAAGGTTTATAATCTGGATACGTTTTATAAAATACAGATAGGTGGTTGGATATAGGAATGACATAATGACCTGGGTTCTCGTATCCAGGAGCTATGGTCCTGGCTTGCAGATCTCAGGCTCTAGTGTGGAATGACGAATTTTCTGAAAAGAAACACAGGTTTAGACCTAACTATTGGAAATGAGGGCAGAAATACATCAAAAGGGACCCCTGGAGTGAGAAGCATTAAAAATAAATTTTTTCTGAAACTATATGAGTCTTGGATTTTGATATGTTCTGCAACTGACACCCAATGAGTCCTTAGGGTAGGGAGATAGTATGTTTTTCCCCCTTAAATGTCTTAGACTAATTTGGGAAAAAGAAAAAGATATAATTATTACATGATCAACTTTTTTAGATTTAATAAACTCCAAATAATCTAGCCTAGTAAATGGTCTTAAACTTCTTGCTTCAAAAAAGAATAATAACCATTACAAATATGATTACTGATATTTTCTTGACTTCTGAAACATCTTTTCATGGATATTTTAATTGAAAACAATAGTATACACTTAGTATATTCATGGATGACTTTTAAATTGGCAAGTCTCAAGAAATAGGCCAGGGCTTGGAAACAGGTTTTACAAACTAATCTTTTTACCTGATGACAGTATTTAAACATGAATTTGTAACACAAACCCTGACCTGTAATAGTGCAAAGAGAAGTAAGCAATGAAAATATTTTAAAATGAAGTAACTGTTAAAAAATGAAATAAATGAAATAAAAATACACGGTAGGACCACTAAAAATACACAGCTAGACCCTAAGGAGCCTTTGTGGCAATTTGAAGAACACCCCCTTTCTTTAGGATGTGCATAGCAGGGCCACAGAGCATACACCATAGCAGCAGAAGCATGGGCTGATTTTAGACCCCGTACCTTCTCTGCTGGGTGTTCTTGTATATTGCATAACCTGCCCAACATGGTGTGTCCAACCTGCAGAATAACATGAGAATATACTGCCATGGGTTGCCTGGGTGGCTCAGTCAGTTAAGCGTCTGCCTTCAGCTCAGGTCATGATCCTGAGGTCCTGGGACTGAGCCCTGCATTGGGCTCCCTGCTCAGTGGCCAGACTGCTTCTCCCTCTCCCTCTGTCCTGCCACGCCTGCTCATGCTCTCTTTCTCTCTGTACTCTCTCAAATAAATATAATATTTGAAAAAAATACACTGCTGTTTGTGTACATACACACACACGTGCGTGCACACACACACAAACACTCTCATATATAGACTATCTAAAAAGATACACAAGGAATTAGTAACATGATGTGCCTCTGGAGAGGAGGACTGGTGAGGAGGTAGGAAGCAGACATGTTTCCTCAAATATTCTTTGGTGCTTTCTGAATTGTATAATTATTGTATGTATGTATTACTTACTAAAAATATAATAATTTTAAAGGAGCTTTTATTTTGAGGTAAGGAATAAAGCAAATACATAAAGGAATCTTAAAAAACACAGTGTATGGGATAATGAGTGGGTTGTGGCCATCAAGAGAAGAGTGCCCACCTCTGTTTGGGAGGATCAAGAAAGGGAAATAGTACTGATCACCTGTTTTGGGGGTCTCAGTAAGATTTCAGTTACTGGACAGTGGGAAGACTGAAGGAGGCATTTCAAGGGGAAGAGAGAATGGTAAGAGCAAAACCCAGATATTAGCAAAGGGACTCATCTCCTGGAGAACTTAGTAGGCCAGGTTGTAGTATAGTGGGTCTGTGCAGAAAGGGGTGGTAGATAAAGTTGGCATGAGTCTGGAATCATGTGGAAGACTTTGGTTTCTAGGCTGAGGCATATAACATTTGCATAACAGACAAATAAATGAAAGGGGAATTTTAAAAAAAGTGCTTATTGATTAGCAAATGTTGGTAATATTATGTCTGTCACTTGAGGTTGTATTCTTTTTTTTTTTTTTTTAAAGATTTTTATTTATTTATTTGACAGACAGAGATCACAAGTAGGCAGAGAGGCAGGCAGAGAGAGAGGAGGAAGCAGGCTCCCTGCTGAGCAGAGAGCCCGATGCAGGGCTCGATCCCAGGACCATGGGATCATGACCTGAGCCGAAGGCAGAGGCTTTAACCCACTGAGCCACCCAGGTGCCCCTTGAGGTTGTATTCTTTAAAGAAACTTTTTCCAAACTTTCTATGCTTAGTAGAAATCTAATGGTTATTTATTAAATTACTATTGAATTTAAACTACTAGGTCTTAAATTTTTTTTTTAAAGATTTTATTTATTTTTTTGACAGGGAAATCACAAGTAGGCAGAGAGGCAGGCAGAGAGAGAAGGGGGGAACAGGATCTCTGCTGAGCAGAGAGCCTGATGTGGAGCTCAATCCCAGGACCCTGAGATCATGACACCATCTGAAGGCAGAGGCTTAACCCACTGAGCCACCCAGGCACCGCAGAACTTAAGTTTTAATCCCATCTCTGCTAAGTAAGAAACTGCAGTATAACAATAAATAAGATCAAGAAAGGAAAGGGGGGGGACTCATTAATGATCCAAAAGACCAAAATCAGAAAACATGATTCTCTAGAGGTCAGGTTTTGAGCAAGTTTGAGGCAAATAAAAATAGAACTCCAACTCTGAGATTATTACTTTCTGTGTTGCTGGAGTTTCTCTCTTTTTTTTAAACCTTTAAACATATTAATTTAAAATTTTAAATGCTTTTTGTAGGTTACATCCAGAAAAATGAACTGTAGATATCATATACAAATTCTGGAGGAATAAAAAATGTATTTAAATTAAAATAAGAAGCTTAAATTGAATAGATGTGAATGAAATGCTTCATGGAAGGTATCCATAGAAACCGCTTAAAATAAAGAGAAATGTTAATTCTCTTTGTAAATTGAGCTCCCAGAATCAAAATGAGAGTGAGCATTTAGTATAGGTATGAATACACTCTGGCCTTATCTACACGAAACACACTAATTGACAATTATATTTCTTTGCCATGGTCTCAGCTGATAGTCACAATTTATGCTTACCCAATTGATGGGATATGCAGTAAAATAGCTAAGATATATTAGCCTAACTTGTCGATTTAATCAACTGTGTGATCAGAGAAACATGGCTTTAAGTGTCCCAACCTTTCAGCAGTTTTTTGACCAGACAAGAAATAAAACTTAAGCATTTTAGAGTAATTATATAAGCAATGTGGGAATGCCGTTAAAAGTAATTTGTAAAAGAACAAATTTTCCTATACAAACTTCCCAAGCAAAATCTCCATTTTCTACCTTCTTATTCTAGGCCTGTGCACTAGCAGTCATGTGTTACATTGTTGCAATCCCAATGTTTGTAGTTCAATGTTTTTTCTCTGTTATACATACATATATATATATGTATGTATAATGTAAATATACATATATATATACATATATATATATTGTGTGTGTGTGTGTGTGTGTGTGTATGTAAACCTTTTCTGGTTACTATATCTCTTCTTAATTTGTTAATTTTCCCTTGTCACAGTCAGAAATGATGTCCCTGCATTGAGGATCATTTGAGAAATGCTAACTGTTTATTATTAGTAAATATAATAATTGATTATTGCTAACTGTGTGGCCTTTTCTTACTCCTCCCCATTATAGGTAGTTTTTTTTTTTTAAGATTTTTATTTATTTATTTGACAGACAGAGATCACAAGTAGACAGAGAGGCAGGAAGAGAGAGAGGAGGAAGCAGGCTACCTGCTGAACAAAGAGCCTGATGCAAGGCTTTAACCCACCCAGGCGCCCCCATTATAGGCAGTTTTATAAGGAACTACTTTTTACATTTTTTTAAAAAAATGTAAATGACTCAGTCATTAAGCCTCTGCCTTTGGCTCAGGTCATTATCCCAGGGTCCTGGGTTGGAAGCCCACATTGGTCTTCCTGCTCTACGGGAAGCCTGTTTCTCCCTCTCCCATTCCTCCTGCTTGAATTCTCTCTCTCGCTGTGTCTCTCTCTGTCAAATAAATAAATAAAATCTTAAAAAAAAAGATTTTATTTATTTATTTGAGAGGGAGAGAGAGGTCATGGGTAGGGGGATGGGCAGAGGGAAAGGAAGAAGCAAACTTCCAGCTAAGCAAGGAGCCCTGAGAGACACAGGGCTGACAGATCCCAGGACCCCGAGATTATGATCTGAGCTGAAGTGTGACGCTTAACTGACTGAGACACTTAGGCACCCGTACTTTATTATTTTTTTTTAAAGAGTTATTTATTTATTTATTACACAGTGAGGATAGGGGTGAGGGAGAGAATCTTCCAGCAGACACATCACTCCACATGGAGCTCAATGCAGCTAGATCTCAGAACCTGTGAGATCATGACCCATGAGATCCTGACTGAGCCAAAATCAATAGTAGGATGGTCAGACAACTGAGCCACCCAAGTGCCCTGTGAACTACTTTTGACTTCGCTCACTTCATATTCCAGCTGATGTACTCTAGACCTGCTGTCTGTAATGGTCTCAGATATTCTCAAATATTTTGGCCACAGGACATCTTTACACTGCTAAGAATTATGGAAGAGGGGAACCTGGGTGGCTCTGTTAAGCTACTGCCTTTGGCTCAGGTCAGGATCCTGGGATTGAGCCCCATGTTGGGCTCCTTCCTCAGTGGGGAGTCTGCTTCTCTCTTTCCCTCTAGATGCTACTCTGCCTGCTTGTGCTCTCTCTCTCAAATTAAAAAAAAAAGGAATTATTGAGGACCCAAAGGTCTTTTGTTTATGTGAGTTATATCTACCAGTGTTTACTGCATTAGAAGTTAAATTGAGACCTTTAAAATATTTGTTTTAAAATAACAATGGCGCATTCATTATATGTTAACACAAGTAACTTAATTTTTATGAAAAGTGACTATATTTTCCCAAATAAAAGAATTTAGTGAGTAGAGTAGTATCATTTAACATTTTGCAAATCTCTTTAATATTTGGGTCAATGGCCAACAGCTGGATTCTCATGTTTCCTTCTGCATTCTATCTGTTGGAGTATCTCACGTCACCACAGCCTCTGGAAACTTAGGGAAAAAGGCACGAACATTTTAGGATTATAATGAAAGTAGTTTTGACCTGAAGGGATATTGGTTATCCCCAGGGATTTTAGCCACACTTTGAAAACCTACTGGTGCAGACCCTGGCAAATATGCAAAAATTATTACATGGTTATGGGGCAACACGGTTAGTAGCCCTGGAAGATACTTCCCAGAGAAAGGTCTTAATTTCTTTTGCTGTTCAAAGAAGTTGCTAACTGTGGTTATATATTTTCAAGTTCTCTTCCTATTTTCTTTTTTCTCCACATCAGTAGATACACACTGAGTGCTAGTGAATTAGGTTTCAAATTTAATAGTCATTGATATTAACTGTCTTAATTGGAATCGAAGGATTTGAGAGCTGGAAAGGCCGAAAGGAAAACTCAAAATATCATCTGCTCAAACATGAAATAGGGACTTCTGGTTGTATGCAGAAGACTTTTGGGTGAGGTAACTTGAGGTAGGACACAGCTAAGATGTTAAGTGACATTGAGTAAGGTAGTGAGAAAATTGTTTCCTGTTTCATTCTCTTCCCACGTGGTTACATTGGAGAGAAAGTCTCAGTGTGTATTTGTCAGAATGTCTTGGCTATACCTTAACTTGCAGTGTCTTTGACTAACTTGTGTATTTTCCAATTTAACATAAGTTTAGCCTAAGTCTTAGAGCCTTAGGCTGGCAAGAGTGTCTCACTAGAATTTAATGCTATTATTTTTAATCATCTTATTTTTATTATTACCATTGATTTAAAGGAAGTCATTTTGGTTTTTAAGTTTACTTCATTTAAAAATATTTAGTTTTTAGAAGTACATTGATTTAAGGAAGAATAGTTACTAAATAATGATATGAGTGGTATGAGTAATAAGGTGAGTGATTGAGGTTTGGAAAAAAAAACTGACTTAATTCGATTTTCTTTTTCTTTTTAAAGATTTTATTTATTTATTTGACAGACAGAGATCACAAGTAGGCAGAGAGGCAGGCAGAAAGAGAGAGAGGAAGAAGCAGGCTCCCCAAGGAGGAGAGAGCCTGATGTGGGGCTCGATCCCAGGACCCTGGGATCATGACCTGAGCCGAAGGCAAAGGCTTTAACCCACTGAGCCACCCAGGTACCCCCTTAATTCGATTTTCAATTGACAGGTAGTGAAATCAAGGCATAGAGAAAATGGACTCAATGGAGCTGGCCACAGTCACACTCTGGCCTCTTTACTCTTCATCAAGGGCTCTTTCTACTACAGTGTAACGAGTGCTCATGTCTAACATGTAACATTTTAGCCTTCCAGCCTGCACTTTTCCCAGAGGAAAATCCCAGACAAATCCAGGGTAAAACCCCTTCGCCATCCCAGGCTGGCTCTGCAATCTTGGGCAGAAAGCTCAGCTTCTAAGTGCTGGGTTTCTTCACTTATGAAGTCGACATAATTCCTATTTCACCTTCCTATTTTGCCAATATTAAATGAGATAATATTTGAAATGATTTGAAATGGCTCCTGGCAACTCAGGAGACAGCTATTTTTACTAGCTGAAGTTACTCTTCGTGAACTATGGAGCATTTGGAGCAAAAGAATCTTCTTAGCCAGGGCTTGGCTCCAGTGTGTGTGAACTGCATCTGCCACTTGGATCCTTAATTAATTAAAGGCTGGAAATCACTGCATTTCTCTGGAGGAGACTAACTTGTCTATGGTTGCAGGGAATGAAGGTACAAAGTGTTAACTGGAAAATTGTGTAACCAAGGGTTAAAATAGCCTTGAAGCAAAAGCAGAAGAGTTCTGGCCTCTGGGCTTGTGATGCAAAGCCAAGTGCCTTTGCCTTTGTGAGCAGGGGAATGCTTCTGGTGAGCCTTGTTTGTTGTGGAAACTGACATGATCAAAGTGGAAAGAATTAAAACAATCCATCAGAATAATAGTCAAGGCTGTATATGGACTCCCCAGACTGGAGACTTGAACCTAAACGTTCCCACCGAGGACAGACAAACCAGCTGACAACAAACAGCTGGAAAGGAAGAGAGAGTGTCTCTCTAGGCAGACGTGTGCAGCTGGACAATAAGGACCCTGGGTGGGAAAATAGAGGAGAGTTCAGATTCGGAGAGATGAAATAGTGAGATGGAATGCGGACCTTGTGTTCTTTAGGGATCCTAGGAATACCTAGCCTGTGGTGTTCAGGTGTCAGTTTGTGGAGTGGAGTTATCGAGTGAAGCAGGCACTTTCAGTATTAAAGCATTTGGGGGTGGGAAAAGTGCTAATTGTGATGGAGATTCTGTGCCAATGGCGCAGCTCTTAGTGTTCAAGGCATTATGTCATGCTTCTCCCCCTAGCAATCTCCAAAGGTTGAAAACTTCTCATTATGATTAAGTAGAATTAAGAGTCCCTAAGTGGCTGGCATGATTTGGGATTGTTTGCTCACTTAGTCCTTTATCCCAGGATGCGGATTAGTTAAACTCTTTGATATTCTATCAAGTATGAAATGACCTTGGAGCCCCAACTGCAACTGAGTTAGGATGCCTAAGCAAGGCATCCAAATAATCATAAGACAGAAGGGTGGGGTAGGATCTTAAAGAAGCCCAGTCCTACTTACATATTTCAGGGATGGGGAAACTAAGGCTGGAGAGAGGCAACAACTTGCTCAAAACTACCAGAGTCTGGGAGCCTGGGGGGCTCAGTCAGTTTAGCGTTTGGCTTCAGTTATGGTCCCAGGGTCTTGGCACTGAGTCCCCATCGGGGATCCCTGCTCAGCCTGCTGCTCCCTCTCCTTCTAGCTTGTGCTCTCTCTCCCTGTCTCTGTCTCTCAAATAAATAAATAAAATCTTAAAAAAAACCCAAACAAACTATATTACACAGAGGCTTCTGCTTTTCAGGCTAAGGGTTTGCCTGTTGCTATGTCAAGGAAGCCCCAGAAAATAGACCGTTGGCTTAGAATGATGGCCACAAGAGGTAGTGGCACATCGTAGGCACATGTAATTTGCAATACTGAAAGGTTATCACTCTGTTTTTATTTTCGCAAATAAGAATGATCTCACTTTTTGTTTGGGCTTTTCTTGGTATATATTGGCTTATCTTTTGATCTCTGTCCATCCCAGGGCACATTTTACCAGGACTGTCCTGGATAGCAGCAGGTAGATGCAGAATGAGGTTTTTGCATAGGTCATTAACACACCCAATACTGGGGCCAATGAGATAATTTAATAATACCTTCTATTGGCCCTTTACAAATCACAAAGCACTTTTTAATTTCTTCTTTCATTAATCCCTACATAGTCTTTGTATGCATAGACTAGGGAGGCAGAACAGTTATTACCACCATCCATCTTCTGGATGCGCAAAGTGAGAGCCCAGCCACTTCCTTCGGGTCACAAGGCTCTAGAGCCACTGAATGGGGCCCAGGGGGCTGGGGGGCTTCAGCCTCCCAAGACTGTCAGGTTCAGCCCCTTTCCCGGTGAGTACATCCTCTGACTCCTGGATTTCCAGTGCACATTCTCTGGGCTCTTGATCTGATGGAAGTTTCAGGAAATTCTTTTCGTGGAATTTGCGATTTTTTCTCTTTCTTTCTTTCTTTTCCTTTTTTTTTTTTTTTTTTTTTAGCGGTGAGGTTAAAGGAAGCGGAGAGAAATACTTAGGTGGAGCTGGGGCGGGGCGGTGGGGAGGAGGAGGGTTGAGGGTGTGGGAGGATGGGGAAGGCAGCCTGGAAATCTTGCATTTAAAAAGATAAGAACTGGGAAAGGGTTTGAGTCTGCGGACTTCAGAGGTGAGATCCCAGAAGACGCTGCTCCTTGTCCTTTCTAAGGGCTCCCAGCAGGGACTTACTTGAGGAAAACGTTTGGCGTTTGCATTTCTTGTTACCTGCCTTGCTGGAGCACCCTGAGGAGTTTGGGCTCGCTCTGCTTCCAGGCCCTGGGCCCCATTTGGCAGGGAGGTGGGGGAGAGCCTGCAGGCCTCCTGCCGAGCAGCCTGGGGATGGGAGGGGAAAGTCGGCCAGGCATCAAAGCAGTAAGGGAAACCCTGGGGGGTTATTGGGCTGCCTCTCTCCTCTCAGCTAAGGCTTTGCCCAACTCATTTCCTGCCAGGCCCTAACCCAGGTACCACCCCTTTCCCACCCTTCTTCCAGATCCACTCCTGCTCTAACGTCGCTAAAGCAGGGAACACTGAAAAAGCTAGGCCCTCCGGGTTTCCGTTTGTCTTTGGAAGCCACTTCTGGAACGAGAATTGGGGCCCACAAATGTGGCCCCTCTGGTATGACCCCACCCCCACCCCCCAACTCTAGTTGAGTTACCAAATGAGGCCAATTCATTCTCTGGAATGTAGCAGCCCAGGCAATGATGATTGATACTGACAGGGAAGCTTTCATGTAGCAATATCCCCGGCCACCGGCTGTGAGGCAAAGAGAAAGAACTCTCTGGAATTCACAACATTCCCCCTCCAATTAATCCCCAGCCACCCCGCTGTGTGTGAATGGGTTGTGCTGGGGATTCGTAGCTCTGATGCGGGGGATTTGCTGATTCCTTTGAGCCCCCTGAGGAGAGGTGATATGGAGAGCAAATAATCAGCATGCAGCTTGGAGGCGAGGTAATGAATTGGCTCAGCTGGGCCTGGCTTCACTATTTGTACACTTTTAGGCACCTCGGAAACTGGGTTTGCAGACAAAAACCTGTGCTGAGGGGCCCTCAACCCCCGACCTTTTGTGGGCCTGGATCGCTGCCGCCTCTCCTGCTAGCTTAAGATTGGAGCCTTGTCTCAGAACGGAGGAGCCAGAGGTAAAGCGGCCTTTGCCCCAAAGCTAACCGTCCTGGTCCCCTGGCCCTGCCTGTCACACACTCTCCGCGGTCAGGCCCAGAGTTGTACTGTGTGTGTGCATTCGGCTGAGTTTTCAATCCAAGTCCATTGCCTTTCGGAATGCAATTCACTTTTCATTCATAGCTCGAGGCTCCCCTCTGGGACGCCTTCCCCACTGGCAAGATTGAGCTGTGGCTTCTCTGTGTTTTCAAAGCTTCGTGACAGGTCAACGTGTGAGGGGTCCATCTCTTTCTACTTCAGTGCCTCCCAGAGTGCTCAAAAATAATAATAGTGGCTGACTAAAAACAATAACTAGCATTCGTTGAGCACCTACGAGGTGGCGGGCACTTAGGGTTTATATGCATGATCACGTTGCATCTCACAGTGATGCCTGATGTAGGTGCCATTTTCTGCTTTATTTTACAGATAGGACAAAGAGGCTTAGGAATTCCGAACCAGCACGGGGTCCCAGACTGGAAGTGGTAACTGGTAAGTAGGTGGGGTAAGATTCCGACAAAGGTCTGTCCCTTCATACCCCCTCAGGTTCCCACAACTCCTCGCTTTTGTTTGGGCTCTCACTGCTTCTCACCAGGAGCACCTGCCCGCTTCCAACCTTGGGGACCTTCCACCCACTCCACATTGCAGCCAGGAGGATCTGTCTCGGAGATACCCCAGCAGGTCATCCCTCCCTTCTTAAATTCTTTAAAGTTTCCCCCACGGCACCTAGAAGAAAGTTCAAATGCTTAGCACACAAGCTTAGCACACAAACCCCTTTATGCTCTGGCACCTGGAAAGAATTAAATACAGATTGAGGTGATAATCCTAATAACCCCTTGGAGGAGTCCGCTGGCTGGGGCTGTGAAGGGAATGTGGGTCTCTTTTTTCTTAGACTCTGGAGTCTCCTCTGGGCCTGCCTCCTGGAGGCAGTTTCCAGTCTGACCCTGTCTTCATCTTGTCATTCTTGCCAGTTGTCACTATGTACTTTCCCTCCTGGGTCCCTCATCCTTCAGGATGGAAGGTATAGGGTACAGAATTTATTTATTGTTCCACAGTCTCTGGAGGATATTCAAGATGAACACTTTTATTAAAAATAATCTTTTTGGGGAACACTTTCATTTTTAAGGATTTTTGTTGCCAGGAACCACAGGGCACTGGACAAAAACTGTGACAATGTCCCTCTCTATTTGATGCTCATTGTTAACTAGTCTGTGTTTTCATATCTTGCATGCCAAGAAGTTGCGTTTGGTACCTGAAATTTGGGTTTTCCTCGATCAGCTGACAAATGAGCCACTCAGGCTCTCCCATAGGTCCTGCCTGCCAGGCCCTGGGGGGGTGTTAGCATCTTTGTTTTCATAGCAGTGCTATACATTTAATTAAGGGTTTCATCATAACCTGTCCTTATTTTATAAAAACACATGTAAAACTGAAATAGTTGACACCGTATGAACCAGTACGTACTGGGATGCTGGTATACGTGGGGAGGGGTCAGGTAGCAAACAGGACAGTCAAGGTCCCTGCATTATGTGGTTCATGTCTGGAGGACGGAGAAAGATCATAGACACACAAATAAATATGCAAGATTGTGGTTAGCAGCATAAAGAAATAAAACAGGGCGATGTGATGGAGAAGTGGTAGGACTTCTTTAGATTAGTTAGAAGATGGGCTTTCTAAGCAGGTGATATGTGAGCTGTGACTGAACGCTAAGAAGGATCTGTCCCTGCAGATAATAGAAAGTAAAGCATTCCAGGGAAGTACTAAAGACCTGAGGTGGGGAGAAGCTGGTCTTCTTTGAATGCGCAATAAAGAGGCTGGAAGAGACGAAGTATGTCAAAGGAGCAGGCAGTGGGGTGGGAGGTTAGGTCAGAGATGTGAGCCAACAGATCTTCAAAATCTTGTAGGCCAATGGCTTTCAACTCTTTAAATGTGACATACAGGAAATACATTTTATATTGCATTCCACTACACACACACACACATACATCTGAAAGAGAAGTTTCATGAAATAGTATTTATCCTTATTATATACAATAAACTGATACTTTCTGTTTTATTTTATTTTAAAATGCTCATCCTTTCCTGGACATTGGTTTCACAGCTTAGTAAATGGCTTGGTTTGAAAAGTTCTGTCGTAGACCATACTAAGGAGTTTGGAACCTTATTCTTGGTATAATTGGAAGCTTCTGGAAAATCATAAGCAGGAGAGTAATGTGGTCTGATTTACATTTTTAAAACCTCGCTTTGACTGTTGTGTAGAGAAGAAATTGTATGAAGGTGGGTGAGAGCAAGCAGCAGGGAGACCAGCTAGGAAGCTATCACAGTTCTTCTAGAGGTGAAGTGATGGTGGTTAGACTAGCGTGGTAACAGGAGAGACTGAGAAAACTGGATGAAAGTTATAAGATTCAGAAGTAAAGCCAACACTGGATGTGTGTGGAATTGAAGAACAGAGAGGAGGCAAAGATAATGCCAATTGTTGATTGTTTGTTTTCAGCAATGTGTGGTATAGTCATTTCCTGAGATGAAAACTTGGGGAATGATCAAATTTTGAGGAATGAGAACGTTGCATTGAATATTTCAAGTTTAGGATTCTTACTACACCTCTTATTGGAGGTGTTGGGTGGGGAATTGGAAATACCAGTAAGGGGGCTTTGGTGAAATATCAGGGTTGGCGATAAAGCTTTAAGAGGCGAGGGCACATGGATATGATTTAAAGCCATGGGTCTACAGGTATTTACCTAGAGAGACTGTGTGGCTAGAGGGTTAGGCCCACTTTCTGGACCATGGCAACACTAATAGGACAAGCCGAGGAGGAGTCCTTCCATTCTGAAAGTGATGTTTCCTATAACAAAATGGAATGTGAAAAATCATTAGATATACTGAAGGTCTCAGGTAGTCATCCATTGGACTTAAGGAGGACCACTGTACATAAATTATAGAAGAAAAATGAAATCTAAGAATATATGTGAAATGCCACTAGAAGATCTTCTAAAGTGTCTTAGGGGGCTTCCTCATCCATTTAATTTTCTGAATATCTCTCACATTATTTGCATGATTTCTTGTTGAACTTTTTACTCCTACAACTTTACTGTGCTTTTTAAGGAATTCTTTACAAAAGTAGAAGATGGTCTGTATCCTAGACCTTATTCTTTGACTTTACTTAAAACAATGCTCTTAATGTCTCACATCTATGTAGATATTCTAGCTGAAGAACTTGATATTCTCATTCAATCTAACTTTATTTCTGGAGCTGGAACACCTCTATTTTCACCTTTCTTGGCAAGGAGTCACCATCCCTTGTCTTCCATCTTCCCCTCTCTTCCTGTCAGATATGGTGTCAGGATCACTTAATTGTATAAGCCATTCTAAGAAAAAGAAGATTCTTCTATCCCTCTGTCCCCTTTTCCCCTCCTTTCCTCCTTCTCTCCCGTCTTTCTTCCTTCCTTTTTTTTTTCTTTCTCTTTTTATCAAGAGCAGTGATTTTCAAACTTCAAATGAAATCTTCATTAAGTTAAAGCTGTAGATAGAAAATGAATAATGAAATAATGGAAACTTCATCTCAGCAGCAACTTGATGAAATCCTGCGGTCCCTCAAAGCATTACTGATACGGATTCATTTCCTCTTTGAGGAGTCTTCAGATAAGAGAAATCTCTGATGTCTATAAGCCAGTTGTTTACCTAGAGAAGATAAATAAAGTTGATTCCCTGTGACAGGATCACTGATAACATTTCGCCCTCGAGGAATAGTGGAGATCCAGAGAGCTTACACGGATTGCCTCTTGAAGAGAATCATATTTCATTAGTTGACCAGAAAATATGGTATACCCAAGGATCTAAATAATTTAATAAAAATACATCAGTGTGATTTTTTTCTAAGGTCATAAAATATAGTTTAAATGATATGTACTTCAGAATCTGAAAACTTCAGTTCGATCTCTGCTTTACCTCTCACCAGCTATAAGCCTGGCATAAGAGCAAATAATGTAAGGTCTCTGAGCTCCAGGTTCTTCATCTATTAGTTGGACAAGGAAACTTCCTCATAGATTTGTTGCAGAGGTTAAGTAAAAAAATAACATGCGGAGCACCTAGTACTTGGCAGTCTTGTCATATAGTAGACTCTTAACATAAGATGGATAGTTATTATGATTATATTGTTGCCTACTTTGGGTGACAAAGATGAAGGCCTGGGTCAGGTATGACCTCCAGCCCTGTAAATGCTGATGAGAGGTCTGGCTGATACCGAAATGGAGCATGACATGGGTTTAAGGGCTAAGTGAAATGGATTTTGTAATATATGATCATACTTTGGACGACTTATCAGAAACTCAAGTCTGATATATACCTAAGGAAATGAAAAAGCCAAAACTTTCTGGCACCTGGCCTAACGGCCTGGACTCTTTTGAGTCGATATAGTGTGTCCTCTTTGTTCTTATTTAATAGAAGTTAGGTTCTGACCACAGCTCATTTCTACATTACTTCATCGCTGGGATGCCTCCCTGAGTTTTCAGAACAGCAGACAAGAGAAGATAAACATAACCGAGACATCATGTTTATGAAAATGGGAATCTGCATAATTAAAATTGAGATTCATTTATTCATTCTTTCATTCACATCATAAATTTTTTTAAGATTTATTTGTTTGTCTTAGAGAGAGAGAGAGAGAGACAGAGCAGGAGTGGTGTGGAGGGTGTGGGCAGAGAGAGAGAGAGAGAGATCTCAAGCAGACTCTGTGCTGAACATGGGACATGACTCAGAGTCATGACCCCGAGATTATGATCTGAGCCAAAACCAAGAGTCCAGCGCTCAGCTGACTGAGCCACGTGGGTATTCTCACTCCATAAACATTTACTGAACTTTGTATAGTGAGAACACATAGGTACAGACACTATATCATAAAAGTGATGGGACAGACAAAACCCTAGCCTTATGGGGGGGTCAGACAATAAATAAATACATAAATAAAAAAGATAATTACAGGTTGTGGTAACTGTGATGAGGAAAGTAAGCACAGTGCTGTGATAGAGACTAAGAGTTGGAGAGGGCTTCCCATAGGAGGTGGGGTTCAAGATGAGACCAAAAAGGCAGCCATGTGAAGAGTCAAAGGAGAAGCTCTCCCAACAGAGGCAACAGCAAGGGTGGTTGAAGGGGAAAGAGCTGGAAAAGTTTTAAGAACTTCTAAAAAGCCAGCATGACTGGAGTATCATGAAGAAAAAAGGGGAAGGAAGGCAGGAGACAGATCACACAAGCCTTTAAGGTATTTAAAGATTTTCAATGTCTATGGGAAGTCAGTGAGGGCTTTGAAATAGGGGAGTGACGTAAGCTGGTTTTCATTTTCAAAAACAAAAAACAAAAAACAAAAAAACCCAAAACAAAAAACAACCATCTCTGTAAAGAGGGCTGATGGGAGAGGGGCAAGAGTGGGTACAGTGGGACAGCTATGAGGGGACACAGATGAAAATGAATGGTGGCTTAAAACAGAGAGGACTAGAGAATTTCAGGATACATTTTGGAGGCAGAGTAAAAGCACTTGCTGATAGTAGAGAAAGGAAAAAAAAATCATGGTTTCTAGCTATAGCAACTGTCCGGTGGTTTTGTTATTTTTGGGGAAAGGGAAGACTGTGATACGATCAGCTTAGGGGTTGGGTGAAGAGGGACTCACATGTTCCATTCCAGAAATGTTAAGTTTGAGATGTCAGTGAGACTGGCAGGTAGATATGCCAGAAAGTCATTGGATGTGGAAGAAAAGTCTAGAGCTCAGAGGAGCTGCTAAGCTGGAGATAGAAGTTTAAGGATCTTTGGAAATTAATTTATGTTTGAATCCAAGGGATGGGTAAAGTCATATAGGGAGAGGAAGAATTTTAAAGTGCCCAGGATCTGCCTTTGGGGACTCCAAAATTAAGATGACTGTAGAAGAAAAGGAATTAGCAGAGGAAACTAAGAACCCATGGCCTTGAGATAGGAGGACCATCATAAGTGATGACTATAGGGGCTGCTGAGTGGCTCAGTCAGTTAAGTGTTTGCCTTCAGCTCAGGTCATGATCCTAGGATTCTGGGATCCCAGCTCAGCAGAGAGTCTGCTTCTCTTTTCCCTGCTCCCCCTGATTGTGCTTTCTCTCTCTCTCTGTCAAATAAGTAAAAGCTTTAAAAGAAAATAAAAAAAAATAATGAGTGATGACGATAGGAGGAAAAAAACTCTTGGAGAGGTTAAGTGTGGTAAGAGTGAAGTAGTCTACTGTGTCAGAATCCATGTGTAACCCCAAACTTCTCTGTGTGATACTCAGTAGCACCCCTGGAGCAAGATTGATCTTGGCTAAACTCTTACAACTGTCATGCAATTTATTTAATCTTTTTCTCTTTTTTTTGTGAAGTCAATATAGAAACTTTATTATTTTTAAATTTCAACTTTATTGAGGTATAGTTGAGTTATTTAAACTTTCTGTATTCTCATTTATAAAATTTGGCAATATATCCATTTCATAGACATTTGTAAACAGTGAGTAAGATAATTTATATAAACCATTCAAGAATATTAGGTACACAGTGTTCAATAAGTGGTGGCTAACATTAACATTTTGTTTAGAAACCAGAAGATCTACATTCTAGTGATTTGGGTGCAGATCCTGCATCTAACTGTGGTTTCCTTGGGCAGTAATAATCATCTGAATTTCAGTTTCCTTACTAGTAAAAAGGAGATAAGAGTTCCTGTCCTGCCTTCTTTCCTCATAGGGCTATCAGAAGGATTCAGTGGTGTAGTGAATATGAGAAGGGAAGGGTCTATAAGCCACCCAGTACTAAGGATATATGAGGAATTTCTCTTTCTCCAATAGAATTAATTTCTTTGTTTGTTTGTTTGTTTTTTGTTGTTGTTGTTGTTGTTTGTTTATTTGTTTTTGTTGTTGTTTTTTGTTTTTTGGGTCTTTTTGGACAGAGAGAGGCACAGCCAGAGAGGGAACACAAGCAGTGGGAGTGGAAGAGGGAGAAGCAGGCTTCCCAGTGAGCAGGGAGCCCGGTGTGGGGCTACATTCCAGAACCCTGGGATCATGACCCGAACCAAAGGCAGATGCTTAGTGACTTGGCCACCCAGGCGACCCATGTCCAGTAGAATTTCTACTGGGCAAGTACAAAGCCATAGTCACTCTGATATTCCTTTGACAGAAGCAGCATATTCCTGCCTCAGGGCCTTTGCACTTCATGGTTTCTTCTGCCTGAAACATTCTTCACTTATGTATCTGCATAGGCTCACTCCTCATTCCTTCAGGTCCACTCAATGTTCAGCTTATCAGGCCCCTTTCTAGACTACCTTCTTTAAATTAGCATACCCCCAGTCAGCACCCCAATCCTTTACTTAATTTATCTTCTGACATTGTCACCATTGTACATGTTTCATGTTTTGTCATTATCTGGTTCCATTCAGCAGAATATAAATTCTACAAGGAAAGAGAATTGTTGGTTCTTGCAATCCTTTATTTCTAATATGTGGTATATATCAGGCACGGAATAAATGTTTGCTGAATGAACGAATACATGAATCAAAACCTAATGACTCAGCAAAGGAGCAAAGACACTAGGAGTTTAAAAACTCCTCTATCCAGGAGGACCTCTATCCAGGAGCCTTTAGGCACACTATCAGTTTCTATTTCTCTGGCCTTTTATGTGGGGATGCCTGACTGCCTCCCTTAGAGGGTTGCAAGGATTAGAGGAGACATGGAATTTACCAGAAATCAGGGCAAGAGAACTAACATTTATTGAGCATCCTCTATGGGCAGGACCATTTGCATAAAACCATTCTCCTATTACTCTTGTAAGGCAGCTATCATTTTTCCAGTTTAACTGGGATCAATCTGAAGCTCAGGGAGTTGTTACCCACACAGTAAAGGGCACAGTTAGGGTTTTCAGCCAGCATCCCTCACACCCTTTCACCACGGACCACCTTCACGTGTCCATGGTCACTTTCAGGATGGCGTCAGGAGCCAAAGGGGGCAGCCAGAGTTGCACACTGAGTTGTCACCAAATCTTGACAGAAGGACAACAGTGTGAAGGAAGAGCTTTTGGCCAGGAAAACTTGTCTCCTTGTGGGTAAATCTTGCAAAGGTGAGTATGCCTGGCTCTCCTCTGAGAGCTGAGGTCAGCTGCAGGGTCAGTCACAGCTTCCTCAGTATCTGCCTGATGGGGGGTCCGGACTGGTCTCAGAGCTGCTCTGGAGCGTTTGGTAGCTCCTTTCACCTGGGCTCTTTAGAGGACGTGGGGTCTACCATTTAGTAAAGAAATGCGCTCCACTTAGCAGGCTTCCTTTGTGTGTCGCAAAATGGAGAGCGAAGGGCCAGGTCAAAGCGAAACCCTGGTTTTCTTCTTTCGAAGCTCGTTCTGGCCCTTTCTAAAGCATGTTGTGATGGCTACCCAAGGCTCCGGGAATTTCATTTTTAGCTCTTCTACGTCCTACATACATTCTCAGTGAATGATGTCTTCTCCCCTTCAGGGTTTCTGGGCCACGTGCGTCCAGGTGAGTCCCCTGTCTCAGAGGACTGTTGCTGATGCTGACAGAAAGCTCCACGAAGGTGGATCCTTGTCTCACTAGTCTTATTTTCCTTTTGGTTGTACTGGTGGGCAAAAGCACTTTTTGAACATAATAGATTTCTTGAACAAGCAGGGTTTCCCGTTTGTTTCTCAGCTTAGGCGGGGAGGCGAGTCTGGTCACATAAATAGGTTTCTTAGAACAACAGTTCTCACACTTCACGTGTTCCTGATATTTTTACTGGTAAGACTTGGAAGGATTAAAAGATTCATTCAACAACAGTAAACAAGTCAGCAGTCATTACCCATCAGTTTGAACTACAGAGAATAGTGTTGTCTCACATTTTAATTTTTTTTCAATATTCCCTTGATTTCCCAGCACTGCTGTTGCTGTTTGATAGAATATTTGACTATCCTAACTGTTCTTTCTTATGTACACAGAAGACAATGCTCGCAAGTGTTCCAGTAAATACTTCTTTCTTTGGTAGCTGCTTGATTCTGTGATACAAACCTTTCTAGTTCATAGCAAGTTTTGCTCTGACTACACCACGGTACACAAACCACTGAACACAATGCTTAATTGGTAGGCATTGCTGAAGAGAATATCCTTAGTGATCGCCCATCTGTTTTGGGCATGTTGATAAAGAATTAGTTACACATCCAGATTGTTTTGGATACATAGGTGTTCTGAGTCACACTATTGGTAAACCACTGATCTGGACAAATGCAGTCCAAGATCCTGACTTTCTCTGCTCTCTTTTATTTTCCTCTTTTACAAATAACTATATTTAACTTCTGTTTTTGCCAAGATAGTTGGAATATACCACCCTTCCTTTTCTCTGAGTCAAATAAGGTCACAAAACAGCAATTAAAAACAACTCTGGGATGCCTGGGTGGCTCCATAGGTTAAGCTTCTGACTTTTGATCTCCGCTCAGATCTTGATCTCAGGGCTATCAGCTCAAGCCCCACATTATTTCAAGCCCCACATACTTAAAAAAAACAAAACACAACTCCAGTTCTCAATAAAGGAATACAGTTTGAAGAAATTCTATTAGCAAAAAAACCCAGGAGTTTGATTTTCAGCCACTTGGTAATTGGATGGTGTTGGTCTGAACTCCTATTCCTTCCTCTCTAAAACAGAGATAAAAAATACTTGGTACCTGTGAAGATTGGGTAAGATAATATACGGAGTGTACGTGGCACAGTGCTTAGTCAGTATTTATTTCCTTTTCTCTGTAGCCTTCTCCTCTTCTGGGGACCTCTGTGTGTCTGCTGGTGCTGCTGTCGGAAGAACTTGGGTGAGGTCTGAAGGATGGAGGAGTTGGAATTGACAGCCAAGAAGGATAAAGAGATAGGGATAGTGGGGGAAGAGCCAATAAAAAAGGTGTAATATCAAGCTGGTCATATGTGATATCAGGTCAGTCTCTTACCTAATCTCATGAGACCTTCTGAGACACCACAAATACAGTTGCTTCTTAAGTCAGTCCTTCCAGGGGAGAAAAGAAAGAGAATTTATATCTATTAGCTCCCATTTCTCATTGGTCAAATGTTCGTTCTCTAGAACATTAATTCTTTAATGCTCCTGGGCTGTGCATATGTGGTACCTAGGAGGTCGCATGTCATTGCATCCCTCAGCATCACCTAGAATGGGAGGCAAGATGTGCAGCGTGGACATGTATAAGATGCTCTTAGGTTGTGCTTGCATTAGATTAGTCAGAGTCCAACCAGAGTTTGTCAAGATACTGGTTATTGGTGCCATTAACAGTGTGGCATTGCCAGCAACATGTTAGGTCAGGAGAATCTGAAGCAACCGTAAGAGATATATGATACAGTCCACCCCCTTGCCCTGTTCACATCAACACATGTGCTCCTGTGGTATCTGGCTACCACGTTACAATAATCTCTCTCTCTCTTTTTTTATTTTTGGTGAGAACAGCATGTTGTCAGCTTCAGTTGATTCCAAGGGTATAATAAATATCATCTCCCTTCTTCACCATCTGTTCTAGAATTCCCTCACCTTCAGTTGCTTGCCTGCTGGAATGGCATGGCTCCTCATCCCTGAGGGTGTGGATCCATAGTTGCCTGGCCTTTGTCAAACTGTAGTTGCTACAATTGATTATCCGCTCGGAATAAAACCACCAAGAGATCCCGTAGTGAATTCCTGAGCTCCTGACACATCCTTTTCGACCCCTATTGTATAGTAGTAATTCTGGATTCCTCATGATAATGAAGATCAGTTACCCCTGACAAGACACTCACTCCTTTCTTACAGACTGACATCATTACTAGATTTCTATTTCAGTGAGACAAAATCACTACCCCTTTCATGGGGTAGAAGTGGCCCATTGTAATTGTCCACTGTCTGCGTTTTGGTTGCCTCAAGGGATGGTGTCATAATGACAGCTCAGATTTGGTCTCTGCTCCTGGGAAACTGGATATTTACCATGGCATCTTGATGAGAGGATGTCCATGCTGTTAGGCCCATCCATCTATATCCGTCTTGATGAAAGGAAATCCATGCTGTTAGGCCCATTCAGTGTCTTTCTTCCTACCATGTGGCCATCTGTTGATTGGCCCATTTCATGAGTCTTGAGGTTGCCACGGAGTCTTGAGGTGCAAACTTTGACATGTATAGGAAGTCATTCTGTTCCCCTAATTGTTGAGATCTTCCTCTGCAGCGAAGACCATAATGAGCATTATGGTGAGACACAAAGATCTGCACACTTTGTGCTCACTTCCACAGATTCACTAACATACATCTTCCCCAGAACTACTCGTCCTAAGTCTTCCAGTGTTTGTTCGTTCGAGGCCCGTTGACAACTAGGCAAGTCATGCAACCACTTACCAGGAGTCTAAGTACCTCAAGCTACATCTCCCTCCCTTAGAATTTGATGACCAAGTGCACTGCTAGCAACTCTGCCCCCTGGGAGTATTTCTCTTCACTGTTGTCCTCTAAAAATACCCCTGCGTGGACTTGTGATGACAGTTGTGTATTCTCAGCAGCAGCAGCATATTATACCAACCCATCCATGAACCAAGCCCAGATTCTTTCCTATTCCAACAATTGGTTGTAGGGAATCTCCCTATGAGGTATAGGTTTGAGGTTTAGGAGAGATAGTGATATAATAAGGATAGGTGAGGGGAAGTTTAAGCTACCTGTTTATGCAATTAACTTGTACCTAGTTGGCCCAATTACTTGGGCCCAATCCCTCATGTACCATTTCCGTAGATTACGTTGCACCTGCTTGAACTTATAACACAGTGGATCAAACAATATCCAGCATATGGTGGGCAGCTCTGGTCACAGAGTCTTTGATATCAGCATTTAGTCCCTCCTCGGGTCTGGTAGAAGGTCAGATATTGATTTTCAAACAGAAAGTCATTCTCCACTGTGTAAGGCATGACTGTACCCTCAAGTTCTAGAAGATTATGTAGCAACTCTCTTACGGGGCTTGCCTGTTCCTCTACCCAGCCTCCTCACTGGCCACTGCTACCTTCCATTTACAGCCAGAGTGGGAGGGCAAGTGGGTCAGCAGCCTCAACCTACTGCAAACCCCTCTCTTGCTTTGGGTCCTCTGTGAAGCTGGCAGCCTTCTGAGTCACCTTATAAGTGGGAGGGAACGGTGTTCCCCATTATCTCATGCTTCTCCAGAACCTAATGAGGCCACCTTAGTGGTTGGAGGCGCAACTCTTTCTTAATGAGAGCAGAGGCAAGATGCAACACTTGTGTTTATCTTAGAGCTATACTGTCCAGTAGAGTAGCAGCTAACCCTGTGTGGCTTTTTAATGTAAATGAATTAAAGTTAAAAACAAACAAACAAACCCCTAAACATTCCCGCTTTCTCTGGCTGCATGTGGTCGATGGCTATTCTATGGGACATACAGACATGGAGACATGACCGTGATGGCAAGGTCTGTCCGACACCACCGCCTTTGAGGCTGTGTCTCTACGTGGCAGGTGAAGATTTGGACACAGGCCTATGTAACGTTAAAGGCCATGCTTTAATACTCTGGCAAGTTGCAGACGGTCTGCGCCTAAGCAGGTGCTTCCCTGCTGTTGTTGTTCAAGGGCGACATGAGCTCTCCAATTAGAATTTTGTGCAGCGAAATTTTGGTTCACGCAAAAATTCTCTTTGCGGGGTGCCTGGGTGGCTCAGTGGGTTAAAGCCTCTGCCTTCGGCTCAGGTCATGATCCCAGGGTCCTGGGATCGAGCCCTGCATCAGACTCTCTGCTCAGCAGGGGAGCCTGCTTCCCCCCCTCTCTCTGCCTGTCTCTCTGCCTGCTTGTAATCTCTGTCTGTCAAATAAATAAGTAGAATCTTTAAAAAAATTTTTTTCTTTGCATTTCAATAAAGGAAAAAGGCATTTGCTTTATCTAAAGGCCAGGTCTGCTGTGGCAGCTCCTCGTATCTCACTTCGTGGGCAACGGCCAACTCAGAAAGCAGTTTTCTTTTCAAAGAAAGTTCTCATACAGCTCAGAAATATTACGCATTTCCACAGCAATAGGGCTGACTAGAATTCTGTGGCAGACAGCAGAATCTGTCTGAATGCTGCGGTTCTGCATTTCCATCTGCGCTCCATGAAAGGCAAGGATCATTGTCCCCACAGAATGCAGCTAAATGGCAGCTGGAGCCTGAATGGACAGGAAAAACACTCTCCTCCCTCTAATAACACCACTTATGGCAGACAGGCGAAGTTCTCTTCTGAATGTGGTAAAGAGATGCTGTTATGATAAGAGTAATTATTATACATTAGTTAAAACCCCATTGAGGGAGCGTTATATTGCTGCTATTTTAGGAGAGGTTTGCTAACCTTCCAAGTTGTAGGGAGAGATTAATTAGTGTCAATGGAAGGATCTCCGAGATAAAAACAAATTAAGCCTCCTCTTCCAGCCTTGCCTGGGTGTCCTTGAGTTGCCGCTTCCTTTGTGACAGAGATAGTATTTGGTCTGATCTATTCTGGTTGGAGAGAAAAGAAGGGGACGCACATTTGCTGAAGGGAATCTGATGTGGCAGACATCATGATACGTACTTTAGAAGAAGAAGGCACCTTTGAACTAGGATTTCCCATTGTTCCCACCCAGCCCACTGGAGAATATTGCTAAATTGAGGCATTTGTGCCCTAGGACTGTGTTTGCGACATAAATTGAATCATCTATTTTGGGAGGCCCCTCCCAGGCCATTCCAGATGATTTACTTCAGTTTCATTCCAATGGGCCAAAGAAAACGGGGGGTTAGGAAAAAAATACACTTTAGTTGTTTTCTTCTTTTAAGTTCTTCTGTGAATGCTGAAGACGTTTGCTTTGGGATTGCTGGCTTGGAGGATAGTTTTAAAATACGGCTGGTCCAATACCTACCTGAAGTAAGTGTAATTCATTTTTATCCCTTGTCTAGTCACTTTGGCTATAATATCTCATCATCCCTCTCATCAAATATTTTGAACTTGTAGCATAGATTTTCTGAGACAAACCTCATTTCATATAGTGCAACTATTGCCAGGCAAG
The DNA here is from genome assembly GCF_020171115.1 of Neogale vison. Lineage (NCBI taxonomy): Eukaryota > Metazoa > Chordata > Mammalia > Carnivora > Mustelidae > Neogale > Neogale vison. The sequence continues at coordinate 56,650,192 of NC_058092.1, forward strand.
GCAAATCACTACATATGTACTTACATGCATTTTGGTTTTTTTAATCTTTGTGAGATTTGTTAGGTAAATAATCTCATGGCCTGTACCTAATTCTAGTTTCAGAAAACGTATGCACCTATCACCCAAATCTTGACCTATTCTGTGGTTTTCAGTTGGTTTTACTAACTGTGTAACTTTAGGCCAATTATGTAGCATCTCTGAGACTGACTATTTTGACCGGAAAAAAAAAGAAAAAAAAGAGAGAGAGAGAGATGATAAGAGTCACCTGGTGAGGTTCCTCTGAGAATCAAATTTGATCCTTTGAGGATCAATTGAGATGATACATAAAAGCATTTGTGACTTCCCTTTCAGAGAAAGATTGGGATAACAGGGACCAGATTTACCCTCCTGGCTGGAACAAGTCAAAACTGGCTAAAATATATGAGGCAATAGTTTTTAAGACACTGGGTGACAGGCAACAAAAGACAGTAATTCTTGAAATGGGAAACAAATGAGGTGAGCCTACAATTGTCCCAGCTTCCTGCCTTTAAACAGTTTCCAGGCAGTGGAGCATGGAGACAAAATACATTTCAGAACAAAGAATATTACACGAATAATAAATGTCACTTCATAATGATAAAGGGGTCATTCCATCAAGAGTACATAACAATCCTAAACACACATGCACCTAAGGACAGAGCTTCAAAATATGTGAGGCAAACACTGACAACTGCAAGGAGAAATAGATCAATCTACAGACAGCTTTATTAAACAGCTTTCAGTTTTGCCTGGGATGAAACATTTGTCAATAATGTGACAGATTAGAAAAGTCAACATGTTTTGCAAGTAATGTTATAGAAAATAACAAATGAAAACGCAAATGAAGAACAGCTCAGCTGCATTTGGGAGCAAGGAGGTTTGGATCTGGGAGCATTAGGAAGCTGTGAAGGGGCTGGATGGGGAGCAGCAGGTGCTTTCTATGGGGAGGTGCTGAGTGTGCCGCAGAGTGCTGGCAAGTGAGGGCGATTGTTTGTGAGATGGCAGGGTGAGGTGTTACGGTAGTGTCCTCAGACTTTCCGTTTTGTGGGGTTGGCTTCCTTCAAATTTGAACCAGATGCTCACTATAACCCTGGATAAACTTTAGATAAAAATCTGAAAGGATTATGTATTGGTCAGAATAAGCTACTGCCCAAAATTCAGTGGTTTAACATAATAAATATTATTTTTCCTTTCATTGACAATGCAATAGCATTCTGCCCAATATAGTCACTCAGGAACAGACTTCTTTTGTCTTGGGTCTGTGTTCCTTCTCTACCTTCCAGATTCTATTTATAGATTTTATTTATTTATTATTTATTTGACAGACAGAGATCACAAGTAGGCAGAGAGGCAGGCAGAGAGAGAGAGGGGGAAGCAGGCTCCCCGCTGAGCAGAGAGTCTGATGCGGGGCTTGATCCCAGGACCCTGGGATCATGACCTGAGCCGAAGGCAGAGGCTTTAACCCACTGAGCCACCCAGGCGCCCCCTCCAGATTCTCTTTAGCTAGTAGATTGGGAAGGAGGACCAGGAATGCATGAAGGAGGCGCATATATATATATATATATATATATATATATATATATATATGGTTTAAAGTGGTTAAATATATTAAGTACATATATTTAATAAGTTTGATTTTATTTACTTAATAAACTTGATCTACTTTTTAAAAAAGATTTTATTTTTTATGTGCCAGAGCAGGGTGTGGGGCAGTGGGGGAGAGAGAGAGAGAGGGACAAACAGACTCTAACCACAGAGCCTGAACTGGGGCTCCGTTCCATGATCCCGAGATCCTGACTCCAGCTGAAATCAAGAGTCAGATGCTGAACCAATGGAGCCACCCAGGCACCTCAAGGAGGCACGCCAAGGTAGCTTCACGTCCCATTGGTAGATAGTCAGGCACATGGACATGGCCTCAACTAACTACAGGATGTTCCCACTACATGCCCAGAAGAAAAGCAGAGCCCTGGTATTTGTAAACACCAGCAATCTCTTTATCAGATGTCCTTATTCCATCTATTTATTGATGCTCCAAGAACAACATCACTTTGTTGGACACAAATCCTAATTCCCAATTTATTTTCTAAGTGAATTCAGTAGTTTTTATTATAGTAAATGCTCATGGAAAAATTTTGAACTGGAGTCAAACGTGAATATTTTCTAACATCATTGGATGGAAATAAAACATTATACAAGGGTATAAAAAGTCTTAATACATCATTACATTTCAGAATGTTAGAAGAGAGCAAGAGTCTTAAAAATCATCTAATTCAATCTTCTATTTTTGCAGCTAAGTAAATTGAGACCAAGAGAAGCTAAATGATGTGTCCAAGTCTACATAAACAAGAAGTAAGAGAGCTGGGGTCCAAACCTAATTGGTGTGGCCCTCATGCTTTAAATTACCAGCAGGAATTTAACACAAGATAAAAAGTCTCCGTGTTATACTTTCATAAGGCACAGTAAACACTTTTGAATTTAGTAAGTCTTTAGATGACATAGTCTCATAAAGGAAGCTCACGTTTATCTTTGGTAGACATTTTGCTATTTCAATTAATGGGATGATAAGGGCCTACCAGAGAAGCACCTGCTGCCCATGGTGGAATGAATCGAGTTGTTATAGCGGTCTGGGTAGGTCTTCTTTAGGAAATAGTCGACCAATTTTCTTGGTTTTCATCATTATAAATTCAGATTAAGTCAGAAATCTGACTTTGAGTTTAGGATAGTTACATTGTCCAGTTCTACACATAGACTTGCTCTGCAATAAGTGTTTTCTTCCTTAATCTGATCCAAGTGCTCTCATTTCCCCCTTCTTTATCATTTGTATACACTGTAATACCTCACTCACTGGGATCTGACACTGGATTCCACATGAATGGATTTTTCAGACAAATGAAGTTTATCCACATTACCAAAACCTAATTATTTTGCATGGAAATCTTTCTGGACTGTGTCATGTACTTATCTATCACCTTAAAAAAAAAAAAAAAAGATTTGATGTCTTGCTTTTAATGTAGAACTAGGTAATCAAGAGCAGGGGTCTGAAGCCCTATAGTTTAAGGCCTGACTCTGACTCTGACTCTTTTAAGATATATGACCTGAGGCATGTTACTTCATTTCTCCATGTCTGAGTATCCTTATTGGTAAAGTGAGAATAATATTAGGACATTCATCTTAAAGTGGTTGTACAGATGAAAAATTGATACATGGAAGACACTTAACCAGTGTCTGCTGTTTAATATGCACTAAGTACGTAGTAGCTCAAGGCATCACAGCCTATACTATGGAGGGGGGAGAGGAAGGGCAGGAATTAATTACTGGAAAATACAAATACATTTTTTAACCTATGATAAGTTATAGGAAGGGAAAGTGCTAAGTGCTATTAGATTGTTAACAGAGGAACCAGATTTAGCCTGGCATTGTATTATAGAACTCTTTACATTTTCGTTTTTCCCACTGATGTATGAATTTTTTGAAAGCAAGAAGCATGTCTTAATCTTCCTTATGTAACTGTCAGTAAGCGCAGAATCTGGTGCATAGCAGGGGCTCGAGACTACTTTGGAAGGAGAGATTAAAGGGAGGAAAGAAAGAAAAATCATGATTCTACAGGTATCACTATGAGAATATAGAGATGTTGGAGGCAAGTATTCCCCAGGGGGTAGAGAATTATGCTCCCTGGTGAACCCCACCCGCAGAGGTGTAGCACCTCCAGCGTGGGGGTCACCATCCCAGTGATTCTGGCCGTCTGCAGCTTAATGAGGATGTATCCATTTATGCAGTAAGGCTCATTCACTTTGTTCAAAGCAATCCCTCAGGTCTTCCCGGAGGACTGGTTTGCTTATTTTAAACAGGATTCTTAGAGTACTGCTGACATGCTTGATAATCAAGGACTCTTGGTTGGGGGCGGTGCTTCTCTGGAGGAAAGGCAGTGAGCCACGTTTGAAGGCAGGCTTTCCTCCTCTCTTGAGAGTTGAGCAGTTGGAAAATAGGCTGCCTTCAGTCTTGCCTGGAATCAAGGGTAAAGGAGAAATACAGGGATTCAGTATCAAAGGGGCTCTGCCATTTTCCCAGCCTGGAGGTGAATGGATTCCATGGATCACCTGCTAAGAGTGAGCCATAGCGGAGAGGGGAGAGGAGCAGGTGGCCAGACTTGCCCCAGGTCACGTAGTGGCCAAGCTTAAGACCTCAGGCCTATATGCTCCCAGTCTCTGACCCTACACCAAACAAATGGGTTTTTGAACAAATTAAATAACTTTTAAAAATCTATAAATAAGGATGCCTGGGTGGCTCAGTTGGTTAAGCATCTGTCTTCAGCTCAGGTCATGATCCCAGACTCCTGGGATCGAGTCCCATATTGGGCTGCTTCTTTCTCGGCCTGCTACTCCCCACTGCTCTCTCTCTCTATGACAGATACATGAAATCTTAAAAAACACCAACCCTATAAATAAATAAAAAGAGAGAAGAGAGACTGAATTGTGTGAACCCCCAATTTCAAATTGTGTTAGCCTGGATGAAAAGTGCAAAGTAGCGAAAAATGACAGTAATACCAGCAAATACTTATATGTTACTTATTATTTGTCGGGCATCATTCTGAGTTTTATATGTATAAGCTTATTTAATTTCTATAACAACCCCATGACCTGGGTTCTATTATTATCCCTATTTTACAGATGAGAAAACTGAAGCATAAGAGGTTAAGCAACTTGCTCCAGGTCCCACGTGTTGTAGACTGAGGAGTTAGGATAAAGCTTTAGTTAAAGGAACACAGGGTCATTATTAAACACCTACTATGTGCCAGGTGCTTTCCATCTTTGTCAGGGTACACTTCTCTGTCCCTTTAAAATGGCCTCATTCTTGCTATGGTAGGGACAGATCTTTCAATGTCATTATAAATCAAAGTTATGCTGAGGAGACAGTCAGGGTCAGCAAGAGAGGCTTGTTTCATTTCTGGAGGCCCGCTTGGAAGGTGCCTGGAATAGGGCCTATCCCAGGTTCAGCCACAAGGAACAGACAGTACCCACAGCTAGGACCCAGAGAAGAGGCTAGAAGAGAAAAAGGAAATAAAGAGGAAATAGAGATCACAAATTCTCTGTGGACTGAAAGACAGCATGTTAGGAATAGTAGCAAAACCATTTGTAGCATCCTCTGGATTCCAAGTGTGTTTGTGATCCAGCTACAAGAAAACCAGGCTCTTTCTGGTAATGGTCGATATTTGCATGCCTTCCCAGGTGCTGTAGAGCTGAAAGGCAAAACCTCATCTTGTCCAAATGTCAAAGTTGCCCGCTGAGCTAAATAGTTTATTCCCATTTATAGAACTAAGTAGGCTGAGATCTTGAGGGCTTACCTGATATCAGACAGCTGGTCTAAGGCAGAGAGGGCCTGAGACCCAGGTCTACAGTTTTAAAATGAAATCGTTTTCCCATACTCCAGATGCTGGTTAACTCTCCAGCCCAGCCAAGAAAGCCTTCGCCTTTCCTTGTAAGTTAGCTGAGCAGGGATACTAGTTGTATGAGTCTATGTTCTGGATCCGTCTGCCACTCAGACCCTCCTCCCAGTGGCTCAGGCCCTGACACTGCCCAGAGTCAGTAAAACCAAGGCCAGGTTGGGACGTCTGAGGAGCCTAAATGATGGGGCTGTGCCAGGCTATGTCAGTGGAGGAGCGCAGGGGTGTCCGTGGGCTCCCAGGGGCCCTTTTCACTACCTGTGTGCTGAGTAACAGACTATCAATAACATCTTGAAACAGAGAGCATCAAACAGCCCACCAACCGGGATGGCCAGAACAGAGAGCATTAGCACATTTCGCTCTTCTAGGAATAAAAGAACTGCAACTGTGTCCTTGAATCTGTTAAACAATGTTAACTAGAGGGAGGGGTCAGGAGAGAGGTCCCTGTGGTGGTTTATGGGCAGGAGATGAGAGAAACCACACAGCTCATTTGCCCGGCACTAATGGATCTGAAGTGAGGAGCCTTGATGCCAAGGGGACTGCTGTCTTGAGATGAGAAGAACTGAGAACAAGGGAAGTCCATTAGTGTCATGTTTGTATTTCTCCTCCTCCGAAGCTAGATTCCAGGCGCTCTCGGAGAAAAGACCAACAATTTCCATCCTCAATAGTTTTGCCTATTAGTGTCAAATTATCCCAGGAGGGAGGAGGAAAAGAAAAAAAAATGCCAGCAGTGTAAACAGAAAATTTGGAAGCTCACTAGAAAGCCTTTCTCCCCTGCCCAGGCCTTAGTAGTTGGACGTCTTAGTAAAAGGATTCCTTGGTAACTGGGGCAGGGACGTGTTCCTTTCCCCTCTCCCCTGGACAGGTTCTCTGCAAGAGATGGCCTCGCCTGCATAGGGCGTGAAGCCAATGCCACTACCTAAGTTGAGCTGTCATGAATTTCACCCAAACAAAATGGTTTTGATCTATAGAAATCAAGAATAAAGAAGTAAAATAGAAATATCTGATATTTGTAAGCACTTACTTTGGGTTTGGTATGGTTTTAATTGCTTTACCAATTCTAACCTGTTTCACTTTTGGAGCGGTGCCGCGAAGGAGAAACTGTTCTCATCTCCTTTTTCAATCAAGAACACGGAGACGCAGTAGGAGTAAGTGTTTCATCATCTATTACCTCTTAACAAACTACTCCCGCACGTAGTGGCCTAGAACAACAATTTGTGACTATTATCTCATGCTTCTTTAGGTCCTGGGTTCGGACAGAGCAGAGCAGAGTCAGCGTGTTCTATTCCAGGAACTCTAAACCACAGTGGGGATGACATGATTGTTGGCAGGTGGGGGGGCGGGAGGGTGGCGCTGCTCAGGTATCACTCTCTCTGCCTTGCCTTGCCACATGGCCAGCTTGAGTTTCCTCATAGCATGGTGGACTAAGGGTAGTCGCATTTCTTGCATGGTGCCCCAGGACTCTGAGAGCACGCATTTTAAGAGACGTGGGCTGAAGCTGCAAGTCTCCTTATGATATAGCCTTAGAACCCCCTGAAGTTGACTTTACCACGGGCAAGTTGTTAAGACCAGCCAAGATTCAAGGAGAAGGGGCTAGGAGGGGCAGCAAGGATTTAGAATCATTTAAAATTTGCTGCAGAAAGTAATCAATCAAGTCCTATAGCCACTAAATTGGAAGATAGCATTTTAATTCAGAAACTCATCCACTACACCAAATTTAGTAATCTGGAAATTGAATTTATGTATCATTAAGACAAATCCAGCGGATGATGGCTATTCTGACATTCATTTATAATTTAGTTGTTTGGAATACAGATTATATTGTCTTCTAAAGATACAATGTTTCTGTTTCTCCCTCTTCCTTAGACGTTTTGTTGAACACCAGCTTTGTGCCAGGCACTGTCCTAGGTGTTAGGTATACAAAACAAACTACTGTCCATACTTTTAAGACTTTTGTGGATTAACATGTACTTAATTACTGTCAGTGGAATTAGCATTGCATGATAGGAACTAATGTGGAAATTGAAGAAGAAACATCTAATTCTACCTTAGGGTTCTGGGAAGGCTTTCCAAAGGAGATGAGATTTGATTATAGCTTGGAGGAGTAAGAGGAGCATGCCAGGTATTATAATCCAAATGTTTACGTCTCCCTAAATCCATATGTTAAATCCCTAACTCACAATGTGGCTTTTGGAGGTACTTGGAGGTAGGGCTTTTCCCAAAGTACGGGAGGCTAGGTAACATCCTAAGAGTGGATTCTTGATCTGAGGTCTGACAGGATTAGTGTCCCTATGAGAAGAGACACCAGAAAGCTCAGTCCCTTTCCCCCTTCCACCCCATGCACCTAGGAAAGACCACGTGAGGACATAATGAGAAGGTGGCCTTATATAAGCCAGGAAGAGAGTCCTCATCAGAAACTGAATTGGGCAGAACTTTGTCTTGGACTTCCCCAAACTGTGAAAGAATACATTTGTGTTAAGTCATTTAGTCTATGGAACTTTGTTATGGCAGCCTGAGCTGATTAAGACACAAGCTAAAAAGAGAAGGAAGAGGGGTGCCTGGGTGGCTCAGTGGGTTAAGCCGCTGCCTTCAGCTCAGGTCATGATCTCGGGGTCCTGGGATCAAGCCCCGCATCGGGCTCTCTGTTCAGGGGGGAGCCTGCTTCCTCCTCTCTCTTTGCCTCTCTCTCTGCCTGCCTCTCTGCCTGCTTGTGATCTCCATCTGTCGAGTAAATAAATAAAATCTTAAAAAAAAAAAAAAAAAAGAGAAGGAAGAGTATTCCAAGGAGAAGCAACAGCATATTTAAGTGAAAGGAGACTTAAAAGGGCATGGCATATTTAGAGAACAGTAGTTCCCCAGGTTTGAAGTATTTGGGGGGAAGCAGTGGGAAATAGACTAGAGAGAGATACCAAATTCTGGGGGCTTTGACCTCCATAAATTGCGAATTAACCAGTCTTGGGGCTGTCTGACTTTCTCCATAAGTGAGGTAAGATTCCATATTCTTCTAACCATTGTGATATAAATTTTCTGTTCTTTGTATTTCAAGGCATTGAAGAATCATCTAGGGTGAATCTTGGCTGCATGTTGTAAGAATCCCAGAATACTCATGATTTAAACAATATAGAATTTTAAGTCTCTCTTGATACAAATGTACCAGTGCTGGCAGTCCAAGGGTAGGCATACCCTCCACAGTGACAAAGGCCTGGCATCTCTCTATCATGTTGTTACCCCATTCTCATTAGATGACTTTTGGATCGTGTTGTAAGAACCAGCTAGCATGTCTACATTCCAACCAGGAAGACAGAAGGAAACAGATCACATATCTTCCCTTTTTATTCCCTTTTTACAGAAACCACATTTGACACTTCTTGTCTGCTGCTGGTCAGAAATTAATCACATGGGAGTACGTATGTGAAAGCTCAAAAGCTTGTCCTTGCTTCAGGAGGTTATGCTTCCAGATAAAATTTACAGGTTAACTAAAGAAGAAGGGTAGAGACAGTGAAGAACACCTACCAGGCTTTCCCATGTAAAGACTTCCTCTGACTCTTCTGATGAAAATGCAGTTGTAGGAAGGGTGGTGAGGGGAAAGGGCAAATGAATTCCCAGAGGGGATTTTGTGGGTAACTGTGGGTAATTCTGGTGCAATCAAACTTTTGCCATGGTTTCTGACATGCTGGAACAAAATGTATTCTCTTCCAGTGTTTCTATGACTGCTTTCCTGGAGCCTTACAGGATTTTCAGGTAGCTATCTTTATAGATAAGGAAGAGAGATAAAATAGAATATTTTTATTAGTGGGATAGATGTTCTTGTTATTTCGTAGTATTTTACAGTCTGTGAAATGCTTCCGGTTCATAGAGCCCACTTGGACAGAAAAGCATAAAAGCGATATTTAAGAGTCATTCTGGTTTAAAGTGGAGGAATTCTGGCTTTGACTTCCTCAGCTGCTGGGGTTTAGACTGTGATACTCAGGTACAACACAACAAGTTCAGATACTTGTAACGGATCCCAGAGAGCTCCTTACTCAGCGCTGGAAGGAGATGATTCAAGGACTGAATTTATACGCGAGGCTGAGAGCCTATACACTGTACAAAAGCAGTACACTAAGATCATTTATTAGCAACAAGAATATGTGCTTATTAATGCAGTTCTGACTGTCACTTTCTGTTCTCCTTCCCCCTGAGGAACTGATGAACATCCTTAAATAGGATGTCACATCTAAGTTACAGAACTTACATTCCTGGGGCTGCCATAAAAAAAAAAAAAAAAAAAAAAAGTACCATAAACCACATGGTTTAAGCAACAGAAATTTAGGGTAGAAGTTTGAAATCAAGGAGTTGGAAGGGTTAGTTCCTCCTGGGGGATGTGAGGGAGAATCTGTTCCAGGTCTCTCCCCTAGCCTCTGGGTGTTTGCCAGCCATCTTTGGCTGGTAGAAGGCATTCCCTCTGTGTCTTCACATCATCTTCCTTCTGTGTGTGCCTGTCTCTGTGTCCAAACGTCCCCTTTTTATAAGGACATCCATTGTATTGGGTCATATAAGCATGCCCTCATGACCTTATGCTAACTTGATTACTTCTGTGAAGACCTTATTTTTAAATAAGGTCACATTCTTAGGTACCATGGGACTGGGAGTTAGTTCCAACCACCTTTTTGTGGGGGAACACAATTCCGTTCATAGCAGGTGGGTGTTGTTGAGGAGATTAGCTTTGATGTTGATACAGTTTAGATTTATCTTCTTCTGGCTTCCTCTGATTTTCCTCTGGTGCCCCACACTCTTAGTTCCCAAGTTACTCTGTGCATATTTGTTAGGGCACTTAGTAGTAATTACTTATGATATTACTCAGAATACACATCGCGTATCAAATTTTATTATCAGTATTGCTAAGGAGACTAGATCCTCCCAAGCCAGCTGCAAAATGCTGGCTGCCTGCCTTTGTGCTGTGGAAATGGTTGCAACGTGTTTCATCTTTGTTTCCCTCATGTCATCTCTACCCTCTGGGGGCCGAGTTTATATATGGTATTTGCCTCCTCTGTTCTCTCCCATCCTCCTACATATACGTTAACTTTCTTCTTTTTTTTTTTTCTTTTCTTTATTTGCTGCAACGTAGGGAAGCTTTTAGTGAGAAAAATTATTTTCTGGCTGGAATCTAATCTCTTTTTCCCCTAAGCCATGGCACCTTCTGGAACACCATTAAATATCCCCTCAGAGCACTCAGGGCACAGTTTCTGGTTACTGCTTTCTTTCTCATAACACAGTATACTCTTATGTGCCTGCCTTATTTTGGAATAGTCAGGGATGTTTCCTGCCACTTACAGTATCCCTTGGACTATCCACAGCCCCTTAATCAGAAGAGTAGTGCTTGGCTGTTCTTTGAGCAAAAGTAGCCACTGGTTGGACCTTCATGGGTTTCTTTGGAGATAACTCTTTTCTTGGAGGCCATAATGACTTGCCAACTCACCCAGACTGGTTCACTTTAGGATTCCATATATATTATACAGTGAGCACTAACCAGACAGGTGGAGAGCAACAGATGCAGTGAGAAAGAATTTGAAGGACTTGTCTGGTCCTCAGAGGGGTCTCAAGTCCTGACAGCTTCTTGTTCCTATTCCACTCACCATAAATCCCGAATATAAACTTTTTCTCTTTTTAAACCAAAAAACTTTTGTCCGTTCTCCCTCCCTCCCTCTCTTTCTCCCTTCTCTCCCTCTATCCTTTGCTATTAATTTGTTCCCCACAATAATCTCTTGAAGCTCAGAGACTTTAAGAAATTTGCCGAACTCTGCACAGCAATTAAATGTTAGAGCTGGGACTTAAACCTGATTGTTCAGTGGCAAATGCCATATGTTTCTACTTTAAAGTACGGTATGTAGCTGTTAGTGTGAATGTGCTTAGAAGCAAGGCACAAGGCTGTGGTCAGGTGCTAGAGGAATGCGACGGTGCTGGACATGGCATAACAATAGCAATTACCAAGGGGCTCCCTTCCTGTTTCTCTCATTAATTTTATTGTATCTTCAGAGCAAATCTGTGGAGTAGAGGCATGATGGGCAACTTTATCTTCAGTTTTAAATGCAGAAATTGAGCTTGTAGGAGTTAATTGACTTGAGGAAGACCACAGAATCAGGAAATAGCAGCGGCAGAGATTAGGACTTTTTACTTTTTAAAAATTTTGTTCTTTAATTTTTTAAAGTAGGCTCCATGCCCAACCCATGGGCTTGATCTCAAGACCCTGAGATTAAGAGTCGCATGCTCTATGGACTGAGCCAGCCAGGTGCCCCAGGACTGCCTTTTTTTTTGTTTTTTTTTTTTTTTTTTTTAAGATTTTATTTATTTATTTGAGAGAGAGACAGTGAGAGAGAGCATGAGCAAGAAGAAGGTCAGAGGGAGAAGCAGACTCCCCATGGAGCTGGGAGCCCGATGCGGGACTCGATCCCAGGACTCCAGGATCATGACCTGAGCGGAAAGCAGTCGTCCAACCAACTGAGCCACTCAGTCGCCCCTCAGGACTGCCTTTTTAATAACCAGCCCTGTGAGGGGCATATTTAATAAGTGTTTTTAAGAAAGAAGAGTATAAGGGAAGGAAGGAAGGAAGAGAAGAGAAGAAGGGAGAATCTCTTTTCATAATTTCAAGCTACGGTCAATAAATGTTATGAGCAAAGACCCAGCTCTTATTATCATTCCTTCAACCTAGACACCACCCAGGCCATGCTTAACTTAACAGTCCCCAAGCTTATTTCTTGTAAGCTCTGTGTTGGGGATACCTAAGGCCTCAATAATTCCGTACTCAGTGAGTCATCCTCTCCTCCATCTGTTTATGTAACAAGTCTAACCACAGCCATTGTTGCTGATTACATGCTGGAAATGACCTAACAATGTTGTATTTAATGATCTCCAATCATTTCCATCTGGTCCGTGGGTGGCTGCATAGTCATTATTCATCAATGAAACTTTGCAAACACAAACACATATGTATGTATATAATAAAACCTCAATAATTTGCACTAATTGGAGGGAAGGCCTATCTGAATTAACAAAAAGTAAGAAATGCTGTTTTATTACTTTCAAGCTCATGATGTAATTAACCACCTAATGAGAATGTGGCATGGTGGAAAGAGCACTGTAATGGGAGTTTTGTGAACTGGATGTTGTTAAGGAGAGAGAGGAGATGAACAGAGCAGATATGTGGGCTAGGTCAGATCAGTGCAACCCTGGAGCTCGGTGGCCACATTTTACCATCTTGGCCTTTAGATCTGTAGGTTTAGAAATGTGAAATTGTTGATATTGCTAGAAATGATCCTTTTAGAGAGGCTAGGAGACACATCCCATACAATAAGTAAATGAATCACGCTAAACAAATTATATATGACCTAGACGTAAAACTAAATGGTAACTTGTTAGTTTTGTTTGAAAGCTGTCTTTCAGGTGGACTGAATATATATGTTGGTACATTGTCTCTCACATGGGAGAGTCCTCATGATAATCCAGTGCTGACTCAGCTTGTGTTCTGTTACAAGTATTAGAAACTACAATTAAAAATAGGTGACATGAATGGGTGGTGGTGGTGAGGGGTTGGTGGTTTTTATGGTTGGAAATCCAAAGCGGAATGAGATCTGGAGTTTGACTTAGGCATTCAGCCATTTTATCTAGTTCTGGTTTTGGGTGTTGTGCCTGTGTGTATAAGTGTGTGTACGTGCTCATGTGCCTTACCTCTGTCTCCCACAGTGCCATATTCATTCTAATGCTGGTTCCTCTTCTGGTAGCCAAATGGATGCATTGGCTTTACATCTGCATACCTCATGTCCCTCAGTGGAGTGGGTCTGAGGAGGGTGAGGGAAGAAGATAAAGGGAGAGAAGGGGAGAAGAAAGGAGAGGAGAGAGGAGGGAAGGGGAGGAGAGGAGGAGAAGGGAAAAGAGGGGAGAGCTAGAGTTTGAGAAGGCAAGGATATTGTCCTAACATATTACTCTCCAGTGTTTAGGAAGCACAGAATCAGAGAACAAAGCATTCCTGGGAGAAAGTAATAGCCAATATCATCCAGCTCATGGCATCCCCTTTCTTGGACAGAGTTGGAGGCAGTGTGGCCAGTTTACTTTTTCTACTTCCCATATATCTCCCTTTCCATTGTCATCTTTCTTTAGGAAGATTAAAATAAAATTCATTAAGCCACAGCTCTTTTCCTACCATCAGTTGTATTCTGTTTACACCTTCCTGAGACTTTATCTCAATTATTTTGCCTAGACTGAAAATATCCATGCTTATTAGGCTCTTAGGATGGTTGACTTGTTCTTGGTTTGTGTAGATTCCAACAGGCCCCCTAGTTAGAGAGGATACTAGTAACAAGTTTGTCGGGGGGTGGGAGACATTAAGTCATTAAGACATTAAGACATTAAGACACTTAGTAATCTTTTAATGTGTGGCAGCCACTGAAATGTGTTCTTAACGTAGCATACATTTCTTACTTCATGTAATCCACAGAAAATATTCATTCCATTTAGAAAGGTTAAAGTTCTGACCCAGTAACCAACAGCTCTGAAATGTGGAGCCATTGCTTCCTCCATGGCCTCTGGTCCTCAGAGAAGTAGAGGTTTTAGCCTCTACTTTTAGCTCTGCTGTTATCTGTGTGTGTGGCCTTGGTTTCTTCACCTGTGAAATGACAGGAGAGGATTGGATGATCTTCAAGATAGTGTCTAATTTTAAGATGTTCTATATTACGTATGGAACTATGGTCTTACATGGTCTGCTTTACCTAATAGGTAAACAAATGCAGTAGTAACTACAATGTGTAATGTGAAAATAAACATGGCAAAGAGACTTGAAAACTCTTTATTCCTTCTTATCGGCTAGATAATACTCTTAAAAATATCCTAAAAAGCCACAGGGTGAGCTCCAGGCCCACTATGATGGAATGTGGGTACCTGAATCAGGACTTGACTTACCCTGGGGATATGCAGGATCTTCCCTCATTAAGGGAAGAGCATCTTGGGGCACCTGGCTGCCTCAGTTGGTACAGCATGCAACTCTTGCTCTCGGGATAAATTCAAGCCTCATGCTGGGTGTAGAGATTGCTTAAAAATAAAATCTTAAAAAAAAATAGTGTCTTCTCTTTCTTTAATGCCTTTTAGATATTTCATGGATGAAAGATCTGAGTAGTCACTAAGCTGAAACACAATTAATGAACTTTTATATATAAAAGTTCATTAATTCATTAATATAAATATATAAGTTCATTTATATATATAAATACAAATACATATATTTGTATTTATACACACACACACACACATATATATATATATATATATATATATCTGGAAAACAAACAAACAGGTGTGAATATTCTCAATAAGAAGGAGACTGAGCAAATTCACCTAGGAGGGATTAGATCTATACTTTTGTAGCAATGGTTGTTACTCTGTTTCTTTTCCTACTATCCTCTACTTCCTCAGTGTCTTCTGAGCCTTCCTCCCCAGGGTGCAGAGTAAACAGAAGATAATTCGAATGTATTCAGGGAAGTTTAAAAAATGCTACTTACATATGTGAACCAATTGGTTTAATTATGAAAATGGTGCTTGATTTGCCTTCTGTGATCAGCCTTTTCTGTTACATAACTGTTAAAGTAGTGCAATGAGCCTCAAAACTTGGAGTCAGGTCGGGGGTGGTGGGAATCTGGTCTGCCACTTGTCAGTTGTGTGACCTTTCTTCTAAGATATTACTGTTGTTTGTTTTCTATCATACGGGTCTTTTTCCTATCCTTAATTTCTCATCATGCTTTTGCTTTCCTCCACCGTCTTGAACATATGGAGTGTATTTATAGAAGCTGTCTTAACATCGTTGTTTATTATTTGTATAATCTGTGGTATTTCTATGTCTGTTTTTATTGACTGATATTCCCCCCTAGGTTTTGGGTCATATTTTCCTGGTTCTTTGAATGCCTGCTAATTTTTTGTTGGGTGGAAGACATTGTGAATTTTATGCTGCTGGGTGCAGACTTTTTTTTTTTCAATCCTTTGAATATTTTTTAGGCTTTTTTTTTTGTGGGAGTACAGTTGAGTTACTTGGAAACAAGTAACTTTTTTGTTGCTTTTAATTTTTCCTAGGCAGGTCCAGAACAGCTTTGAGTGGAGGGCTGATGCAGCCCTCCTACTAAGGTGATATTTTTTGGATAGGCAAATACTAGGAGCTCTTTTCACTGGCTGCAAGGAACAGAAAATATTCCCAATCCTCGGTAGGCTGAGGGAGGTGTTCCTCTCTGATCATTCTCTCCCTGGGCCTACAGTTTCTCTACATCCACATGCTGATTAGTACTCAGCTAAAGATGCAAGGGAACTCCTCTGCATCTCTCTGGAGTTCCTTCTGAGCAGCTCTCTCTCCTCCAGTTCCCTGACTTGGAAATTTTAGCTGCTTTGGCCTCCTGGAACTCCATGCTCTGCGTCCTCAAACCACTGGGTTCTGCTGGGCCTCTCTTCCCTTCGGTATAGTCTGGAAACTCTGCAGATAGTAAGCTGGGGCATCCTAAGACTTACCTCCCGGTTTACCTTTTTGTTGGCGTCAATGCCCTGCTCCGCCGGTTGGGGAGCATCTGAAAACCAGTGTTCCATAGATGGTGTTCAGTTTTTTAGTTCTTTGAGGTGGACAGGTAAATCTAGTCTTGCCATGGCTGGAAACAAGTCTACGTCTTCTGCTTCATGAACCAGAGTCCCACTGCTTACCAGCTGTGTGGACCTCATCGAGTTACCTAACCTCCCAATTCCTTAATTCCCTCAGCCATAAAGTGGAAATTAGAGTGATCTCAGGGTATAGTGTGATTGTGAGAGTTAAGTGAAATAATGCATATGGTGTTCTTAGTATACTGCTCAGCACATAGCAATTACAGTTGATCCTTGAATAAAATGGTTTTGGACTGGGCAGGTCCACTTGTATATGGATTTCTTTCTTTCTTTCTTTTAAGATTTCATTTATTTATTTGAAAGACAAAGATCACAAGTAGGCAGAGAGGCAGACAGAGAGAGAGGAAGGGAAGCAGACTCCCCACTGAGCAGAGAGCCCGATGTGGGGCTTGATCCCAGGATGCTGGGATCATGACCCGAGCGGAAGGCAGAGGCCCTAACCCACTGAGCTATGCAGGCACCCCCTGTGGATTTCTTTTTTTAATAAATAGACATATAGTACTATAAATGTATTTTCTCATCTTTATGATTTTCCTAATGACATTTTCTTTTGTCCAGCTTACTTTATTGAAAGAATATAGTGTTAATATATGTAACATACAGAATATGTGTTAATTGACTGTTAATGTTATAGGTTAATGTTATAGGCTTCGAGTCAACACGAGGCTATTACTGTTATGTTTTCGGGGAGTCTCAAAAGTTATATGTGGATTTTTAACCTCACAGAAGGTTGACCCTAACTCCTGTGTTATTTATTCGTGGGTCAACTGTAGCTATAAAATTCTAGCAATGATGATGATAAAGATGCTCAGAATACATCTGTTTAAGCTCAACTCCAGACCACAAGTTTCCGTACACTGCAAGTTTCATGTCTATAAAATGTCTAGGATCTATTTTTACTGCTGAGTCTGATCTGGGATTTATAAGGTTCTCTCTGCTCTTCAGAGTACCCCTTGGCAAACTCTGGCCCATGGACCAAATCTGGCCCTCTGCCTGCTTTTGTAAATAAAGTTTCATTGGAACACAGCCGCATCCATTTGTGTCTGTACTGCCTGTGGCCGTTCTCGGGCTACAGTGCCAGCATCGAGCCATGGCCGAGACTGCATGGCTCACAAAGCCCAAAATATTTACTATCTTATAGAAAATTTGCCAACCCCTGTCTAGAGGCTGGGTCAGACAAATCCAAAAACCGTTAGCAGATTCCTGCTCTTTCAATCTCCATCTCTGGGGCTAATAACAAATGAAAACCCTTCTGGGGTTTCTAGTGGTGGCTGACTTTTACCAAAAAAATGAAAGTATGTATATAAATCTCCATCTCTGGCTCAGAAGAATGGGAGTAAAGAAAGAGGCTGCATAGATCAGGCCATACAAGGGGCTTCTCTGGAAGAGCTTGGAGTTCATGAGGTTTATCCTAAACCAGGCCTTCTGTGGGCTTTCACTCACCTTGCCTGCTGCTCCTTCTCCATGGCAGATCCCCACTTGTTGCTCCTAGCCACGAATTTCTGGAGGTCTGGGAGTACTGAACTGTCAAAGCCCAAGGAAAAGGGCCCTGTAAAATTTGAGAAATGATGTGGGCTTATACCTTTTGCTTTGTTTCATTAAGAATATTTGTTATTCAGTAAAAGAAAGGACATTTAATCCCTAATGACAGTTCCCATATAGAATAAATTTAGCTTTATGAAAAACTCATGGGAATGTTATTTTTCTCTTTGCACTGTTGTTGATCAGCTACTATTTGGCCAGAGACAGATGCTTGGGAATCATGTCAATGTGTTCCCTCTAGCCCCTGGTCCGCTGCTCTGAGGTTCCAGACCCATGAGTATAGCCTCTGGCTCTGTTTCCTGCACCCCTTAGTTTCAGGGCTGTTTCCCGCACCCCTTAGTTTCAGGGCCTCCTGTATCACCCTCCTGTGCCACTGTGTTCCATCAGTGATACTTATTATACTAGTATCTGTCTTCCTCACTACTTCATGAAGAGTAACTTGATCATTGTCACAGGCCCAGTAGCTTCCACACGGCTTAAGTAGTTATTGAATTGATTTCATTTTAATTTGGGGCTGACTTTCCTTTGGAAACTTTCTCATTAAGTGCTGTCTAGTCAGGTAGCTGTGGCCTTCCTGCTCTATTACACCCTTTCACCTCCTGATTGAGCTCAGAGACTGTTCCCTGACCCATCCCCATGGTGAAGGAGAGTTGAACAAGGGGGAAATCCGGGGGGAGGGGGCATGTATCAAAAATGCCCACCGCATATGGGAAATTTCTTTGAAGTCTCAGGATTTAGCTTGAAAATTTATCTGAATGTTATTTCTATTCAGATATAATATATCAATTTGCTTAGTAGAAGATTTTTTAAAGTTACTTAACATGAAAAGATGCATCTTTAAGAAGATGCAAATCAACACGTTAGGTAAATGCACCAATCACAATGACATACCACTTCACACCATTAGGATGGCCGTTACAAAAACAACAGGGGCTCCTGAGTGGCTCAGTCTGTTGGGTGGGTGTCAGCCTTCAGCTCAGGTCGTGACCCTGGGGTCCTGGGTTCAAGCCCTGCACCAGGCTCATTACTCAGAAGGGAGCCTGCTTCTCCCTCTGCCTACTGCTCCCCCTGCTTATGCTCTCTCTCTCTTTCTGTCAGATAAATAAAATATTAAAAACAACAGCAATAAAATGATAGGGTATAAAATGAAAAAGCCACTATGGACAACAGTATGACAGTTCCTCAAACAATTAAGTGTAGAATTAGCATATGACCTAGCAATTCCTCTTCTGGATATATAACAGAAAGAACCAGAAGCAGGGACTTGAACAGATATTTGCATACAAGTGTTCTCATCATTCACAATAGCCATAAATTGGAAGCAATCCAAACATCCACTGATGAATAAATGGATAAACAAACTATGATCTATCTATACAGTGGAATGGTAGCCTTAAAAAGGAGGGACATTGTGATATATGCTACAACATGAATGAACTCTGATTATGCTAAGTGAAGGAAGGAGTCAGCCAGACAGAAAAAGGCAAATATTGTATGATTTTACTTGGATGAGGTGTCTAGAATAGTCAAGTTCATAGAGACAAAGTAGAATTGTAGTTTTTAGGGGCAGGGTTGGCGGGAGTGGGTGTTTTGATTTAATGGGTATACAGACTTTCCGTTTGGAATGATATGGAGGGTCTGGAGATGGATGGCGGTGGGTGGTTGGACACAGTGGGAATGTACATAATCTTATAGAACTATACATTTAAAATTGGCTATAATGATTGATTTTATATGTATTTTTACCACACACAAAAAAAGACAAGTGACAACAGTAATAAAAGTTCATTTTAGAAAGTTGAGAAATGACAAGGGGGTAGACACTGGATATAAATACTAAGAGTTTCATATATGTTGATTTTATCATTTTCTGAGTGGGTACACTTTTTTTTTAAAGATTTTATTTATTTATTTGACAGAGAGAGATCACAAGTAGGCAGAGAGGCAGGCAGAGAGAGAGAGGAGGAAGCAGGCTCCCTGCCGAGCAGAGAGCCTGATGCGGCACTCGATCCCAGGACCCTGAGATCATGACCTGAGCCAAAGGCAGGGGCTTAACCCACTAAGCCACCCAGGCGCCCGTGGGTACACATTTTTAATGACTGTGGAACCATGCTGTTTTGTATTTTTATAATCAGGCATGAGAATTAACGTTATCGAATCCCTATATGTGTCACTTTCCTTACTCTATTTAATTTCATTCTCACAAAAACACTGGAAAATAAAAGGTTTTGTATCTCCATTTTGTAGGTAAGGACATTGATAAAACTTTCCTAGGTTTGGATAAATGGCAAGAACAGGATTTGATACAAGTCTGTGTGTTCACAAAGTCCCTATTCTTTGCAGGATTCTGTATGGCCTGTAGCCCAGAGAGACAGGACAAGGATTTCAGAGACCTGGTTTATGCTCAGTTTACAAAGGGGGAAACTGAGGACTGGAGAAATTAAAGTGTGACTTTACAGATCCAAATCCCACATTTTCTCAAGTATTTCATGAGGCATGAGATGTGGTTTCTGAGGGAGGCAGCATCAGACCCTTCAGAGGGTGCCTTGGAGTTTGCCTGGGTCACCTGTAGCTCTTCACAAGAGCATCTGTCATGCAGTCGGTGGGCTGGAGATGTCATTTGGTTCTTGGAATGCTGGTTGCTCTTCCAGTCTTGAGGCAAATCAAAGCGTCTCAGTTGCAGAAAAGCACTGGAGACTTTTGCTTTCCCTTCTCCTTTTATAGCCTGATAAGACTCCATTTCAAAGACTCGGCTGCTGCCAGGCTGGAATGTTCTGTTTGTTTTGGTCCTGAGTCCTGGAGGCAAGTCCTTCCTGGAGATGGAGGCGGAGCGAGGGAGTGGCCAAGCAACCATGTGGCAATCCTGCCGGCTAGTGGCGACACAAAGTATGGGCCCAAGCTGAGGATACTGCAGCCTGGGGACTAACTACCGGGGGATACTCGGAGTCAGAGGGCATGGGTTTTACCACCTTGATTTACACATGATGGGAGGGCAGGGTGCCTAGAAAGGAGAAGTGATGTGTCCAAGGTGTTGACAGAATTGGGATTGGAATTGGGATTCCCAGTTTGCCTGAGACATTTATTAAGCATGTTTGGCAATGATGACAAACAGGCTACAGTGTGCAACATATTTTCTGTTTCTCACAGCACTTCTCCAAAGAAGGTACTTTTTATGCCTATTTTATTGATCATAAGCTTAGGCCAGAGAGGTGACTTGTTCAAGGCTATTTGGTAGTGAAATTAAGGTCCGTTAACAATAACTTGGGTTTGCTGCAGCCAAACTCATAATACCTTATGTAGGTGCAAATTATTTTAGTCCCTGTCACAGTTTCTTTCAAATACTAGATAGAAAATAAGTGTTTTTGTTTTTTATAAACACATACAGAAAAAAGAACAACTATTTCTTTGGCCCTAACTAAAACCCGTGTAAGGTATAAGTTGAAACAACAACAAAACAACAACAACAAAAGCGGTCATGGAGGAAGTGGACTTGAGGCTGGATCTTAAGAACTGATAGGCTTTCAGAAGGCAAGTGATCTGATAATAAAAGCCATCCGGGAAGAGTGAACTGCATGAGAAAAAGGATGAGGACAGTTTGGGAAACAGCAAATAATCCATTTTTGGCTAGAATTAGAAGGTAAGTCTGTAATTTGGGGAACCATGAGGTATATGAGCTAGTTTGGGACCTGATTACAAAGGGCTTGGAAGGGGAATTTGGCTTTTTTCCTTGAGCAAGTCAAAGTGAAGGAAAGTTTTGGTGAATAGGAGCATGGCATGAGTGAAGCCTCACTTCAGGAAGATCTTTTTGATGGCTGCGTATGGGGCAGATAATAAAGAGGCATACTCCTGAAAGAGAAGCATTAGGAAAGGAAGGGATAGGCAATATGTCCTATGTAGAAGGGTGTTGAGAGGTGTGTGTGTCTTGGGAGAGAGAGGGCCAGGGCATGGCTAGCCTGTTGGTTACAGAATAATAAAAATAGCCAAGTTTTTTTTTTTTTTAATATGGCTTATGGGCTGTGTATATAAAATTGACAAAAATGTCAGCTGCCTGTATAAAATTATTATTAAAAAAATTTAGATGTGGGAATGCTGTTGGAAATTTGGGGGGAAAATTAACTGCCCCCCATGCCCACCCCAAGCTACACTTTAGCCCTGCTACTGACTGCTATTGATCACCTACAGGGGAGGTCAGTCTTTGGACTGCTTTAATCTTCTTTCTTTAGAGCTGTGATCCAATATAGTTTTCTGGGATTTGACCAACTCTGGTTCTTGAAGCTTAGGGTTACAAGGGGGTGAGGAGAGATTCTGGAGTTTCCTGGGGATACTAATTTATGGGAAAGTAATATACTGACTGTACAGATCTTGGACAGTGTCTGGGGTGAGGTGGGGATCTCTATAAATAGAATTCTATGTGCCAAAGCTGGGCACTTTGCAAAATCTCCTTCTTGTAATCTTCATAAAAGCTTTACAGAGTTATTCTTATCCTCCTGCTTAAAGATGAGGAAACCAAGACTCAAAACGGGAGAGGTTAATTTTCCTGATAGCACCACTACGTGGAAGGGCTGAGATTGAACTCAAGTCTGGTGCGCTCCAAATCAGGTACCCTTTCTGCTCTGAGAGATGGGGCATAAGGGCAGGGGGTGGGGAGGAGATGAAGATAAATCCAGTTTTTAAAAATTGAATAAGATTAAAAGAACAGGAGCAAAGCAGGAGGATGAATTGGTTTGTTGAAGAAGAACTCAGTTTGGGACATGTTGATCTCCTGTGCATATGGGTATCAAGTGCATAGTTGCTCATACAACAATGGGATTTGGAGGGTGTGGTGTGAGAAGTAGATTTGGGAGTTATCCAAGGATATATTGAGGGGCAGGGCCCAGAACAATCTTTCTTTCTCAATCTTTTGATGGATCCAAAGATACTCCATATCCTTCTGTCCATCTATCTGGTCAACAACTTGGAAGAGTTCATTTGTGTTCATTGTGCAACTGACATAGTGAAAAGTAAGCCGCTTTTCCCTGGCTTTGGGCCAGCCAGAGTCAAAGAGTATGCCCATTTTAATTCATAAAGACTGTGCAAGGTACAGTGTACATAAGCAGTGGGATGCGGAAGAGAGAAGGAGAGAATGAATTTCTAATTTATTTGCCTAGGGAGAGTGACTTTAAAGATGTGCCCCCAAAGAACTGATATCTACTAGTAGTGTCCCTATCTAGTGTCCCTATTGCCTGCTAGAGGCAATCTAGCACTACCAAAGTAAGGCATATTTTTTCTAGAGATTTCTCAGGCATTTAAAAACATAAAAGGTATATGCCCTTACCATTCCCCACTCCATGAATGTTGTTCTGTCCCCTGCTTTTGTCTCATAGCCGTTTCTTTTGGAGGTTTTTTTCACATCTGCACAACTAGAACCACTTCCTTATTTTTAGGGACTACATAGCGCTTCAGTGTTCACTGTATATACCATAATTTAATAAGAAAACTGTTTATCTGGTACAATTAATACTGCAGTGGATATTCTTATATTGGCACATAATCCCACTGTAAGTTGAGGAAGATCTATAATTACAGTCTATCTGGAATTGTATTCTAAGTGAATACCATGCTCTAGCAGAAGGGAAGTAAGGAAAGGGTCAGAAAGGAAAGGAAGAGGAGAAGAAGAAGAAGAAGAAGAAGAAAGGGAAGGAAGGAGTTCAAGTTAATGAATGGACCCAGTATTTGATTATATACCTGTAGTCGTGGGCAGGGTAGAGTGTGGATGGGTATGTGTGTCGGGGTCATGGAGTTAGAATTGGATAAATTCTGAACTCTTCTTAGTGGTCTCACTTATTGTGGTAGTATTGGAGAAGAAATTCTGAAATTATTTTAGATGTATTATTAGACTCAAAATTGAATAAATATGATATTGGGAACTAAGAATCTCTTCATGGAAGAAGGGACATACAAATGCGGAATATGGAGAAACGAAAAACACTTATGGGTATGAATTATAATTGGAAGTGTCAATGCAGACCCTTGATTTCTAAAAAAAAAGAAATTGTGTATGTATGTGCATCTCTATATGCCTGTGTATTTTTAATAAATTTATGTATATATGCATATTTGTATGCACGTGAATGCATAAGCTTCCTAGCTCTGGTTGAAAAGCCAAGAAGCAAAGGCATACGTATTATTTAAATCTTGATTTCTTTTTTTTCTCCCTAAGATTTTACTCATTTATTGAAGAGAAAGCACAAGCAGAGGGAATGGCAAGCAGAGGGAGAAGGAGAAGCAGGTTCCCCATTGAGCAGGGAGTCAGAGGTGAGGTTCTGTCCCAGGACCTTGGGATCAAAAGGCAGACTCTTAACCAACCGAGCCACCCAGACACCAGAAATCTAGGTTTCTAATACCATCCCCTACCAAAAGGAAGCGGAGCTCCTTAGGAAAATGGCTGATTGCAGAATTGGAGCA
This sequence comes from Neogale vison, assembly GCF_020171115.1. Lineage (NCBI taxonomy): Eukaryota > Metazoa > Chordata > Mammalia > Carnivora > Mustelidae > Neogale > Neogale vison. The sequence goes on from NC_058092.1 coordinate 56,674,298, forward strand.
GAGTAGGTGCAAGGTAGACCTGGAACATCTTATTATACCAGAGAGTAAGGGAACTCTACTAAAAAAAGTTACAAGAATGCAGGAGCTAGGTTTGAAGGGCTCCTACTTGGCTAAAGCCGGGACAATTTAAACAACAAAATAATCAAGTACAGTAATGAATTCTAAACTAGTGAAAAGCATAGAAATTCATGAGTCCATACTGATGACAGAAAAATGGGGGAGAAAGAAGGGCTCTTACTTATAGTAGAATGCAAGGACTGACTATTCTGTGGTGAGAAAATCATAAATTTTACAATCATCATAGTGAAGATTGAATTAGGCAAGCATCATCAACAGATGCTAAATCTAGAGGGAGATTTTGCTTGGGAGCATGATATTTACATTTTTTTTAGTGTCTTCTTACAGATTTCTTAGTAGTCATGAGGAGGAATTTAAAAAGCAGTAAGTACATAGCAGAGAAGTCAGACAGTACCTTGACTGGGTATCCAAAGTATTTCTAGTGAGGGACAGACAGAAGTTATTGGGCTCCAATTATGAGACCCTCGGAAGGACATAACATAACCTATGCATATGCTGCCTGAGACCAAATTGAGTCACACACATGGATGCATCAGACAATCCTAAAATGCGAAAAGTAAAGGGAAGTGGGACTCTATTCTGCAAAAATGTTAATGTCTTGAAAAACAATGACAGACTGTGAAACTATTCCAGACTAACAGGCTGAGGAGACATAACTAAATACAGCAATTGACTGTGGACTGGATCCTTGATTGGAAGGGGAAATGCTGTCAAGGACATGAGTAGGTCAGCTGATAATATTGGAATTTGGACAGAATATATAATTGATTTCTGGATACACTATCCCTATTCTTAGGAAACACACACTGAATTATTTCAGGGTAAAGAATCATGATGTAGAGGTGCCTGAGTGGCTCAGTCATTAGGCGTTTGCTTTCAGCTCAGGTCATGATTCTCCGGTCCTGGGATGGAGCCCCACATTGGGCTCCCTGCTTGCGGGAAGCCTGCTTCTCTGTTTCCCACTCTCCCTGCTTGTGTTCCCTCTCTCATTGTGTTTCTCTCTGTCAAATAAATAAAATAAAAAAAAAATCTAAAAAAAAACCCAATTATGTGCAACCATGTGTAACAGAGGAAAATGTTAGCAATGGGCAGATGTGGATAACGAAGATATGGGTATTGATTTGTACTATTTTTATTTTTGCAACTTTTTATAAACTTGAAATTACTTCCAAGTAAAAAGTCAGTTTATAAATGGCATATTTTACAAAAGTGTTAAAAATAACAGAAGAGGATCTAGAACAAGTATTATCTAACAGGTGGGACAAACGGGTGGATGCAAATTATTATGGCAGTTAGACAAAGCCTCCTATACAAAATTTGCTTGATTTATTAAGTAGACAAATGGGAAACAAGCTTGTGGCATTGTGCAATAGTCACTTAAAGACACAGCCTAACTGTCTTCTTGTCATCGTCCATCTGTTTCTAATGCCACAGGAAAAGTTATAAATATTTCAAAAGGAATCAATTTGAAAAAAAAAAAACCCACAATTCAAAAGTTCTCATTCTTAGAACCAAATAACACTGTGTATCCAATCCGTTATAATGTGGCATTTATTTGGCAAAGAGAAATAAGATTAATTCAGAGAAACAACAAAACTAATTTCTTAGCAAGTCTAATGGAATCTGCTTTCAACTAAGAAGTACCTAAGAAATTCACAACTAGCTGTCTTATTAAACAGGAAGTGTAATTAATATTTACTGTCACAGGGTGAACGTTCTCCAGCTGCTGTTAGCGTGGGCATTGTGTCTTTGGCATAGTACCCTTTCCCCCTTTCAGTTGTGCGTTGTTTATTTTGAGCACTTTCATCATTTCGGACACCTGTTGTGTGCTTCTCACCTGTCTCTGATGCCTATGGCCGCTTATTCCAGCCCCAGGCACTGAGCACCCAGCTGTGCAGGAACTAGGTAGGGCCAGTTCCACAGAATGATCTGACATCATTCTGTCTTCTGCCCTTTCTGTGTATCTCTCACTTCTCTAGTCACTGACATGAGACAGTGAAAACATGCTCAGTGTCCACAAACATGAAACTCTGACATACAGAGGGTATTAATACCCCACTGGGTGAGACTTTGACAATGAAAGATCGAGCCCGTCTACATAGACAGTTCTATGAAGCAGCCTCTCTATAAGGCCTTTTGGCGGAAGGTCCCATAAGATCTAGGAATCAGTTGTGTTTAATAGCAAGAGGAGACCTGTGCAGAAATGCATTTTCTTGGATTGGCTCTCATTTCCCGCCCCCACCCCCCGCCTCTTCCTTTTCCCTCATTCTTGCTCCCTGGGACTGCATTCTGTGATAGAGTGGCAGCACGTAAGCTTTGCCTCAAGGTCCTAATTTCTGGCGAACCCGGGTTATTAGTTGCTCAATGAATATTGAAAAGTATGGGAAAATCAGAAGTCCTTGGTTTGTATTTTTATTTTGAGGCTTAGCACCCTCTAGTGGAAACTATTTTTCATTTTCAATCATACTGAGACAGCCCCCAAAAGGGTTTTATATGTGTGTGTATGTGTGTGTGTGTATGTGTTTGTATGTGTGTGCCATTTAGCATTTCCAGATAGAAATGATTCTGGCTGATACCACAGGAAATAAAGAAACTGCCCTTCCTCTTGCCTTTGTCTATTTCAGGTGCCAGAGTCCTTACATACTTCTGTTGCTATCTAGAGGAATACTTATAAAATGGAAAAAAATTTTATACTTATATATAAGGAGTACTTATAAAATGGAAAAGTAAGACTGATCGAACCCATATTATGTAATGTGATTTAAATATAAATAGAAAAAAAATCAACTCTGGTTAGGTCATAGCAAAATATCTGATGGACCTTCCAGAGAATCTTCATTTAAAAAATGGAGTTTCTTGGATGTATCTTATGTTGCTTTTGCCCCACACAGTCTGTGTTCTGTCTCAAGCCAGTTGTTACTGCAAGTCTTGACCTCTGCCAGTGCTCAGAGCTGATTTTAAGTACCCCTTGTTTATCAGTTTAGGTTTTCTTAAATGTTCATCACATCCTGCCCATTATTAGTCTTCAAAAGTCATGTTCACCTGTAAGAGATAAATAGTTATCTTTTGTTTCCACTACCCATGTCCACTATTTGTTTTTTGTGTGGCAAAAGTGCCCAATTTTGTTTGGGGATATATAACCCTCCTCCACTTTCCACCATGAACTTCTTCTTGAAGATGACTTAGCAGGTTCCGATGAGCATATGTCACCATTTTAGCAGTAGTGATTGGTTCAGGGTTGGTCTATGCCTAAATTAAGACCATAAAGGATAAAGATATTTGATGTTGAAGGTTTTTGTTCATCTTTTTTTTTTTTTTAAAGATTTTATTTATTTATTTGACAGAGAGAAATCACAAGTAGTCGGAGAGGCAGGCAGAGAGAGAGAGAGAGGGAAGCAGGCTCCCTGCTGAGCAGAGAGCCTGATGCGGGACTCGATCCCAGGACCCTGAGATCATGACCTGAGCCGAAGGCAGCGGCTTAACCCACTGAGCCACCCAGGTGCCCTGTTCATCTTTTTGGAAAGAGAATTTCGTGTTGCACTGAAAGAGGTCTTGTGATGATGTGCACTTGAACCTCCCAAGAACCACCATGCAAAGTTTGAAAGGTAGCCAATCCAGAGGAAGCAGAATTAAGAGATGGATCCTCATGTTACCAGTGAATTCTTAAATGAGGCCACTGGTGAACCCAGCCTTACTTACAGATTTTACAATTACATGAGCCACTTTCTCTTCTTGTTTAAGTTAGATCGACTTGAGCTTTTTCATCTCTCTCAAGTAAAGATTCCTAATTGGTAAACAGTTTAATTCTGATCTCAAGGTCTTGCCCTCCAACTTGATTCCCTTTTGTTATTCATGATTTTAGTGAATGCCATTATCATTCATCTAGCGGGGCCAGCTAGAAAAATGAGTCATCTTGACACATTTTTTCTTTCTTCAGCTCCGTATCTGGTCCACCAGTAAGTTTTGCATATTTTGCCCTGTAAATATTTCTCGAATCCATCTACTTTTCTTTGTCCAAGATAGCCTCATCGTTCACCTAAGCTGCTAAGACAAAACAAAACAAAATGAAATAAAACAACGCAAAAAAAAAAATGGAACAAATAAATAAAACCTCTTAAATATCTCTGGCTACCCCATGCTTCCTCCAGTCTGTTCTCCATTCTTCACCCAGAGGGATTTTTTTGATCTTATCATCCTCTTCCCATCCCAATCTTCTGATTAAAACACTACTGTCACTCTCAGGATAATGAAACTTAAATGAGAAGGTCTGTCTCACCTACCGTTCTAGTCTAACCTCAAACCCTATCTCAGTCACTCAGAGCCTCTCTGTCTGTGTTGATTGTTCTGCCTGTCTGTGCTTCGCTCCCCTTTTCAGATCTTAACTTTGAGCTACTTCTTCAAATAAACCTTCCCTGGCCTCTTCAGTTAGGGTCAATAGTACTGTTATAGCCTCTCGTATCACTGTGTGCTTGATTTGAGGTCTGTCCTCAGTTAGGGGTGATTTCTTTTTCTTGTTCACATTTAAAATTTTTTAACAAGAGGGAAATGCTAAGACAGAAACCAGTGGGAAAAAAATTATATACATCCTTTTGTCAACTATTCAAAAGCAATGTGCAAACTATACTTAGACTATTGCTTACAGTGCCATTTGTCAGAAAGTGGTCCTGATCCCAGAAAAGGTGTTCATAGGACAGGTATGTGGTTGAATGGTGAGAGGAGACAGTGAGTGAGAAGAAGTGAATGGGTCAAAGGATCTATGTAGAGCAGATGGACCAGGCCTGCTAGTTCTTTTTTGAAACTGGCTGCATGAAAAGAAGTTGTGACTGGTCTTACTACCCTGTTTGGAGCAGAATCTTTATAGTTTCACTCTCATGTCCAAGTTTGAAGCCCAATCCATCATCTTATATTCGATTTCATAGATCTTGTGGCAGCTAATGGTGTATGTTGCTCTGTCTTCCTTGATGTGAGAATATGCTGCAAAGAAAATAGTTAGCTGACAGTCCCAGATACTATACTGTTGGGATCCATTGGTGTGTCCATGTCAAGGAGGCTACATACTCTTTGGACTGCTCCAAGCCAATAACAACATGGCAGAAGTGCTATAGCTGGGCCATTCCTGCCTACCACTCACATGATAAGTTCTTTATTGAGTTTTAATCTAGGCATTTTGGAGTGGATACAGGGAGAGCCAAGAAAGTCAAGTAAAACTGATGTCTTAAGTGGCTGCCACATACATCTTGCAAATCAGTTATAGTGCCCACTTTATTGAGTTATTAGGATTAAATAAGATAATACATATAGTGTGTTTAGAATGGTGCCCGGGCACAGTAAACAATCAGTAATATTAACTATTATTTTGCATGGATGAAAAATTTAGCTAAAAATAAAAACATTTTTATTACATAAAATAAAAATCTTACAATGCGTATTTCTTCTTTTCCAACAAAAATGAGAATTTGTAAGACACACCCATTTTGTTCAGAATGGTAAAACAAAGCATTATGTTGTATTTATAATAGCAAAAACATGAAATTCTGATTTACTGGGAAATCTTTGTTCATTTATAGCTGGAGATGTGATAAAATGACATGTATGACCTTTTATAATAGCAGGGGTAGAATCCAAAGGAGAGGGCACCGTGGTAAACCTCCTTCAGTATATCTGCTTTCTTCTATTAAATTAAATTAAATTAATTATTTTTTTAGAGAGAGAGAGGGAGGGGGTAGAAGCAGAGGGATAATCGTAAACAGGTTTCACACTCAGTGCAGAACCCGATGTGGGGCTTGATCTCACGACTCTGAGATCATGACCTGAGCTGAAATCAGGAGCCTGTCACTTAGCTGACTGAGTCACCCAGGTGCCCCAATGCCATCTGAATGCCATCTGCTTTCTAATGTTGTACTTCCTTTGGGATTTCTTCTCAGCCTGTACATCAAGGTATCTCTCGCTCAGAAGTGAATGACTTTCTCTGTGCGAAGAGAAAGTGTTTGCCACACGCAGTGCCTTCTGAAAGAGTTATTTTCACTGTGTCTGTTAAGATCCATATGGCCGTGTGTATTCTGTTTAGCAGTCTGTTTGTTGCCTTAACCACTCGGCCACTTTGTCCACCACAAGTATGTGTTTTGAATTGGGCCACTGGAACTCACTGGGTTGTATTTCCCAGGCTTTAACAGTATCACTGTGCTCATGTGCTAGAGCACTTTGTTCCTCAATTATCATATTGATGTGAGTTTAAAAATGAGTGATCATTAAAATATTTTAGTGTAGTTTCATTTCTTGAATGCTGCCAGCATTTGTACTTCTAGATAAGGGGTTAGCAAATTGTGGCCCACCAGCTGTTTTTGTAAGTAAAGTTTTATTGGAACACAGCCATGCTGATTTGTGCATTGTCAATGGCTGTTTTTGCACTTCACTGGCAAAAGGTTGGCAGTTGCATTACAAACCGTATGACCCTCAAGTGTAAAATATTTACTGTCCTCTTGTGTTCTTCCATGTGATTATTTCTGCAGAAGGATGTTTGCAACTAGGACATATAAGATGAACTTCTCACACTTTCTCTTAGGGGCAGATCTTTGGCTACTTCTCACAAGGAGGGAGGGAGGGTATAATTATTTTCTAGAATGTTTTAGGTGGGTTATATCAGCAGGCAGAATGTGGGACAATTAATGCTGCTGCCAGAAAACCTATCATTCCCCTGTCCAGTGGCTCTACTTCAGGTTTATCCTTAAGCATGTGGCCTTTAGGACCAGCTCCCCACTTCTTTGGGGATTACATTAATACAACTCTATTGATCTGAATGAGAAGGGAGAGAGGGATTTTCCCTTTCATCTGTATTTTGCCATAGATTGGCAGTCTTTCCTCTCAGCTTTGGAACTCAGCAATTACCCATGCTCTTTTAATATTAATAATCTGCCTAGCAGGGGGCAGCTTTTGAAGTCACCTGAATTTTGCAGTTGATATAGCTCATATTCCCTTCAGAGTTTCCCCACCAATTGATTGATTATGGCAGACTGTCTCCTTCATGTGTCTTATCTTCTACTTCATAGTTTCTTTTTGTCTCTCTGAGCAGTGGTTTGTAAATTTTTGTTTTAATCTCTTATCTTCCAGTTCACTAAATCTCTCCACCACTGAGTCTAATCTGCTGCTTTTTGATTTTGATTTTTTTTTTCTATTTCTAGAATGTGTATATAGTTCTATTTAAAATCTCATTGGCCAGTTCTAAAAGTCTCTTGTGTCTTTGCAATATTTTCAATGCTCATTTGTAAACATATTTAATATTTTGATTATTTTAACACCTAGTCTTTATTGTCTTACTCTATTTATTCTGCCTGCTAACTTTGTTTTTTTTTAACGATTTTATTTATTTACTTGACAGATAGAGATCACAAGTAGGCAGAGAGGCAGGCAGAGAGAGAGAGGGAGGAAGGAGGCTCCCTGCTGAGCAGAGAGCCCGATTTGGGGCTCGATCCCAGGACCCTGGGATCATAACCCGAGCTGAAGGCAGAGGCTTTAACCCACTAAGCTACCCAGGTGCCCCTGCCTGCTAACTTTTATTCATCATAGTTTGTTTCCTTCTTGGTTCAATAATTTTTTTAAAAAAGATTTTATTTATTTATTTGACAGACAGAGATCACAAGTAGGCAGAGAGGCAGGTAGAGAGAGGGGGAAGCAGGCTCCCTGCTGAGCAGAGAGCCAGATGTGGGACTTGATCCCAGGACCCTGAGATCATGACCCGAGCCAAAGGCAGAAGCTTAACCCACTGAGCCACCCTGGTGCCCCTGGTTCAATAATTTTTTATTATGAACTTATATATTTTAGAATTATATCTCTGGGAATTTTCTTTTCATCTGTGCCTAAAATTAATTTCTCTAGAGTAGATTTAATTTTCCTCCCAGGTTTCTGAGAACACTATCAACCGAGGGTCAAATTACTATTGGCTTGGGGTTTTCAAATACAAGGGTAATGTAGATTTTGGCTCTTAAACCATGAGAATGTAGGTTTTGTAAGAAATTCCCAGGGGAGACATTTCTTTTTACATTAAGCTAAGGCTGAGAAAGGCACATGTCACCGTGAGTCTTTCTATAGGGAGAGGTTGTTGCTAGTTCACTAATTGAGATTGAGCGTACTGTCCTTTGGTGGCCTTGACTTTATGGAAGGGTCTCTGAGTCAACCTCCCACTGTACTTGGGCTTCTGACTGTGTCTCCTGCATGGTGACAGAAGCCCGTTAAAATTCAGATTTTTAGGCGACCAGGAATCAGCAAGTACCTCCAAGGAAAAGATTGGCGCTTGCACCAACTTAATTTTTTGTGCGTTATTGGACTCCTTTGAGTAATTCGTTTCTTCCTAACAGCTTACTAACACATTCAAAATTTTTTAGCATTAAGATTTTTTTCTTAGCATTTTCTGGTGTGTTGAATGAAAACACTCATATAGCCATATTGCCAGAAATGTCCATTCATTTAAAAAGACTCTTTTTATCTATTCTTGTATGCTTATGTCTTCCATCCCCATATTTCTTGCATTTCCCCTTATTCCTCAATTTTCTCATTCTCATCTTCATTCAAGTTCAAATCATCTACACCTTATGTTTGGACTATTGGAAGGGCCTCCAGTATGGACCTCCTTACTCATTTTCTAGTTTATCCTGCATGTGACAGCCATAAGTTTACTTGGATAAATGAAACTTAAAATAGTAAGCAATGGCATTTTGTATCAGCATCTTGGAAAAAAACAGAAAACATCAGCAATCCAGAGAAAGGATACATTTTTACAGGTTTCCTGTAAGTAAATAAACACACATGACAATCAGATGAGCAAAGCAGGTCCAAGAGACTGTCTCTGGGATCAAAGAGAAGGAGAGAGCAAAGCTGACTAGATAGAGGAATGGGATGCTGAATGGTTTTACAGAAAATGTGGTCCCTCAATCAAGTCTTGAATTTGTTACTATCCAGAAGAAAAGAGGTTAAGAGAAAGTATTCTGGGAATAGAAACAATATGTGCAGACACCACTGCCTGTGGCTTGTCTATAGATGAGAAAGCTGAATCAGAAATAAAACAGAGGACATCTCAGTGGTAGAAGAGGTAGCTGGAATTTGGATTGCTGTTGTGCAGAAACATGTAACAAGACACCTCTCCAATTCTTTCCTGTATTTTATCATGGCTCACCAACCCAGTAGGTTGGCAGGAAAGTGGTCTTATGTTCTAGACTGCTTGAAGTTGCGTTAGCTCTAATCCATGCCATATCTGAGATTTAAATTTTCTCCACGGCATTTTTCCAAATGGGTTTGGAGTCTCTTCTTTAATGTTTTTATGAGCAGATTGTGTGTGTGGGTGGGGGTGGTTGTTTAGACCAGACTCAGGAGTCAGACTGCTTGCATTCAAATCCTAGCTCACTGTGTGGTAGACCCTGGCCAGACCTGCTCAAGTGGGCACTCTGGCCAAGCAAGAACCGAACTATGGAAATAATTAGATAACAATGGCTCAACCAAAAATTATGAAGCTGGAGTCTTGACACAAAGGTCTAAATGATGTGGCTCCCTCCAGCCCAGAAAGGAATAAAGGGCAAGTGCAGTATTGTAGGTTCTTCTAGCCTGGAAGATCTAGGTAGCTTGCTGAAATGACCTTACTTTCGGCATGGTTCCTTCAGAAAAAATGTCACTAGAGAGATTTATCTCCTTCCCAACCTGCTCTTATGTGTATTCTTATTGTTATTATTATTATTTTACATTGCTTAGGAAAACTAACCTGATCTCACTCAAAGTTCTCAGTTTTGCCAGTCTGAATGCAGACAAACTATCATTTTGCTCATCTGTGAAAGGGGACTGATTTAAGGATTAAATGAGATAATGGTAGCAAAGTCCTTGACAGGGCCTGCCTCACAGGAAGTAGGAGTGAAAGTTGGTGTTATTACCAAGTGACTGTCTCAGAGAGTTACTTGTTCTGTTGGTGCACTGCTTTCTTACCCTGAAGCAGAGGGTCATACCTACACACTCTGCCTCTTGGATTTCATCCCAAACTTAGGTAGAATCAGCCAAATACTTCCTTCTTGGCTATTCTCTTTTCATGTTAAAATCATTTAGCTCGTCTACCCCATCTTAGCTCAGGGACCTCTATCTTTCCATCTGATTACACCAAAAATCTTGGCGTCATATCGACTCCTCTCTTTTTCTGATATCCGAGGCTCAATCTGTTGCATCTCCCTCCTGCACCTTATCCAAACTACTGTAATGTCTCTCCTGGCTTATTGCAGTAGCCTACTGACTGGTCTCCCTATTTCTGTCCTTATCCCCATTTAACTTCTACTCAATGCAGCAACCAAAATAATCTGATAAAATAAAAATTGGTTCAATCTGTTACTCCTTTCTTCAGACCCTTAAATAACTTTCCATCTCATTCAGAGTAAATGACAAAGTTCTCTTAATATGAGCTAGGAGGCCTTATATAATTTTTTAAAAAGATTTTATTTATTTATTTGAGAGAGAGAGAATGAGAGCGAGAGAATGAGAAGGGGGAGGGTCAGAGGGAGAAGCAGACTCCCCGTCGAGCAGTGAGCCCAATACGGGACTCGATTCTGGGACTCCAGGATCACGACCCGAGCGGAAGGCAGTCGCCTAACCAACTGAGCCACCCAGGTGTCCCAAGAGGCCCTGTATAATTTGAATGCTTTTATCTCTTATCTCATTGTCTCCTACTCTCCTTCCTCACCCCTGTATACACTGATTTCCCCAAATTGGTAATTTGCGCTATGGTGTTTTCTGAGCCCAAATGCATGAATTTACATTATCTATATACAAATATCTTTTGTGGTTGTGGCTTTCCTTTTCTTTTCTTTCCTCAATTATTATTATTATTATTTTTTAAAGTAGGCTCCACACCCAGTGTGGGGCTTAAACTCATGACCCTGAGATCAAGAGTCACATGCTCTACTGACTGAGCCAGCCGGGTACCCCTAGATGTGGTTTTTCAACATCATCTCAAATTTTGGTGCTCTCATCCGACTAATGACCATTGCAAGGGCATGTTGTGTTTACATTTGATCGATATGTCAGTTATGTCCTCACTCATGTGAGCCATAATAAAAATTTTGAGTAAATCAGATCAGAGAACAAAGACCTTTCACTTACCACTAGAGGCATTTATTTATTTAAATTTAAAATTTTTATTTAAGTTCAATTTAGTTAACATATAGTGTATTATTTGTTTCAGGGATAGAATTTAGTGATTCATCAGTTGCATGTAACACCCAGGTCTCATTCCATCAAATGCCCTCCTTAATGTCCATCACCCACTTACCTCATTCCTCCACTCACCTCCCTCCCTGCAATGCTCAGTTTGTTCCCTATAGTTAAGAGTCTCATATGGTTTGCCTCTATCCCTGTTTTTATCTTATTTTATTTTTCCTTCCCTGCCCCTATGTTCATCTTCCTAAGTTCTACATATGAATGAAATCATATGGTATTTGTCTTTTTCTGACTGGCTTATTTTGCTTAGCAAGGTACTCTCTAGTTCCATCCACGTCATTGCAGATGGCAAGATGTCATTCTTTTTGGTGGCTGAGTGATATTACATTGTATATACCATGAGAGGCTTTTAGATGACATTACCAAGACTACTCATCCAGTTGCAAATACATGTATCTCTTCATCTTATATTTCTCAAACTTGTTCCTTAGCAAGATGAGGAGATGCAGAAAAGGTAAATGTATTTCTGAAGACCACGTGGCTTATAAGCACCAGATGTGAATCTAGACTGTTGGTCCAAGGTCTTTCCAAATATTGAGTAATACTTCTAGTGTTTTTGTATTTTCTACCACACCAAACACAGTATGTTACAAGTCCTCAATAAACATATGTTTATTGTTGGTTAATATATCTTTCCTTGGCCTTCATGCAAAGTAAGGCCTTCATTGAGACCCGTGGCTTTCAACTGGGGGCAATTTTGCCTCCAGAGGACATTTCCCAATATTTGGAGATAATTTTTAACTGTCACGAATGGGAAATGCTACTAGCATCTACTGGGTAGAGGTCAGAGATACTGCTAAACATCCTACAGTACACAGAACAGCCTCGTACAACAAAGAATTATCTGGTACAAAATGTGCTGAGATTCAGAAACCCTGATTTAGAACATAGCTTATTGATTTATAAGCAGTTAAGATAAGGTCTAAAAGTGCACTGAAGCAAGCTGATTATTTTTTCTCTCTGGTGTCCTTGTTAATGGACCCAGCTTTTAAATAAAACAAAAGAGCATTTGAGCTGGAAAAAAAAAAAAAAACACAGATAAAACCTTGCAGCCCAGCTCCTTTTAGTACCTGAGGTCTTTGTACGTGTACTGAGAGGTGATAACCAAGCAGCCGCCACCTTCTCAGCTGGAATAAAGAAAGTTGTACTCATTACATATTCATGTTTGCAATGGCATTCTTTGCTTAAGAGATTCAGGGCACATCATTAATTAAAGCAATGAATTCCCCAGAAACAACACTAATTAAATCTCAAAATCAAAACAGAATAAAAAGGCAGACCTCATTTTTCCATCCCATCTGAGCAACTGAGAAAAACCATACAGTTTCGCGAGGCTGAGTGGAGAATGGTGGTAGGATTTATCATGAAGGCAGACCAGCCACCTTCACTTAACACTTTCTCTCCTTTCTTGCTGCTGGTTCCAAATGTGAGCCATAGGCAGAGCTGACAAAAACCAAATTGCTAGCTGGTAGTGGGAGGACCAGCATTTATATGGTTTTTATCTTCCCTGAAGAAGCAGTGGGATTCTGGAACAGCAGGGGAGTCAGAGATCTGCTCTGTTAACTTAGACCATCTTGGCCCTCTGCTTTCCTACTCCATATCTGATATTTGGACCACCTCATTGTTTAACTCCTACATATTTACTGATTACTTTCATGTCTCTATTTCTCATTCTAGGAACTGCTGAATGCTCTGCGTGCCTCGTCTTTTTAAAATTCTTCAACAGCCCTATATACCCTTATTCACATTTTCTAGATGATGAAATTAGGGTTTAGAGAAACAATTTGTCCATGATCACCTGTACAGTTAAGTGTAAAACCTTTCTTTTTTCCCCTCTTCTTTCTCAATTCCATTGTTTGGTTTCGCTTCCCACTGTTTCTCATCTGGGCCATTGTCCCAGTTTCCTAAACTAGACTCCCTGGTCTTGCTTTCTTGCTTGCCATCCTCCACTCCACAGTCAGAATGATCTTTCTAAAGTGCAGATCCTAATGGGGCGCCTGGGTGGCTCAGTGAGTTGAGCGTCCTGCTCTGGATTTCGGCTCAGTCAGGATCTCTGGGTTGTGAGATCAAGCCCCACGTTGAGCCCTGTGTCAGGCTATGTGCACTCAGCACAGAGTCTGCTTGGGATTCCTTCTCTCCTTCTCCCTACCCCTACTTGTGCTCTTGTACTCTTTCTCTAAATAAATAAATTCTTTTTAAAAAAAATTTATTTATTTATTTGACAGAGAGAGAGAGATCACAAATAGGCAGGGGTGTGTGGGGGGGAAGCAGGCTCCCTGCTCGGTGGGGCTCGATCCCAGGACCCTGAGATCATGACCCGATCCCAAGGCAGAGGCTTAACCCTCTGTACCACCCAGGCGCCCCTAAATAAATAAATTCTTAAGCAGACATGATAAGGACCACTGCCTGCTATTAGCCTAACTAAATTATTTATGGTTCCCTAAATTAATCAGATTCAATGTCTTTGTACATGTTGTTTATCTGATCGTTTCCTTAAAAATCCAGCTGAAAAGATAAGCGATGTTGGGTAAAAAGGTAGTCTTACCCTTCTTTAAATAGAGACCATGTTACTTGCTTTATTAACATCTGTTCAAACAAAAAGAGAAGGGTAAACTTTCTGAGTAATCAATCCCAACATGTTTGTAAAATAATTTCCCATCAACAATATTAAAAGCTTGCTTAGTTTGTGTTGATTTCATTAGGCCTGACCATCTTACCATTGGACAATGATGAAGTTCATCACTTTTCTCTTTTCGTTGTGTCTGAAAGGCCAAAAATGTAATTTTAAAGGGTATGTGCTGTGGTGAGTGCCGTGAAGTTTGTAAACCTGGTGGTTCACAGACCTGTACCCCTGGGGATAAAAATACATTTTATGTTTATAAAAAAATAAAAAATTAAAAAAAAAAAGAAAAAAAATGTTCTGCAGGCACCCCAAGCATAGTTCATTGATCTTTTTTACCCTGAAAGTTGGACCCAGTTGCGGGGCACACATGTCCATGGGTGCTCCAGTTGGCTCCTTTCTCAGTCCCTTTACACTTTGACTCATTTGGTCCAGTCTTAAAGGAGGTGCTGCGTTCAGGGAAGTACAATCCTGGATCTGTTTTACTTGCTTTTCTAGAAGGACATAAATGGGACTGGAGATTATATCCAACGACAACTCGTGAGAATCCCTGGCTACCTCCCGTAGCACCCAGGAACTTTTCCCTATGTATGCCATTCTATCTCTACACTCTTTCTCAGTCTCCTCCCACTCTTCCTCTCCGCCCACCTGCTCCATGATTTTGCAGCTGTCTCTGCTCTCCTCCAGATAACCACCCAGTCAGCTTTTGTATTTTCTACACCTCCCACATTCCGGAGACTCCATTACATGAAATCTAAGTGTGAGTCTAGCGATACCATGACAGCAGAGGGAGAGCAGACCAAGTGGGCAAAATCAGGTCACTTATACTTCACTAATTTAGCCCCATCAAAAGTACAATTTTTTTTTTTTTTTTTTTTGGTAGGATAGGGTCCATACTTCTATTTGTAATTATAATTCAGGTGGTGCAAGGAACCTTAGGGTCAGATGGTCTACTTTTAAAATTCTGTAAGGTGAGGAAACAACAGAAGCCGAATAGATGTGTCTTGGTCTGGTCACACCGTTTGTGAAAGCCATGGTTAAGCCAGACCTTCTGAGTCGGCGTCAGGATATCTTCTAGTGTTCTGTGCTGTTTCAACTCCTCACTTAGTGCTAAGCACATGCCTCTTGTGAGGTATGAATGAGGTGAATGTGAGAACAAACTAAAAGAGGTGTGATTTAGTTATTACACTTAAAGTCAAGGATCCGTCTCCCAACCACACCACGAGTGAGGAAGAACCAGAGGGAGTAGCAAAATAAGGTTTGTCTGCCAGCCTGCTTATGCTGTTCTAGTTATATTTTGTTACAGATTACCTGGGGGTCTAGTATTCTATTTCAGCAATATAATGAACTTTTAAGGGGCACCTGGGTGGCTCAGTGGGTTAAAGCCTCTGCCTTCAGCTCAGGTCATGATCTCAGGGTCCTGGGATCGAGCCTTGCATTGGGCTCTCTGCTTGGCGGGGAGCCTGCTTCTTCCCTCTCTTTCTGCCTGCCTCTCTGCCTACTTGTGATCTCTCTCTCTCTCTCTCTCTATCATAAATAAATAAAAAATATTAAAAAAAAGAAGGTGAATACATCTTACCCCACCCCAAATGGCTTTTTAAATTTTCTATTGTCTATGCTTTAATTGTAATAAAAATAGTAACAAGAATACTAATAGCTACCATTACCGGTTGCATTCTATGTGTCAAGCCTCCCACTAAATACTTATATTCTTTCACTTAGTTTAATCTTCAGAATAACTATGAGATGCCAGTGTGTGTGTGTGTGTGTGTGTGTGTGTGTGTGTATGTGTGTGTGTGTACTCTACAAATTAGGAAACCAAGGTTCAGAGGAACAAGATAGTTTATTGTCACTCCTTAAGCAGTAGAGTCAAAGTGTGAACCCAAGTCTTCTGATCTCCAAGAACCTATGGTTTTATTCGCTGCCATATAAGTCAGAAGGTGACAGCTCCTATCTCATTCTCCATTGTCCTATACAAGGCTCATTCTTTCATTCAAGAAACTTTTATAACTATGCACTGGTACCAGTGATAGGAATACAAAGTTGAACAAAATACTTTTCTGCCTTCAAGGAGACTGTACTCCAGTGGGGAAAACAGATAATTGCAAATCAAGGATTGTGTTGTAAGAGATTGTTTTCCTAGAGGCATAAATGTGATACCTGGGGCACCATAGGGGACATCACACCCAGCTGGAGTGGGGATGGTCAGGGAATGCTTGCAGGATGGCCGGGCATTAAAGTTGACTGTTTAAGCAGGAACAGATGTCAGTCAGAGGAACTGTGTATGTGGGGAGGTGAAAGATAATGAACTCAAGGAACGTGAGTAATTCAGGTAGACTAGAGGGAAGGGACCATGTGGATGGGAGGGAGGCTGTCTGGGGCCAGGTTCTTCAGGGCGTCTGGGCCATGTTGAGTGGTTTGGAATTGATCCTCTGTGCTGTGGGAAGCCACTGCTGGATTTTTATCAGTGTAATGGGAATAGTCAGAGATGGTTTGGGGCAGGCACTTGTATTGGATGGGATGTGGAGGATGGAAAGGCAAGGTGGGGCACTGGATGGGGACATGAGAGATGGTGGGCAGGGGTGCTGGAGTGGAAGCTGCTATAATCCAGATACAGAAAGAGAAGAGCAGATCGAAAAATGGAAAGGAGCAAACAGGTGCCCAAGATTAGAAGCACATCTTCGGCTGCCCCAGGTATGTGTGTGTGATGGGGAGGGGTGTACGGAGGGGGTCTCACTAGATGTCAGAAGTTATTTGTTCTGTTGGCATTTGACCTGCCCCTTGCTTAGTGTCCCTGTGCTGCATATGCTGGCTGCTGGAAAGAAGGAAAAAGGCCAAATGTGAGATGAATCACAAAGAACTATGACCAAGAAAGAGACAACCAAGGGACTAGAGGGAGGACAAGAAGGAAGAGGTGTTATCTCTTTCTTTTCACCTTAACACCTTGAAACCCCTTCCCTCTGCCTTGTCTCTTACTCTTTTTCTGCCTCTGGGACTTCACACACAGTGCATCATGGCTAAAGGTCTTAGGACGGCATAGAGCTAAACACACACAACGGAAACTACAGCACCAATTAACTCTAGAATATGGTCCTTGCTAAGCTGGGACCTTTCCTAGAAGAACTGCTTCATGGCTCACACACACTGTGTGGGGGGAGGGCCGAATTCAGGGGAACTCAGTTTTCCTTCTACAATATTCCTTGAAAAAGCCTAAGAACTGCTTAAGAAGATTATCTATGTTTTCCCATTGATAGGTTGCTCTGAGTTTGAACCCAGGCCTGTAAAGTTGCTGTGATGCTAATGACCTTTTGTTTATAATAGATCTAAAAGAAGATTCTCCAATTATGCAATCCTCATTGCCAGAAAGCTTTCGGGTGGCCTTGTGAGCAAAATGAAAAAAAAATAGCATGTAAATTCACATCCATTTTCCAATGTAAATGGCCATTTTATTAAAAATGGAGTCTATAACAGGGTAATCATAATTTAAATTAATGAGTCCTCAAATAATACTTATTATTGCCAATTATTTTTTCATATAATATAAAATCTCTGGGTTCATAAATAACATTCTTTCCCTATTCAGGAAAAGCCGTGCTCAGCAATGTGTTATTCATGACTTAATTATTCTATAGATGCTTCATTCATATGCATGCAGATATATCTGGCAGCATTGCATTTTAATGAAGATGCTGAAAGGCAGCAGGCTATAATTTTTAACAGAGAATTCTGTCAGGATTGAACAATAGCAGCTCCTGGAGAGGACTAGGAAATAGCAGAGCCCAGAAAGAAAATTAAAAACCCATTTAAATATTTTAATTATAATCTTCATTAGTGAAATTTTGAAATCCTTTTGCATATCCAGAGCTTCTGTGTTTAGGAGCTATTTTTGCTGGAGGAGAGTAATTCTGAGGAAGGGGAGTATTTTCAGGATTGCCTGGGTTGAGGTACAGGCCCTCCCTAGGGAACACAGGAATAGGGCCTTCTACTCCTGTGCCCTCCATCTTCCTAGCCTGACTTCTTTTTATTGAAGTAGTGGGTTCAAAATGACTAGTTAGGTCAGCCTCACAAGGTACAATGAGAGTAAGAAGCGGTAAGGGGGAAGATTCATTTCAGGGTTTTATTTTTGTGGGTTTATTTTTTTTTTCTTGTGTGTGTGTGTGTGCTGCGTACACACGTATGAGGTGTAGGATTTTAGTACTGGCTGGACGACCTCAAATGTCTGTCCCTTGACACTCCAGAAAGCTCAGGCTGACTAGAAGCAATAAAGACCGATTTTGACTATAGAGATTGTCATAGTTCTGTTATAGCTTCTCTCTTTCTTATCTTCCCAGAGATGGAGAACTTTCAGAGAAATGCTAGAATTGTCAGAAGCACATGGAATCAGCTAAGTAAATTGTGAAACAGGCCATAATGATACTTGTTCTGTTATAGAATAAAAGCCAAATAGAAATGTATCTCTACTGTCTTTAGAGATTTGAGGGGAGCTATGACTATGCAAGTGCCAGGATATTGGGGCATTTAGGAAGGTGTGCCTTTTTCTGGAAGGATGAGGAATAAGCAGTTCATGCACTACCCTGGGTTTTCTCGTGCTCAGTTGAAACTGCTCTTATTTTGTTCACCAGTGTTCTTTGTGTCGTCAAACCCAGCGTACGCTTTACTGTGTTCCTCTAAATCTGCCTCTCAGTAGAATTGAACACAGATGGCAACTTCCTTTCTTTCTTCAAACATGCTTCTCTCATGACTCTCGAGACGCCATACACATATGCCTTTCAGACTTCTTGTCTTTTCCTTCCTTGCTTTTTAATTTTTAAATGTTGACCTTCCTCTGATAAATAGAATTTTAAATTTTTACGTACCTGAATTTTCAGTCTTTTCCTGTAAGGAATTCCTTAACCCAGATTCATGAAGTACTTCTAAAACGTTATATAAATGTTTAAAGATTTCTATTTGTTTGTCATATTTTTAGCAGAGATCCAGTTTTTTTTTTCTCCTTTATGTATGATCATTTGTCCTAGAATTACTCATTAAATAGACCCCCCTTCACAAATGATCTGAAAAGTTATCTCTATCATAGATCAAAATTTATAAAATTGTATTCAAAATTTATAAAAATGTATTAATTAATTAATTACATGACAAGTTACCTCAAATGTTGTGATTTAAAACAACACCATTTATTATCTCACCATTCTGTAGATCAGAATCCAGTTCAGCCGGGTTTTCTTAAATGTTGAAGCTGAAACCAAGGTGTTGGCTGGACTGGGCTCTTATCTGTGGAATAATTTGCCTTCAAGCTTACTCAAGTAGTTGGCAGAATTCAGTTCCTTGTGGCTACAATACTGATATCCCCAGTTCTCTGACCATGAACCTGGAAGTACTCTTAGCAGGTCAAGGCCACTTAAAAACATTCCTTGGCATGTGGTCCCCTCCATCTTGAAAGCCAGCAATTGCATGTCAGATTCTCCTTGTGTTTCCAGTCTCTGAGTTCTTCTTCTCCCACCAGCCAGAGAAAATTCTCTGTTTTTAAGGGGCTCATTTGATTAGATTAGGTTTACTCAGATAATCTCCATTTTCCCACATAATACAACATAATCATATAAGAAGAATATTTTCTCATATTTGACCGCAGTCAAGGGGGAGAATATGATATAAGCATAAGGATCATTGGAAGTCATACTTGGAATTTCGCCTACTGCAATCCGTGGGCTTTCTGACTTTTATCATAGGCTTATTCTTACCAAGTTCTGTTAAGAATCCCTGTGTTGGGGGCGCCTGGGTGGCTCAGTCGGTTGGGTGTCCAACTCTTGATTTTGGCAGAGGTCATTATCTTGGGGTCATGGGATTGAGCCCATGTCTGTGATTTTCTCTCTCTTCTCCCTCTGCACCCCTGCCCTCACATTCTCTTTTTCTCTCAAAAGAAAAGAAAAAAGAGAATCCTCTGATATTTTAATGAAATTCCATTGGATCTATAAAGCTTTCTTTTTGATATTAATTTTTTATTTAAAGACATTATATCTCTCCTTATTAATAATTTTGCCCATAAATTTTGCATATCTTTTCATTTTTCATGTGTCGTAATGAAATGTTACAATGACCTCTGACCCAAAGCAAAATTTTTGACTTGAGGTAGGACTTCTGGAATGATTGAGTAAGGAGATAGGCCAGTTGTCTCCCCAAAAAGCAAATACAAAACCAGACAAATCTGTCAAAAACAACCATTTTAGCATTTTGAAAATTGACCAAAGGCATCCATGTGAGAGGTAATTATTCAAGAAAAACCCTAAGCAGCAGTGAGAATGGTGGGAGTCTGTGGCATTTTATCCTGGGGCTTCTACCATTCCACATTCCAGCTCTGCTGTTCAGTAATTTTTTACCAGGACATGGCAGGCTGTGAGGACTGGCAGCCTCTTTACCAGAGGGGACTGGTTTGCTTTGGAGTGGAGCACAGATACCCAAGGATATTGTCATAAATGATAGGCAACTCTAGAAATGATAGCAAACAATTTAAGAAGGCCAATATTGCAGCTAGCCTGCGGTCACAATTCTGCTTGGGTAAGCAGACTGACAGACCAGTCAGAAAAATTCAAAGGGAAATCCACAGATTGAGATAGTGATAGCGGGACTTGATACCCCTTCACCAACCCCTGGTGATTTGGAAGACTATATGGATATGCTCCCAGCTGTCCTCACACTGAGGAAAGATCAGACAGGGCTCTGGCTATCTCTTTGCCTCTGATGAATGTGAAGCCTTGCATATGCAGAAGGAGGAAGCTTCCTGAACTTTGGGAACACTCCTTAAATACACACATCTCCGTTGGCAAAGACTGGGAGCCTTACAAGATGTTTAAATAAAACCTCTGATCAGTTGTTGGCTGACCAGGAAGCTGTGCTGACCCCTATGGTGCCAGGCTTAAAAATAAAACAAAAATAAGTTTTATAAAAAACCCGAGCAGACATCGGTTGCTGCATGCTGCTGGGAAGACAGACGCTACAGAGTTAATCCAGGCAAGTCATTAAACAAAAAAATTCAGCAACAACAACTAACCCTGGAGGGCATATGAATCCAGAGTTGCTGTAATATACTTGTAAAAACTTCCAATTTAAAAAATTATATGCCAAAAAAAAAAAAAAAAGAGAAGAAAAACAAAAAAGCTAAACCCAGGAAAGTGTGACCATACACAGGAAGAAAAATGAAGGGGTTCGGGGAGGAGTCAAGATGGCGGAGAAGTAGCAGGCTGAGACTACCTCAGCTAGCAGGAGATCAGCTAGAGAGCTTATCTAAAGATTGCAAACACCTGCAAATCCATCGGCAGATCGAAGAGAAGAAGAACAGCAATTCTAGAAACAGAAAAACAACCACTTTCTGAAAGGTAGGACTGGCGGAGAAGTGAATCCAAAGCGACGGGAAGAGAGACCCCGGGGGGGAGGGGCCGGCTCCCGGCAAGCGGCGGAGCAACGGAGCACAAAATCAGGACTTTTAAAAGTCTGTTCCGCTGAGGGACATCGCTCCGGAGGCTAAACCGGGGCGAAGCCCACACGGGGTCGGCGTGACCTCAGGTCCCGCGGGGTCACAGAAGGATCAGGGGTGTCTGAGTGTCACAGAGCTTGCGGTTATTGGAACGGGAAAGCCGGCTGCAGAGACAGAGCCGACAGTAAGCTCGCAGCTCGGAGTTGCCTTGAACCGGTCGCAAGCTTGGTGAGCTCGGAGCGCGGCCGGAGGTTAGGCAGACGCGAGTTACCAGGAGCAGTTCGCTGAGGGCGCACAGGGGAGCAGGGCCCTGGGCTCTCGGCTCCTCCGGGCCGGAGACCAGGAGGCCGCCATTTGTATTCCCGTCCTCCGGAACTCTACGGAAAGCGCTCAGGGAACAAAAGCTCCTGAAAGCAAAGCCGAGCAGATCACTCAGCCCCGGCCCCTGGTAAGGGCGGTGTAATTCCGCCTGGGGCAAAGACACTTGAGAATCACTACACCAGGCCCCTCCCCCAGAAGATCAACAAGAAATCCAGGCAAGACCAAGTTCACCTACCAAGGAGTGCAGTTTCAATACCAAGGAGAGAGCAGCAGAATTCCAGAGGAGGAGAAAACAAACCACGGAACTCATGGCTTTCTGCCGGTGATTTTTTAGTCTTGCAGTTAATTTATTTTTTTTTCTTTTTCATTTTTTTTCTCTTCTTCTGCTAAAATTTTTTATAATTTTACCCTTTTCTTTTTTAACGTTTTTTAACTAGATTATCTAATATATATATATTTTGCTTTTTTATACTTTTCTTTATTCATTTTCTTTTTTTAATTCTTTTTTTTTCTTTCTTTCTTTTTGAACCTCTTTTTATCCCCAAATCAGAAGAGATCCTAATCTCTTCAATCTTTTTTTTCTTAACTCTTTTTTAAATTCTTGATTGAATTTTTAATTCAATCTCTTTTTTTAAATTCTTTTTTTCTTTTTTTCTTTCTTTCTTTTTGAACCTCTTTTTATCCCCAAATCAGAAGAGATCCCAAACGGAAGAGATTGGGAGATCCCAATCAGAAGAGATTGGGAGATCCCAATCAAAGGAGATCCCAATCAGAGGAGATCCCTCACCCAATCGTGAGGGGCGAGAAATCCCCCCACATGATTTGGGATCTCTTCTGATTTGGTTAAAGCATATTTTCCTGGGATTGTTGCCACCCTTTTAGTATTTTACTTGCTCCCTCATATACTCTTAGCTGGACAAAATGACAAGGCGGAAAAATTCACAACAAAAAAAAGAACAAGAGGCAGTACCGAAGGCTAGGGACCTAATCAATACAGACATTGGTAATATGTCAGATCTAGAGTTCAAAATGACAATTCTCAAGGTTATAGCCGGGCTTGAAAAAGGCATGGAAGATATTAGAGAAACCCTCTCCAGAGATATAAAAGCACTTTCTGGAGAAATAAAAGAACTAAAATCTAACCAAGTTGAAATCAAAAAGGCTATTAATGAAGTTCAATCAAAAATGGAGGCTCTCACTGCTAGGATAAATGAGGCAGAAGAAAGAATTAGCGATATAGAAGACCAAATGACAGAGAATAAAGAAGCTGAGCAAAAGAGGGACAAACAGCTACTGGACCATGAGGGGAGAATTCGAGAGATAAGTGACACCATAAGACGAAACAACATTAGAATCATTGGGATTCCAGAAGAAGAAGAAAGAGAGAGGGGAGCAGAAGGTATACTGGAGAGAATTATTGGGGAGAATTTCCCCAATATGGCAAAGGGAACGAGCATCAAAATTCAGGAGGTTCAGAGAACGCCCCTCAAAATCAATAAGAATAGGCCCACACCCCGTCACCTAATAGTAAAACTTACAAGCCTTAGTGACAAAGAGAAAATCTTGAAAGCAGCCCGGGAAAAGAAGTCTGTAACATACAATGGTAAAAGTATTAGATTGGCAGCTGACTTATCCACAGAGACCTGGCAGGCCAGAAAGAGCTGGCATGACATTTTCAGAGCACTAAACGAGAAAAACATGCAGCCAAGAATACTATATCCAGCTAGGCTATCATTGAAAATAGAAGGAGAGATTAAAAGCTTCCAGGACAAACAAAAACTGAAAGAATTTGCAAACACCAAACCAGCTCTACAGGAAATACTGAAAGGGGTCCTCTAAGCAAAGAGAGAGCCTACAAGTGGTAGATCAGAAAGGAACAGAGACAATATACAGTAACAGTCACCTTACAGGCAATACAATGGCACTAAAATCATATCTCTCAATAGTTACCCTGAATGTTAATGGGCTAAATGCCCCAATCAAAAGACACAGGGTATCAGAATGGATAAAAAAACAAAACCCATCTATATGTTGCCTCCAAGAAACTCATTTTAAACCCGAAGACACCTCCAGACTTAAAGTGAGGGGGTGGAAAAGAATTTACCATGCTAATGGACATCAGAAAAAAGCAGGAGTGGCAATCCTTATATCAGATCAATTAGATTTTAAGCCAAAGACTATAATAAGAGATGAGGAAGGACACTATATCATACTCAAAGGGTCTGTCCAACAAGAAGATCTAACAATTTTAAATATCTATGCCCCCAACGTGGGCGCAGCCAACTATATAAACCAATTAATAACAAAATCAAAGAAACACATCAACAATAATACAATAATAGTAGGGGACTTTAACACTCCCCTCACTGAAATGGACAGATCATCCAAGCAAAAGATCAACAGGGAAATAAAGGCCTTAAATGATACACTGGATGAGATGGACATCACAGATATATTCAGAACATTTCATCCCAAAGCAACAGAATACACATTCTTCTCTAGTGCACATGGAACATTCTCCAGAATAGATCACATCCTCGGTCCTAAATCAGGACTCAACCGGTATCAAAAGATTGGGATCATTCCCTGCATATTTTCAGACCACAATGCTCTGAAGCTAGAACTCAACCACAAGAGGAAGTTTGGAAAGAACACAAATACATGGAGACTAAACAGCATCCTTCTAAAGAATGAATGGGTCAACCGGGAAATTAAAGAAGAATTGAAAAAAATCATGGAAACAAATGATAATGAAAATACAACGGTTCAAAATCTGTGGGACACAACAAAGGCAGTCCTGAGAGGAAAATATATAGCGGTACAAGCTTTTCTCAAGAAACAAGAAAGGTCTCAGGTACACAACCTAACCCTACACCTAAAGGAGCTGGAGAAAGAACAAGAAAGAAACCCTAAGCCCAGCAGGAGAAGAGAAATCATAAAGATCAGAGCAGAAATCAATGAAATAGAAACCAAAAAAACAATAGAACAAATCAACCAAACTAGGAGCTGGTTCTTTGAAAGAATTAATAAAATTGATAAACCCTTGGCCAGACTTATCAAAAAGAAAAGAGAAAGGACCCAAATAAATAAAATCATGAATGAAAGAGGAGAGATCACAACTAACACCAAAGAAATACAAACTATTATAAGAACATACTATGAGCAACTCTACGCCAACAAATTTGACAATCTGGAAGAAATGGATGCATTCCTAGAAACATATAAACTACCAAAATTGAACCAGGAAGAAATAGAAAGCCTGAACAGACCCATAACCAGTAAGGAGATTGAAACAGTCATTAAAAATCTCCAAACAAACAAAAGCCCAGGGCCAGACGGCTTCCCGGGGGAATTCTACCAAACATTTAAAGAAGAACTAATTCCTATTCTCCTGAAACTGTTCCAAAAAATAGAAATGGAAGGAAAACTCCCAAACTCATTTTATGAGGCCAGCATCACCTTAATCCCCAAACCAGACAAGGATCCCATCAAAAAAGAGAGCTATAGACCAATATCCTTGATGAACACAGATGCGAAAATTCTCACCAAAATACTAGCCAATAGGATTCAACAGTACATTAAAAGGATTATTCACCACGACCAAGTGGGATTTATCCCAGGGCTGCAAGGTTGGTTCAACATCCGCAAATCAGTCAATGTGATACAACACATCAATAAAAGAAAGAACAAGAACCATATGATACTCTCAATAGATGCTGAAAAAGCATTTGACAAAGTACAGCATCCCTTCCTGATCAAAACCCTTCAAAGTGTAGGGATAGAGGGCACATACCTCAATATCATCAAAGCCATCTATGAAAAACCCACTGCAAATATCATTCTCAATGGAGAAAAACTGAAAGCTTTTCCACTAAGGTCAGGAACACGGCAGGGATGTCCATTATCACCACTGCTATTCAACATAGTACTAGAAGTCCTAGCCTCAGCAATCAGACAACAAAAGGAAATTAAAGGCATCCAAATCGGCAAAGAAGAAGTCAAATTATCACTCTTCGCGGATGATATGATACTCTATGTGGAAAACCCAAAAGACTCCACTCCAAAACTGCTAGAACTTATACAGGAATTCAGTAAAGTGTCAGGATATAAGATCAATGCACAGAAATCAGTTGCATTTCTCTACACCAACAACAAGACAGAAGAAAGAGAAATTAAGGAGTCAATCCCATTTACAATTGCACCCCAAACCATAAGATACCTAGGAATAAACCTAACCAAAGAGGCTAAGAATCTATACTCAGAAAACTATAAAGTACTCATGAAAGAAATTGAGGAAGACACAAAGAAATGGAAAAATGTTCCATGCTCCTGGATTGGAAGAATAAATATTGTGAAAATGTCTATGTTACCTAGAGCAATCTACACATTTAATGCAATTCCTATCAAAGTACCATCCATCTTCTTCAAAGAAATGGAACAAATAATTTTAAAATTTATATGGAACCAGAAAAGACCTCGAATAGCCAAAGGGATATTGAAAAACAAAGCCAAAGTTGGTGGCATCACAATTCCGGACTTCAAGCTTTATTACAAAGCTGTCATCATCAAGACAGCATGGTACTGGCACAAAAACAGACACATAGACCAATGGAATAGAATAGAGAGCCCAGAAATAGACCCTCAACTCTATGGTCAACTAATCTTCGACAAAGCAGGAAAGAATGTCCAATGGAAAAAAGACAGCCTCTTCAATAAATGGTGTTGGGAAAATTGGACAGCCACATGCAGAAAAATGAAATTGGACCATTTCCTTACACCACACACAAAAATAGATTCAAAATGGATTAAGGACCTCAATGTGAGAAAGGAATCCATCAAAATCCTTGAGGAGAACACAGGCAGCAACCTCTTCGACCTCAGCCGCAGCAACATCTTCCTAGGAACATCGCCAAAGGCAAGGGAAGCAAGGGCAAAAATGAACTTTTGGGATTTCATCAAAATCAAAAGCTTTTGCACAGCAAAGGAAACAGTTAACAAAACCAAAAGACAACTGACAGAATGGGAGAAGATATTTGCAAACGACCTATCAGATAAAGGACTAGTGTCCAAAATCTATAAAGAACTTAACAAACTCAACACCCAAAGAACAAATAATCCAATCAAGAAATGGGCAGAGGACATGAACAGACGTTTCTGCAAAGAAGACATCCAGATGGCCAACAGACACATGAAAAAGTGCTCCATATCACTCGGCATCAGGGAAATACAAATCAAAACCACAATGAGATATCACCTCACACCAGTCAGAATGGCTAAAATCAACAAGTCAGGAAATGACAGATGCTGGCGAGGATGCGGAGAAAGGGGAACCCTCCTACACTGTTGGTGGGAATGCAAGCTGGTGCAACCACTCTGGAAAACAGCATGGAGGTTCCTCAAAATGTTGAAAATAGAACTGCCCTATGACCCAGCAATTGCACTACTGGGAATTTACCCTAAAGATACAAACGTAGTGATCCAAAGGGGCACGTGCACCCGAATGTTTATAGCAGCAATGTCCACAATAGCCAAACTATGGAAAGAACCTAGATGTCCATCAACAGATGAATGGATCAAGAAGATGTGGTATATATACACAATGGAATACTATGCAGCCATCAAAAGAAACGAAATCTTGCCATTTGCGACAACATGGATGGAACTAGAGCGTATCATGCTTAGCGAAATAAGTCAAGCGGAGAAAGACAACTATCATATGATCTCCCTGATATGAGGGAGTGGTGATGCAACATGGGGGCTTAAGTGGGTAGGAGAAGAATCCATGAAACAAGATGGGATAGGGAGGGAGAGAAACCATAAGTGACTCTTAATCTCACGAAACAAACTGTGGGTTGCTGGGGGGAGGGGGGTTGGGAGAAGGGGGGTAGGGTTATGGACATTGGGGAGGGTATGTGCTTTTGGGTAAATTGGAAGGGGAGATGAACCATGAGAGACTATGGACTCTGAAAAACAATCTGAGGGGTTTGAAGTGGCGGGGGGGGGTGGGAGGTTGGGGTACCAGGTGGTGAGTATTATAGAGGGCACAGCTTGCATGGAGCACTGGGTGTGGTGAAAAAATAATGAATACTGTTTTTCTGAAAATAAATAAATTGGAAAAAAAAAATAAAAAAATAAATAAATAAATAAATAAATAAAAGTAAAAAAAAAAAAAAAAAAAAAAAAATGAAGGGGTTCAGGGTGTGCCACCCCAAAATATACCATCTTGGCATATTGATTATTTTCAGTTTAATTTGAAAACAGCAGGTGCGGGAAAGGCACTCTGATTCCCCCTTTTCCTCCTGACAGCAGAAGTTAAAACGACCACAGGAGAGCTGCCCTCCCTATGCCACGAGGAAAGAAACCACCTCATCACCAGAAATGAGAGTCAGGGTCAAGAGAATTCTGTACAAACCAGCCTTGTTAAAATAACTCTTATCTTCTTTTAGTGTCCTTACTTATTTTACTTCTCTGCAATTGCCATTCTTGTTCAACTCAGTATATAAGCATTTAAGTTTTGCCACTTCTTCGGGTCTTCATTTCCTTATAAGGTGCTCATGTCAAGTAAGCTAACATTAAATAAAGTGTATGCTTTCTTCCTGTTAATGGGTTGTATGTAAATTTAATTTCTCAGGCCCAACCAGAAACCCTAAGAGGGTAGAGGAAAAAGCTTTTGCCTCCCGGGCAGTTTCTGGAGGTGAGGGTGGATTGTACTGGCTGGGAAACTGCTCACTCCAGGGCCAGGCTACCCCAGACAGAGCCTGGGACACTGACCCAGTCAGCAGTAGGTTCTTATGCTCCCAGATCTCTGCTTGTAGGTTCTGGTCAGATGAGAGTCAAAGAGTCTCTCCTTGTCTTTTTTTCTTTCCAAGTTCAGATCGTCAGGGGAAACATTTGTGTAAGCTAGTTCTAGGGGTCTAATACCTCTCATACTTTCTGAGTGCTCTTGTTTTTGATGGCTCCCTTCCTCCCAGAGATGGTCATTGTTTTTCTTTGTTTCTGTCTTTGGTCTCCCTTGTCATAAAGTGGAGAATCAGGGTAAAACGCAGGCATAGATCTGATAAGCCTGTTGTCTGAGCTGATGAGTTTATACTTCTTGCCGGGTCAGCATCCTGTTCAGACAAACTTGGCTATAGGTCACAAATTAAAAACCCAACAACAATTGGCTGAGATTCTCCTTTCCCCTTGTTTCCCGTCCTGAATCTTAGTTTGTGACTACGGAGACTCTTTTCTCTGGTCTCTGCCAGCAGTGGGGCACAGGTGTTACGTCTGCATCAAGTGGCCAGTCAAGAGGCTGCGGACTGACAAGAAGTGACAGGAAACATTCTTTGTTCAACCATGCCAGTTCTCAGGGAAGTTGCTCTTAACAAAAGGCCCCAGTCCCTAAAGGGCCTTTATCATCTCAACCTTTATCACCTTTTAGTGTGGTGCAAGCCCCATCCAAGTATTGAGAACCCTGTGGCACAAGTGAGGGGGTCTGGGACTGGAGCCATTTCACATTCTTGTGGGACGTTGGAGACACCATTTTCACAAACACGGTTCTTACTGCTTGTGACAAGGAAGATCTTTGCTTTCTTAGGGTCACTCTGGAAGTGAACTTTTTGGATCATGGGGCCTACATTTTACATTCATGCCTGGAAAGTGACCTTTGGGTCTTTCTTTAAAAAGGGATATCGGATTGAGTCACTATGGAAACAAATGTAACCTTGAAGATCTCACTTGTCAATGGGCTGATAATGGATCTTTTGAACTGGAAAAACATATATTTGAAAAAATTTGAGAGAGCTCTCATACTAAACAAATGTCTTATCAGAATTTATGGGAAGATCAAATTAAAAAGAGGACACAAAGGTTTGTAGCTGCTAGCCTTATCAGACTTAAAAGTTAAGGGGCGGCTGGGTAGCTCAGTTACTTAGGTATCTGACTCTTAATTTTGGCTCAGATCTTGTGATTGAGCCCTTATCAGTCTCATTTTTGAGCACAGAGCCTGCTTGTGATTCTCTCTCCCCCTCTGTCCTTCCCTACAGCTCATGCACTCTCTCGTTAAATAAAAAAAAAACAAAAAAAGTTAAAATCCACACTTACAATAAATCTTCCTTCTCCACCCATCTATACTCCCTATACCCCCAACTTCTTGTCCCTGAACCTTCAGATGATCTACTGAATCTCTGAGCCCCACCCTCATACACCCTTTCTTAAGATCTGACCTTTTCTCCTTAGCAAATTCCATTAACTCTCAAAACTCCTTCAGTTTGCCCTCAAAATCTCTTAAACCTCTAGCCGCTTACATTAACTTGCTTTTCCCTACAAGATTTACAGAGGGCACTCTGGCCTAATCTCCAGGCCTGGAATATATATAGGTTATTTGTATAAATACCAACGGCTAGAAAATAAATTTGCCATATTTTATACCTCCTCCTACTTCCAGAGGCCCAGTAATCAAACTCAATCAACCCTAGGCCTTCCTATGCAGTGCACAACCCTGCGGGTATATATCCTAGACCCCCACTACAAAGAATTCATTTACCCTAGATAGCAGCAGATCTTTTAAATTCCCAAGAAAGCTGTTTTGCCTCTCCTTCGGAAGATGCTACCAAATTTAGAGAAGGAGTTAGAGAGATTAGTGGCCTTTCACAGCTCCACTCATAGGGACCTTGGCTGGCTATTTGGGAATATTCTTCCCACCCATGGTTATATGGTAGTTATCAGGCAAGCTAGATGCCTTGGGAAGAAAATCACCCCCAAGAGAGGAAACACATGACCAGAACTTCTCCCAGACTCTTCTGCAAGTGATACTCAGCCAGGCCAATATTCAGGCCCCGAGGGTGGGGGTAAGAGAGACGTTTTCCCCTAAGGTAATTGGTTTAAGGTTACATTATATACTCAAAAGGAAGGGGAACATCCTAAGACCTTTGTAATACACTTTATACAAATCTTACATTAAATCCAGGAGTCCCAGAATATAGAAATCTTTTAGTTTCTGCCTTGGTCTCTCTCATATAAAGAGACAAATCCAAAATAGTGTCTCTGTCTGGGTAGGCCAGTCTCTCAGTATCGTTATTGATACAGTTACACAGTTGTTTGAAAGTAGCTCGCAGGGAAACAAGACAAAAAGAAATTAAAATCAGCAGTCCTTCCTGTACATATTGAGTCTTGACAGGAACAAAAATGATGACTCAAGAGTAACTCAGAGACCACTTGTTTTTCTCACCAACCACAGAGCCTTCCCTGTTGCTTCAGACTTGTGCAGATACTGTAAAAAAACCTAGGACCTTGGAAGAACAATTTTCCTGAACTTAAATGAAAGGAAGCTCAGTTTCCCTAAGCACCAACATCCACAGAAGGTGCATTTTTCTCTTCCTGTAGGATGATACCCCATCAATTGATGGGATCAGCTCATTCTTAGTCACACCCCAGAACCCGCTATTCAACTTAAAATAGAGGATTGGAAACTGGACTTCTTACCTGACACCTGGGATTACTGCTGTCACCTCTGATTGGATTCAGGCTGCTGGACAGGCTCTCTGGACTGTGTATTCCATTACCCGTATCTCAGACCACCCCAATATTCTTAGTGCCTCTTAACACCCTTCCTGTCTGTCTTATTTCTGAATCCTCATCAGCAATCTTTTAGGGAGAGATTTGATATGTAACTTTTAAAAAAATTTTTTATTTATTAATTTGACACAGAGAGATCACAAGTAGGCAGAGCAGCAGGTGGGGGTGGGTGGGGGGAGGCAGGCTGCCCGCTGAGCAGAGAGCCTGATGTGGGGCTCGATCTCAGAACCCTGGGATCATGACCTGAGTTGAAGGCAGAGGCTTAACCCACTGAGCCACCCAGGTGCCCCTTGATATGTAACTTTTTAAAAAATTCACTTATTTGAGAGAGAAAAAAAAGAGCAAGTGAACACACAAGCAGGTGAAGTGGCAGAGGGAGAGGGAAAAGCAGGCTCCTTACTGAGTCCAGAGCCCGATGGGGGGTTCAATCCCATGACCCTGGGATCATGACCTGAGCGAAAGGCTCAGATGCTTAACTGATGGAGTCCCACATAGAGGCCTTGGTATGTAATTTTAATGCCACCACACAATGTAGTAAGAAAGGCTTTTTTATTTCCCCGCCCTCAGACTAAACTTCAGGCTTGCTACTTTCCTTAATGAAAACCTATCTCAATTTAAAATCCTCTGAAGAGAATCCTACTTTAAAATGTGTCCCAACTACTCTCCGGGCCTCACATGCAAATGAAGTTGCATTGCACTGAGTGAGTGCAGAGCCTGTGCACATTTGCCTAGAAAAAGAACAAACTTTTCCCATCAGTAGCCCAGTACCCTCCTTAGGAGACACCGAATTAGGAATTGAACGTATAATAGACTCTTTGAGAGCAGGGTGTGCTTACCTTTACTTCTTACATGGTAACATCTTAATCTTGCCAGTAAGAAAAGGAGGGGGATTTTATTCAAATGGGAATGAAATCGAAATTGATCACTTTGTACAAGATCTAAGAGCATAAACTCCTTTATAGTATCTCGCCACCTGTTCTAATCCAGCTAGCATTCTTACCTCCATTTCTGCTGACTCAGTCTGGTTTACAGTAATTGATGTCTGCGAAGCTTTCTTTTCAATTCCATCGCATTCTGACTTGCGATTTCTCTTTGCATTTATTTTCAGAGGGTGACAATTGACCTGGAGACTCACATCCCTCAGGGATATTTTGAGTCTCCCTCAATATTTTCCTATGTCATTAAAGCCAACTTAGATTCTGTAGCCTTTACCTGAGGCTCTACACTTGTTCAGTATATTGATGAGCTTTTACTCTGTAACTAAACTGCACAGAATCTTCTTACTGACTCCCTCATTCTCCTAAAGGCAGGCACTGACGGAAAGCAGCCAGAAAGCCTCCCAGAGTCTAAACTTTAATGGGTACAAACAACTGTGACCTACTTAGGACATGAACTCTCTCAGGGGACTCAAAAAGCTCGCTCCGAAATGACATGAGTCAATTTTGTCCATCCCTCTCCTTCAAACTACACACATCTCCAGGGGCAGCTGGCTATTGCCACCAATGGATTCTTAACTTCACTGCTTTTGCTAAATCCCTGTGTGTATGCTCGCCCTCCATGTTACCTCAGAGCCCATTTCCTGGCCCCCAGAGTCATTAACTTCCTTTGAAGCCTGAAAGGCTTCATTGTCACACCCCCAGCTCTCAACTTACCTCATTTTGACAAACCTTTTCACCGATACTGCCAGGAAAATAAAGGGATTTTTGCAGGACAACATTTTACCTCTCAGATAAGTCCTAAAGCATATTTCCCATTTCAGTTGGACCCAGTAGCAGCAGGCATGGTTCTGTGCCTGTGTGTGGCAGCTGTGGTAGCTGTGGCAGCTGCCCTCATTGCCAAGGCCAGTACTCTCACATTAGGCTCCCCTCTTGGCCTCTAGGCTCCCCAGGCTGTGTCTGCTCTCTGACAAGTACATAAGACAGCATCTCTCTTCGTGGCCCCTGACGGTGTATGAACAAGACTCTGTTAACAATCCTTCCATCATCTTACATCGTTGTAACACTTTAAATAGGGCTGTTCTTCTGTTGCTTCCTGAAGATTTCATGTGATTGCCTTTCAATTATGGAATTGGTCCCAAAGCCACCAGAAAACTTCTTAGATACCCCTTAAACAACCCAGACTTACTTCCATTTTGCGATGGCTCTTGTAAATGACATTTCTGGGAAGACGTAATAACTGGCTACGCCTTAGGTTCCCCACATGAAACACGAGGAATATTCTTTGCCTACTGAATTGCTAACCTTACAGATCTTACAAAAGCCTGCATGCTGATGAAAGGAAAAACTGCCTCTATTTACACTAACTACAGACATGTGTTTTGCTTTGTTTTAACCCTTACTGTTTTCTCAACAGGTCAAACATAGATCTAACAGGTCAAACATAGATCTAACATTCCCTTATACTGGTTTTCCAAACACTGACCACCTTAACTAACTAGTTTGGTTATTGGTTGTATCAACATCTAGATCATGCAAAAGAACCTGAGCTGATTTTTGTTCTGCCAGTGTGAACCAGCTCTGGAAATGGATGTATAACAGGGTATGATTTCCACAACCAAGAAAATAATACTACTTTGTTTGGCATTCTGTTGTGATAATTGGTCATGAAAGCCTCTATAGGTTCTCAAGGATGGTTCTTTGCTCAGGCGAAGTCATTAGAAGGGAGTTTTCCCCTCTGTGTTGGAAACAGAAATGGTGGGGCACCTGGGTGGCTCAGTCATTTGAGTGTCTGAGTCTTGATTTTGGCTCAGATCATATTCTCAGGGTAATGAGATTGAACCATGTTGGATTCCCTGCTCAGCATGGTTTCCCTGGGATTTTCTCTCTCTTCCTCTTCCTTTGCTCCCTGCCCCCAGTCCCGCTAACATGGGCTATAAATAAATAAGTAAATAAATAATCTTAAAAAAAAAAAAACAAACCGGAATGGTGCTGGATCCTTCCTACGTGACATACCAAGGCAATATTACAATCAAGCTTTGGTTTAGTTTCACAGGTGATATCTTCAAAGATGTCTCACAAAGGTCATAGATGGCCTTGGCACCCACTCTTATGGTACAGACACTTGCCAAATCACTAGATATTAACAGCTTAGCTCATAAGCCACCCTTATATAATCTGGGGTAGCTCAGCTGCTCTTCTGATTAGGTTGCCCAATACCAAAGAATACATAAGTATAGACCAAAATTCTTGGCAAGGTAACACAACCAAGCCTCATAACTTCCAAAGCCAAACTGTAGGTCTCCTATATCAGATGTTTTGCAACCTGTTATGCTCCCACAGACTGATGTAAACATACACGGAAGATGGAGTTATGCAGATGCCAACATGACAGATGATGAAATGCACCAAACTCCAACCCGATGGGTCGAAAGTTCCACTCTGATCTTACTTGACAATGTAATGAAGGATTCAAAAATGGTCAGGACAATTTGGACTTGGGTACCTGATGCTTCCATCACATCTCTTCTTTTAAATGTGAGCCAAAGCACAAACTTGGGCACCTTGTTCATAAAGTACTGCCCCATAAACATACTAAGTGTTCTAGGCACCGTGTCATAGAAAATCCACATGTATGTCACAATTCTATGTTCTTTTCAGCGCTGAGACCCCTTTTCCCAGGCTTTGAAAGTTCTGAGTTGGAAAAGGCATATTGACTTTTTTAAAAAAAAGATTTTATTTATTTATTTGACAGAGAGAGAGCATAAGCAGGGAGAATGGCTGAGAGAGGGAGAAGGAGAAGTAGGCTCCCCACAGAGGAGGGAGCCTGATGCTGGCTCCATCCCAGGACCCTGAGATCATGATTTGATGTGAAGGCAAACAACCAACTGAGCCACCCAAACGCCCCAGCATATTGATTATTTTGAGTTAAAGGCACTTAAAAAACAGCCAGTGCAAGAAGGATGCTCTGATTTCCCCTTTTTCCTTCTTAAGGCAGAGGTTAAAACGACCGTGGGAGAACTGCCCAGCCTATGCCACGAGGAAAGAAACATCCTCATTGCCAGAAATGGGAGTCAGGCTCAGTGGATTCTGTACAAACCAACCTTGTTAAAATAACTCTTAATATTCCTTTGTTCTCCTCATTTATTTTAGTTGCTTTTCCATAATTGCCATCCTTTATTCAATGTAGTATATAAGCATTTAGGTTTTGCCGCTTCTTTGGGTTTTCATTTCCCTATGAAGTCTTCTGTGTCATATAAAACTAACATTAAATAAATTTATATTTCTCTTGTTAATGTGTGTTATATCAGTTTAATTCTCAGGCCCAGCTGGAGACTCTAAGAGAGTAGAGGTAAAATTTCTGCTTTTCCTACAAAAGCAATCAATAGAACCTTTCTCTGAGGGGGGCCATATACTGGACTTAGCAGAGAAAGACTTCAAAGCAATTATTATGAACGTATTTAAATAAAGGAACTAATATTTTAAAATGTAAACAAAAATATAACAATTATTCATCAAATAGAGAATGTCTAAAGAAATGTAAATGAAATTTGATTTGAAAAAGCAAGTAGAAATTCTGGAATTGTAAAGTATAATTAAGATGAAAAATTCACAAGAGGGGCTCAATTACAAATTTCAACTGGCAGAATAAAATGAGTCAGTGAAATGGAAGATACATTAAATATTACAAGAAATTACAGAAAGAAAAATGAACAGTCTCTGAGACCTACGGAACACCAACAAGTGATCCAACATAAGTGTCCCAGAAGTAGAGAAGAGAAAAGGAAAGAAAAAATATTTAAGAAATAATGCCAGAGGACCTGCATGGCTCAGTTGGTTAAATGGCTGCCTTCAGCTCATATCATGGTGATGGGGTCCTGAAATGGAACCTGCATTGGGCCCATGCTCAACAGGGCGTCTGCTTCTCCCTTTGCCCTTCCCCACACCCTCATGCTCACTTGCATGCACGCTCTCTCTCTCAAGTGAATAAATAAAATCTTAAAAAAAGAAATAATGCTAGAAAATAACTAAATGTATATATATATTTATATGTGTATATTATATATACATTTGTGTGTATGTCTGTGTGTGTGTATTTTAAAAGACCTCTGTATTACTCTGCTCAGGTTGTTGTAACAAAAATACCTTTATTGGGTGTTTTAAACAACAGACATTTATTTCTCATAGTTTTGGAGGATAAGTCCTCTTGGTGAGAACCTCCTTCCTAGCTTCCAGATGGCTTCCTGCTTGCTGTGTCCTCACATGGCAGAGAGAATGAGCTCTGGTCTCTTTTCCTCTTCTTATATGGTCATGAATCCCAACATGGAAGCCCCTCCTCATGACCTCATCTAAACTTAATTATCTTACAAAAGCCCCACCTCCAGATACCATCATACTGAGGGTTAGGGCTTCAACATATGCACGTTAGGGGGACACAAACATTCAGTCTGTACAGCATCCTGCAAATGAATTTAAGTGGTCCACTGGAAAATATTTAATACAATAAAAGCAATAAAGAACAGAAAAGCAAAAGAATGCATGATATGTAGGTAAATAAATCCAAATAAAATTTCAACAAATACATAGAAAATAAAAGCATTCAAGAAACATGTATTAGAATGGCCATAGATAAAAAAACTGACAATACCTGTTGCTGGTAAGGATGCAACAGGAACTCTCATTCATTGCTGATGGGTATGTAGAATGAAAAAGACTCCTTGGAAGATAGTTTGGCAGTTTCTTACAAAGCTAAACATAGTCTTAACTTATGAACCAGCAGTGTGCTCCTAGGTATTCACCCAACTGATCTAAAGACTATGTCCTAAAAATGCTGCAAATGAATGTTTATAGCAGCTGTATTTATAATGGCCAAAAGCTAATAATAGGTGGCTAGATAAACAAACTGTGGCACATTCATAGAATAAAGTGTTAGTTGGTGATAAAAATATATGAAGCCATGGTAAGGCATGGTAAACTTTAAATGCATATGCTAAGTGAAATAAGCCATTTAAAAAAGGCTATTTAGAGGCTATTTAGAGACTATGGACTCTGAAAAACAATCTGAGGGGTTTGAAGTGGCGGGGGGGTGGGAGGTTGGGGTACCAGGTGGTGGGTATTATAGAGGGCACAGCTTGCATGGAGCACTGGGTGTGGTGAAAAAATAATGAATACTGTTTTTCTGAAAATAAATAAATTGGAAAAAAAAAACAAAAAACAAACAAACAAACAAAAAGGCTATTTACTCTATAATTCTAATATGTGACAATGTGGAAAAGAGAAAACTAGAAACAGTAAATATGTGAGTGATTTCCAGAGTTTGGCAGCAGGTAGGGGTCTGGTGGAAGGTTCAGTAGATGAAGTACAGGGATTTTTTTAGGGTGTTGAAAGGATTCTTTGTGATAATGTAATTGTGGATATGTGACACTATGTATTTGTCAAAACTTTAGAGCAAAAAGAATGAACTTTAATTGTGCAAATATTAAAAAATCATTTAGGGGGTAGAGGAATCACAGGATTGAATCCAGTACATCAAACTGTATGTAATTCAAATGCATAGAACAACCTCATGGAAGGGGCTTGGGTAAGAGGCACTGACCTATGTAAGTCTGGAAATAAATGAAGTCTGTAAAAATAGTGATGAAAGAAACTATGCACACGCATTGTCAGTAGTTGATAGAGTTATTTCCCATGGACATACAGCTTAACAAGTCGGATACTGCTATTCTGGAATCGAACAGTTAAGTAAATTCAGACTTCCATTCAGATGGTGGGAGTCAGATGTCAGATGATGTCTCATTGTTGTAATGATAACTCATGTTGACAGTATGTATCCTTGATAAACAAAAGGAAAAGGCTAGAACTATTCAAGTGGTAATAGACTAGAGTTTGAAGCATTAGTATGAACTCATGTTAGGCTTAACATCAATACAGATGCTTATATGCAGAAATGTGTACATGTACAGATTAGTATATACATATGTATTTCCTTGCTCTGTCATCTGAGCAAGCCTAGAAACAGTAACACTCCAAAAGCAATAAGCACACTTAGTGCTCAGATCTTTGTGTCTAATGCCATTTGCCCGTAAAAGGAATCAGGGTTTCTTAGAGAACTGGTTGATTCTAGGACTAGGGTGGGAAATATACAAAATGAACCTGGACCATCCTACAGTGTCAGAAAGCAAGAAAGTTGTTCAAAAGCAAGCTAACAAACATCTATGGTGTTGGAGGTATATCTAAAGGAGCTTAAATGAAAGAACTCCCAATGGCGGGGACAGAACAATCCGAGCAATCACATTTGTAAAGTACTATTGGATAGTAATCCAGATTATAAAATAAGTACCAATGAGCCGATACTGATGTAAATAAGTGACTGAATAAATATTAAATGGGCGGGGGGAGAGAAAGATCTCTCATATAGAAGAATTCCAAATAGTTTACACAGATATTCTGGCCTCAAAACAGTGGAGTATAACTCCCTACTCCTTAGGTTTGGGCTGTGTATAGTGACTTCCTGCCAAAGAATACAGCATGAAAAGGAGGGAAAAAGGAGTGACTTTACAGTGGAGAAAACTGACAAACATTACCTGAGCTGGTCAAGGTCAACATCAAGAGTTATAAGTCATGTTGATAGTATATATACTTGATACGATGTGATGAAAATGGCACTTTACCTCTGTGATCTTCCCTCTCAAAATACATAACTCGAGTCTAATCCTAAGAAAAACACAATAATGGAGGGACATTATACAAAGAGCCTGACTAGTACTCCTCAGATATGTCAAAGTCATCAAAAACAAGGCTAGTCTGAGAAACCCTCATGGTCAAGGAGAGCCTAGGTAGACATGATGAGCAAATGTAATGTGGCATCCTAGATGGCACATGACATCAGAAAAAGGTTATTAGAGAAAAACTGAGAAAATCTGATTGAAGAATTATCAATAGTGTTCAATATTGGTTTATTAAATCTAACAAATGTACCATACTAATATAAAATAGGGGAAAATTAATGTAAGTTGTGTGAAAACTCTGTACTTATAATCTTTGTAATCATTCTATAAATCTAGAACTTTTAAAAATACAGTATTTGAAAAATATATATATGTGTCTATGTGTGTGTGTGTGTGTATCATGCAAGCAAGCAATAACCATAAATAAGTTAGAATGGCTCTAATAGTATCAAGTAAAATAGAATTTAAGACAAAAATATTTATAATAGATAGAATGTGATATGTCCATAACGTTCATATGATGAAATATTATGCAGCAATAAAAGGGTATGAATTACTGATACCTACTACAACATCGATGACCCTCAAAAATATTATGCTGATTGAAAAAAGCCAGATGCAGAGGACCTATTGTTATAGGTTCCATTTATATCAAATGCCTGGAAAAGGCAAACCTATAGAGACAGCAAGTCAATTAATGATTGCCTCAGGCTGGAGGTAGAAAAGTGGTTTGGCTGCAAGTAGGCATGAGGGAATCTCTTTGGGGTGATGGGAGGGTTCTAAAATGGGATTGTGATGATTGCTTTAAATTTAATTTTACTGACTCTCATTGATGTACATTTAACATGAGACAAATATTTGGGGGGGACTGAATCTTCTGATGTGTAAATTATATGTCCATAAATCTGTTTAAAACTTTAAAAAAATTTTAACTCTGTAGATAAGTTAATGATTAATAAGCAGATTATTATCAATGTCTGCTTTGTTTTGTCTTTTTAAATGTTGTAATGAAATTTTGCCCTACTTTCTAAGAACTTAAATTAGAGTTCTTGTCCTTTTTTCCTTTGCAGTTGGAGAATGTGTGGCACTCTGCTGAATAAAACAGTAACTCTCTTGTGACTCCTGCCGGTGTGAGGTGAAATCCTTCCCAACGCCCAAAGAAAGCCCAGTTTCTAGGATCTTCCTCAAGAGCCATGGATCTTCTGGTCTTTGCTGGGAATCTGGGAGGCAGGCACAACAGCTGGACAACCTTCAGGATGCTTAGAATTCTGTCCCTTATGGCTTACCAAAGGGCAAAGCTAAGGTCAGTTGGTCCTTCCCAGTGGGATTGTCACTTTTATCCAGCCCACAGCTCCGTTGTGGAAGCACACCTCAGGAACAGCAAAGCCTGTACAAAGAGGTCATTCATACATCTTTGCTCTTTGGGTTGGTTCTTTGTGGCTGGTAGACCCCCCAATGGGACCTATGAGTTCATACCAGCCTGGATGAATTATGAGAAATGATTAGGTTGGTGGGAAAAAGAGCTATTCTGATTATTCTTATTACCCAGCACTTTGTGTGGTGTCCTGTCTCTAGATCTTTGTAAATACTTCTCCCTTCCGTCATGTCTCTCTTCCACCTGGGGAAATCATTTTCCACCTTCAAGATTCAACTCAAGTGTTTCTTCCAAGAAGCCTTCCTTCACCTTAATGAGGCATACTCTGCTTTGTGTACCTTGGGGCTTGGTGCCCATCTTGGCGTATATCTTCCTTATACTGTATTATAATCATGTTCTCAGCCTTAGACGAAGAAGAATATCCCGAGGGGCTGAGTTGAATTGTTGATTCTTCTCTGTATCCCAAGTACACATAGTACAATGGCTGACATGGAGAAAGCTCATAATGAATATTTCATTACTGATGAAGGAATAACTAAAAGAAGAATGAAGAGAGACCAGACTCCACAGGAAACTTTGTGAAGTCTCCTCTCACCATATTCCTGAATCCCCCAGTGAGCCTGGGTTGCCACACCCTTTGTGGGATCTGTACTATTTCTAGCCGATTTTTAAAAAACATTTTTATTATAGGTTGAAACATGTAACTTTGAAAATGGTCTTTCAAGCTCATGGCCTTCAACCCTAGAATTAGATTGCAAATATGTGTCTTTGGTTGCTAGTAATGAAAAAAAGATTGAGTGGGGAGAACTTTCCATGGGAAGGACATATAATAATGTTACAAAGAGCAGTCTTTATAACGTTGCAAGGGAATATCAAGTTTTTTTCAAATGTTTTACAAAGATGTTGGGTAAGAGGATGACTTCTAGGTCTCACCAGTTCTTTCTTTATGATTCTACTGAATGACTTGCAAACAGGCCACACTGCATTGTTCTTAGCCAAGATAAGCACTTAAAAAATGCATTGGTTCATGTTCTGCCTCCCATATTTGTGAACTAAGCTCATTACATACTTCCTTCTTCTCTCTGAGCAAAGAATTTACCAAGATAAACAGATACGTAGTACGTCCTGAAACTCCTGCAATGCACCTCTTTCATAAACTTGACCTCCTTTTCTCCTGATTATACACACCTCTTTCTAGAAATATACTTCTTCCACTGTTACTGTTCCCTGGAAAGCAGTTCTATTCCTAAATTCAATTCACACCCAGATATCCTTGGAAAATTCTTGTTGTGTTGTACTTGATGAGGTTTGACTGGTAGTCTGTCTTTCTTTCTTTCTTTCTTTCTTTCTTTCTTTCTTTGTTCTAGTATATAGGGTTTTGTTGAAATGTAACCTCCCTTAGTGCATCAATTCAGGATAAATCCACACTTCTTCCATGCTCTCACATAAAAGCCTAATGACAAGGTAGACCCCTGTGTGAGTGACTGTTCTCTCTATCTCCTGGAAGGT
This sequence comes from Neogale vison, assembly GCF_020171115.1. Classification (NCBI taxonomy): domain Eukaryota; kingdom Metazoa; phylum Chordata; class Mammalia; order Carnivora; family Mustelidae; genus Neogale; species Neogale vison. The sequence continues at coordinate 56,716,128 of NC_058092.1, forward strand.
AGACACAAGGTCTTGTTCCCTGCCTTATCCTCACGGCCCAGCTGTGGGCCTGATACCTAAGAGGCACTTGGTAAATGTGACTTTTAAATTTTAGCCTTTAGAAGCAGAACATGACTATGTTTAGCACTTGTAGGGCCAGTGTTAGCAGAAATATGAGAAGTTGGGGATATTTGGGCAGCATTTGAGAATTCATGGTGGCAAGGAAGATTTCTCAGATTAAGAAAGGGAAGGAAGCTAGTGGAAGGCAGTAAAATGAGGCAAAGGGAATAGGAAAGAGGAATAAAGAAAGAACTGATATCTGTCAGACTGAGCTTTTCCTCCTTGCTTGCCCTCAGTTCCAGGACCTGCTGAATTTGTTTGGGTTTTTCTTTGTAGTACCTTCCCACCTGCTCCAATTCTGGTGAGGAGAGTTGTAGTGCAGAATGAGTAATTGTAAGCAGGTGGAGAACAGCAACTGAATGTAAAGGTTAGGAATTTATTTAGCCAAGAAATTTGAAGTTATGTTAAAATGCCAGGCTACATTATAATGTTTCGCTGCTCAAGGGGTGGACCTTCTAAGTGACTAATCATCTTTCCCCTATCAAATGCAGTATGCTTTAATGGAAACAGTCCATGAACAGCCTGGTGTTTCATTTCTCCAAGGTCTGCCAGAGTTGCTGCTGGGTTGATTTGGAGGGTTGGCTGGGTTGGGCTAAGGTTAAGCCAAGAAGATCTCAAAGTAAGTGGCATTTGGGGTAACTACTATATGTTTCCAAAGAATAGGTGATGATGACAAAGAGATGTGATCTGAAAGGTATGTGACTTCAAAAGCGTGCAACTTTAGTCTTTTGCTTGATTCTTATTTGTCAAAATAGCCCAGGGGATTCTGACCAAAGGTCTTGTTGGAAGAAAAATTGCAATTTGCCAAATCCCTTTTTTTTTTCAAACTTCAACTTTTTAAGAAGTAGAAAATAAACATTGGTTGGAATGCAGTTGTCTTTTTGTTTAATTGTGAAAACATTTTTAGGATTCTCAAATACCCTCCAAAATTTGGTAGTTAATATTTCAAGTATAAATATTTAAATGAAGTGAGAAACTTGTCTATAGGGCAAAATGAGAAATTTTGAGCTCTTCATTTGAGTTCCAGGTGTACCATCTGTATCTTTGTACCCAAGTGCTTGGCATGTAGTGGGAGTTCATAAACATTTGGTAAAGGAGTGGGGAAGCCAAAAACCAACTACATTATGCAATCCTGTTCTGCTGTTTCAGTCAAAGCAGCTAATTGGCTATACCTAATGGGACCTCAGCATTTTGATTTATTTTGCTATGAAAGTAGGTAGAGTGAGGAGATGGACACAACTTTAAACCACCTGTTCTCAATAACAATAAGTCTATTTTATTAGAAATGTATGTGTGCATGTGTTTGCAGGAAACGCTTGCAACATAACAGAACCAGCTTTCAGAAAATTGACCACTGTCTTTTGTAATTAGTACATCATCCCATTGTAGTCTTTGCAAATGGATGAGCAGAGAGCTCCAAGTTTCTTTAGAGACTTAATTAAACTCATAGTGGTATCATTTTGTATTTTTCCTGATTGCAAAGTCATATTTTTTTAATTGTGCAAAATGAAAAAGCAGAAAGAAATTAAAACTCAGAGTCACTGCAAGGATATGTAATAGGCAGAATTCTACAGAGTTTTCACTGCAAGAATATGTAATAGCTAGAATTCCAAGATGGCTCCCATGATCCACCCTCTCTGGGGTGTTTCCTGTGATTGCTGATGTTACCTGGAAACAGGGATTTTACAGAGGTAATTAAGTTACTAATCAGTTGACCTTAAAGTGAGGAGATTATTCAGGTGGACCTAACCCTTTCAAAGCAAAGTTTTCTCTCCCTAATTGAAGAAGCAGCAGTCAGAGATTTAAAATATGAGAGGAATTCAACATTCCAGCCAACATTGCTGCCTTAAAGATGGAGGGATCCATAAGTTGAAGAATGTGGGTGACATCTAGGAGTTGAAAGGGACTCCCAGCCACCAGCCAGCAAGTGAATGGAGACCTACTCCTACAACCAGAGAGAACTGGACTCTTCCAATGATGTGAATGAATTTGAAAGCAAATTCTCATACGGAGCCTCCACCTACGCCAACACCTTGATTTCAGCCTGAGATACTAAGTGGAGGACATAGCGAAGATGGCTCTAGGCCAGACTCCTGACCCACAGAAACTGCTATGATAAGTATATATTATTTATAGCTGCTAAGTTTGTGGTAGTTCTGTAGTAATAAAAGACTAATACAGATTTTGGTACTTGGAAATGCGGTACTGCCCTAAAGTAACATATCTAAGGCCTGGAAGTAGCTTTGGAATCAGGCAGTAGCTGGAAGAATTTTGAGGAATATGATAGAAGAAACCAAAAATTGCCTTGAACAGACTGTTAGTAGAACTGTGGACACTGCAGATGCAGCTGATGAAAGCTCAGACGGAATTGAGCATTACAGAGAAAACTTACATTGTTTTAGAGAAAGACTAAATTACCATGAATAGACCGTTATTAGGAATTTCGGTTTTTAGAATGCTTCTGGTGAAGACTCAGAAGGAAGTGCAGAATATGTTATTGGAACTGGAGGATGGAGGAAGATCCTTACATGGTGGCAGAAAGCTTTGAAAAATTGTGACCTGAAGTTATGTCAAAAGTGGAATTTTTGACAAATTGGAATATAGAGCTAGGGGGTTTCCAAGCAAAGTGGTGAAGTAGCTAATTTGCTTCATCTTGCTGCTTATACTAAAATGCAAGAAAAAAAGAAATAATTGATTTATTTTTAAGCTTTTATTTTAATTAAAGTTAGTTAACATACAGTGTTATATTAGTTTTAGGTGTATAGAATAGCAATTCAACAATTTCATATATCACCCTGTGCTTATCACAACAAGTGCACCCTAATTGAAAAAAGAAATAATTTGAAGGAAAAAACCTGGTAAATATAAGATGATTCAGGACTGGATGATTTTGAAAAATTTCAGCTGTTTCAGATGGTGAAAGATTTTAACTGTCAGAAGTGCCTTCTGACAACATGGTATAGAGAGCTGTGTGACTATCCAGCTTTTTGGGGGAACAACAGAAAGACCAGACAGAAAACAGAAAGTATTCAGTGATAGGCTTTTCTAGGAGCTTAAGGGTGTGATGCATAGGTCCCATCAATCAAACCAGAGGGTCTCTCAGAAGCTTAGGGGCATTGTCCCTAAGCTATCTGAGCAGAAACCAAAGGTAAAAGGAGATACCTCAAAAATATTTGTGGATGTGATTTTTGTTTAATGGAGTGAAACTATGAAATTCATGCAAGGATAATATAACGGGTTGAATAGTTTCCCCCCAAATTCATGTTTACCTAAAATATATGAATGTAACCATATTCAGAAATGTAATTGAGTTAAGATGAGGTCATTCTGGATTAGCATGGACTCTAATCTAATGACCTGTGTCCTCATAAGAAGAAGAAAATTTGGACAGAATTCTAAGCATTCTGGCAGTATTCTAAGCTAGCCCCTAGATCTCTGCCCTCTGGTGTTACTCTCTGATTATATTGTGTTACATAGGAACAGGCTTTTTACAGATGCAATCAGTTGACTTTAAGAGAGAGAGGGTATCCAGGTAGGCCTGTCCTACCTTTTAAGGTTTATGTGATTAGGACAGGCCTACCTGGATACCCTCTCTCTCTTAAAGTCAACTGATTAGTTACCCCAGTTGCATCTGTAAAAAGCCTGTTCCTATGTAACACAATATAATCAGAGAGTAACACCAGAGGGCAGAGATCTAGGGGCACATAAACCTTTTAAAATAAGTGAATTTTCTCTGAGTGGTCAGAGAAGCAGAAGTCAGAAGTTCAAAACATGAGAAGAATTCAGCATACCATTGTTGGCTTGAAGATAGAGGGAGCCACTTGTTGAGGATTGTATTCAGATTCTGGAGCTGATGGTGACTACTGACCAACAGCCCCAGTGTGAGAATGGGGACTTTAGTCCTGCCACCTCAAGAACTAGATTTTGCCAACAACGTGAATGAGCATGGAAGCAGATTCTTCTCTAGAACCTGCTCATGAGAACACAGCTCAGCTGACAGCTTGATTTTATTCAACCTTTGAGACACTCAACAGAGAGCCCACATAAAGATTATTAGACACCTGAACCCTGGAAACTATGAGATATAAATTTGTGTTATGTATAGCTATAAGTTTGTGGTAATTGGTTATGCAGCAATAAAACTAGTCTGTGCGATTGTATGGGTATAATTCTGTGCATATTTATACTCTTAGGTTATAAAGGGTCTTATATAGTAATGTAAACTTTATCTTGAAAATGGTGGAAAAAATCATTTGAAGTATTTAAGCATAGGATGTTACCAAGTTTTCTCTTTAGAAAATCTTTGCAGGGTAGAGATGAATTATAGGGAGCAAGACCAATTGAAGAGGGATCAGACCAAACTCTTCCAGATTTGAGATATCTGAACTGAGTGATGGTGGGATGGAGAGGAGTGCATGGCCTTGAGAGACCATAGAGACTAAATGATCACTGTGTGTTTGCTTGGAGCTGGACTATGAAGAAGGGGGAAGAACAAAGGTTCAAGTCTATTTTTCAGGGTTTTGAGGTTAGTTGACTGGCTGTATCACTCAACAAGTTGGGAACCCAGAGGAGGAGCACTTTTGGGAAAGAGATCAACTCAGTTTTTGGACATGTTGTGTTTGAAGTGTATGTGAGGTAGCCAAAGGGAAATGTCACAGAGGAATTTGCTTATCTTATTCTGTAGGAGATAGGAGACTTGTTTTCTCCCATCCAAGTACTAACCAGGCCCGACCCTGCTTAGCTTCTGAGATCAGACGAGATCAGGCGCATTCAGGGTGGTATGGCGGTAGACGGAGACTTGTTTTCTATATCCTAGATAGAGGCTTGGACAGGTTGGTGCAGTGAAATTACTATCAGAAAAGGCAGTTGAAATTGTTGGCAAGAGAATAGCTGAAGTGATTAAAAACTATGCTATTTATCTGTAAAACTAGGATAATAATTTATCTGTAGTAGTAATACATTAGTATGCAGTCAGGACCAGAGGTTGTCAAACTCAGACATGTAATAGTATAGATGTTGTAAGAACAAAGAATACCTTCTAAGCAAAGGATTTTCAGATATCTCACCCAAGATCTGAGAGGTGAGAGTGGTTTCTTTAATTCTGCATTGAACAATGCCTACACTGATGGTGATCATGTTTCACTTCAAGGATGAGGTCCCACCAGGTTGCAGAAAGCTCTGAGTAGGGACTTACCATGTCTCTTATATTCTAAAATATGTCACACCCAAACTCCTGTATAGTTGATTTATAAGGCTGATGAAACTTCCTTTAGCAGGCCCCATTACCTGTATCTAATTAGATAGGTTCCAGGTACAGTTCCTCACTAAGCTTCCAGTGCCATCTTGCTACGTTTTCCCAAGTTTTAGAATGATGGCTAGGTATCTAGTGTGTGTAGTTACACTGGAATGATGAACAATGTATATATATTCAGTTTAAGAACTAGAAAGGGCTTAGCATGGAAGACTTGACTAAAGCCTTCAACACCAAGTTCATAGAGTAGTCCTGAGAATTAAATAATATAAGGCAGGAAAATGCTTAGCATCCAATAAAAGTTGCTATTATTGTTAATTGTTCTTACTTATTGCTGTTACTAATGCTGTGGCAACTATTGTTGCAAAAGAAGTGAAGACAATATGGGCTGTAATTGGGAGAGGGCTGATATTGGGAGAAAGAGGAGAGTTTGGGGAGGTCATGATGAGGCTGAAGAAATAATAGGATGGCAACAACTGGATGAAAATTATGGATGGTGGCAGTGAGCAGTGGTTAAATTGAAGCTTTAAGAGAGGGAATAGTTCCAAGTAATGACAGGACTCCAGCAACCGGGATGGACTTAACAGTATATGTGTGATGTGAGATGAGAAGTGTGACAAGGAGCTGTGAGATGAAGGTCATTAGCACTAAGGAGGTCAAAGAACCCAGGGGAATCTGGAAGGTCCTCCATGTGACTGTGGAGGTCTCTTGGGATGACAGCGTGGCTTGGATTAGAGGAGACAAATGTGAGTAAGTGCTAATTAACATCTTTGATACAAGAAGGAAATACCTGAACTGTGTGGGTAGGATCCCCATGCCTGACACTGTCTCTGGATCATGTGGATTTAGCAGAACTGTTCTGTACACTACTTATGCCCTTGGGCAGAGTTTTGTCTATCCTCTGACTTTAGGATGTGACTCGATTCAGCTGGCTTCCAGAGAGCTGCTGTGATAGTGCAGTCAGTCCCCGGGGTGGCTGTTTGGAACACATCCGAGGTACTGCACCCTTTCTTCCAGTCCCGGCCAACTGCCCCATTTCCAAGAAGAAAGACCCCTTAGAGCTCCTTGCCTGAACGTCACGAGATCTGTTCTCATTCTAATTTAGAATGCAGAGGCTTGTGTGATGACTCATACATTTGAAAAGCCCAAATTAAGTAGTGGTGATCTCAACCATGATTCACTGATGAAAACTGGAAAGTGATTCATCTCCTTTATGTGCTTGTCCTTGGGAGTCACAAGGCTTAGAGGTCTTTCTTCTGAAGAACACACCGCACTCAAGGAAAGACACTGGGCCCTCCTGTGGTGGTATTTTAGTAATGACATGGAGTCACTCACCACATTTTCTTACAAGGCCGTTTGTATTAGTTCATTTTATTCCCATCTCTAATCTGTAAGATGTTCTTGAGCTGTAATGACTCACTGCTAATAAATTAGGGAAGGCAATGATGCTTTCAGGCCAAAGGTGTGTGTGGGGGTCCATTTAGTAAATCATTGGTGCAGAGTCACAGCCCCGTAATGTGTAGAGACCATAGTGTCTTTCAGATTATCTATTTGTTATCAAGGGGTCACTTTTTTTCTTAGATGAACAACTAGGTTTAAATAAATTTATAAGGTCTTAAGAGAAAATATTAATGAAAATACTTAAAAGTAAAGATGACTTAAAAAAATTTTTTTTAACATATTTATTTGAGAGAGAGAAAGAACACATGAGCAAGACAGCACAAATGGGGGGAGGGACCGAAGCATATGGAAGGGGAGAAACAATCTTCCCTCTGAGCCGGGAACCCAGCACAGGGCTCCATCCCAGGACCCTGGGACCATGACCCAGGCACCCCAGGATGACTTCTATTATAACAAATAAGCTGAGAGATTAATGTCCCTTATGTACCAGAAATAGCATTATATAGAATTAAAATTAATATCCAAAATTAATATCTGAAAAAAAGAGACCATATAATTTGACCACAATAAGTAATTATTTGTGTGCCAACTATGTTCTTAATCACTGTGCTATCTAGGACTAGGTAGGAATTGTTCCTATGAGCTTCCTTAGCACCTTGTACTAACACTCACCGTAGCTTGTATAAATGATCAATTCCAGTGCTATCTGATATATCTATGATCTCCACCCAGGTCTTTGAATGCTTATAGCTAACATATATACTGGATTATTTTGTGCCAGGCACTGGCTCTAAGCAATAATTAACTTACTTAATATTTACAGAACCCTAGGAATTGAGTCCTTATTCTTATCCCTGTGCTTATGTACAAATAAACAGAAACCAGAAACATCAAATTGTTGCCATGGTCATCCAGCATGTGATAAGGGAGCCAGGGTTTAAACCCAGGTAGAATTGCTGGAGTCCGTGTTCTTCAACAGTATCCTCTGTGCATGTCTCTGAGTCTCTTTCATGCCTATCTTCATATCCTTGGGTGTACTAGGTGTCATGTCTGGCCACTCAGTCTTATGTTTGTCCCACTTTGGTCTATTCTCTACACAGCTACCAGAATAATGTTTTAAAACTGTTAGATCAAAGTTACTATCTTTGTCAAAACCCCCAGTGACTCCCTATCTCACTTAGAATAAAATTCAAACTCCTACAAGGTCCTACATAATCTGGCTACTGCCTACACAACCTCATCTTTACCATTTCCAGCCTTGCTCACTCTCTTCCACCTACACCATTCTTCTTGCTGCCCTTAGAATGCAGCAATACCTTCCTGCCTCACGAGTTGGATAAGTGCTTTTCTCTCTGCCAATGAGATTATTTGACTACCTTTTTCTTCATTGATACTGCTTCTCAATTGCCATCTTCTTAAAGGGGCTTTTTCTGACTCTCCTGTCTATTACTCCCAGTCACTGACTTGCCCTTACCCCACTTTACAGCTCTTAATCACTAGCTGAAATTGTACAAGACAATGCCATCTACATGATCATGGGCAATTTACTGTCTTATTCACTATTGTATCTTGAGCACTGAGAACAGGTGTCTGGTTCCTAGTAGGCACTCAGTAAGTATATGTTGAATGAATGCTTGTCTAGTAATAGGTATAAAATTTTTTGAAGGAGTGAATAAATGCATGCAGTCTTATAGATGATACACAGATAGTTTTAATGTGAAAATATTGATGAGTGCATAGAAGAGGGATTCCCAAGTATTTCTAGAGAGAATGGAGCTGAGCTAAGTCTTGACAAAATGGTAGGAGTTACTTAGGCTTAGAATGGATGGAAGGGTCTTTCAAGGAAAGGAAAAAAAGATGCAAAGATTTGAAAGTGTGAAACGAGTACTAAATAGGGAATTACAAGTAGTTGGTATATTCTAGGCTCCTTTTTCTTCCATAAAGAAACAGAAATGATCCTGGAAATACAGACAAGGGCTGCTTTATCTTTCTTCAATACTGAAATAAAAATGTAAAAAACTACAGTCAACCAAACAAAATCATCTTGTACTTAAAAATTAATGGAATGGGGGTACCTGGGCTCAGCGGGTTAAGCCTCTGTCTTCGGCTCAGGTCATGATCTCAGGGTCCTGGGATTGAGCCCTGCATTGGGCTCTCTGCTCAGTGGGGAGCCTGCTTCCCCCTCTCTCTCTGCCTGCCTCTCTGCCTACTTGTGGTCTCTCTCTGTCAAATAAATAATAAAATCTTTAAAAAAATTAGTGGAATGTATTAATTTAAAAGTCATCACTAGTTCTCAATTTTTTAAAACTTTGATACTCCAAGTAACTGATAGCATGTTAAGAAAGAAAAAAAGACATCCTGAGGTGAGGGCAATAATGACAAGCTGTTAGTGAATGAGCAACTCAGGTTAGTCGTATATAATTAATACTTTCTGGGACTGACACCCTGAGCAAGCCATGACCTACTCTATGGCAAGATCCAGGATGCAGGCATCTTCATGGGTGAGATGTGGGGCTATCTCTTACCCCCATTCTTATCTCACTTAAAAAAAGAGAAGCAAATTCTTGATTTTCTTGTTTTTGTTGATTTCTCTACTACAATATAAACTTCTTGAGGGCAGGAACTTTACATATCTCGTTCATAACTATGTCCTCACCACCTAGAACTAAAGGAACATTTGTTGAATGATCATATGGGTATCCAAATAGAGGTGTGTATTTAGCATTTGCATCCATGGGTCCAGAGACTAGAAGGTAAATAAATATTATTTGTGTTGAGATGATCCCTAACATTGCCAGTGGCTTTGTGGATTAATTTTATATATGGACCTTGTAATTACCCATAAAGGAGATAGTAGTTAAATAAGAGGAAGGCCTGAGTTAAATGTCAAAGAACTCAGTGAATGAGGCAGAGTAGTTAGGATGGAGATACAGACAAGGGCTTCTTTATCTTTCTTCAATACTTCAATATAATTATCATTTACAGATAATGTAATCATATTACAGATAATTATCTGTAAATGATAATTATATTTGGAATAGAGAGCAATATAGACCGATATCAAAGTGATAAGTGATTTAGCCTGAGCATGGAAAACTAATGATTTATGAAAGAATATAGAAGAACCATCCTTCCCCTTACCCTCCATTTTCCTGTAAAACTAGGAAGATGGAGGAACATTGTATAACTAGGTTGGGAATATAAGAAGGATTGATGGAGGAACTCAAAGGTTCTGTAGAGCACTGAGAAATAGGATAGCTATGGAAAGAAGAATCACAGTGCAGAAGGAACATAGGATGGCATGGAACATGTGAGGGAATAGTGGATTACAGAGGCTTGCATTTTGGCCAGTTACCAAAGATAGCAGAGATGAGGGCCACAGGTACATTGACTGTTCTTAAGGGAAGGACCATACTTAATCTGCAACTACTTCCCACATTGTTAATTCTTTCTACAGATATTTACTGAGGATTTTCCAGCTATGTTCCAGTCATTGTGTAAACACAGGAGAGTAAAATGGCTCTGGCCCCTTTTCTGGTGTATGCTATATAGTCTAGCAGAACAGATGGATTTAAACATAGATATTTATGTAATTGTAAATGCAATAGATTCAATGAGAAAATATGTAGAGTGCAGTGAGAATTTATAATAAAGGAATCTAACTTAATCTAGAGATTCTGGGAAATTTATTCCTAAAAGATGGGTAATGATAAACCAAATTATAAAGGTAGACACAGGCAGAGTCTTTGAGGCAAGATGCAGGCGCTACCTGCCATTGTATTACATAGTGTTCTCTAAAATGTAGTGCTCAGTAAAGCTTTAGTACTCTGTTATGTATTATAGCATGGAAAAGTGTGATTTTTGTATCCAGTGTGGTATTAGGTTAAGTTCCTGGTGCAGACATTTAAAGTGCTTGCAAGTGCTGTTGTCATTTGTACATTCTCAATAGATTGGCTTTGACATTTTCCTTCAACATCATAGGTCTGTCTCTCTGACTGACACAGAAAATTGAAAGCATAATTTTTAAAAAAACCTTTGAATTGAATTCAGTCAGCTATCTATTGACAGCAAAATGTACAAGACACAGGAAAGGTCAGTGAACTCAATGAAATTACAATGTTATTGAAAATGCAATATACAAAAATGAGATGAATGATAACACAATATAACAACGTAGTAGGTATTATAGAACAGTGTATAACACTTGAGGGGTATAAACAAGAGATACCCTAAAGTCATAGGGTGGTGATAATACTGTTTTCCTGGAGTTGTCTGAGAATGCTTTATGATGGACTTGGGCTTGAGATAGTCTTTGAAATCTCTCTGAATAGATGCTATAGCCAGATATTTTGATTTTGAAGAAAACCTCTTAGAGTATATAGTAGTTAGGATTATTTTGGGGTTGCAAAAATATACATATTTTTATATCTGTATATAAATATCTGTAATATATTTTGGTATCTGTAATATATTTTGGTTGCAAAAATAACCAAAATATATTACAGATATCTATAAAATTATATATATATGCACATATATATAATCTCGCAAAGTGATTTGAATGAGAAAGGAAATAGACTGGCTTACAAAACTAAAAAGTCCACTAGTAATGCAGACAGCAAGTACAGTTTGATTAAGGACCTGGTTTTATTTCTCCTCTTCATGTTTGTTCTTAGGCTGCTTTCTTTCATGGTTGCTAGATGACCATCCTTTACAAGAAGAGGGGAAGAGGTTGCACTCTTCTTTACTAATAATGGGGTATATCGTTGCACAATGTTTTAGTGGACAGTTACATGCTATTTAGTAAAATTTGTTATCTTTTTTTACTTTCATTTTTCATGTAGATATATATGTTCTAAAGCAATAAAGTAGACTAATATTGGTTATGCAATTTACTGATTTTTTTACACATGTATGATATCGTGTAATTACTACCAGAATTAAGATATGGTAACTTCCTATCATCACAGATCAGTTTCACCTAGTCTTGAATTTCCTGTAAAAGAAATCATAGTTCATGTTCTTTTGTGTCTTGTTTGTTTCAATAAATTGTCTGGGAAAGTCATCCATATAGTTAAATGTATCAGTAGTTCACATTTTTTGTCAGTTACCTGTTGATAAACATTTAAATAATTTCTAGTTCAAGACTGTTCAGAATAAAGCTATTTTGAACATTCTTGCATATATCTCTTGGTGGACATATATCCTCATTGCTATTGTGATTGCTGTCTCATAGAGCTGGAAGATCTTTAGCTTTAGTGGATATTTCCAAACCAATTTTTGAAGTGCTGTTACAATTTATATTCTCACAAACAGGGTATGAGAGTTCCAGTTGCACCATATACTTCCCAAGGCTTGTTATTGCCAGTCTTTTAATTTTAGCCATTCTCACGCTGGCGTGATGGTATCTTTTTGTGGCTTTAATTTGCATTTCCCAGGTAGGTAATGATGTTAAGCTCCTTTTCATACACTACCGGTCATTTTCATTTCCCTTTTCTTTGCGATCTGTAATACATCTGAAATTCATTTTTGTGTATTATGGGAGATAGAAACCTGACATTTTTTCTCAAAAGATAGGAAATTTTCCCACTGATTTGAAGTACCACTTTTATTTTATATTAACCAATCATATATGCATGTGTCTTTCTCTGGACCAACTATTTAGCTCCCCTGATTCATTTGTTTATCAGTAATTGAATACTACACAGTTTTAATTACTTATGGATTTGTTGTATATTTTGATATCTGATTGGACATCCTCCCTCCTCCTCCCCTTTCATTCTTTCTCTTCCTCCCCATACTCTTCCACTCCCTTCTCTTTCTCCCCTCCTTCTTCCCTTCCTCTCCTCCTCCTCCTCCTCTTCCTCTTCCTTTTCCCTTTTCTTCTCCTCATCCTTCCTCCTCTTCTCTGCAATATTTAAGCTATTCTTTGACATTTCTCTAACCAGATGAACTTTGGAATCAGTTTTTTATGAGAAGTTTTCCTATTCAGAATGCAGTTTATGTCTCTAGTTACTCTAGTTATGTCTTCCATAAAGTTCTAGAATTGACTTTAGAGAGGTGACTTTAGAGAGGACTTCTTTTTAATTTTATTCTGAGCTACTACATAAAATCTGCTTTAATGGGACCTATTTTCATTATTAAACTTTTAAAAAAATAAATGGAAGAAAATATATATTTCTCAATCTGTTCCACAAATTTTTTATGTATTCGAAAATTTGCTGTTGATTATCTTGGATATTCTAGGTAGATCATTATGTCTCCTGCATGTAGAAATAAAAATCCCTTTACTTTGTAATTTTTTTTTTTTAAAGATTTTATTTATTTATTTGACAGACAGAGATCACAAGCAGGCAGAGAGGCAGGCAGGCAGAGAGAGGAGGAAGCAGGCTCCCCGCTGAGCAGAGAGCCCGATGTGGGACTCGATCCCAGGACCCTGAGATCATGACCTGAGCCGAAGGCAGCGGCTTAACCCACTGAGCCACCCAGGTGCCCATACTTTGTAATATTTTGTGATATTTATTTCTTTATTCTTTTTTTCTTATATTTCCTAACACAACTAGGCAATATTAACTACTAATGCTAATAGTATTCCTGTCTTAGGTTTTATTAGAATGCATCTATGGTTTAAGAGTTAATAAATATATTCTGCTAGTTTGTAATAGATGACTTTTGTTAGGCTAAGGATGTTTCCAGTATTATTAATTTACTAGGAGCTTTCATCACATTTGTTTTAGAATGTATGTATTTGTTAAGAATGTACTAAGTACCTTTTAATTCTGAAATTATTTTAAACAAAGGGAAAAAAGGAAGTTACTAGTTAGTTTTCCTTGAATTTATAACTGTTCCCATTTTTAAAAACTCTATTTTAATGGTATCTTAAAAAGTATTTTAATATTTTAAAGTTTAGAATATAATTTTATAGCTTATAATCTTAGAGTGCTGAGTCAAAAGCTTGAGGATATATAAGACATGGTTATTAGTATGTGTTGCAACTTGGAAATATTTTTAAAAATATTTATTTATTTTAGAGAGTGAATGTGTACGTGAATGGGGTTAGGAGAGATAGAAGGAGAGGAAGAGAGAGAATCTCAAGCAAACTCTCCACTGAGTGGGAAGTCCAGTGTGGGACTTGACCTCATGATTATGAGATCATGACCTGAGCCAAAATCAAGAGTTGGGTGCTGAGTTGACTGAGTCACTCAACTTGTAAGTTTTTTAATAGAAACTGATTTTTCTTTTATAAGTCTTTATTGAAGTTTTTTGGGGAACTTGTTAGTTTATGTCTGTTTGAGTCTCTTCTTAGGCAGACATTTTTTCAGATGATAAGCGTAGTTGTAGAATGATATGTACCATAACATTACTATCTTCAATAAAAGTTCCACAGGCAACCAGAAGATTTTTAATTTTTTAAATGTAGGATTTAAAAAACTATATTTTTATAAAATTTTTCTATAATATATTACATTCTATTTATAAAACTATTCCCTAAAAATAAGTTTAAATATTTGAATTTTTTCTTTCCTTTGAAAATTTATGTAATTTTTCTTACAAAAATATCAACAGTAACTTTGAAAACAAAATCAAAATTCAATGAAAAGGAAAACAATAACTCACAATAGTGACAGACATCATTATAATTCTGACATGTTTCTTTCCGATCTTTTCTTCATATATGTATGTTTATATATTTGTAATCAGAGTATGCATACAGTCTTTGCAAGTTGTATGTTATACTTTAAATCAGTATCGTCTGCATTTTTCTAAATTTCTATGTTCATTGTCATCATCAATGGCCACATAACATTAAATTTTATAAATGTACTATAATTTTCTCAACCATTTTTCTTTCGTGGGAAATTTAGGTTATCTGTAATATTTTACTATAATAAAGTAAGTTGGGAAATTTTTTAAAGACTAGATTCTTAACAGTGAAATTAATGAATCAAAGAGTTATTTTCTCATTTCTCTTGACACATTCTTGCAAATTGTTTTCAGAAGGTTTATGCCACTCTGTACTCTCACTTGATACAGGATGCCAACTTATTTTAATGAGGGGCATGCCTATTGATAATTCTTCCAAAAATATAGGACAGGACCAGTTTCACCAGATCCTTGCCAGCACTGGGTATTATCATTTTTTAAAAAGTTTTATTTTACGGGCGCCTGGGTGGCTCAGTGGGTTAAGCCGCTGCCTTCGGCTCAGGTCATGATCTCAGGGTCCTGGGATCGAGTCCCGCATCGGGCTCTCTGCTCAGCAGGGAGCCTGCTTCCTCCTCTCTCTCTCTCTGCCTGCCTCTCTGCCTACTTGTGATCTCTCTCTGTCAAATAAATAAATAAAATCTTTAAAAAAAAAAGTTTTATTTTACTGTTTCATAAGTTGAAATTTTCAAATCTTGACCTTGAAGATAAATATAACAATATATATAAAATATATATATATAACAATATAATCTTAATGCCTGAAAAATAATATATTTTGTTTGTTTCTCTCACTCATTTTAGCAGTGTGGTATGTAGTTTTTGGGTAGCAGGAGCTGCTTACATTCCTAGCCCGACTGAGGAATGTGAAATTGTAAAGCTGGGCCAGCTTTAGTAAAAGCTGCTATAGAAGAAGATATCTCTGTTGGAGAACTGGGAGAAGCCACTCTGAATTCATGGTAGAAAAGGAGATGAAAAACAAATTAATTGTTCTCAAAAGGTGATATTCAAAACCCAGGGTAAATGCAGGCTATTGTGATGGAGACTGAGTAATTATAATCTGAGGTTTATATGGAAGGATCAGGTTGATTTTTTTTTTTTTAAGATTTTATTTATTTATTTTGAGAGATTGAGCAAGGAGGGTTGGGGAGGGGCAGAGGGAGAAAGAGGTTCTCAAGCAGACTCCATGTTGACCATGGAGCCCAATGCGGAGTTGATCTCAAGACCCTGAGTTCATGGCCTGAGTCAAGATCAGAAGTCAGACTCTTAACCAACTGAGCCATCCAAATGCCCTGGGAAGGATCAGTTTTTTTCTGATCAGTTCATGTTGAGCATTATGCAATGACTACAACTTGAGTGATCATCCTGGCTTAGGGACAGGACTGGGAGCTTCTCAAACAAAATTCAAAATATTGAAATCATACAAAGAACAGTCCAAGATGTTAGGAATACCAACAAATTGAAAACAAAATAAGCCATAAAAAGAAAATAAATAATAAAAGCAGAAAATACTGAAACAGGAAACAAGTATATAATAAAATCAATAGAGTAAAAAATTGTCTCTTTAAAAAAACGATAAAATTGGTAAGTATCACATAAAAATTACCAAGACAAAAAGTGAGAAGTTTAAAAAGTGAGAAAGAATGTAAAAGGGGATGTTGAAAAGATCACAGAGGAACATTATGAACAAATTCATGTCAGCAAATTTGGAAATTTAAATAAAATACCTATATTTCTAGGAAAATAAAACTTACCAGAAGTAACAGAAGAAGTACAAAATCAAGGAATTCTATAACTGCTAAAAAAGCTCAATGTGTAGTTAAACACCTTCCTGTAGAAGAAACTTCAAGTTGAAATAGCATCGCCAATGAGTTTTTTTATAACCTATAAAGGAAGAAATAATGTCACACAAGCTTTTCTAGAATATGGAGGAAAAAAAGAACAGTTCCCAACTTTTTTGGTGAGACTTACATAACTTTAATAACAAAACTGACAAGAGCTTGAGAAACAAATAAATAAAAGCCCCTCTGGCCAATCTTTTTTTTTGAATGTAGATATAAAAATCCTAAATAAAGTATTGGGACACCAAAATCAAGGAATTTATAAAAAGAATAATAAAACCAACCCACCTGAGTTTATTTCCATTAATGCAAATTTGGAAAATCAATGGAACTCATCACATCAACAAAATATAGAGGACACATACGTTGATGGACACAGAAAAATCATTTGACAAAAGACAACATCCATTTATAATAAAAACTCCCAGGAAACCTGAAATAGAAGGAACATTCCTTCATCTGATGAAGGGTATTTACCAAAACAAACAAATAAACAAAAATCCTGTTGAAAGCCATCCCTCTGAGGTTGTAGATAAGAATGTTTGGTATCATTACTTTAGCCTTATTCTGGTCATTCTTCCCAGTATAATAAAATGAGAAAAAAAAATAAAGACTGGAAAGGAAGAAATAAGTTATATTAAAAAGTATTTTAGGGGCGCCTGGGTGGCTCAGTCGGTTAAAGTCTCTGCCTTCAGCTCAGGTCATGATCTCAGGGTCCTGGGATCAAGCCCTGCATCGGGCTCTCTGCTCAGCAGGGAGCCTGCTTCCTCCTCCCTCTCTGCCTGCCTCTCTGCCTACCTGTGATCTCCATCTGACAAATAAATAAGTCAAATATTAAAAAGAAAAAAAAGTATTTTAAAGCACTTTACTAAGTTATTTGAAATACAAGGAATAAATGAAAAGAAATGAGAAGAAGATGGCAGAGGGGCACAAAATAGAACCAGCGATGAGTCCATAAAAGACATGTACCACAGCACCATATTCTCCCAATCACTGGGACACAAATCTGATTCTAACTTTTCTAGCAACCAGCAGCAAAAGGAATTCGAATAAATTCTATAGGTCACATAAAATAGACACAGTCTAGTTGTTCAAGAGAAACATGATTCTTTTTTTTTTAAGATTTTATTTATTTACTTGACAAAGAGAGAGAGAGAGGGAACACAAGGAGGGGGAGTAGGAGTGGGAGAAGGGAGCCTGATGTGGGACTTGATCCCAGGGTCCTGGGATCATGACTTGAGCCGAAGGCAGAAGCTCAACGACTGAGCCACCCAGGTGCCCCACATGATTCTTTCTGATGCCAAGACCAGGTAGGATTTTTTTCTTGATGTAAAATATGCACAAAATATGCACTGCGTATGTGAGGATATAATTATCTTCCAGTCTACGGGCTTAAATTTTTGTCTGTGATTTGATGTCTTGAAGTATAGTTTTTCCTGTTTGTAATTTTATTTGGTTCCTTTTAGTGTTAGTGGTGGTATTGACTATTTTGCATCTACTGAAGAGGAAGCCTATAATCAGGTTAAAAATATTTTTCTCAAAGAATTTTTTTTCCACATAAATTATGGATACCTGACGAGCCTGTGGAATGTGATGATCTTGTATATAGCCCCTTTTATATAGGCTGGCAACTCAAGATATTGAGTCTCACTAGATCTTAAATTAGTAAGGGAAGAAAAGTAAACGTGTTTTTAGGTGGATTACTTAGACAAGTGATTAATTATTTTCAAAAATTATGGTGCATTTGGGACTCCTGGATGGCTTAGTCGGTTAAATGACTAACTCTTGATTTTGGCTCAGGTCATGATCTCAGGGTTGTTAAATGGAGCCCCACCTTGGGCTCTGCACTGAGTGTGGAGCCTGCTTAAGATTCTCTCTCTCCCTTTCTTTCTGTCCATCTCTCCTCCCCCTCCTGCTTGCACTCTCTCTTTCTCTCAAAAAAAAAAATTATGGTGCATTTATTTATTCCAAGTATTTAGATGAGTCTTAAAATGTGGCACTGGAAGTTAAAGCTTAGTGATACGGAATAAGTATTCTTTTCATGAAGACATGATATAAATAATTCTGTATTTAATCAATTAGAGACTAGTGAGTTAGAAGTCTGATATATTTTCAAGCTCATGCCAATTAATGGGATTTTATGACTCCTGCAGATATGTGATTTTTATCTTTAAACTCTGTTAGTATATTTTAAATACCTAGACAAAAGAAAACATTAGAAAAGTTTGAGAATATATGACTGCCTAGTCCCAGGATTCTATGGAAGTAGAGAAATAATTAATGGCAGGAAAGGGATCTTTGAAATGTAGAAGTTCTGAAAGGGTTTTTCAAGCAGGGGTGAACTCTTAGAAAAAGAAAAACCACGATAGTTATAAACAGCCTTTGGAATTCAACAGTCCTGGTTTTGAATCTCCTTTCAACCATTTATAATGGTTGACCTTTAGTAAGTTATTTACTCTCTAGGTCTGTTTATCTATAAAATGCATACAGTGATAATGTCTATTTCATAAGGTTATTTTAAGAGCTTAATCAAATATTCATGTACATTGCCTAGCACCATGTTAAAAAGTAATAGCTGTTATAATTGGTGGTTTTATAGGTGCTAGAACTCTCAGGCAGAGAATTATTATTATTTGATGAAACAAGAACGAAAACTCCAAAGATTTCTGTCCTTTGGAGTGAATAAAATACATTTGTTAAGTAAATGAATGAATATCTGGATACAGTGAGTTTTTAAACTGTTAATTCTTTCAATAATATATTCAGCACAGGCTCACTGAATACTTAATATGTGACACATGAACTTAGTTGGCAAAGAGGCTGACCTTAACAATATTAAATTACACGTGAGTTTTTAAACCATCACTAGAGTTCTGCAAAGTACACCATAAGGACATTTAAACTAGTTGAGTTATGAAGGCATATCATCATGTGTCTTTTGTAGATTTTGAATTGGTTGACAGATGGAAGTTGATTCCATGAGTTTGAAGCAGAATGTGGAACAACATTTGTAACAGGTTTTATTCATCTGGGAGGGTAAGAATTCTTTTTTTTTTTTTTTTTTTTTTTTTAGTGAGAGTGAGAATGAGAAAGAGCGAGCATGCATACTAGCAAGAGAAAGGGGCAGAGGGAGAGAGAAGAGAGAATCTTAAGCAGGCTCCACGGCCAGCGGAGAGCCCAACGTGGGGCAGTCTCACAACCCTGAGATCATGACCTGAGCCTAAATCAAGAATAGGATGCTAAACCAACTGAGCTTCCCAGGCACCCTGAAAGAGGGTAAGATTTACTTTGCAGGAGCACATCTTTCTTGTAAAGTTGAGCTATAGGAGGACAAGGCACTCTTCCTTTCTGCTAAGGCTGATCTTTTCAATTGTAATCTAGATCTAGTTCTTCTAAAACCCATTTTATCAACCATGTGAGAAACCTAAGCATCTTTGTGGATGAAACAGAATTTCAAGGAAAATTCCATTAGGGAAAATGATATGATGTGCATATGAGTCCTATTCCCAGGGTTTAAGAGAGTTCTGCAGTGGGAAACTTCTTTCAGCATCCCAATATTCAACAGCTCAAATTAAAAATTCAGGCTGCACTGAGTGCTATCCCAGTTGCTTTACAATACTATGATTGAGTTCTGTCAGGCAAATTCATTTTCTCCAGAGGAAGCTCGTTGTTTCTTGCTTAAGTTAAAAAATTTTAAGGTAATTAAGAGGCAAATTATACTGTGTCATGTATCATCATCATAGATATTTAATGAATATCCACTGGGTAGGTTTAAATGCTAGAGACGATCAATTCTGAGTTTGTAGAGAGATGTGAGAACAACTGGTTCAATAAATCCAGTGTTGTTATTAAAATGTTTCATTGGTTATATTATTCCAGAGGGACACCAGAACCTGTTGGACCAAGAATGAATGATTTTCCCTGATTGGGTGTTCTAAGAAATAATTGAAATAGATGCCACTAAAATAAACAGACTTTCAGATGACTCTTTGAAGTGCCCCAACTGAGATGGTAACAAAAGAACATGTATTGAATTCTTACTGTGTGCCAGGACCTGTTCTAAATGTTATATGTATGTCACTTTATTTAATAATCAGAATAATCCTACAAAGCAAATACCACAATCACCCTCATATGATGGATGAGACTAAAGCACAGAATAGTTACTTGTCAAGTCAGTGCTAGTGAGTGGTGATGTTGGACTTGAAGCCTAGTCAGTCTGACCTCAGAGACTGTGTGCTTATCCAGGAGAATACAGAAGGAGTAGCAGGAATTGTAGTAGTTTAATGTAGTAATAGTATAATGTAATAGGAGGAGGACAGGGAGAAGGAAGAGGAGAATAGCTAGAGGTAAAATTAGTAAAATAGTAGCAGCTGCTGAATACCAAGGAGTAGTGGAGCTGGTGGGTGAGAGTGAAGCCTGCCTTGATCCATATCCTCTCTTCTGTCTGAACAAGAAGTGAGACCTGGGACGCCTGGGTGGCTCAGTAAAAATCTTAAAAAAAAGATAAAAATCTTAAAAAAAAAAAAGAAGTGAGACCTTAGGTAAGTCACTTAATATCTTTTTTTAAAAATTATTTTATTTATTTATTTGACAGAGAGATCACAAATAGGCAGAGAGGCAGGCAGAGAGAGAGAGGGGAAAGCAGGCTCCCTGCTGAGCAGAGAGCCCAATGCGGGGCTCAATCTCAGGACCCTGAGATCATGACCTGAGCCTAACGCAGAGGCTTTAACCCACTGAGCCACCCAGGCACCCTCCCTCCACCTTTTGATTCTCTGTCCAAAACCCGTTTGGGACCACTCCTAGGAACATTTTGTGAAGTGAGTCTGTGTTAGGGAACTAACGTGAAGTGTGTGTGTGTGTGTCTGTGTGTTTGCATGGTGGTGGTGGTGGTGGTTGTGAGCAGAGCTTGCAGTCAAGGATTTGTAATCAGCTTGCAGTGGTTTCCTGAGCAACCTGTGTGGATAACAAGAAATCACTTTCAATAGCAGGAATAAACTTGACTTTACTTTTTTTGTATTTGCCTTTAACTTTTTATTAAGTTTTTAATACTTAAACTTTCTGCCTATTTGAGATATTTAGTACTCAGAATTATTTGAATCAGTGCCTTATATTTAGATCTTTCTCAATTATCAAAGATGTTCATATGTGTCCTCCTACATGTCTTCCAACAGTCTTAGAGGGCTGATAGGGCAGATATAATTCTTCCATCTCTGTGGACAAAGTTCAGAACAGAGCATTTTATATAAGTGGCTCACTTCAGATTATATAGCTTATAAGAAGCAAAACAGGGCTAGCACCCAGGGCTTCTGACCCTTACTCCTTTACCCTCTGCTGCCTAATTTACTTTATGGGGAGATGAAACCATTGATCAGTTTTTGCAGATGTAGACATAAACATGATTCCATCGCAGTTTCTTCTAGTACCCTTTTTTTTTCCAATTTATTTATTTTCAGAAAAACATTATTCATTATTTTTTCACCACACCCAGTGCTCCATGCAAGCTGTGCCCTCTATAATACCCACCACCTGGTACCCCAACCTCCCACCCCCCCGCCAATTCAAACCCCTGATTGTTTTTCAGAGTCTATAGTCTCTCATAGTTCACCTCCCCTTCCAATTTACCCAAATTCCCTACTCCTCTCTAACGCCCCTTGTCCTCCATGCTATTTGTTATGCTCCACAAATAAGTGAAACCATATGATAATTGACTCTCTCTGCTTGACTTATTTCACTCAGCATAATCTCTTCCAGTCCCGTCCATGTTGCTACAAAAGTTGGGTATTCATCCTTTCTGATGGAGGCATAATACTCCATAGTGTATATGGACCACATCTTCCTTATCCATTCATCCGTTGAAGGGCATCTTGGTTCTTTCCATAGTTTGGCGACTGTGGCCATTGCTGCTATAAACATTGGGGTACAGATGGCCCTTCTTAACTGGGTTGTGCTTTTGCCTTTCTTTTATCTTCACTTATTTAGACATAGTGACGAATGATAGAAAAGGATGGACTTTGAAGTCAGACAAGCATGACTCCTCCACTACCCTCTCCTCCCCTACTTACTAGATGAGTACATTTGGGCAACTTACTTACATTTTATAAACTTTGGTTTACTCATTTAAAAAAGTAAAGAAGGGGCAGAGTGCCTGGGTGGCTCAGTTGGTTAAGCCTCCAACTCTTGTTTCCTGCTCAGGTTGTGATCTCAGGGTCGTCAGAGATCAAGCCCCGTTTTGGGCTCTGTCCTCAGCATGGAGTCTGCTTAAGACTCTCTCTCTCTCTCCCTCACCCTTTGACCCTTCCCCCCGCACGCCTTTTCTCTAAAATAAATAAATAAGGCTTTAAAAAAATAGAGAAGCAAATAAGGAAATTAGTAATACTGTCTACATCACCAGTATATTATGACAGTCATATATTGAAACTTAGCAAGCTTTTTATAAATACAGTAGTTGTTTTCCCTCCTTAGAACTAAAAAGTGAATGCAGAGCTCAGATAATGTTTAGGCAGTCCATAGGTTCTTGAAAGATCTTAGAATGAACATTTAGAGTAAGTAAAATTCCACTGAAACCAATAAGTATTTATTAAGCATCAACCCTGTGCCTGGAAATGTCCTATGCAAGGCTCCTTGGAATGTAGTACTTGGGCCCCACCTTTTGAGATTTTGAGTACAGCCTATTGATTAGCAAATAAATACTATTTATTGAGAATTCAAATTGGGCAGTATGTCACGATGATCTGAAAAAGAATAAAATGTGACCCTTCTCTTGAATGTGCTTTACTTTCTAGAGAAGAAAGCAAGGAATTTAGCACTATTATTCCCATTTTATAGATAAAGATATTAAATAAACTATTAAAGTTTGCAAAGGCAGTATGTAGAAAAATATGAATTCTGATCCAGATCACCTGACTCTGAAACCCTCTCTGCTACTTGAAGAAATATCTGATATAACTCAAAACCAGTGATCTCAATAGGAACCAGCATCTGT
Organism: Neogale vison; assembly: GCF_020171115.1. Lineage (NCBI taxonomy): Eukaryota > Metazoa > Chordata > Mammalia > Carnivora > Mustelidae > Neogale > Neogale vison. The sequence continues at coordinate 56,739,406 of NC_058092.1, forward strand.
TTAGCACTCCCAAGTCCCAGATACTGCACTTGACCCTTGACATGCTTTCTTCCTTTATCCTCACAGTAAACATGTGAAGTTGATACTCCCATTAGCCCCCTTCTACCAATGGGACACCGGGATTCGATCAAAATTGGCAAAGTCAGTATTGAAACCTATGTCTATCTCCAAATCCTAACACTTAACCACTCACTGCCTCAGGCTTCCTGTCACCTTGCACACATGGAGAAGTAGCTCCCTCACAGTCTATGCACTGAAACGTGTGTAACTAACATCTTGTCTCAGTCACAGTTCAGAATATCATTCCAGGGCGCCTGGGTGGCTCAGGTGTTGGGTGTCTGCTCTTGGCTTGGGTCATGATCCCAGAGTCCTGGGATTGAGTCCCACACTGGACTCCCTGCTTGGCAGGAAGCCTGCTTCTCCCTCTCCAACTCCCCCTGCTTGTGTTTCCTCTCTCACTGTGTCTCTCTCTGTCAAGTAAATAAATAAAAATCTTTACAAAAAATATCATTCCTTCAGATAACCGATGAAAGGTATTTATAGCTATTATGCAGGAGATTTACGTTATGAAGTAAACAAAGCATTCAACGCAAAGCCAGTATTTTGTTTTTGGTTTTTTTTTTTTTTTCTATAGATGATCAAAATCTAGATTGTCAGAGAAGCAGTGATTATTTCTTATACATGCTTCAGTTATATGTATATGTTCTTTATTCTAGGAGATAGGAATTTTTGGTGATGACTTATAGCAATAGGATAGATCCATCTATGCAATTTCATCTGTATTCTTTTCTGTCAAAAAACAACTAGTAGGTAATAGTTCTAACCATAATGAAAAAGAGACTAGGCTGAATCTGGCCTGATACTGTGCAAATAATGATTCATTTTTTGAAGAATCAACAATGACTCTCCATATCTTAGCAGATAAAACCCCAAATCCTCACTCAAGTCCCTCTGAATTTGTCCAGACATATCCATTACTTTTGTCTGTCATGAACCCTGTTTATGCTTCTTAATATGCCAATTAAAAATTCAGTTCCTCACACACTAGCTACACTCAAAGTTGTTTTGCCAACAGTGACATATGAAATGACTGACAGTCAAAATTTCAAACCAATAAAGGATAATCTTCCCTCATTACAAATTGTCATGTATTCCTGGAAAATTCTGTGTATATTGAAATCAATAAAAAATATACTACTAGGTTTTTTTTTCTTTGTGAAATTGAGTTATGTTCCAGGCTCTAATAGTTATAAATAAGTTTTTCCACTCACCTAGATGCCAGTTTATTTGGTTATGAATAGTACAAAGTTATTCTTCTTTGATCAAACTGTCCCCTAAATTATAGAAAAACTGGATTGTCTTACATGTTATCAGTGTGTCCCCTTTTCCATCTTCATGATGGCCCAATGTATGTCACATATTTCCAAAACCCCCTGGTGGTTGTTTCATCCCTTTGGAGACTGCCTGCTCTAGAGTATTTTGGGCTCTGATATCATGAGTGTTTAGATAATGCCTCTTTGGTTCTATTGAAAACTCTAACAGTGCTGGGATGGTTCTGCCATGAAAGCTATAGCTGTAACCACGATGAGAAAAGGCTAATATCATACTGACGAGTTTGCTTCTTAGAATGTTTAAGCTTTAAACATTTTATGTTTTGTTTTCTTAGATGCTACTAATAGTACTCTAACAGCACATGCTTAGTAATTGAAGATTCCTTTAAGCATTGTAAATATACAGAAATATGGATTATTAGCAATTCTCATGACAAGAGAATAACAAATGGAGACCGAGTCTATGTTTAGAGAATGATGCGGATAACCTTGTAAGTATCTTGCACATTTGGCCTTTGGAAATTGTCAAGTGGATATTTAAGGTCAAGAAACTTACATTTAAAATTTTATGTGTGGTTTTTCTTCATAGATATGAATAGCAATTTGGTCTTTATTCACTTTTCATTTATGCGCTCATCCAATGACAAATATTTAAGTCCTTATTAAGTACCATGCACTGTGCTAGCTCCAGACACACAAAGATAAGTAAAACATGGCTCCTATTCTCAAGAAGTTTATAATCTAGTGGGGAAGACAGACAGAGAAACAATTAATTATAAAACAGTAGGTAAGTGCTTTAACAAAAAGGTGTGTGGGCATATGGGGACAAAGAAAAGTCTTATCTACTAAGAGGATATCTTTGTGTGTGTGTGAGTTGTGGATGGCTTGTTGACTTCTCTGAGAAGGTGATGTTTATGTTGAATTTTAAATGAAGAGTAGAAGTAACAAGTAAAATGCAGAGGAATGCGTGGGCTTGGGCTTCTCAGGCAAGGGGGAAGCAGAGTGTGGGAAAGCAAAGAGATAAGAAAAAATATGATCAGTAAGGGAAATTAAGGGAAACTATATTGGGGCACCTGGGTGGCTCAGTGTGTTGGGCATCTGCGTTCGGCTCAGGTCATGATCTTGGTGTCCTGGGGTCGAGCCCTGCACTGGGCTCCCTGCTCAGCAGAGAGTCTGCTTCTCCCTCTGCTTTTCCCCTTGCTTATGCTCTCTCTCTCAAATAAATAAAATCTTAAAAAAAATAAGGGAAACTATAAGAATTATGTGACTGAAAGTTAAATTTTGAGATGAGACTATGGAGGTAGGTTGTGAGTGAGATTATGAATGCTTGAAATTCTTGTACTTGCACTCCTGAATGCAGTGAGGAACCATTAAGAGTTTGAAGTGTGGAATGACATGGGTAGACCTAACATTTCATTGTTTTGTGAGAGCAAAAGACCACTTGGAAAGTTGGTCAAGACTAGTGTGAAGTTAAAATGTTTTAATTTACTGCAAAGTAAATGTGGACAACAATTCTGTGTCAAAGTGAAAAGTTTATCTACTTGTACATTGGTCTCATGCTTTCTGGAACGTAACCTAAGTAAAAAATTAGTTATTCATGAAAATGTTTTCCAGCCCATAAATTTCAATCTTTCTGCTTCCTATCATAATTTTTTTTAGATCTAAAGCTTAATATAATTTTTGGTAAATAGGCAAAAGGGCACATTATTATAACTGTAATATTCTTTTAAAAAATTAAATCCTTGTGGTGGTTTATAAATAATTTTGGCATAACCAAAGCAAAAATGGCTTTATTTTTCCACAATAGTACTTAGTCTTCTTAAAATCAAAGTAATCATATACTTAAAAGAATCTTGAGTTTGTATTTTAAAGTAATTACTTTTATTTGAAAATAATATTTGATGTTAAATATTGAAAATAATATTGATCTTGATATTGAAAATATTGAAAGTAATATTGAAAATATTTTATCTTATTTGTCAGATGGGCTAATTTACATTTGTTGCTTATATCTTTGAAAATGTCAATTTGACATTTGTTGAGCACCAAAAAGAAAAAGTAGAATAAGTAATGATTGGTTAATGCTTTGTCAGTTTTCAATATTGGATGTAATAATTTTAATTAGTTTAAATGCATTCTCTCTTTTTTTTTTTAATAATCCAATTTGGTCCTTTATTTCTTTTTTTTTTCCAATTTATTTATTTTCAGAAAAACAGTATTCATTATTTTTTCACCATACCCAGTGCTCCATGCAAGCCGTGCCCTCTATAATACCCACCACCTGGTACCCCAACCTCCCACCCCCCCCCGCCACTTCAAACCCCTCAGACTGTTTTTCAGAGTCTATAGTCTCTCATGGTTCACCTCCCCTTCCAATTTACCCAAATTCCCTACTCCTCTCTAACGCCCCTTGTCCTCCATGCTATTTGTTATGCTCCACAAATAAGTGAAACCATATGATAATTGACTCTCTCTGCTTGACTTATTTCACTCAGCATAATATTTAGAGGTTCTGTGACTTTGGTGGAGATTCAGAGATACACGGCGATTCATTAGTTTTTTTTTTTCCTTCTATCTTTATTGTGCCCTCTAGTTTTCCTTTGAATTTTTCTTGCCTTTTAGCAGGGTTTTAAATATTTTTGTAAAAATCTCACATATTTCTTATTAAATGTGGTACCTTTTGTGGTGAGTCTCATTCCTTGGTAAAGTTTTGTTAGAGTTTTCAGCCTTTTTTTCTTCCATCAATGTCATGCTAGTCTCCTCTTAGTATTCATTGTTATGGATTGAATTGTATCCTCTCAAATGATATTTTGAAATCCTAACCCCTATACCTCTGAATGTGACCTTATTTCGAAAATAGGGTCTTTATAAGGTAACCACATTAAAGTTGTTAGAGTGGATCCTAATTCAGTATGACGGCTGTCCTTATAAAAAGGGGACATTTGGGCACAGAAAAAGACATGCATAGAGGGAAGCGAATATGAAGATTCACAGGGAGAATGCCTTCTGAAGATTGAGGATCCCAGTTATGCCGAGAAACACCTGGGACCACCAGAAGCTAGGAAGATACAAGGAAGAATTAATTCCCTTCATAGGTTAGAGGGAAACTGGTCCTAGTGATACCTTGATTTCAGACTTTTGGCCTATAGAACTATGAGATGATACAGTTCTATTATTTTGAGCTACCCAGTTTGGGGTACTTTGTTATAGCAGTCCTGGTTGAGCTGAATTAATTATTGCATCAGATTTTCCTGGATTAACAATTTTAGGGGATTTATTTTTGTGTACTTGAGGAGAGTTGGCAGAGGACCAATTGTAGCACACCAGCTTCGTGCCTTAATGATGCTCTTCTTTGTTGTTCCTCCAGAGACAGGTAGTTTCCACAAATGTGGCTTGACTATGCATGTAGCCCTACTTTTTTTTTTTTTTTTAAAGATTTTATTTATTTATTTGTCAGAGAGGGAGAGAGAGCGAGCACAGGCAGACAGAGAGGCAGGCAGAGGCAGAGGGAGAAGCAGGCTCCCTGCCGAGCAAGGAGCCCGATGTGGGACTCGATCCCAGGACGCTGGGATCATGACCTGAGCCGAAGGCAGCTGCTTAACCAACTGAGCCACCCAGGCGTCCCTGTAGCCCTACTTTTTAACTGATTTTTACCAAATAATCCAGGAAAGCTTAGGTCGCCAGCCCTTCTTACCTTAGTTTTTGCACTGATTTTTGCAAGCATTGTGCGTACCATAAAAGCCATGCTAATGGATATGTGATATATTGGATACCAGAACCTCTTTTTACTCTTTTTCCTTCATTTTTTTCTTCTTATGCCCCATCCCAAATGCTTTTATTAACCCTGTGATTGTTTTGGCATCTGGAAATATATACTTTCCTTAAAAATGGAGTATACAGGGTTTTGTTGTTGTTATGTTTTCCTGTTGCTTTTCTATGATTTATAGAAAGGGTAATGCAGGGATGCCTGGGTGGCTCAGTGGGTTAAGCCTCTGCCTTCAGCTCAGGTCATGATCCCAGGGTCCTGGGATTGAGCCCACATTGGGCTCCCTGTTCTGCAGGAAGCCTGCTTATCTCTCTCCCACTCCCCCTACTTGTGTTCCTTCTCTCTCTGTGTCTCTGTCAAATAAATAAATAAAATCTTAAAAAAAATAAAAAGGGGAATGCAGATTTGTACAGCCTTGTTCATGGGTGAAGACTCAGTGTGCACTTTCAAAGCTGTTGGCAGTGGTAAGAACAGAAATAGAAGTTGCATAAGACTAAGAGGCAATGTTGTGTTTTTCTTTTACCAGACATTAGACTGGAATCCTGGCAAATAATGCTGGCATCTCTTAAAGGAAAAAACTTTGTCAATTCATGTAGTCACAAAAATATCCCGATTATGTTTCTCCCAAACACACCCCACAGCATCAACATGTAGCAAGTCTCTTACAGGTTAAGTCACCTTGGACTTCTAAAATGCTGTCAAAAAAGGCTTAGGTCTTGTCAGTTAATGGGGTTTCTGTGTTTTCTCTTTAAAACTTCAGCAAAATAAGTGTTTCTGATACTTTTTGACTTGGAACCCATAGAACCTTTTTGCATTCTTTCCTTCAACAAATATTTACTGAGTGGCTTCCATCTACCTAGTTTTGTGGCTGGAGTAGGAGAGAAACAATGAACAGAGGGGACATTTCCATTCCTGCATGAAGCTCAATTTAATTTCTTTGAGGAGGAGTTAAAGAAAAAAAAAATCCCTGATACATTTGTTATCAAAAGCATAGGTAATATTTATATTTTACATCTCTTTTTTATTACCTCCATCAATAAGATAGTGTCTAAGCCAACTTGTTACTTAGTCTCTGGAACAGTTAGATATGTTCTTAAGTAAAAAGAAAGCATGATAACACTCTCATATTTAAGTTTTCATTTCTTTTTTCTCTGAAGGCTATTCTTCATGCTTCAGGAAGGTTAAGATCGTAAGATCTGGAACTGAATAGATTTAAATTCAAACCCTAGCCGTTCGTGTAAGTAGGAAGTTACTTAGGCTTTCTGAGATTCAAATTCCTCTGCTGGGAAATAAATACAATAATACCAATCTTTCTAGCTTATTAGGAGGATTAAGCATGCAAAACCATGTAAATCCCTCAGCATGACACATAGGAAGAACAGATTTATTATTGGTATAGTTACCTATGGCACTGTGCATTAAAGTTAAGTGTATTTTACAACTCCAGATATGGCCCCTAAGTGACCTCCTTTGTATGATCCTCTCTTGTACAGAGATTTTAAAAAATCATCTCCTCTAACCCATACTCTTTTTTAAAATTAAATCAAAATTTTTTTCAGTGTTCCAAAATTCATTTTTTATGCATCACACCCAAGGCTCCATGCAATATGTGCCCTCCTTAATACCCACCACCAGGCTCACCCAACCCTCCACCCCTCTCCCCTCCAAAACCCTCAGTTTGTTTCTCAGAGTCCACGTTCTCTCATGCTTTGTCTCCCCCTGCCTCAATTTCCCCCAACTCACTTCTCCTCTCCATCTCTCAATGTCCTCCATGTTATTCCTTATGCTCCACAAGTAAGTGAAACCATATGATAATTGATTCTCTGCTTGACTTATTTCACTCAGCATAATCTCTTCTAGTCCCATCCATGTTGATATAAAAGTTGGGTATTCTTCCTTTCTGATGGAGGCATAATACTCCATTGTATATATGGACCACATCTTCTTTATCCATTTGCCCACTGAAGGGCATCTTGGCTCTTTTCCACAGTTTGGTGCCTGTGCCATTGCTGCTATGAACACTGGGGTACAGATGGCCCTTCTTTTCACTACATCTGTATCTTTGGGGTAAATACCCAGTATGCAATTGCAGGGTCATAGGGTAGCTCTATTTTTAATTTCTTAAGGAATCTCCACACTGTTTTCCAAAGTGGCTGCACCAACTTGCTTTCCCACCAACAGTGTAAGAGGGTTCCCCTTTCTCCACATTCTCTCCAACACTTGTTTACTGTCTTGTTGATTTTGGCCTTCTAACTGGTGTAAGGTGGTATCTCAATGTGGTTTTGATTTGAATCTCTCTGATGACTAATGATGGTGAACATTTTTTCATGTGTCTGTTAGCCATTTGTATGTCTTTGGAGAAGTGTCTTCTAATCCATACTCTTATATACTGCGTTATTTTTGTTTTTGCGTTGATGATGGTGATTTATTTTTCATTAAATGTGTTTTTTGTTTTGTTTTGCTTTTCTCTATTTATTTTGTCTTTGACCCAGCAATACCCACAAAGATTTCTTAGAAGAGTAGGCCTTACAGTGTAATAGTATAACTCTTGTTTAAAATTGATCCTCCTTACAGGCAGAAGATCTTTCTGGAGGCTAAGAGCCCAGCCTTTTATAATGGCCGCAGTTACCTGTGCAGTTGTACCCAAGTTAATTCAGTCATTGGTGGTTGTTTTGGCAGCAAAAGCTACACTGTGGTAATGGGTGTGATATATTTTGAATACTGGATCACACAAGATGAGTTTTATTATTTTCCCAAACACTGAACAGTACAGAAGCAATTCCAAATAGTGTCTTGTTTCCATGAGTAGTCCAGGGAAGATAGAAATATTTATTTCAACTTCTCTTCTGGTAGCAGGCTATGGTCCTGCACTCAGAACTACTTCTGCAATCAAAGGTAACCATAGATATAGTTTTAATAACATCATTGTCAGGGAAGATGTGGGTGATGTCAAAGAAACAAGGTACTGAGACTCCTGCACTCCATTATAATTCTGGCTTTTTAAGTCAATGGGTGGATTTAAGGGAAGTCATTACATTTTCCCATTTCTTTCATCATCTCAAATGTCAACAAATGTCAGTTTAATCACAGTGCGATTAAAGTCATGGACTATGGAGCCAGACTGCTTTTACAAATCTTTTTTTTTGCCACTTAACAGCTGTTGTACAAGTTCATTAACCTCTCACTGTCGCGGTTTCTTTATTTGTAATGAAGTGGTATCTACTTCATTTAGTCATTGATATCCAATCATTAAATCTAATCATTGGGATTGAATGAGTTAATGCATGGAAAAATGCATAGAACATAGAAAGCACATACATAGAAAGTGAGTGATTAAGTGAGTAAGTAAGATGACTCCCATGTCAGCTTGCCTTTTGGTAAGGGTAAAAAAAGTGTCCAGTAAAACCATCATTGCAACCATCATCAGCAAGGCTTAAGAGAGTGTCAGTGTCATCAAGCTAAGTTGCTTTTCTACAGGACTCCTCATCTCCATCAGTAGGATCCAGGTGTGAGGCCCTTTTAATTCTTCTTGCTTCCCCTTCCTAAACACTAATACCTTTTCAATCACTTTATGCTTTTGGTGCATCAGAAGTAATGTTATGATAGGGGCACCTGGGTGACTCAGTCAGTTAAGCATCTGCCTTTGGCCCAGGTTATGATCTCAGGGTCCTGGGATCGAGCCCCACATCAGGTTCCCTGCTCTGTGGGGGGTCTGCTTCTCCTTCTCCCTCTTCCTGCTTCTCTCCCTGCTTGTGCTCTCTCTTTGTCACTGTCAAATAAATAAATAGAAATATTAAAAAGAAGTTTCTTTAAAGAAAAAGAAATAATGTTGTGATATCCTTTATCACTGTTCATGGATTCCCAGGTCTCTTATATTCTAGACTCTAATTCTAGGGTTCTAGGCATTGCCTTTCCTGTCCTCATCTCCCTGAGGCCCATCTCTGAAACCCTAGAATTCTGCATGAGTCATCAATTAGATCCTCTTTATCTTCAATCTCATTTGTGAACTTTCTCTTTTCCTTTTGCTATAACCAAAACACAGCTCAAAAAGCCCAAACACCAAACCAATGCCCCCCACTCCCCAAACCAAAACCAAACCACATGGCTCTACCCTGATAATAATGTATCTCTACAGCCTTTTCAAGTGGTGATGCTTCCTTTTCCAAACCCTTCATACCATGGGGCCTGGAATTTTCAGGCCATCCTCTCTTTCTCTTCCATTAAAGAAAGACCTCGTTTGAATTTTTTGTTATCAGATTTTACCATCATTATCCCTCCTAATGTAATGTTTTATGACTTCCCAGATTGTTAATCTTTAGTCCTTCAACATTGTATCTGTTAGCTCACTCTTTTCCCATCCAACATCACTCTTGCCATAATTTGGGGAAAATTCAACATTCATTTAGAGAATTGTACATTTGCTTTGGTATTGTAGATTGCTTAACCTCCTTCACTCTTACTGGGCCATTCATTCTGATGTCCTGTCCCTTACTGCAAACTCTCCATAATCTCAATTGTAAATATTCTACTTTGTACGTACTATCTACTGTTTTCCCCTACCAAAATAAGATTAGCTTACATGACCACTGACCTTCTGTCTATAATCTTCCTTCTTCCTATCTTACTCTGCTTAAACTCTATGACTATTCATTACAATAGCTTTTTTTTGTATAGATACTAAACTCCCTAATCTTATCCAATGTATATGTACCCTTTATCTCATTTTTTTCATGTCTATTCAAGGACACTTACCCAGAAGTTTTCCTTTGTTTTATTAAATCATCATGTTTCCTTCTTCTACCAGATCATTCTTATCAGTATTTAAAGGTGTTATAATTTCTCTAACTAAAAAAAAAAAAAAAGAAAAAAAAAAGCACTTTTTTGGATTCCAAGTCTCTTTAGCCACTCTCCCTATTATCTTACTCCCTTCTTCCCTTTACAGAGAAATTTACTAAAAGTATGTTCTATGCTTTATATTTTCAATTTCTCCCTCATTCTTTCTTGTACCTATTCCAATCAAGTATCTTTTCCCAGCACAATGCAGAAACTGCTCTTGACAAGTCAACCAGTGACTTCCATATTACTTAGATGAATAGATAAGGCCAATTCTCAATTCTTTTCTAACTTGACCTATTGCAGCATGTGACAACATTGACTTCTCACTTATTTTTAAAACACCTTGCTTCCATAACACCCATATTGTTTATTTTTTTTCTCCTAGATTTCTGTCTATTCATTTTCTGTTTTCTTAATTTCTTCTCATCCCTCTGATTTCTAAATGTTGGAATACCTCAGAGCTCCATTTTTGAACCTCTTCTTAACAGCCCCCTCATTTCTGACTCTGTTTTATTTATTTTTGAACCTCTTCTTAACAGCCCCCTCATTTCTGACTCTGTTATATTATGGTCAAGTCTCAGAAGAGCTACCTAAGAGATGCTATGAAAAATGTCAGCCAGGTCACCTTACATTTCTGTTTACAACTCTTCAATTACTTGTAATCCAAAAATTCACACAATTTCACCAAATTCCTCCCAGTTCCCAAGACCTTTCTGCCAAGACCTTGATACCATTCTCTATTTTATTTTATTTTATATTATTATTTTTTACTTTGGAGAGAGAGAGAGAGAGAGCAGGGGAAGGGGCAGAGGGAGAGGATACCAAGCAGACTCCCTGTTGAGCATGGGTCCTGACATGGGGCTTGATCCCACAACCCTGAGATCATGACCTGAGCCAAAACCAAGAGTCTGGGACTTAACTGACTGTGCCACCCAGTTGTCCTGCTATCAGATACGTGTTTTTACAAATATTTTCTCCCATTCTGTGGGTTGCCTTTTTACTTTCTTGATGGTATCCTTGGGGCACAAATGTAAAAAATATTTATGAAGTCCAATTTATATCTTTTTCAGTTGTTGTTTATGCTTTTGGTATTATATCTAAGAAACCTTGTCTAAACTAAGGTTATAGACATTTACCTGTATGGTTTCTCCTAGGAGTTTTGAAGTTTGAGCACTTATATTTAGTTCTGTGATCAATTTTGAGTTATTTTTTTAAGAGATTTATTTATTTTAGAGAGAGAGCGTAAGTATGAGCAGGGGTAGGGGCCGAGGGAATAAGAAAGAGAAGCAGACTCCCCACTGAGCGGGAGCCCAATGAAAGACTGAATCCCAGCATCCTGAGATGAGATCATGACCTGAGCCAAAATTGAGTCCAATGTTTAACTGAGCCACTGAGGAGCCCCTTGAGTTAATATTTGTATATGATGTGAGATAAGGGTCCAGTTTGATTCTTTTGTATGTGGCTATCCAATTTCACAGCACCATTTGTTGAAAAGACTTTTTCCTCATTGAATTCTCTTGGTACCTTTATCGAAAATCATTTGACCAAATGTAAGGGTTGTTTTCTGAACTCTCTATTTGATATGTTCATTTGATATGTATGTTTATCCTTATGTTAGCACCACACTGTCTTGATTATGTAGTTCTATAGCGGCTTTTGAAATGGAAATATATGAGTCCTTCAACTTTGCTCTTTCTTTTCAAGATTCTTTTCACTATTCTTGGTCTTTTTCGTATGACTTTTAGGATCATTTTGTTAATTTCTGCTTAAAGTCAGCTCAGGATTTGATATAAATTGCATTGAATCTGTAGGGCAATTTGGATTATATTGCCATCTTAACAATATTAAGTCTTCAAATCCAAGAACATGGGATGTTTCTCCATTTACTTTTTTTCAACTGTATTTTGTAGTTTCTGTGTAAAAGTCTTGAAACTCTTATATTAAGTTTATTTCTAAGTATTTTATTCTTTTCGACTCTTTTGTAAATGGATTGTTGTCTTTGTTTTGGATAGCAAACAGAAATATAACTAATTTTTATATAGTGATCTTGTATCCTGCAACTTTGTGGAACTGATTATTAGTTCTAACACTTTTTTATTTGAATTCTAATAGTTTTTGATGCAAAACCATGTCATCTGTGAATAAAAATAGTTTTATTCTTCCTTTTACATTTTATTTCTTTTCCTTGTCTAATTGCTATGGCTAAAACCTCCAGTACAATGGTGAACAGTAGTGGAGAGAGCCGACATCTTTCTTTTGCTCCTGATCTTGGTGGGTAAAATTCAATATTTCATAATAAATTGTGATGTGAACTGTGGGTTTTTCATAGATGCTCTTTATTTGGATGAACAAATTCTTTTTTATTTGTACTATTTTTTCTCCCCCCCATGAATAGTTGTTAAATGCTTTCAAATATTTTGTCTGCATCTGCTGAGATGATCACATGGTTTGTCCTTTATTAATATGGCACATTACATTTATTTATTATTTATTTATTTATTTTTGGAGAAAGACAGTGTGTGTGCATGTATGAGTGGTCAGGGGAGAGGCAGGGACAGAGGGAGGGAGATACTCTTAAACAGGCTCCACACCCAGCGTGGAGCCCAGTGTGGGGCTTGATCTCACAACCCTGAGTTCATGACCAGAACCAAAATCAAGAGTCAGATGCTTAACTGACTGAGCCACCCAGGCTAGCCACCCACATTTATTGATTTTTGGATGTTTAACCAACCTTGAATTTTTAGAGTAAGTCCCACTTGATATAGTCCTTTTTTATGAATTGTTGAATTTGGCTTGCTAATATATTACTGATTTTTTTTTCATATAAATTCATAAGTGATATTGGTCTGTGTAGTTTTCTTGTGATGTTTTTGTCTGGAATTGCTATCAATATCAAATTGCTATCAATAATCAATATTGGCCTCTGAATGTATTGGGAAATATTTCCTGTATGTCTACATTTTGGATATCATCCAAAAGAAGGTAGTAATGTAATGTTGAAATTGTGAACTACCTCTAGGTAGTAGTTCACTGTGTCCAGCAGATCCAGATAGTATTTGGAATTAGATCACCATTCTGTGTGGAAATTTGGACAAGATATTTAACATTATTGAGCTTCACTTTCCTCACCTGCAACAAATGTGTAGATTATCAAATCTACACATAAGATTTTACTGGGATTGGTTAATAGAATCCCTGGCATAATAAATACTTGGTAAATGGTCAGTATATTTAAGGAACATTTTGGCTACTAATCAATAGTAAGAGTTACTGACCAGCCAAAGATTTTATTGCACCCAGACTTGATGACCAAGTAGTATGATAGTGGTTGTATTTGAAATAAAATTTTCAATAAGTAGGAATATTTCAGAAGTTATCAGAAACCAAATTTTCAAGGAGGACTGTTAGGTTTAGATTTTAGTTCAAGTTTTGCTTCTCATTAAAAGAAGTAACCTGGCTTCCCTTTCCTCATATTTAAAATGGTGCAGGTAGTACCATGATGGGTATAGCTTTATGAATGGCTTTCACTTTTCTTTAAAAAAGTAAAAGGCAGTCTAAGAGTGCAAGTTTCCTTTCTTCCTGTCTTTCAGAGATTGTTTTCCCACTGACGTTGAATTTTACCGGATTTGGTGTTCCTCTGGGATGGTCTTCAGAGATTCTATAAAGACATATTTTCTCTATAATCCCTAATCATTGATACTCTTCCTGTCAAGTTTATGGAAGAAAGCACTCCATTTTGTTCTTTAGCCAGACTGTTGGTTGATGGAATTCTTGGAATGTAGGCTGCCTTTTTGTCTATTGGTATTTTCTGGTTTAGAATACAGCACAGGGACTTTGTCTAGATTATCTGCCATAAGACAAAAAATTGTCAGTTTTTAATAAGCCTTTGGTGATATTTTCCAAAGTTGATTGACATGGCTATGACAAATATAATAAAAATGGAAAAAATAAAAGTCTCAAACAACTTGTTTTAAAAATAACTACTTATCAACAGGTTTATTTGTCTTAATTTAGTTGAATTTTTTCCTTAAAAAAGACTTATTTGTTTATACATGGGAGGTGGTTCTCTAGATCCTCCAAATGGGTAGCTCTGGTTCTTAGAAAGCAGGTTCCTTAATTTTTTCAATCCGCATTTCCAAATTAGTCCTTCTTTCCTGACTTAAGCCTCCTTTATTTTAATTAAAAAAATTTAAAGCCCATCTTCCATTTTTTGGTCTTAAAAGGCAGTTCCTAAGCCTTTTTGGCATAATATTAGCAATGGTTATATAGAGAATTCCAATTTTGTGAAATGGTATTGACAGGATGTTGCTTTAGTTAGATCTACCTCTCTTCTGTCTTCACAAACACTGTGATCTCCACAGAGCACAGTGCTCACAGTGGGATCCTGCACAAGGAAGAGAGGTGGGCACACTGAAGTGCAAGACTTTCTTCATGGAAAATGAATAGGAAGGAATAAGGCAAGGAGTGATTGGCAAATGTAGGAAAGGGCAGCGTTAGGAATTCTCTTAAATAGGGAAATTTTATCAAGCACAAAACTTAGTAATTATTCAGTAATTTATTTCCTGCATTTTTAAAAGAAATGGGTAAATAGCCTTCTCTGTGGAATTATGTTCATGTGCCATGTCTAGAGACAAAAACTAACAGGTTGATGTTTATCTACATCACACATTCCACGTTACTCTCTGGCATTTTCTTTTCTTCTGTGAAATTTCTAATTCTGGCTAGGAACTAGGCACAATGAAACAATGATTACGTTAAAATCCATGGGAGGAAAAAAGAAAAGAATAGTCCCCAATCTTAATAGTAGTTGAGCTTACATGAGCTCTGTATGATTGTACTTTATAATTTCTACTTTTCTGTAATTTTAAATTTTCTTTGAGAAGTATGTTTCAATGAGTATTTATAATTTTAAAAATGAGTTTGCATTTTATTCTAAATAAAGAAATCAAATAGATGCATCAAATACCCTAGTCAGTCTGTTCCTTCAAGCTATTTTTACTTAGTCAAACACAATGGGGATTATCTTAAGAACAATGATGTGTAATACTTAGCATAAAATACATACCAGGATTAAGATATAGAATATGATTTTTTGTCAATCTCCATTTTTTGCAACATGTAGCAATAAGAGAATAATTTTTAAAATAAAAATGCTTAAATGTATTAATATCTGAATACTAATTTTAATATTTTCTTTTTCTCTCTTTGTCTTTTGCTTAGGTCAGCTGATTGCACAATGCTTATATATAATTAAACATGAGGCAACATAGTATAACCCCCTGACATTATCTTATACTCTGATTTTAAGTAGAAATTATATTTGTAAGTATTTCAAAAATTATAGTCACTACTATATGTAAGTGCTTTGATGTTATGTAAGCTTTTAATAGATAGCTTATCTCTGCGATGTTATTTTGTTAGAGCTGTCAGTCGATTAGAGATAGTCTTTCTTATTGTAAAATTAGAAATAATCAGTAATTGCCTATATTAAATGGAAATGTTAAAATTCATAAAGCTTGAGAATCTTGGAACAGTAATGTGTATACACACACACACACACGCACACACACACACTTATTACTAGGATTACTCTTAGATGATAGTCCCTGGTTGTGAAAAAGTTTGGTCTGACATTTAGTAATTAAGCCTTTTGCATGGTACTACCTTGCCTTAGGGAAGCCATATACAAATCAGTTGTAGAAAACTTTGGCTTTTAAATGTTAAAAAATAATTGGAGTAGATAGATACCTAAAATATACTTTTACAGGAGGAAAAAAGCTTAATAAATCCACATTTATTTTCTACTTGATTGATAAATATATAAAGAGTTTTTAGTTATGGTCTGCCTGTCTCACAGAGAAAGTATGATTATCTAAAATTTGTGCTGCCTTTTTTTTTTAAGGAATTGCTTGCTAAACTCTGTGCTTTCTGTAAAATATTGCAAAATTGTGTGCATCTGCAAGTTAAAACGATGTAATACAGCAGGCTAAAACTGAACAGAATTTGATTGCAGACCTGACTGTTTTTCTGGTTTTGTCAATAGAAATATAATGTGCTAGAATGTGCTCAGGATTTTTTGAACAGTCCATGAAAGGTGACAGGGATGTTAATTTCCACTTCAGCCCTGGCAACTTCGCTCAAGTCCTTGGCATTCAGAATCAGAAGATAAGCAGGTTTTTGTCCTGCCCCAGGGCTCACCACCACACTCAGAACTACACCTGTTAATCAAAAGTAAGTAAGGCAATGTTAAAAAAAAAAAAAAAGCCCAGGACCATAGGCTAAATGTCACTGAAATAATATAGGAGGTATTGGCATTGACAAATAAAGAAAATTATATCATTTGATATCTTGCCCTGACTCATCCACCATCTGTCTATACCACCACCTTGAATGGATCTTTCAAACTCTTTATGTTCCCTAGACTGTAAGCTCCAGAAAGGGAGTGACCATATCTGTCTTGTCCACTGCTGATTTCCAATAGCTACTCCAATTACTAGGACATAGTAGGTGTTCATTAAATTCCTATTGATGAAAAGATCTGTGCTCTTGTCTGTAACATAAGATTTAACATAACCTATTACAAAAAAAAAAGTGTTGTGACAATCAAGTGAAAAAATATATTAAAAGGCTTTGAAAACAGTAAGGTATATTATTTCTGTACTTTCTAAGACCTAGCTAGAAGCTTACTTCCATCCAACAAAACGTGAACAAACCTTTTGCAGTTTTGTCCAGATGGACTGTATATGTAAAATCATTTAGCAGGAAATGGCTCCATAGTTCTTTTACTCATTTCTCTGTGGCTTTCCAAATTTTAATTCCAGAGAGTGTCATCTACCTTCCTGTCCCAGCTAATCAATAGTTAACAAAGACTGATACTTTGTCATTGAATGACTCTGTTATAGGCTATGGCTCCAGCTTACTAAAAGAAGAAACCCAAAGCAGAGGCACAAAGCCCCATTCTTATTCTCTTTGATCTGTTAGAATACTCAATTTCTCTCCTTCGAACTCTATCCTTTCTCAGAAATTTATCTAGGTCAGGAAAGGCAACACCCTTGAATTCATGCTGTTCTTTCTTCATCCTTCCCGCCTTCATCTAGAACAGACATTGATGTTCCATTATGACACCAGATGGTGCTTTAACATTTTCCCATGAGTAATCAATGAGCTTGGCCGTAAGATGAAACTTATTTTCTAATAAGCTTAAATACTTTCATGCTGCATTGAATTTAGTAGTATTAAGGATCATATCTGGACATAAGGGAGAAATCACTGTGACTCCTAATGTACTAGGATATAGAACTCCCAATAAAAAGAAAGTGTTCAGACACATCCATTGCTTTCATTACCATCATCTTCCTCCAAGGCATCTGGGTGAGAAACAAAGATAGGTTCTGATGGATATGAATCAGGTTCTTGCCATACCCACGTTTCTTTAGTTTTAACGTTCAGCTTACAGAGCTGCTTGTGAGAAACAAACATCAGTTAATCAGTTGATGGGCTTTACTTGACTAGTATATGACTCAAACTACTTTTCTAGTATTAGGTAAGATGGATTAATTACCCTGTCTGGAACAAAGTGATTCAAACCAAGTCCATATGCGTACGTGTAAGGTTTCCCTCCATACTTCTGATAATTGATTTGAGGAAACTCAAATGCTACAAAATAGAGGACATGCTTAGGAAAACTCTGAAAAAATCTCTGAAACAGACAATTTGTTCCCTCTAAATCAATCTCACCTTGGCGAGGCCCTGAAAAGAGAACCTCAGGTTCCAGCCAGATGGTCTCATCACTGCACAGAATTGCAGTGGCAGTTGTGTTGGGGAGTGTGACTAAGTTCTTGCCTGTGTCAGCCTAAGGAAAAAGGATAACAGACACCTCGGTGAGAAGGAAAGAAAAATCAAGCAGCCATAAATGCGGTCTTCCTGAGTTTTGTCTCTTGCATTCTTTGTTTCTTAAGTCAATGTGTAGGGAGGAGCAGTGCA
The DNA here is from genome assembly GCF_020171115.1 of Neogale vison. NCBI lineage: Eukaryota > Metazoa > Chordata > Mammalia > Carnivora > Mustelidae > Neogale > Neogale vison. The sequence goes on from NC_058092.1 coordinate 56,757,322, forward strand.
AAAAGCAACACAATTGGGAAAACTGTCTTTACCTGTGTTGGTCACTGCCTGTGTATCACTGGGAAAGTCCTGTAACCTCTAGGCCCTCTAGGCCTTCACATCTCTACAATGAGATTGTCCTTAAAGAAAATGTAAGGCTCTGAGGAAGGGCTTCTGAGAATTTTTTTTTTTTTAAGACCAGCAAAGGACTTCAAACTCTTTGAATTCATTTATAGTGTTTATCTCACTTACAGTTAGGATATTTTGATTTTGCTTGAAAAAAAAAAAACCCATACATTTCTGTTGTCAAAAAGAAAAAAAATGCATATAAGAAAACTATTGGAGCAGATGTTATCTAAGATCTCTTGTCACTCCATCACCCTGCCTGGTGGTTTTCAGATTCATCTGTGAAAGGAATGCATAACCTGAACTCTTTCTAAGAACACATTTATTTTTTAATACCTGTATCAAATATTTGAATACATGTTTTGTGCTCGACTCTATTCTAGATGTTAGGGAGGATTCAGAGAATCAGGTTCCTGAAGCTTGCATTCTAGTTTGGGGACATAAGCAATCAATACAATTAATAAAGTATATAATATATCATGAGTATGGGGAGAAAAAATAGAGTGGACTTAGGAGGATCAAAAGTTTGAGGTGTAGGTGAGTTATAATTTTAGTAGGTGGTCAGGGTGGGTCTCCTTGAAAAGATGACATTTGGGACAAAACCTTTTGTAGGAAGTGAAGTGAAGAAACCAACAGCATAGATATCTAGGGAAGAACATTTACACAAAGAAAACAGCGTAAAGGCCTGAGGTAGGAGGATGCCAAATGTGCTTGAAGAACATTAAAGAAACTGGTGTGGCTGCAACTGTCTGAGCCTGGGGAAGAAAAACAGGAAAGGAATGTAGAGGAGAGATTGTGTACAGATTTTTAGGTCATTGGGAGGACTTGGTCTTTTACTCTGAGTGAGAGACGGAAAGTCATAGAATGATTTGGGGCAGAGGATTGACATGCTATAATATTTGAAAGAATTGCTCTGGCTGTTCTCTTGAGACTACCCTTGGGAGTAGGGGGATGCAAGAGCAGAAATGGGGACACCAGTTTGTCCAGTTGTCTAGTCAAAAGAAGAGAGTAGTTCAGACTAGGCTAGTAGCACTGGAGTCAGTGAGAAGTGGCAGGCAGAGCCATGAGGTTTTCCTGTTAGATAGGCTATGGGGTAGGGAAGAGGCATGAACTTAAGACAGAAGTCAGGGATGACTCCAAGGTATTTGGCCTGAAAATTCATTGTTGAAGCTGTCTCAACAAAGATGGGGACTGCTGCAGGTGGGGTAAATTTTTTTTTGGTAGAGGAAGAGAAGAAATTTAGATTTCATCTTATTAAGCTTGAGAGGTCTATTAGACATTCAGAGGGAAACATGGAATTCACAGTAGCATATATAAATCTTGAATTGAAAGGTAAGTTGAAAATGTAAATGTAGGCTGCTTTAAAGCATGAGTCTTTACAAAGGGAGGGAATGTACAAACAGAAGATAGAATGAAAGGCTGAGTTCTGATGCCCTCCATCATTAAGGGGTCTATGAAAAAGAGAATGAAGATAGCTTGTGGGGGCAAGAAGAGTCAAGAGAAGGATTTTGTAAGAGAGCAAAATAATAGCACGGTATGAGTGACCCAATGAGAAAGAAGGGAAAGCAATGATAAAGGAGAGGGAAGAGAATCACTTGAGTGATGTCCTTGAGTGGGTAAGGAAGGGAAAATGGGAAGGAATAGTTCTGGGTGGGATGATAGATAATTCAATACAAGTACAGATGCTGGTGGGCGGGTATATGTGGTGGCAGGAGTCTAACGTTCTTTTTTGATTTCTTTCATTTGTTTCAATAAAATAGGAAGCAGAGCCATCAGCTGAGTATGAGTGTGGAGGTGGGAAGTGTTAGAAGATTGAAGAGGGGAGGGTGTGAAATACTTAACTAGCAAAGTGGGAGAGTAAATGAAGTTGAGAAATGTAGCAATGAGGTTTGTGGTCATATATTTAAAAATGAACCAATTAACATGATTGTGTGTTTTCAGCACTTAATTTCATCCTTAGAGATACAAGTGTAGAGTGGGTGGAGAGTTGGATTTAATGAGGGGGAATTGTGGTTTTGACAAATGAGTTCAATAAAGTAAGAAGGAGGCAAGAGAAGTGAGAATCTATATAAGATTGAAATTGTTAACAATGGAATTTTAGTTAAGTAATGAGGAAAAGTAAGTTCTCAGGGGAGTGAGGTATGTTGAGAAGGTAGTAAGTTCAGGGGATTGGAGGTTTCTGGTGGGAATCATAGTAGGGCAAGCGATCTTGAAAAATAGAAGGTGGTAGTCAGAGCATATCATGCATGAAACTAAGATTATGGAAGAAGCACAGTCATAGGTAATGGCAGGGTCAAGTGTATGACTATGGGGAGTGAGTAGCTGACATAGGATGGAGGACAAGATCAGTGGAAGAGGTCAAGGAACTGAGAGGCCAGGTTGTTGGAAGAATCACCCTGAAATGACCAAGAGTCAGTAGATCCAGGGAGTGTGACACTGGGCCAAGAAGGGAAGTGAGGCAGTGGTGGTTCATAAACAATAGTAGTAATGAGGGGTGAATATATGTATATATCCCTTAGCTGAATTGAGATTAGCTGAAATGAGATTAAAATTGGAATATGTTAAGAGTGGATGGCAGGAAAAGTGAATCTGGAAACAGAGAAGTAGAACAGAGAATACCTACAGTAACTCCAGGTCAAGAGGTATAAGGGCTGTAGGAAGAGACTGGAGAGATCAATGTCTTTAGGAGAGAGCCAGGTTTTTGCTTTTTGTTTTTGTTTTTTGAAGATTTTATTTATTTCTTTGAGAGAGCACAAGCAGGGGGATAAGGAGAAGCAGCCTCCCCGCTGAACTTGGGAGACAGATGTGGAGCTCCATCCTAGGACCCTGAGACCATGACCCAAGACGAAGGTAGACACTTAATTTACTGAGCCATGAAGGTGGTCCCAGGTTGTTGTTTTTTTTTTAATTAAAATATAATGTATTATTTGTTTCAGGGGTACAGGTCTGTGATTCATCACTCTACCCACTTTTGGTTTTAAAGTAAAGAATGTGAAAGGAACATTTTGAAAAGAGGATAGAGGGGATTTTTCTGAGGGTGTATCATTGATTAAGAGGACATAGAAGAAGATAGGGAAGGGATAGGAGGTAAGGAGCAAATACAGAAATGATGAGAATTTTATGAGATTTTGTGAAATAGAACCTCAAGGCACTTTGTGGTGTTTTGGGGAAGAAGAGATCAAATGCTTACGTCAGACATATTATCTATATACTTGTAAGTTTAAATTGATTCTCTTAATTCTATCTTATTTTTTCTATTACTAAATTAAAATTTTTATGTAAGAAATCTGTAACATTATTCTTGCTTTCCCCAACAAACTAGCTCCTCATTTTTGCTACCCACCCACTTTTATTTTTTTAACAGATGCATTTTTCCTTTAACCCAAAATCTCATTTCTGAGGATCTAATCTATTCATATATCTGTGCATGTATGAAATGACATACATACAAAGTTATTACTTATCACATTATTGGAAATAGCCAAAGATTGGAAACAATTCTGTTGTGCAGCAATGAGAGACCTGGGTATGTTCACAGAAAGAATACCGTGTAGTTGAAAACAGCAAGATCTTTAGCATATATATTGTTAAATGAAGAAAGCAGGGAAGAAAACAGTGGATATAGAAAATAACTTTTTGTGTATGAGAATGGGAAATAATAATTATATATATATATATATTCTTATATTTGCATAAACAAACCAAAGAAAAGGAAAAACATGAAAAGTTACACATAGGGAGTGAACGGGGATAGTACAGACTGGATGCAGGTGGAGGGTGGAGTGAGATTTCCCAGTGTGTACCTCTGCATATCATTTTGATTTTTGACTATTTAAATGTACCACCTACTCAAAAAAATATAAAGACATATTTTAAAGGTACGACCATTATCTAATTAGTAAACTGGAAACTTCACTCATCTTATACTCTTTCCTCTCCTTAGCCCTTCCCTCAATATCTTTCGTACCTCTCCTCCCAATTTATGACCGATTTTCCCCTTCCCTGCCACATTTTTCAAAGTGTGGACTTACAGTAACTGCTCCCACATCCTACCAGTTGCTGCCCTTTGAGTCCCAATTTCTCCCTCTCTCAACCTCATCTGTTGGAGATCACCAAATCTGGTATTTGACTTTTAGTCTTCATCCTTTTTAACTTGTCTATAGCAAGGGGCACTGATGAAACCCTCTTGCCCTATCCAATGTGGGATTTTCCTCTCTTAGCTCCAGATAGGGCTATTTGGTGACTTTCTCTCTCTTTCTCTCTCTCTCTCTCTCCCTCTCTTCCTCGCTCCTCTTTTTTGTACTTTCTGTACATGAGACCTCCCAAACTTCTGTGTCTGGCCAACCTTTCTTCTCTCGATCTTTTCTATACTATCAAATTCTTTATTTTCAAAATAAGCAAATGTGTATGTTTCTTTTCTAAAATTTATTCTAAAGTATGACTTCTCCTTGCTAGCAGTCTCATCTATTTAATCTCGTATATTTGATCATCATTTCAACATCAGTAACTATCAACCCTGATTGACCTTACAAGGTCCTTCACTGATGTGTGGAAGCCTATGAGGTATCTTCTATGAAGATGTTTTGATATTGATTTTGTTGTTGTTGCTGCTGATGATAGGGGATATTTATTTGATATTTACTTTGTGAGAAGGGCTATATTTTTTTTCAAGGGCTTTATTTAATAATTAACATATACCAATTCATGTATCAGCCACAAAAACTCTGTAAGATGGGTATAGATTAGGAAAAGGAAATTTAAAAAGGTTCAATGTTTCTCCTTATAGATAGAGAAAAGGAAATTTAAGGTCAAATCACTCAGTTAGTAAGTGGAAGAGCTAAAACTCAAGCCTGGCTCTGTATGACTTGAAGTGAAGCTCCTTTTCCTTTCCCTTCCTGAGAGTTCTATACTTCATGTTTTTCTCCATACCTGCTCTGCCTCTTACACTCCCTATTTCCAAAAGTATCACTATTCTAGACATGTAGGCTTATGGGATCTCTATGATGTTTTGCATGTCTAAGATTTAATTCATTCTGCAATCCAATCAAATGCAAGTCCCTTTTAATTCCACCTAGAGTAACTCTTATTTTCATCCATGTTTGCCTTTTCCTAGGATCACTACATTATTCTCTTGCCTGCCTGAGTGAATTTATTGTCTTCTACCCCAGGGTCCTATCTCTGTCCTTTCTACACTTCCAGTATCACGTAGGCACAACACAGACTTATTTTAGAAAATCAAGTTTTTAAAGGTGCAAACAACCCTTGTTATTATTTAGTCCAATTTAGCTAGGTTTCAGAGCAGGCAACTGAACTTAGAGTGGTTGAGTGACTTGCCTGGGTGAAGCCAGGCATTTAGTTGAAGAGACAACCATGAAGGTCAGCACACGTGGTACCCATTCTACCAGCTCTGAATGCGGTTTTCTTCTGTTCAGAGATTTTCACTGCCAAAAAAGTACAACCTCTTAGCCTGGACTTAAAGCTTTTGAAGACCACAAGTTTGCTTTTTAAAATTTTTAAAAATCCTGCCTCATTTAGTCCACTATGTATGCTTATGTTCTAATTGGATTGCAGTCAGTTCCCTCTGCTCTTCTGCCCCACCCACTTCTGTCTTTTCTCAAACTATGCCTCCTGTCTTAAGTTGATGTGCTTCAGTATCTTCTGCCAGAATATTGCAAATGACTGTGTTTCATGAATTTCTCCAAACAATCATGACCGTTCATTGTCTGAATAGCCAAAGCACTTTATGCCTCCTTCCCACGACTTGTCTCATGTCAACATGTGTTATCATTACCAAATCACCCCCTCTTCCTCCTCCCCAATACACTAGGTAATGAGTTCCTGGGGAACAAGAGCATATCCTAGTGATGTACCCACTGGAATAAGTCATACAGTGTTGTGTTAGCAGTGGTTAATTGCGAAAGAAGGGTCTAGGATGACATTAGACATTTTTTTTTTGTCACCGAGGTTCTCTATTTCATTATTGGGTGGTCTTTTTTCAGGCAGTGATGACTACATATTTATGAAAATCTTTCCTTGTTCCTATTCTTGGATGTGAAGAGAGTGAGGTAAGGCATATTTAAATTAAATGATCTTAATTTAAGATCATTCAACTCATTCATTTGGTATTTTGTAGACACTCAGCTATGTACTAGAGATCTGCTTCCCAAGGGCAAAGTTAGAGTATTTAAAGGCTCATACAATATCATTCCAACCTTCTTTCCAGTCCCTCTGCCCAATGCCCATCTCTTCTTTGCTCCTAATGTACCAGCTCTACCAACCACTTTGTATTTCTACATTAAGTTTGGTTTTTTAACACTTCTCTGCTTTTGAAGAAGCTCATTTAACTAACCACCTAATGCCCCACCTCAACTTCCTCTTCCTTTCTTATCCTTATAGAGTTTACAAACTTGCTTAAGAGCTGTAGTGTCTAGTTCTAAATTGGGTTTATTTTCCACTGTATTTGATCTAGCTTTGAGTACAATGTTCTACATTCCATATAGCTGCCTTACCCATTTTTGTGTATATATCTCATATGTACACAAATGACAGTGTATGCTCATGTATCCATTGTGAAAATTCTGTTTGTCTTGGTTTTGACTGGCATTCTATCACATAAAAACTTCTTGATGTTAGTCTAATATTATAAAAAGACAGCTACTGAATACAGGGAAGAAAAAGTAGAAATAAAAAGATGACCGCCAAAGGCTATTAATGATGTTTGTCCTCTACTGATATTTTTTGAAGGTTTGCAGAAAAATCAAAATAACGGGCTGATTTCCCTAAAGGAGTACTTTTTAATCCTTCATTTCTTTAGAATTTCAAATCACTTAAATTAAATTATTTATATTATTGACAGAGGATCCTAAGAAACAGTGGTCTGCACTATTCACTGAGAAAATATATTTTGAAAGAATTTTACAAATGAAAGAACAGCAGATTTAGCATCAAAACCTGTTTTTTTTATTTTGGCTCTGCTGCACTTGGCTTTTCCTAAGTCATGTCACTCTTCTGAGCTCTAGTTTCCTCATTTGTTAAATGAGGGGTGTTGAATTAGTATATTTTTAAAGTTCCTTCCAGCTCTGAAGTTTCAAGACTTTATGTATAAACATAAGGCAGGAGAACAAATCTGATATATCTGAAATCTGTGTAGAGGGCATTTACCTTGTCAATATTCAGAGGAAGCACGTATCTCCTCACTTCAGGCTGGGGAGCCTTTCTGGCATTTTTTTTCACCTCTTCCCAGTTCTCACGTAAATTGGCTAAATATAAGTAATTATAAACAAATTCAAATCTGCAAAAGTAAGAAGTTAGACATGAGCACAGACAATGGCAAATAATTCCAGAGAGATGATCCATGCCTTTTAAAAGAACAAGTGTCTGCCTGTTCCTTTTTTTTTTTTAAAGATTTATTTATTTATTTTAGAGAGAGAGTGAGAGAGAGAACGGGTGAATGAGCATGGGGTAAGGGGTATGGAAAGGGGGTAAGGGCAGAGAGAGAGACTCTTAAGTGGACTCTGAGCTGAGCCTAATGTAGAGCTGAGGTGGGGCTTAATCCCATGACCCTGAGATGAGGACCTGAGCTGAAACCAAGAGTCGGACACTTAAGTGACTGTGCCACCCAGGCGCCCCAACCTGCCTGTTCTTTATTCTCCTACCCAGGAACTGCTAATGACCCAAGTATATTAGAGCCATTTTCTCCTGTCCATGCTGCATGAAAACCAAACCAAACAAAACAAAGAAATCTGCCTCACCAGTATGTTTAAATAACAGCAGCTTTTGATACTTTCTGCTCTGTTTCTCCATCATCATTCTGTGTCTTTAGGGGCTACTGTCTTTTTAGTGACTTGGTATTATTCTCAAGAAAGCATGCCTCTTTCTCTCAAACCTAGAGTGGGTGGAGTTCAAGGCCCCACCAAGGGACCATGTCAAGTTGCAGTGAGGTTAAGTTTAAATTCATGTATCAGGTCATAGCATCTCTGATTTTCAGCTCAGGTTCATAGACCTGATCAGTTTTCAATCACTAGCCATGGTTTTGATGTTCAGTTTGCATGTGCTTCTGATTAACTAGCCTCCCTACTGCTTTTTCAGTTATATTCTGTGACTTAAGCATACTTCTTGCGTTTTTTTAAAGCTGTAATTCATATTAAATATTGAGAGCAGCATCTCTGAAAAAGGCCCCTAATTTCTAGGATGACTGGGGATGTAACATTATCACATGTCCTTTCTTACCCTTTCCAGCAACAGAGATCCACAATCAGAAACCCATTGTCTTCATAAGTGTTAATGTGATGGAAGAGATTAAAGGAAGAGGTCCTGTATTTATTATTGAGGTACTTTCTTCTTTTTTTGTCAGCGATATGAAGCCAAACCTTGAAAAGTGAGGAAAATATTTTGATGCATTTAAAAAGGGAAACAGTATACATTATGAAACGCCATCTTCAGAATCCTAAACGTGACAAATAAATGCATGCCTTACCCCCATGGTTTCATTGGACTCAAAACAATCCATGTAGTTGGCTCCCCAAAGACTCCATGAGGAAAGGAACTTGAACAGGTTAATTTTGACTGGCGTCTCCACAAAAACAATATAGTTGGGAGTCAAACCAAAACTGTTCAGAAACACAAATAGACTTGTGAATGGGAAGGACTGATTCTCAAACCACAAAAAAATATGTGCACATGAGGTATGAATCAACAGTGCCTACATGAAATTAATTACATTTAAATTTAGGTTTCTGCAAGGAAATGTCGTGATCAGGATTGGTATCAAAGGTAGGCAAAGCAGATCTTTAAACTTGAGTTTTCCTGAAGATTCATAGCAGGCCTTCAAGTTACCTATGGACGTAAGATGGCTTGAATCGGTCACTGCAGGGGAATTGTACAACGACCTCTGACTTGCTTATTGGATCTTCCTTGTCTGAAATAAAGCGGTTTTAAAAGGCTTTGGAAAAGCCTCTTTTTTTCTCTTTTAATACAATGCATTTAGAACAGCTTATGCAAATAAAGAAATACATTTTCAGATCTTGATTTTTTGTTTTTAGAGCTTATTTTCATTTTTTCAGTCATTGGCATTTCTTAGGGAAATTTCATGTGAAGCTGCAGTCACCCAGGAAAATCCAAACAGCAGCAGATTTGGAAAAGTGTACTCAAACAGTGTTGTGGCAGGCAGAGGACAGTGGAGTCGCATCTTAACAACTGGTAGGTGCCAAGTCAGCACACAGTTGTATGCTCAAAATGCCTTTTGTAATCTCTTAAGTTACCTATAAAGTGTCATGTATGTGGGTTTGTGTCATTAGTTCTGTACGGTAATTCTTATGCACAGAAAAGTTTGTTTCCTACTATGTCAGTGGTCTTCAAACCTTAGTGTACATCAGAATCACAGAAAGAGGTTTTTAAAATAGTAACTGTGGGCCCACACCCAGAATTTCTCCTTTAGTCAACCATGGGTGGGACCTTGGATTTCTAGCAGCTTTCCAAGTGATTCTGCTGGTCCAGGGACCACACCTTGAGATCCAGGCTATGCAATACCAAACAAAAATCCATATATGTTCAAATAATTCTGTCGCCAAGACGGTTATCAAATTTCTGGCAGTGAATAGAGGATGAATGGAGAATTCTGAAGAGGACTCTCTTTTCTGTTTTAGTATTCTTCTATAATATTAGTATGAGTTAATAGGTTTGTTTGTGGCTTTGAGAATTAAACACACACAAAATAGTTAGTACCCTCTCATATATGTGTGTGTGCTATTATGCATACACATGTTTGTTTAGAAATTTAATTTTGCCTGACACATGAATAAGAGCTCAGTAAGTATTTCCTGAACTTGGATCTAACTCTTACATGATCAGATACTCATATACACTACATTTTTGAAACATTGTAGAATACGATTTGGCCACTTGCTTTCTGTTTTCAAGTCGTCATTTTCTGCTATGATGCTTCTGGGCATTGGTCCCTGCAGGATCGTGCAAAGGCAATCTGAAAGGAATTTAACTGTGCATCTATAGTGCGATCCTGATAGTCTGATTTGGTATCCCATTTCCAGTAATTTTCTCACAATATAGATACTTGTTTTAAGAAGGGTCAAATTGGTAAACTGACCTGCTTGTAGTGGAGGGATCTTTACAATATTGTAGGCAATTGAAAAATTTTTCCCAAAGCAATTACCAATGTTGTAAACAGTTCCGTCACTTTCAATATGGGGGTGAGCAGTGGCTCCATTGACAGACACATAGTTGCAAAGATCAACCTACGGAAGCAGAGCAGATGTCATCCATGTAAAGAGAAAGGCTGTATTACCTCTTGGTCCGTAGGTCTGACCTTACGGCTGCCACTTGTATCCTCACCCAAAGCACATTTTCTCTTTTTTTCCATCTCCCTGGGTTCTACCCTCTTTCAAGTCGGCCTGAATTCTTGTTGATAGTGCAGAGCTCTCTTCTGACCCTCATGCTGATTCCCCCACACCTCTGAAATCTTGGAGATCTTCCTGACTGTGTTCTTCCGTGTACCCCATACACTGCTCTGGTTAGTTACTTTCCTCCTGCTCATGCAACTTATCCTCAAACTGATAATGTGAATCCTGGGATTTCTTTATATCCCCCTTATTGTATTAGATGAATTGTGTGAGATTGCTGAGATATACAATAATTTTTATTTTATGAAAATGGCAATTTTGTACACTATAACCTAAATACCAAATCCCGTGGCTTGCACAGAGTATAAATTTGGAAGTGAAAGAAATCCCAGGATTCTATTTAGTATAGAGTCAACCTAAATAGACTTCAGGAGAACCATGAATCTCCTGGAATTAAATGCAAATGTTTCTGGAGAAAAGATTTAGCACTTTAATTCAATTTGGAGTCTCATAGGAAATTCAGAATCACAAATCTAGCATAAATCTCTCTGTTTACAGAAAGAGAAATTGAAGTCCAAGAGAGGTCAGGTGACTTTTTCAAGGATACAAAGCAACATGCTGGCAAAATCACTAGAATTTCTACCTGTGACCTCTCAATACAGATTTATTGAATGGATAATTGATGAGGTATATATTTAACTAAAATTCTTTCTATTTAATTAGGAGAATATGTTTTAAAGGGAGTTTTAAGCATTTTTATTTAAATAATATAAAAGACATTCATTCATTCAATCATTCCTTATGTACTCATTAAACTTCTATGATTACTGTGCCAGGGTCAAGAACATCAGTCTAGACTTGTGCTGTCTAATATGGTAGCCACATGTAATTTAATGTGGATTGATTATGATTAGGTAAAATTTTAAATTCAGTTCCTCAGTCACATTAGCCATATTTCAAGTACTCAGTAGCACTGGGACAATGCATATATAGAACACTGCCATCATTGTACAAAGTTCTATTTGGTAGCACTGTTAGACCAATAAGCTGGTATATAATACAGTACATTGCTGGTAAATGCAAAACAATATCTGAAGGGTCATCTAACCCAGACTGGGAGATTAGGCCAGGCTTCCCAAGGGCAATGACTCCAACTAATGTTTGGAAAGACAAGTAAGAGCCAAGTGAAGTAAGACAGATATTACAGGGACTGGGAATCCTAATGTACAAGCACTGAATTGTGAAATAGCAGGTGCTGTTTGGGGATTACTAGTCATTAAACATGGCTGCTATGAAAGGTATGCATGGAGGAGGAGAAATAAGAACCAGCCAGCCACAAAGTCCTGTTTGGACTTTATCTTGGGAACTCTGGGTGCCTCAGATAGAGAAACACATTTTTACTTGCATTTGAGAAAAATTGCTTCTACTGAATTAGGGAAGTTGTATTTAAGAGAATCAGGCTGGAGGCAAAGGTACTTATTAGGAGGCTATTTTAGTAATAGTTAATCAAAGAATCTCAAATTCTAAAACTGTATTTTTATATGAAGTCAAGGCACAGTGAAGCTCACAATGAAACTTGACCCCCTAGTAAAGGCTATTTTGGAGCCTTACATGAACTTTACATTTGCAATTATATTACCATAGCAATTTGAGTACAGATCCACTCATCAGAGTGAAATGAATGGTTTAGAATTCATTTTCAATTCTTCTCCAAATGATCTAACACATAGTCTTATATGATTGCAAACATACATTAAAAATAAAAGAGAGCTATGAAGAGGATATGTTAAGTCTTAGTAAATATAGTCTGTTGAGAATTACAAATTAGCTAGTGACATTGAGGCCTAGGGCTGGGGCTGTTTTTTCCGTTCTGTTTCTACTACACTGAATATCTAGTTCTGATCTTAAATTCTACCTAGCTTGTCTCCCAGCTGTCCCTTACCTCTTTTGTCCTCCCATACGGTTTATGCATGGCTTCCAGATTAAATATCCTAAAGCACGGCTCTGCTTATACTGTTTCACCAAGCAAAAACTTGCAGTAGCTTCCCGTTAGCTAAACAATTTATTCCAAATTCTTGTCTTACGTGGGTTGTCTCTCCTATTGATATATTCTTTGCATCTGGTATAAGTTCTGATATATGGAAGGGACTCAATATTTGTGTCACAAATGAATGAATGAATGAATGAATATGTTAGGCATTTTATAAGGTTTTCCTCCAACCTGTATAATAAATGTTTAAAATTTCATAGATGAAGAAACAAAGTTGGCCCTGTGTCACATAGTTAGTAGTTGATGACAAAGCAAAGAGGTGAAACTTCATCTATCTGGGTCTCATGTTCTTTCCCCCAAAGTGCAGTTAATTCTAAACTGCAAATTCTAACTTCTTGAGCAATGTTGCCAGAGCATTGTGTCCTACCTGTTTAATTGTCTCCAAAGTCTCGGGATTAATCTTTGTAATGAAGTTGGTCTCTGTGCAGGCATAGTAATCTTCCCCTACTGGGTAGATGTTAACAAGGGCATTGTCAGTGACCTCCACTCCTCGAAAGTAAGAAAAAAACCTGCAGAAGCAAATGGATTTTTCAGTCCAGTAACTTTCAAGCTGTGAGAGAAAAGGGCTAATGTAAAATGTCTTTAATAACATGCAGTCAAATTTCAGTAACCTGGAAAATATATTCTTGCAGGGATCTGGGAAAGCACAGGTGCCAAACTCCGTTATGACAATCCTTTTCTCAGTCATTGCCCGGACATAAGCATCAGTGCGGATGAACCTGAAGGACACAGAGACATGGGAAAGGGTCATAGGCAGGGACAATCAATGTGGTCCATATGGAACTGAGAATGGTCATTCCATATGTCCTTAACAAGTTGGAACCATAAATCCACAACATGAAGAATGAAGAGCTTTGTTCAGTAACTTTCTCAGGGTGACTGAGAGAGAAAGAGATTATGTGCTATGGGCTTAAATTTAAGTCTTATAAACCTCACAATGACTTAAGGAAATTGAGGCTCATGACTGAGACTTGTCATGTCCAAGCAGAGCAGTTAAGCGATTGGCATATGTCATAGAACTGGGTTAGAACTCAAGTTGGCCAGGGCTGGGAAACATACATTTCTCCATATCACACTATGCAACCTCTGTGGGTGGTTCACATAGGATCTCTGACTTCCTGTAGCCTATAACCCATCAACCTAAAACTGAATGGAGAAATACAGAATATGGTGTGCTGAATTATAGTTCTTTCAATCTCCCTTTTGTCACTCTTGGTTTTTTTCCTGCAGTTTAAAAATTTATTTCTCTGGTTTTAAAAAAGTAGATGTTCTTGAATCCAGTATCTTGTATAGACAGAACTCTGTAACCATATCCCATACGTTGCCTAGGATTTCTCATGTGGAAAGCCAATTAAAATCTGATTTTGCATTTCTTCCAAAGCATATAATAAAGTTTAAAATTTCTAGATGAAGAAACAAAGTCATGGAGAAGAAAAAATACCAAGGTCTTTAGGGGGCATATGAAAGCTTTGTCTGACTTCTTAGCTAAATTTTTGCTTGACCTGATCTATTTCTCTTCTGTTACAGTCTGAATTATCCTGACTACCTCAAGCCTTCATTTGCTTTTCCTTATGGTGTCTCTTCAGAATTCCTGATAACCTGTGGTGATCAACAAAGCGTCTTACAGGTCTGAATATTACAGGAAAAGCGAAGTATTTATTGTGGTGTTAATGGGTACTTGGAGTGATGGCTTAGCCTTGGAGTTTTTTAGCACCAATCTTCTGTTCTTAGTAAACTTCTCTTGTATTATTATGACAAAATTTGGTCCTTCCCTCTTTGTGCCACCTCTCCCTCCTACCCAGGGCCTTTCTGATTATTAAAAAAAAAAAAAGAAAGAGTCTAGAGAACCAATGGTCTAATAATTATAACAATAGTTATAAAAATAGCAACTTCTTATTACTGAATATTTCCTATTTATCAGTACTTCATTTAATCATTATAATGAACCCTGAGTTAGAATTTTAGAGATGACAAAACCAAGAATTAGAGATTAATATCTTGCCAAAGTTTGCCCAGTTAGGCAAGTGATGTCTAGTAGATATAAAATTTGAAGCTGAGCATATTGAACCCGAAAGCCCTAGTTCTTAGGTTCTTTTTTAATATCTCACAGTTCCCAGGTATCTATGCAAATGTCCTGGGCCAGGATTCTGAGAGGAAACAAACCTGTAAGTAGCCTCTTGAATTCAAGAGGTTGAGGAGCACATAGGAGGAGGTGCTGAGCTAGGCCCTACCCCTAGGAGGAGTAGGACCTGGCATTCTTTACCTTCTATGATATGTGACGTGTCCTTCTTTAAAGTCAAACTTGTGCAGGAGGGCTTGTCCATCGAACAGGTGGTAAAATGGTTCAGATCCAACTTCAAAGAGTCCTGGCCCACATCGAAGGAGACTGCCAGTGAGCCAGAGGGGGATCCTGCCTGTGATGAAGGTGAGACATAGAATATTGCTTCTTAGCCCAGCCCTTTGCTGGGCTCATCCCTGGTATGGGGGAGTGTGTGATTATATTAGCAGCTCAATTGGGCAGCCTCTTTGTAAAGCTGGCAATGATTTTCATTCCCAGCTCTCACACTGGGCAGCCCTTCCAAAATGCTTGCTGACTTGACTGTCCTTTCACTAGGAGACCAAGTGGTGGGAAACATTGCAATGCCTGAGTTTGGATAAAGGGTTGGAAGGAGACAAGGAAAAGCATCTTGAGGAAAAGGGGATTCTGCACCCACCAGATTTCCCCAGATAGCAATATATTTGCCTTTTTACCATCTCGAATTTTACCATCAAATTTCTTGATGTATTATGATGGAGTAAGGTGTAGGAAAGGTGGATTAGGAACAGGGATCAAAACACTAAAAAAAGATGTTTCTATAGAAGAAACCATTTAAATGACAACAAGAATACCGGCTTTTTAAAACCTAGAGCTATATTCCTTTGAGGGTATGGGCTACTGTCCAGATGAAGATTAACCTGCTGAAGGAGAAATTGCACAAGCCTGGCTGTCAGAAATTGCACAAGCCTGGCTGTCAGAAATTGCACAAGCCTGGATTCTGGTTCAGGATTTGCCATGTGCCATCTCGGGGGCTCAGTGTCCTCGTCTGCAAAATGAGGGGTACACAATAAAGGCCATGAAGCCTTTCATTTTAAGCAGTTAGATATGTGCCCTTATATCCTATGAAAAATGCAATGTTTGCTTAATCCTTACCATTTTTGTAAACAGAAG
This sequence comes from Neogale vison, assembly GCF_020171115.1. Taxonomy (NCBI): domain Eukaryota; kingdom Metazoa; phylum Chordata; class Mammalia; order Carnivora; family Mustelidae; genus Neogale; species Neogale vison. The sequence continues at coordinate 56,773,040 of NC_058092.1, forward strand.
GATTATTTTCTGCAGTTCCATTTCTGCAGCCTGCTTCCTAAGAATGTATTTTTCTGATAAAACCTTTAAGAAGGCATGACTTGACTAATGACACAACATAAATTTGGTTGCTAAAACCTATATTGTTAGCATCAGAATCTGTCTGAGAAAGAACATTTGGCTCCTCTCTCTTATTTTACAGAAGGAGAAACAGGAGGGAAGAGACTTTCTGTGTCCAAACAGGGATGTTGCATGGGTCATATGATGTTTTTGGATAATGCTAACAATAGTACTAATAATGGCCACTTATGAATTGCTTTGTGCTGGATACTAGGTGAATCGTTCAGTTATCTTATTTAGTTCTTCACGACAACCCTTTTGATAGGTAAGGGAACTGGCACTCAGAAAGTTTAAGTAACTTGCAAGGTTCACAGCCAGTAAAATACTGGAGCTGCAATGAGCAGCTGTCTGACTCCGGAAGCAAATCAATAGGCAGGAAACCTACCACTCTTTATTGTAATATTTCCAAATGCTTGTCATCAGGTCCTCACTTATCCAGACACTGGAATGGATAATGGAACATGCATTTCTAGGATATTTACTATATGCCAGGCACTGAGTTAGGCTTTGACAGTTTAAAGATGACAAAGATGGAGTCCCAGTCCCAAGGAGTTGCCGTTAGGCAGCATATTTCTAGCTTAGGGAAATAAAAGCTAAATGAGAGGAAATGGGCTTCTGGCATACAAAGCCCACACCTCCACCACTGAGAGATGCCAATGAATAAAAAACCAGGGAAAAGGGATCTCAACAAAGCAAGAGAAGATGGTTTCAAGACTGGTGAGACCAACCTGTAACATGAGCTGTGAGCGGCGAGGACAGTTCCTCCACAGTTTCGAACAGTTTCTTGTAACCACCAGCAGGATGTTCAACTCTGAAAAGGTGGAATAATCGAGAAGAAGCCCACGTTGATACTCTGAAAAGTCCCCTGAGGCAGAGGTAGAGCTCCAAGAGAAAAGGCATTCTCTGGTTCAATGTTAGAGCACCACTGCCAGTCTAGCCTTTGCTGGGAGCACACACTTTGCTGGAGGACAGCAATGTCCTCAGGTTTGCTAGTGGCAGGTTGTGGGGGTGCTGGGTCAGTGCTCTACCTTTGATGTCGGAGGAATGACCTCCCTTTTAATGTTACAGTGGACCTAATTCTGCCCTCTGCAGTCTTCCATGTTTTGGATGATAAATCAACTAACCCTGCTGCTCTCAGTGGTCGTCCCCCAGAATTACCCTGCCCTGTCGCCACTCTAAGTGCGCAGCATCATTGATTCTCCTGCCTCGTCTATGTCCCTCCAAGAGTTGGGAGATGACCGCTTTTGGGGCAAGTAACTTATTTTTTGTTATAATACAACTCATATTTTGTTATTGTTATTTTATTATTTGTTATATTTAAAATATATAATACCTATCATATACCATCATCTGTGCCTATCATCCTGTTTCTTCACCCATCTCCAGGAGCTTATGGTGCTCTTTAAAAATAGTCTGACTGGGAGATTCTGGTTTCATATTTTTGTTCATTTCCTGCCTCTTCACTTTGGCTTCATTTTATAACCTCTCAAGTGGGAACCATGCCCAGAGTCCTTAATTATGATAGCTGTCTTTTATTAAGCACTTACTATGTGCCACACACCAAAAAGAATTTTGCATGCTATTAGCTTATTTAAATGTCACAATACCACAATGCTCATTCTATATATGGAAAAACATAGACTATGAAACATTAAGTCCAAAATCACACAGCTGGGAAGTGGCTGCAACCTAGGGTTGCCTCATTATAGTCTTCATGCTCACAACTGCTTTCAAGGCCCATTCACAAAAATCTCACAGTAATTTAGACCCCAATTCTAGATATTTGCTTCAATATATAAATAGGAAGAAATTCTCCCCTTCAAGACCCAAGGCCTCCCATAAACAGGCCTTCAGTCCTCTTTAGGACCTCTTGAAATAGCCCATTTACCATCGGCCCACTAAGGCATTTAAAAATACCTCCCAGAGATACTCACTGGATGGACATTTTCTCTCAGTGGTGGATTGAGAGTTCTGACACCAAGTGCAGAATGAGGAAGCGAGTCCTCAACCAGGGGCCTTTATATGCCTTCTAAGTCTCTCTGAAAGGACTTAGGGCTTTCCCACCCCCTCAGCTGAGAGAAGGGGAACAGAAGTGGCTTTCAGCACTCAGATCCTCCTGATGCCGGAGCATTATTTGGGCTTGCCGTTCCCATAACAGTTTTTTGGCTGTTTTCCAGAGACCTCAATCCTTCTCAAAGAGAATGACAAGTGGATTGGAAAGAAAGGAGCTGTGTGGGAGTGGCTAGCATCAGGCCTGAGCTGATCCGGGTCACCCCACTGGAACCTGGCATCACTTTCTGGCAGTCACCCCCCCTACCACCTCTGTGCCCTCATCTTTACTGTCATGTGTTCATTCACTTCCTTAATTTTTAACATCGGATGCATATCATCTATGGGCCAGACAGATGGGCACTGTCCATGTCGTCACAGATGTTGTCACTCTGCAAGGAGAACAGGAAACTAACAAACTATTTCATAACATTTTCTAAGTGTTAAGATGGGAACAAGTATGCAGTGTTATAGAAGCGCCCTGTAGCACCTCCAACCCCCCTCTGGTTGCTTTATTGGCCCCACTCAGGGCCCTAGTTACAACGAGGGGAAGGATTTTATGTCCTTTTGATTTGTTGGGGATGAAGCCCTTTCTATATCCTTGCTTGTCACTAACGCTCGCTTGTTCTGCACCTCACCTTCCTGCTTGTGGGTATGTGTGCTGCCCTCAGAGAGCAGATAGTGCTATTTCCTTCACATTTCCCTAAGCCTTAGTTGTTTGTTAGTACAGACATGGTGCCTCCCAAAGGAGTCCCTGGAAACAGACAAGATATCTACTACACCAGCTGACAACTTGAATATTTTTTGAGAAGCTCATTAGCCATTTTGATTTTGAGAAGTGGTTATGGCTATTCACCTTAGAGCTCCTCAGTAAAACAACTTGAGCATCCCCAAGATGGGAGACAGGAGTTTAATTTCCCAGCCTGCCTTGCAGTGAGGACATAGACATGTGACTGGGGCTTCACCAATCAGAGGAAGGAGCAGAGGTACTAGTAGTAGCACCCAGTGCCCAGCACCAGCTAGGTTTGACCATCCAAGGCCGTCAGAGTCTCTCCAATGGAGCCATTCTGTCGTGGAGACTGGAGTATTATCAATGAATTGGTGTTCTCCAAACCCCATCCTTTAGCAATCTCAGAGATTCTCTTAGTCACCTAATTAAACTATTTGTGTAGCTGTTTGATTAACTGAAATTGGTTTCATCGTTTATAACTAAAAGCTCTGTGTCTATAAAATGATGGTAAAATAGGGTACTTTAGAATCACATAAGAGGAACATCTTTATTGTTATACAGAGGTCCCAGAGGGATTTTTGAGGAAGTCTCTAAGCTAAGAAGAATATATAAAGGTTAGCTAGTCAAAGGGCAGGGAGAATGTTCAGACACAGCTTGTAACATTTACCAAAGTCTAGAAGTGAGTGTGATTTGGGGAAACGGCAAAAGATGAAGACAGATTTGAGATAACCATAGGCCAGACTTTGTAGAGCCTTGTGAACTACATAAAGAAATTGAGACCCATATCATGAGAACAGAGGGAATCACTGGAAAGTGTTATTCAGAAGAGGGACACCGTCTGATTTGCATTTTATTAAGACTACTTTGATTACATTGTATATAATATATTGGAATGGGAGTTTTGGCAAGATAAATCAGAGACCAAGCAAGTGCAGATAATGGATGTGAGGGATGCATTGGGGTTGGATATGAATGGTCGAATTCAAGAGATACTTTAGAGAAGGACTGATCACATTTTGTGCTTGGTAAGTACATTGAGGAAATAAAAGGTAGAGAAAGGATGTCTGCTTGGTTTCTGGATTGAACTATGGTACAAATACTTGAGAAAGTACACACTGTGTGTGTGTGTACACATGTGTGTGAGCATGCATGAGCATGCATATGAGACACAAAGATAAGTTTTAGAGAGGTAGAGATGTAGGATGAATTCTGATTTTGATAAATTTATTAAAGAAAGAGATGACTGGGGGCTGTAATAGTTTGAAAGCTTCATAGGGAAGTGGAGTGAGTTGCCATCTGAAGGATAGGCAGGGTGTGAATACAGAGAAGATGGAGAGGAGATCCGGTGAAGGGAGCAGAGCGAGAGAAGGCAGAGTGGGCAGTTTGGGACGCAACGTTCAAAGGAATTTCTCTCTCTTGCACTGTTCCTGTTGGATTTTGTTTTCTCAGAAGTGTCTCTTCTTGAATAGAATTATGCGCCATGCTGTGATACCTGTACACAGTCAGTGCACTGAAGAGAATTTCCAAGAACGTCAGAACCCAGCTGCTTTTCTTCATTTTCACCTCCTGTTGCAAGGAGCCAAAACAGAAGGCTTTGTGGCAGGCAGGTGTTAGAAAACCTATACTAGCTGAATGATGCTTTGACAAACTGCATTTTCTATTGAGGAACATTTTCTGGGAGATGAAAACCAACCTGACTGGTACCCATGAGTGTACCAAATGCCCTTCATAGGGGTTCCTGTGAGGCCTTTGGTATTCTGGGGCCATAGCCACGTTGCTTAACTGCAGGAATTGATTTTCGTGATTTTTGCATTTAGTTTTGCATCTGCGGTAGTCTTTATTTTTCAGCCTATTTCAATACTAGAAGTCAGTGACTTCAGATCCATTGTAAAAATACAAATTATAGCAATTCATTCTTGGGAGACATACAGACTTATAGATCATGAGAGTCATCAAGTTAGCATGCTTGATTAAAGTCAGAATGAAAGCTAATTACTGTGCATTGACCCTCATGGAACCCGGAATTCTTCAGGTATAAAGCAAGGAAAATGTGCAAAATATTTTTTAGCTTAAAGTACTCTCTATACAAATATTAAGTGATATTTACCAATGCTTATTCGTAGGGAGTTTGATTTGTCTAATCTTCCATCTAACACCTCTTACCTCAGAGGCAACTCATTTTTCTGTATTCCTTATTGGTGTGAAGTCAGAGAACATATGGCTATATCCTTTCCAAAACACTGTTTTGATCTCTTGGCTTCTAAAGCCTCAAATGTGGACCTCTTTCTTAAGTCTATCTGTTTCTTTCTGTCATTTCATTGTTATACACTGGCTCACCAATTTACTCTTACTTTCTCTTCCATCCTGTCCTCTTATTTTCCGTCTTAATTTTTTGTTGTTTGGAAAAATCAGATCTTCATGTTCAATTTATGTGTCTGCCAAAGTTTCTTTTTTGTAAATTTAAATTTTAGTTAGTTAATATACAGTGCAATATTGGTTTCTGGAGTAGAATTCAGTGACTTACACTTACATGCCACACCCAGTGCTCATCATAGTAAGTGCTCTCTTTGATAGCCATCACCAGTCTAGCCCATGCCCCACCCCATCTCCTTCCATCATCCCTCAGTTTGTTCTCTATTGTTAAGAGTGGTTTATTTCCCTTGTTCCTTCCCCCCTTTCTTGTATGTTCATCTGTTTTTTTTCCCTTAAATTCCATATGTGGGTGAAATCATATGGTATTTGTCTTTTTCTGACTGAATTATTTCACTTAGCATAATGTACTATAGCTCCATCCGGGTCATTGCAAATGGCAAGGTTTCACTTTTTTGATGGCTGAGTAATATTCCATTGAAACTGTTTCATTTTTATATACTTTGGTACATTTACCAAAATAATATTCCACGAATTGAAAAAGTAGAGCATCTTTCTTCATGCAGAGATTTCTTAATGGGAACCAATTCCACATTTCTTTGAAGAAACCATATTTGAGAGTATAATACAAGCTACTTTTTCACCCTGGCACATGGCAGACCATGCCGGGCTTAGGGGTCTTGGTGAAGAGCTTGGATTAGATTGTATTCTGAGAGCAATACAAAGAAATTAAAGGGTTTTGAGCAGGGAAATGACTGAGGTGATCTTACTTACATCACTCTCCTTGATACTTGAAGAATAGATTGTAAATGCCTGAAGTGGAAGCAGAGAAAGCATAGTAATTCAGGTGAGGTGGTGATGGTTCTTAGTCTAGAGTGGAGCAGTGAAGATGGAAAAAAAGCAGATAGGTTTGAGATCTGTTTTGTAGGTAGAAGTATAGGATTTTCTGTTATATAATTAATATGGCTGGGATGTAAGAAAATGGAGTCTTGGGACCTATCTTTTATCTACTATGGCATAAAAATTAAACTTCAAACCTCAGTGTCCTACAACAGTCAGTGCCTGGGGTGGTTAGCTAGGTAGACTTGCTGATATTGGCTGGATTTGCTCTCTTAGTTGGATTTGCCTAGCTGTTAGCTAATCTCCAGGTCTCAGCTGGGATGAGAGGGGTAAATTGGCTTTACCACTCGTGTTTGTCCTGTAGGTAACCTGGGCATATTCTCCTGCCTGTGGCAGGGATGAAAATGAGCAAGTACAAATACAAAAAGCTGCTTCAAGGCTAGGCTTAGAATGATAACACTGTCACTTGTACCACCTTCTGTTAGCCAAAACAAGTCATGAGACCAGACCATATCTCAAGGGGTATGAAAACAGCCTCTGCCTTTAGTGAGAACTATAGTGTCACACATTGCAAGGTCAAGGATACAGGGAGAGATGAAGAATTAGTGCCATCTTTGTATTTGGATGTATAGGAGAACTAAATAGGATTCTTAGTAACTGAATGAGTGTCATACACTAAGACTATGGGAGGAATGGTTGAGTGGAAATGGTATATTATGAGTTCCTCATTAAATTTGAGACACTGTAAGAGATTCATCTTCTCCATATGACTTACTTGTGCTTTCTTCTACCCTCTTATAGTACCTCTGAGCCTCCTAACCCTGAAGGAACATGCTTGGTCAGTGGAGGTGGGATTCAAAGCAAAACAGTCTGATTTCAGACTGATTCCGGTCTGCATTCTTTTTTTTTTTTCTTTAAGATTTTTATTAGAGAGAGAGAGAGAGAGCATGAGCAGTGGGGAGAGAGAGAAGCAGGCTCCCTGCTTCTCCCCAAACAGAAAGCCTGATGCGGGGCTCAATCCTAGGACCCTGGGATCATAACCGAAGGCAGATGCTTAACCCATTGAGCCACCCAGACGCCCCTCCAGTCTGCATTCTTATAAGTGTTACTTCCAGTTACATGTGTAAGTTCTGGTAAATACGATTTCCTTAATTTTATTACATGCTCAATAATATCTTAGTGCTCCTTGTAGATAAATGCTCCTGGAAGCTTCCCAGCTAACTTGTCCCATAGTTGAAGACACAGATTAGGGACAAGTTACACCCCTGGAATCATCCTTCTTAAAGGAAAATTAGGCCATGTCCCTTCTTAGAGCCTTATAAGAGGTCTGTACTACTTACTGGATAAAGTCCCTGATCCTTGCCTGTCTTTGTGTCTTCACCTGCCACTCTCTCCTTTCATTTGTGCTCCAGCAGTACCGAACTCTTCATTGCTTCTCATCAGTCATATACCATTTCGTACTTCCTTTCTTCATGCAATTTAGCATCTTTGCTTGGAATTCCCTTGCCTCCCTTGCCCATCTGGTAAATGCCTAGTTTCCGTCATAACCCTGAGAGCATCACCTTCCTGTGATGCCTCAGATAGAATGTGCTCTTTTGTATTTTTTGGGAAACTTTTATATAAGTCCGCTTTTGTATATATAACATTATGTTGTTTCATCTGTTAGCACGTCTGTCTTCCACTTTAGTTTATAAAACCTGTCAGGATGGAAACTGAAAGCCACCCCAGCTGCTCCCCCAGGGTGAAAACCAATAGACTAGCAAAAGCTCTGCATTCACTTCTGCTGTACCTCCATAAATCATATGAGGCAAGCTATCCTGCCCCTCTTGTCTCCCCATCATTGCCAAAACTAAGACCGTCCTGGCATCATTAAAAAAATGTCATGGCAGGTGGGGGTGCGCTCCTGGGTGGCCTCTGCCTTTGGCTCAGGTCATGATCTCAGAGTCCTGGGATTGAGTCCTGCATTGGGCTCTCTGCTCAGCAGGGAGCCTGCTCCCCACTCCCCTGCCTGCCTCTCTGCCTACTTGTGATCTCTGTCAAATAAGGAAATAAAATCTTAAACAAATGTCATGGGGAAGGAAAGATTCATAAGGTCCCCTGACCAGGCACACTCTGTCTTCTCTCCTCTCTAGTAGATATCAGACTGCCTTCTTTCTGGTGGATCCTCCGCATCACTTGGGGAATCCCCCTTGTTTGCCCATGCCTGTGTGAGTAATAGTTCAAGTTGTTTGTAGTCCCTGGCTTGGGTGTGCTGTTTTGACATCTGATATCTTAATAAATTAGACCCTATAAGCTCAGGACATCAGTATAAGAACTCAGTAAAACTTATTTGTTCAACCAAGTTAGTATAGGTCACTAAAAAAACTGTCTTAGTGAACTGAGCACAAGAATAATATTAAAATTTTCCTAATGAATGAGTGCTTAAGGATTTAGATTTGTTTTCTACAAAGAATTTAAAATACTTTCCTTAAAATCTTGATTATAGTCTTATTTTAATTAATTAGCTCTTGATTCACACACATGCAGAAAGTACATGCAGAAAGTACAAAAGAGGATCTGGGCCAGTCCTAATGGATTAATGGTGCCTCAGCTATTTAAGGCCTTAGTCCCCTTTAAATTCTGTGGTTCTGCCAGTTGGTACAAATGCAAAGAAGAATGGGCAGCTGAAATCTTTTAGAACAGATTTTTTTTACCCTTTCTAGGCCAGAGAACTGGTTTATTAGACAAAAGAACCTTAAAGGTGGATTAGGTATGACTTATCCTCTTAACTTCAGGCACATGAACATCAGAAAAAGACTAATAGCATTAGGAATCCCAGTTGTGCTAATCTAGTTTATGAAATTTTAGATTGTTTATGGGTCATTCTCAGACAATGGGAAAATAAGCTTACTAATAGAAGAAAATTGTTAATAATTGAGCGAATGTCCACACATATCTCTATTCCTTTATTTATCACAGTATATTATCTGCTTCTGTGATTGTTTTTTGAGACAGTGCACCTGTTTATTTGTCATTGTATGGTAAAGCCCAGGACTTAGTGAGTAGTTACTAAATATTTTATGCTATTGTAAATAGTAATTTTTAAATCTGAATTTCTGCCTGTTAAGTGCCAGCACATGGAAATAAATTTAATTTTTGTAAACTGATCTTTCACTGTTGTAAACTGATCCTGCAGTCTTTCTAAACTCATTTACTCTAGCAGTTTTTAAAGTAGATTCCCTCATATTTTCTGATAGAAGATCATGTTGCTATAGGTAAAGACAGTTTCACTTCTTCCTTTCCAATCTAGATGCTTTTTATTTCTTTTATTTTCTTGTCTTATTGCACTTGCTAGAACCTCTAGGACAGTGTTGGATAGAAGTGGTGAGAGAGGACATCCTTGTCTAGTTCCTGATCTTAGATAGAAAATATGGAGTCTTTTACCATAAAATATGATGTTTCCTATAGCTTTTTTCATAGATGTCCTTTATCAGTTTGAGTAAGTTTTCTACTTATTGAGGGTTTTGAGTCAGGAATGGATGTCAGAGTATGTCAAATGCTTTTTTTGTATTCATTAAGATTATCATATGAATATTATTTATTAGTTATTATGGTGAATTCTATTTATTTTACAGAATATTAAATCAACTTTGCCTTTCTAGGATAACCCAGAGACCTATATTACCATTTTATGAACTTTAAGATTCTGTTTGTGAGTTTTTACATCCATGTTCACATAGGATAATGGTCTAAAACTGTATTTTTTCTTGTAATGTTTTTGTCTAGTTTATGATGGCTTTGAAAAATGAGTTAGAAATTGTTATCAGCTCTTAACTTTTCTGTAAGACTTTGTACAGAATTACTATTTTTTGTCCCTTCAGCATCTGGTAACTTTATCAGTGAAGCCATTTAAGCCTGGAGCTTTTGTTTTTTATAGGGTTTTAGTGACAAATTCTATTTCTTTAATAGAGATAGGAATCTAGGTTATGTATTTCACTGAGATATCTCATAAGATTTGTTCACTTGTGTCTTTCAAAGAATTTACACTTCATCTAAGTTAGTGAATGTACTGGCCTAATGTTGTGCATAATTCCATTTTATTTTTTTAATATCTATAGAATCTTTAGTTATGTTGCATCTCTCACTCCTGATATTGGTAATTGTACCTTTTTCCTTTTTTTTCACTGAGTAGCCTGGCTAGAGTTTTATCAATTTTATTGATCTCAAAGAGCCATCTTTCTTTTTTGAACTTATTTCAATTTAATTAATTAATTAATTATTTTGTGTTCCAAAATTCATTGTTTATGCACCTCACCAGTGCTCCATGCAATACGTGCCCTCCTTAATACCCACCACCAGGCTCACCCAACCTCCTACCCTTTTCCCCTCCCAAATCCTCATTTTGTTTCTCAGAGTCCACACTCTCTCATGGTTTGTCTCCCCCTCCGATTTCCCCCAACTCACTTCTCCTCTCTCATCTCCTGATGTCTTATTCCTTATGCTCCGCAAGTAAGTGAAACTATATGATAATTGACTCTCTCTGCTTGACTTATTTCACGCAGAATAGTTTCCTCCAGTTGATACAAAAGTTGGGTATTCATCCTTTCTGCTGGAGGCATAATACTCTATAGTGTATATGAATCATATCTTCTTAATCCATTCATCCGTTGAAGGGCATCTTGGCTCTTTTCACAGTTTGGCGACCGTGGCCATTGCTGCTATGAACATTGGGGTACAGATGGCCCTTCTTTTCACTACATCTTTGGGGTAAATACCCAGTAGTGCAATTGCAAGGTCATAGGGTAGCTCTGCTTTTAATTTCTTAAGGAATCTCCACACTGTTTTCCAAAGTGGCTGTACTAACTTGCATTCCCACAACGGTATAAGAGGGTTCCCTTTTCTCCACATTCTCTCCAACACTTTTTGTTTACTGTCTTGTTGATTTTGGCCATTCTAACTGGTGTAAGGTGGTATCTTGATGTGGTTTTGATTTGAATCTCCCTGATGGCTAATGATGATGAACATTTTTTCATGTGTATGTTAGCCATTTGTATGTCTTCTTTGGAGAAGTGTCTGTTCATGTCTTCTGCCCATTTTTTGACATGGTTATCTGTTCTGTGTGTGTTGAGTTTGAGGAGTACTTTATAGATCTTGGATATCAACCCTTTGTCTGTAGTGTCATTTGCGAATATCTTCTCCCATTCCGTGGGTTGCCTCTTTGTTTTGTTGACTGTTTGCTTTGCTGTGCAGAAGCTTTTGATCTTCATGAAGTCCCAAAAGTTCTTTTTCGCTTTTATTTCCTTTGCCTTGGGGGGACATATCTTGAAAGAAGTTGCTGTGGCTGATGTCATAGAGGTTACTGCCTATGTTCTGGTCTAGGATTTTGATAGATTCCTGTCTCATGTTGAGGTCTTTTATCTATTTCAAGTTTATCTTTGTGTATGGTGTAAGAGAATGGTCGTATTTCATTCTTCTATACATAGCAGTCCAATTTCCCCAGTACCATTTATTAAAGGGACTCTCTTTTTTCCCCTGTATATTTTTTCCTGCTTTGTCGAAGAGTATTTGACCATAGAGTTGAGCGTCCATATCTGGGCTCTCTACTTTGTTCTACTGAACTATGTGTCTGTTTTTGTGCCAGTACCATGAGGTGTCTGTTTTTGTGCCAGTACCATGCTGTCTTGCTCACAGCTTTGTCATAAAGTTTGAAATTAGGCAACATGATGCCCCCAGTTTTTTCTTTCCCAACATTTCAAAGAACTGTTTTATAAAACCTATTTATATGTTTATGTTTAAAACTGAATTTCTTATTTGTGGAATGTAGTTTTGTCTTGCTTTTTAATCCAGTCTGACAATATTTGCTTTTAGATGGGATATGTAGACCATTCATATTTAATGTGACTATTGATATGGTTAAATTTGAGCCTATCATCTTATTATTTGTTTGCTTTATATCTCTTCTGTTCTTGGTCCCTCCTCCCCTTTTTTTACCTCCTTCTTTGGGATTAATAAAATTTTATTGTTGTTATTAATACCATCTATTGTATTTTCATATCTGACAGTATAGTTTTCATCTCTAGAGCTTCTGTTTGGGTCTTTTTTTATATCTTCCATATCTCTACTTAAATTTTTGCATGTTTTAATATACTTCTCTGGTAATTAGAACATATGTGTCGGTGTCAATTGGCTGATTTTTATCTTAATTATGGGTTATAGTTTTCTGCTTTTTTGCATGCCTGGTAATTTTTTATTGATAACCAGGCATTTAAAATTTTACCTCATTCATTGCTAGATTTTTATTTGTATTCCTTTTAATGATCTTGTGCTTTGTTCTGGGACTCAGTTTTTTTGGAAACAGGTCACTTTAAGTTTTGTTAAGATTTCTTAGGTGGAATTGAAGCAGTACTTAGTGCTCAAGGCCAATTTTCCAATACTGCCCAAGTACTTTTCTGTGTAGTCTACCAAATTCTCCATCACTCGTGAGATTTTCTAGTCTGCATCATGGGAATAAAGAGGTCCTATTCTCAGCTCTGTGTGGGTGACTAGCAATGTTACCTCTAATCTAGTCAGGTGATTCTCTTGGCTTAGGGTAATTTGCTTACATAAAAGCACTGACAAATATTTCAGCTTAATACTTAAAGGGGACATGATACAGAGCTTCAGAATTCTCTCTCCGTAGATTTCCACCTCTATAGGACTCTCCTGTGAATTTTAAGTCACCTCCTTCTCCCCAGATTCTCAGCTTCATCTCCTCAACTCAGAGAATCTTCTAGGCTCTATTAGGTTCACTTTCTGGGCATCACAATACAGAAACCTTTCATAGTATTAAACTGGTGCAATCAGATGGCTTACCTTGTTTAGTGGTCATTGTTTTTTATTGGATGATGTCAAGTATCTTGGATACAGTTGTTTTAAATTTTTTTCATTATTTCAGGCAAGGGGATAAATCTAGGCTTTAATTAGTGCTTAGTTAAGTGCTTAATTTTTATTGGTAGCTGAAGTTCACCAATTGATAAATATTTGTTTTGAAATAAATTTTAGGAAACTGCTTGAACTTCTTATAGAACAACTTGGGGGGGGCTGTGTTGCCTATCTTTGGAAGTGGGAAAGTGAGATTATAGAATTTTATGACTGATGGAATTAGTTGTAATATGATGGTAATGGAGGTTAGATATTGCAGGAGACAAGAAACTTAAAAATGGCCACTGTTAAGACTTGTAAAATATAGTGTCATACACTATATGATGGTGAATCAAAAGACAAATTTCTTTCTGCATCAGACATCATTATAGTTTGCATGAGGACAAGTGTTTTATTGCTTAATTTATTATTTTTGCATTACTTTGCATTGATTGAGATGTTTTATTTCATTAGGATAGGCCATATAACCCTAACAATATACAACATGTGATATGTATTAGCTCACAGATTTGTACTTCCCTGTTACAGCACTCATATTATAATTGTCAAAATTTTTTTATGATTTTTAAAAATATTTTTATTTTTTATAAACATATAATATATTTTTATCCCCAGGGGTACAGGTCTGTGAATCGCCAGGTTTACACACTTCACAGCACTCACCATAGCACATACCCTCCCCAGTGTCCATAACCTCACCCCCCTTCTTCCAACCCCCCTCCCCCCAGCAACCCTCAGTTTGTTTTGTGAGATTAAGAGTCACTTATGGTTTGTCTCCCTCCCAATCCCATCTTGTTTCATTTATTTTTCTCCTACCCCCTTAACCCCCAATGTTGCATCTCCACTTCCTCATATCAGGGAGATCATATGATAGTTGTCTTTCTCCGATTGACTTATTTTGCTAAGCATGATACCCTCTAGTTCCATCCACTCTGTCAATTTTTTTATCTGTTTCTCTAACCAGTCTGTCAGCTTCTCTAAATCAAGATTAGGGTATTATATTTAGCCTTTTATCCCCATTGTCTAACACAATGAAGAGCATGTAGCTGGTGTCAGTGAGTGAATAATGAATGGAGAAATAGATGAATGATGGTCTAAATTTTCTGTATTAGGGCTGATTGTCAAGAAAGTCATTTTGGATAAATGGATCTTTTGGTTACTTTTAGGTTACTGCCTTGACACCTATCAGTCAAAATATACCAACACATTTATCTTCGAGTCTAATGGAAGTTGGTGTGTAATAATAATAGGGTTATGTGTTCAGTATATGTTTTTTAAAGTTTTAATACGAGTTGCTATGAGGACTTCAAGGTGTTTTTGGTTTTTTTTTTTGCTTTTAAATGTAAACAAATGAACAGTAGTACTTCCTAAATTCGAGTAAGTGAGAAGCTCATTATATGTACACCTGAGAAATATCTAGTATTTACTTCATAATGATCTTCCAATGTGAAGCAATACATAAATGCATAAATAAATAAATAGATTTTAAAGAAGGCAGCAGTTAAATGTGGACCATGTTTGGGCAGCAGGATCCTTGTATACGTCTCTAGGACCTAGAACAATACTTAGGAATGAATGGCTGAAGGAATGAATGAACAACACCTCATTCTTCTCAAGGTTAATTCACTACATCAAAATGACTCTGGGAGCATAACCAAACAAAAGGAAAATGTAAGCCTATTTAGCAAGGTAGTATCTTTAGCTGATGAGGATGCTATTATCATGGTTTATGAACAGAACATTTTTTAAAAACTTGACTGTTCAATAAAGTAAATATTTTATACCCAGGTGGCCTTAGGCCACAGTAGAAAATGGTCAAGCAGATTGTTTTTCAGGGTATTTGTGCAATAGAATGCTTTAGCTCAGCCCAGACTATTCAAGGCATGATTCAATACTCTGAATTCCAATCAAGTTTGTAAAATGAGATGTCAGATTGAAAACCTCTGCTAGAATTAAGTTCCTTCTCAGAAGGTCCTTCCATGTAATCAGCAGAATAGTACAAGGACATGCAGGGGAAGAGAAGGAGAAAAGCCATGCATAAAAGTAAACATGGTAAAGTTGTGCATAAGTTTTGGAGCTTTAATGATATTTTATAATTAAACATTTGGCCAAATATTTGATGTCATCAGATATAATTATGAAAAAGTGACATATCAGAAAAGAATCCATTAAGCATGCTCAAATCAGACTTGTTGAATTGCTTATTTCCACACTTGTAATCTTACATATAAAAAAAAAGTTTGAGAGGTAAAAATAACCAAATTAGTAGATACTAATAGCTTACCATGCAAGCTTTGATGATTAGTTTGCAATGCTGCTGATAATGGCATAAAAATGTACATTAGAGCTGTGAGATATTCCATGAAGCTGTTATAGTGTCTTTATCTGCATTCAATCACAAATGCAGAGATTCACATTCAGTCAGATTTGCTAGCTTTTTTTCCCACTTTAAATCTCTCATAATCTTTCTTTTAGTTAATCATAACTGCCCGGTTATATGCAATTGAGGCAATTATTCAAAGAATCTAATGATTCAAGTGCATCACTTTGATTTTTACTGTTCATACTTCTGAATAAATACTTTAAATTTTTTGTTTAAATCATCTCCAGTTAAATTACTTTTTAATTTTTTAATATTTTAAAAGATTGTGTTTTATTTATTTGAAAGAGAGTGAGCAGGAGAGAAAGCAAGCAGTAGGGAGGACTAGAGGGAGAGGGAGAAGCAGGTTCCGTGCTGAGCAGAGAGCATGATGTAGGGCTCAATCTCAGGACTCTGGGATCATGACCTGAGCCGAAGGCAGAGGCTTTAACCCACTGAACCACCCTTAAATTATTTAAACCACCCTTAAATTACTTTTAAAATATGTTTTTCCATAAAGACACATTTCTGAGTGCCTAATGTGTTATTATTTATATTCATCAATTAAAGATGTTTTATTTAATTAGGAATTTCTGGGGCACCTGGGTGGCTCAGTGGGTTGGGCCTCTGCCTTTGGAATGGGTCGTGATCTCAGGGCCCTGGGATCGAGCCCCACTGCATAGGGCTCTCTGCTTAGCAGGGGGCCTGCTCCTCCCTCCCCCTCTGCCTGCCTCTCTGCCTACTTGTGATCTCTGTCAAATAAATAAATAAAATCTTTAAAAAAAATAATTAGGAACTTCTTCTAATAACCAGTTTAGAAAGGCTCCAGTTGCACTGAAATTACATCTTAACTGTTATATTCAAAAGATCTATCTTATATTATTATGGCTATGAATCTCATAACTAGCAGATCATAGATTTGAAAGAATCAGAATAAGATTCACATATGAAATAGGGTAGAAGAAACAGGGGTGTGATCTATTAATGCCCTTCTCTGAAGGGCTTTAAATTAATTTCTCTACTTTAGAAGAGATGAAACTAGTTAATCAGTCATTGGATCACCGGATCCTTTTAGAGGTTCTGGAAAGATAAGAGGTGAAGAGAAAAGAAAGTGACAGGGAGTTCCTTCGTCCTCCTTGACTTATATCCAAACTTGGATTAAGTTGGAAATATAAGCTGACTTTATAGAAATAAATAGGTTTGTTGGTCTTTATTGAATTAACCAGTCAGATTAGTATAGTAAAACTATAATCAATTCAATAAACATTTCAGTCATACCAAAGACTTATCATATTTTATTTGACTAGACTAGATTAGTATAGACTCAAGACTATTATTAGACTAGACTTATACTCCAAGATTAGAGTAAAAGAGTTTAGAGATAATCTAGTACAAACCTCCCACTTTACATGTTAGGATATTAAAGTTCAAAAATTATTTATCTAACCTATTAGTGAAAGCCCAAGGTCTCAATGCTTTTTACTCTCAATTTAGTCAGAATTGAAATGGCTTTGTATGGGATATAACAACTAGATTTGAGTATGTTAAAGCTTATTTGTTTTCATACTTAATCAATCTTTTCTTCCCATCAGAGAATGTTTGCTTCCGACAGCCCATGTGTGGCCCATATGGATGCCATTGTAGCACTTTTCTATGTAATTTTTGATTATCAAGGGTGAGGCTTCAGCCTTTCTCTCATTTGAGCTATACCCAATAGGGATGCCCAGACGGAGTTCACAGGCAAAATTTACTCCTTACCATGGACCCCAATTTTCCTGAATCCTGCTTTTAGGACTCGGTCGAGCCTATCAAAATTAGGCTATAATCACACTAGATTTAAATAGTCATGTTAGTTAAAATCATGCTACATGAGAGATAGGGTAGTGTTTGCCAAATCTCTTGAGAGAGAGATTCAGACTCATTAGGTCTGAGTTGATAGGTTAGACAAGGCTGAGAAACAATGTCTGATATCAAGGGAAGAAAAGCTTAAAAGGCAAGATCAGAGGTAGATTGGACACAGAGACAGGGGATCTTTGTCTTGTTGGTTAGAGCATGCTTCAAAGTTGAGGTCATTCAAGACATTATTGGCCGAAAGGCTCAATGCTCTAAAATTACCTAGTTGGTACTTCCTCTAGTATTGTCTAATTAATTCAAGTTTACTTCACTGTATCACATTATAAATCCCTGCAGTTCCTGATGCTCCCTGGCATCAGTGTCACCTGATTGATATTGCTGGAATTAAAACAAAAACGGATGCCATAGAAATGATGAAGAAAACCTATACAGAGGAATTCTTTCCATTAAAGATGATTTAAAATTTTGCCTTTTTAAAATCATTGGCTGAGATTGTAGATGTTCAGATATCTCTTTAACGATGGTGGGGCAGCTTCATTTTTTTGACTACTTTTAGCATCTGAGTCTTGCGGAAAAGGAATGCCTTTTGTTGTGACAGGAGGCTATGGAAAATTGTTCGTGCCTACAGACGATCTGGAGAGCTGTTCAGTTCTGGCCTAATTCTCATCAACATCACATGGCTCGTCCTCTGAGATCTTTTTTTTTTTTTTTTTCTTTTCCTGGTGGAAAGGATCTCTTAAATTATTTTACCTCCTTGTGATTTTGTTTCCTCTTTTAAAGTGCCATCTCCCCTCTAACTCCTCACATCCTCCATGCTATTTGTTATGCTCCACAAATAAGTGAAACCATATGATAATTGACTCTCTCTGCTTGACTTATTTCACTCAGCATAATCTCTTCCAGGCCTGTCCATGTTGCTACAAAGTTGGGTATTCGTCTTTTCTGATGGAGGCATAATACTCCATAGTGTATATGGACCCCATCTTCCTTATCCATTCGTCCGTTGAAGGGCATCTTGGTTCTTTCCACAGTTTGGCGACCGTGGCCATTGCTGTTATAAACATTGGGGTACAGATGGCCCTTCTTTTCACTACATCTGTGTCTTTGGGGTAAATACCCAGGAGTGCAATGGCAGGGTCATAGAGAAGTTCTATTTTTAATTTCTTGAGGAATCTCCACACTGTTCTCCAAAGAGGCTGCACCAACTTGCATTCCCACCAACAGTGGAAGAGGGTTCCCCTTTCTCCAGATCCCCTCCAACACATGTTGTTTCCTGTCTTTTTAATTTTGGCCATTCTAACTGGTGTAAGGTGATATCTCAATGTGGTTTTAATTTGAATCTCCCTGAGGGCTAGTGATGATGAACATTTTTTCATGTGTCTGATAGCAATTTGTGTGTCTTCATTGGAGAAGTGTCTGTTCATTATCTTCTGCCCATGTTTTGATATGATTGTCTGTTTTGTGTGTGTTGAGTTTGAGGAGTTCTTTATAGATCCTGGATATCAACCTTTTGTCTGTACTATCATTTGCAAATATCTTCTCCCATTCCGTGGGTTGCCTCTTTGTTTTCTTGACTGTTTCCTTTGCTGTGCAGAAGCTTTTAATTTTGATGAAGTCCCAAAAGTTTATTTTGGCTTTGTTTTCCTTTGCCTTTGGAGACATATCTTGAAAGAAGTTGCTGTGACTGATATCGAAGAGATTACTGCCCATGTTCTCCTCTAGGATTCTGATGGATTCCTGTCTCACGTTGAGGTCTTTTATCCATTTGGAGTTTATCTTTGTGTATGGTCTAAGAGAATGGTTGAGTTTCATTCTTCTACGTATAGATCTCCAGTTTTCCCAGCACCATTTATTGAAGAGACTGTCTTTTTTCCACTGTATATTTTTTCCTGTTTTGTCGAAGATTATTTGCCCATAGAGTTGAGGGTCCATAACTGGGCAAAGTGCCAATGATAATTATACATACCTCAAAGAATTCTTATGAGAATAAAATAAGTTATTAATACAAAGTGCTCAGAATCCTATCTGGCAACAGGTGCTCAGTAATTGTTAGCTTATTATTATTACTGTCACTTCTGAAGGAGAGTAATTATGATCCTGGGGTAAAACAGAAAAGAATCATTGGATCATGTGGAAAGTTTTGTGACAAATGGTGGCCCTTATCCATGCCCCATGCAATCTATCTTTACAAGTCCTCCTATCAAGAGATGGAGTGTCTTCCCACTCCTTGAATGTGAGATGGACTGTCACTTCCCTTAGAGTGAAAGAATGCAGTAGAAGACATGCTGTGTCAGTTCCAGGCTTAATCCTCTAGAGTTATTGCACAAATCTACTCTGTGTCTTGGGACTTCTGACTGCCATGAAAAAGCCCCAGCTAGTGAGAGACTGCATGAAATGAAGATGATTCATCTCAGGTGAGGCCATTCCAGATCAGGTAAGACCAGAAAAACTATCCTTCTGAGTCCAGCAGAGGTTGCCGAACTGCAGAATTGTGAGCTAAATAAATAGTCATTGTTTTAAGCTTTCACATTTCAGGGGTGGTTGATAAAGGGCTTTTGGGAAGAAGGCAAGTTGAGGGAAGGAGACCATAAAATGTATGGTAAGTAAGAGTTTAATAAGGTTTGATAGGGTTAGTTAACCAGATTTGTCAGTGCCTTCTCTATTGGTGAGTTGCTGAGTTCTCCTCTTCCTAGCATAGGAAAAAGAGACATCTCTACAAATGGAAATTTTCTTTATAAATGTGAATTTCTTTTACAAAAGGGAAATGTGTGCCCTGAATTTAGGTCTTTTTCTGGGTGTTCTGATTCTCAGTAGCCTTTAGCTCAAAATAACCCATATGCCAAAGAGGCATATTTTGGGGTGATGTATTCTGGTACTATTTAAGATACTGAAGAAAAAACGCTCAAAACTCCTGGTCTTAAGGAGTTATATTAATTTCTTATTATTACCATACACTTAGAGACTAAAGCAACACAGATTTATTATCTTACGGTTCTAGAGGTCAGAAGTCTAAATTGGTTGTACAGGGTCACTTTCCTTCTGGAGCCACTGGGAGAGCATCTGTTTCCTTGACTTTTCCAGCTTCTAGAGGCTGCCTATATTTCGACTTATGGCCCCTTCCTGTCTTGAAGCCAACTGCGTATCATTTTCTCTTCTCTGCTTTTTGCTTCCATCTTCACATCTGTCTCTGATGATCCTCCTGTCTTTCTTTTCTATAGGACCCTTGTGATTACATTGGGTCTACCCAATAATCTAGGATAATCACTGTATCTCAGGATCTTTATTTTAATCACAAATGCAAAAGTTGTTTTGTTTTTTTAAAGCTATATAAGGTATATAGTCACAGGTTTTTGGGATTAGGACATGAACTTATTTGGGGGTCTGTTATTCAACTGGGCACAAGAAGGTTGCCTTTTAGTAAAGTTCATTGTTATAGGACAAAGCCCAAGTTTTTAAATGTAAGTCAGATAAATTTTTATGATCTTTCATCCCAGCTAGATGTCCAGTGACTCTCTGCCCAAGATACATAGTTCAAAAATCCTGCTTCTATTACTTCTCCCTAACAGAAAAAATATGTTATTTCTTATCCCTGTGATTTGCCCCTTTCTACAAGGCCCTGTTTCCGCATACCTCTTCTCAACATCCCAGCACTCTTTGCCTGGAAAAATACTCAGCAAGGGGCAACACCTTATCTGAGAAGTGGTGACCCTTTGGCTGCCTCCACCATTGACTTTGTTACACTGTCTCTGTTTATGAAGAACTCTCTGTTTATGTGTTGGTTGCCTTGCTCCATTACTCAAAAGCTCCGTGAGAGTTGGGAGTGTGCCACTCATTTTTACTAGCTTCAACACTTAGTATAGTACCTGGCACACTATAACAGCTTAAGAATTGTCAAATGAGTAAGTGAGTATCACTGAAATTATGTATCTATTACTAATTATATGAGGAAGAAAGGAGGGAAAAGTTGGAGTTTTTTGTCTTGTTTTTATCTTGAATTGTTAAGAAAGTTTGGTAAAGAGCAGATTTCTTGCAGAGCTTGGAGAAGGAACAGCAAACGGGAAAGATGAGGTATACATGACTCACAGGCAATGATAATAACAAGAGCCAGAGGCACTGAAGCTTCAGGCCTGCTCCTCTCGGTTGGAGGATTTTTGATGTGTGCCTGCTTTGATCCCTGCTGTGTAGCTATGGCCCAGGATGTTCCAGAATGAAAAAAACAAAACGAAACAAAAACAAAACGACTACTGTTTCCTGTTCCCAAGATCTAGGGTGTGTTACAGAAGAAACACATGGTGAGGGGGTTGGTGACAAAAGAAAATCATCTCCCAAAGGTAAATTGTCTCTCCAACATGGCTGAGAGCTGAAGCAAAAGAAAAGAGGCTGCACAGAGAAGACATAGCAGTGTGCAGGAGAAAAGCAGAATGCAACATAAAAGCAGAGACAACATAAAAGTGTGAGGTCAGCAAGGCTGTACTAGTAATGGCAGCAATGGATTACCGACCATACGTGGAGGGATTTTGTCAGCCTCTTGGACAACACATAGTGCACAGATAGTGACACCTCAAGTACCCTTATAGTAAGGAACAGGAAAACACAGTTGACAGATCAGGACTGGGGGAAAAAAGACACGCAGAAACACACTGCTACCCCTCCCTGTATGGGAAGCCGTGTGGAACTCCCATTGTGAATTTATTTTTAGAAGCATAAATTCTGTCATGGATTATGTCCAAGTTAAATCATTCATTTTTTTTTAAAGATTTTATTTATTTATTTGACAGACAGAGATCACAAGTAGGCAGAGAGGCAGGCAGAGAGAGAGGGGAGGAAGCAGGCTCCCCACGGAGCAGAGAGCCTGATGCGATGCGGGGCTCTATCCCAGGATCCTGAGATCATGACCTGAGCCGAAGGCAGAGGCTTTAACCCACTGAGCCACCCAGGTGCCCCCAAGTTAAATCATTCTTATTAAACTTATCTGAGATGTGGTTCAGTTATTGTCAAAAACTCCTTTCTGAAATAGAGCTTCCTTTTTAGAAATGTGTTAAATTTATACAATAGTCATATCTTATTGACCATCTCAGACTAGCCTATTATAAATGTACTGCTACTTCAATCTTCCCAGTTTGGTAGAGAGAGAGAGGAGAATATGAATTTTTAAAAAGGAGGGAGTATGTGAGACAAGCTTTGGGGAGTTGTTGGAAAATCAAGCACTCTCATGCTACACATATTAAACAGTTTAAGAGGCAAACAGCTGGGGCTGTACCTAAGCAAATATCTGATGGGACTTGATTCAAAAAGGAAGCTCTTTCTAGAATATGAAGTGTTTTAGAGTTAATTGTCCTAGTCCCCATACCCTGGTATTTTTTGGGATACATAAGGTCAAAGTCACTGTAGTTTGACAAAGGGCTAAATCATGTTAATTCTCACACTGAGAAGCAGAGATCTTGTCTGTTTTATTCACCACTGGAAAAGTTTCTGCACATCGTGGGGGCTCAAAAGTAGCTGATAGAATGAACACAGTGGAGAGAGGATGAGTCACTGAATCTATAAAACTTGTGTTTGTGAGTGGGGTTAATGATGGAGATGAAACATGATTGCCCAAAGACCTGTGAGCCTCTGAGACTGGGGCCTCTGCAATTTGGTCCTAGGAGAAAGCTAACAGTATCAGAGCTCTATTTTAATTAGTTACATTGTATATACCACATTATGAGCTAGACATTTTAGATATATTGTTTCTAGTCCTCAAAATAACTCCCCAAGGTACATGGTATCATCCCTGTTTTACACATGGGGAAAACAAGCTGTGAAAAGTTAAATAACTTTTCTAAAGTGACATGACTAGTAAATGACATAGCAGTAATTCAAACCCAGATTTGACTGCTAAATCAATGTTTTGTACTCATACCACACCATCTCCAACAATATACATGTTCTTATAATAAAATCAATACATGTTTACAATAGATGTAGGAAATATAGAAATGTGTAGAGGAAAAATCAGTAATGGTACCTTCACTGTTTTGTAAAGATAGGACAATGCAATTGATTCTCATTATTTGCAATAATGTTCTGTAAGTCACCATGAACACTGAATTAGCAAACACTGAAGACTTGCTCCTAGGATAATAACAGATTTGGGTTCCTGTGAGATTCTGGTCACATTTTCATCAGTCTGTTAATCCATAACCTTATTTTATGTGTGTTTATATAAAGACATTATTTAATATATGTTGTTGACTCACAGCCAACAGTGCCTGACTTGATGTCTGAGTGAAGCTTTTCCAATACACGCATTTTCTCTGTAAGGCACATTACAGCTTTTGTATGTTTAGGAACACCAGACAGCACTTCAGCTCTATGCTTGGGGTTCATATTAACAGTGAAATCACAGATAAAGAGCACAATAATGCAGAAAAAAAAAAAAAACCCTGGCACCACATAGACCTCCAAAAAAGGACAATTATTTATAGCATGAGAGCTGAGAAAGAAGGCAGAGCATCCCCTTGTTCAGCCTCAGCTGGAAACACACGTGTTGGTGATGCAATATTATACCACTCTGGGCATGTCCAGGGATGACTGTCAAAGTGTTGCAAGTATTAATTTGAGGGTTAGAAATACATGTTATTGAGTAGACGAGTTCACAAATATAAAATTGTGAATAATGAAGATCAAAATACTGATTGGTTTTGTGAAAACCATGGACATTGTAGAAGAGGGCTTTTCAGAAACATCTGCTCTGCAAAAATCTCATGTAGAGGCTGATCCATCCAGCTAGCCATTTATTTCGTTTAACATCTGTTGGGTCTCTCCTAATATAGGCTAGGGACCATGATAGGTATTAGAGATAATAAAAGTGAACAAGACCGTTCCTAGCCTCTAGAAGCTCATGGTTTAATGGAAGGAGACAGACATATAAAAAATGATTTTAGCAAATTGTGGTAAGCTCAGTACTGGACGTAGGTATGAGGTCTTTTGGCAGCACACACAGGAGGAGAGCCACTTGGAGGGGGGTGATTCAGTTAAGTACGAAGGACACAGTCTGATTTGGTTCAGTGATGGGTGGGAGAGAGTTGTGGGAGGGAGTGGTGACTGTTAATTGTCAATAATACACAATAAGATAGTATATGTTAACAAAGGCAATTTGATTCAGAGGTCTTTGGAAACATGAAGTAAAATGATTAATTACCATGTATACTAGCCTGTGTCTTCCAGATAGCACAGGTTTTACTATGTTTTGTCTAGCTCAACCTGGACTTTATGGATGGATCATCATAGCATATTTCATGCTTGCTACATGTCCTAATTGTTAGATAAGTGAAGGATCTTGTCTTGGTCTAGTATTTATCAAGGTAACTGTACTTATGTCAGGTTTCCAAATAGATGATAAAATTCCCCCCAAGGCAAAGATTTTTCTGAGTTCTTTGTATAAAAGTCTGCAAATAGAAATAATTGTCTACTACATGATACAGGTTCCCTTGAGAGTATATATTAAGATTTCAGAGTTTATCCCAAATCTGAATTGTTCAGTCAAGAATTTTCCTTTTCTCTACTGCTTCATTTAGAAGTAAGAAGCCAAGATTTGGGGGTGGGGAGGAAGAATTACTCATTTTTTAATATAAGGATAATTTCTTATATTTTCCTTTTCCAGATATTCATATTTATTTGTTTTTATTTGAAAAATGTTGTACATGATAGGATTTAGAACGGCTCCAAAGATATACACCTTAAAAAATAAGGCTTCATATCCTCCAGATTCAGCAATCAATCACTGTTAATCAATTTCTTGTAAATATCTTGCAGAAATATTCTTTGCAGGTATTTACATCTACATAGATTTGAAATTTAAAAGACATAAAAATGAAAACAGAGAGCAGGGTTGATAATAAGTATTCTAAGAAGACAGTTCCTTCAAACTCCATTTTCCCCCAAAAGATAATTTTACAACTCTAAAGCTGACTGGGTATGAAGGCAATAGTCTTTAGATTTTTAAAACTTTGTTTGTTTTAATTTAAGGGAAAGGGAACTACTGTGCATTGGGACACATTTTATACATATTATCTCATTTGAGCTCTCAAAGATGTCAAGAATCAAGAAGGTAAGTATTATTCTCATTTTATAAATAAGGAAACTTCATGTCAGAGATATTAAAATTTTTAATGTCACACAGCTGGTAAGTAATGGAGCCACAATTAGAAGCCAGTCCTCTAAGAGCCCAATATTTATGTTCATCAAAATATATTCTAGGTCCTATATGTTATGTTTAATATTTTGGCTATAAATATGAATATGACAATTGATATTAGCTCAGTGACTTAAAAATCCCTAACAGGGATCTGTACCTATAAATTTATGCTGCTTAAATTTGTGCTTAATATCACTTTGTATTTGACATTACAAAGCCATAAATACTCAGTAGAGTCAAATCCCTTTTGAGAACCCGAGAGTTGTAAGAGCTGCATCAGAGGAGACCTGCAGACGGCACTGGTACCCATGTCACCAAAATCAAACTTCCTAATTGCTTAAATAAACAAAACAAAAGATAGTCCTTTTAGGAATTGCCCAACAGTGAATCCAAAAGTTAAATTCAACCAACATTTGGGTGATCTATAAATTGTGTAATTCCTCCCAATTTATGGTTTGACACTGAAATTTAATGAACAACGAGTATAATGCTTAACAATGTTCTAGCCTAGCAATAGGCAGAATACAAGTCTTTGTGGAGGCGACACAAGAATATCAATTAAGTTTGGGAAGAGAAAGAAATTTGGACTCTGCTTGAACATAAGGTGCTGCCTGACAAATCAGGTCACTTAAGAATCATGAGAGAGATTGAGAGTGCTAAAATCTAAAGATTGATACCGTCTTTAGAATTTCCAAGTAACCTGGAACCTGATGAAAAACCACAAATGCAAAAGTCTGAGACATTGTACATAATGAACAAGAATGCCATGTCTTTACCATTGTATTTTTAGCGTCACCATGAATTTTTAGGAAAAATTACTCTCAGTTTTTAATCCTAACCAATCATACATGTTTTAGAAGACAAGAACTACATTCTCTTGAGTCATTAAGAGACATATAAAGTTCTGGAGAAGGAACGCCAAGATTTTCACAGGGTTTATTCTGGTTGGTAAGTATATGGGTGATTTAAAATTTCAAAAAATGTCTAATCATCTACAATAGACAGAGATTACTTTTTAATAAGATATTAAAATTAGTAAATACTAAAGCAGAAAATAACTGAAATCTGATTTTTATTACCTCTCCTTTGTCTCTGTCTCTCATATTAACACAAATCCTCCCCACCCTTGCCCTTCACCCGCTGCTGCTTTGTGTTCATTTTAATGCTAGGGATCCTCTGTGGTGAATATGAAGTGTTCTGTACAGACCTCCATTCAGTGCTATGTCATGAATTCTCCCAGCTGCCAGGAATACTGGCTCTAGTCCTCTTTAGGAATTGTATGCTTGGTAGAAGGGAGTTGTCTCACCCAAGGTTACACTTCTTCTTCAGAAACAACCTATATTCTGTGACTGGTTTACTTAAAGGTACAAACTCCCAGCACTTTCTCTCAGTTTGAGACAATTCTGAAGAGCCATCCCACCTTCAGAACCCCTCATGCGATCAGCTGCACCTCAGTTCAACTTTTTCTTTTGCCCCAGCCCAGCTCCATCACTTTCTTACAAGGGTTCCTGAGTGTACTTCCCAGTAAACTCTTATGCAAATATGTCTCAAAATATGGGGATCATGGCCTAAAACAGAACTAAGAGTAGTCCAGGAAGGTGACTAGAATAGTATTTTGGAGCTGGATCATCCAGTGGCTGTCTCATAATGAGGAGATTATTATCATTGGTGGCTAGCGAAGTGCTGAAAGTCATTGCCCAAACCTTTATTGGTGCTGAACTGCCACCAGCTCCCAGTCAAATTAGTAAATCTAAGACAGTATCATTCAATTTGTCTCCGGGATTGCAGATTTTTACAAGAAGTGTACTGTCACTTTTATTTTTCTGTGTAAAATGTGTTTTTCTCTAGATGCCTTTAAGATTTCTCTATCAATAATTTTTAGCAACCTGATTATATATGTCTTGGTATAGTCTTGTTTCTTTTGTTGGGGGTTATGTAGGTTTATGGGCTTCTATAGGTTTATGGTCTTTATCATTTTAGAAAAAAATGCAGCCTTTACTTTTGGCCAGTAATTTTTTTTTTTTTGGCCAGTAATTTTTATGCCCTTCCTTGTTCTTCTCTCATTCCTAGGTTTCTTTTCTTTCTTCATCTTTTTTTTTAGATGTATTTATTTGAGAAGGAGAGTGCAATTGAGAGCATGGAGGTGAAGGGAGGGGCAGAGGAAGAGAATCCTCAAGCAGATACTCTGCTAAGTGCAGAGCCCATTGTGGGACTGGATCCCTCAACTGACCCGTGACATCATGACCTGAGCCAAAACTAAGAGCTGGACACTTAAACGATTGAGCCACCCAGGTGCATCCCAGCCTCCAACTGTATACATTACTCAATTTCATAATTTCACACAGCTCTCTGAGGTTATGTATTTTTTTTTTTTGTTTGTTTTATTTCCTCTTCATTTTGGGTAGTGTCTATGGCTCTCTCAAGTTTACAGACATTCTGCTATGTCTAATTTGCTTTCAATTTCATTACATAGATTTTTCATTTTGGGTATTATACTTTTAATCTTTATAACTTCTTTTTGGATCTGTTTTTTATAACTTCTATTCTATCACTGTATTCCCTGTTCCTTCATATCCTACAATATGCTCATAATCATTATGTTAAAGTGTTTAATTCCATTATCTCTGTCATTCCCACATGTTTCTGTTGACTGATTTTTCCCCGCTTTCATTATGGGTAATGTATTTTCTGTTTCTTTGCATGTCTGGTAATTTTTATTTTCTTATTGTTATTACTTTTCTATTGAAGTATATTGGCAAATGACATACCAGTTTCAGGTGTACGATATGACCAATATTATATTTATTATGAAATGATCACACAATATGTCTAGTAATTTTTGATTAGATGATGGACATTGTAGCTTTTACATTGTTGAGTGCTGGGTTTCACTGTATTTTTAAAAGGATGGAACTTTGTGAATGGTGCAGGTCCATGCCATAGAAATCTGTAAAATTTGGAGATTTGAAATTCAGTTGCATACCTGAGATAAAAACACTTGGTCACAGGCTGGGTGAACACAGAGTTCAGATGGAAACCAGAGAGACAAACGTGATTGATTACTTTTCTGTGACAGCTCAATGAAGAGTGGGGGGCATAAGCTTTCAGCTCCAGAGCTAGAGAGCAGGGCGTTGTCATTTTCAGCCTCCCCCCATTAGTGCTGAAAGCCTTCAGGGAGCAAAACACCACCACATAGTAGAATCCAGAGCTGCTTACACTGAGCCTAGCCCCCAGGCAGGGATGGTATATTTCCACAACTGCAAGGGTACCTGAGAATCAGTGCAACAGGCCCTCCCCCAGAAGACCAGCAAGAACAACTGGCTAGAACCAAGTTTACTGATCACAGAGAACTGCAAACTTTAGCTCTTGGGGAAAAGAGTATATAGCATTTGTGGTTTTGTTTTGTTTTTGTTTTAAATTTAGTCTTTCAGGGTTTTTTATTTTTTCAATTCCTTTTTTATTCCACATATATATGGACTATATATATTAATTATAAATATATATTATATATTTAATATATTTATATATACTATATAATAATATATAATAATATATAAATATAAATTATACACACACATATTTACTTTTGGTTTCCTTTCATTGTATTTTATTTTTGTGTATATATATGTTTTTCCTTCTTTCCTGTTTTGGGGTTTAGTTTCTTTAACAAACAGACCAAGATACACACAGCATCTAGTTTATTATTTTGTTCTGTTTTGTTTCCTGCTTGATTTTTTCATGTTTTGTTTTGTTTTCTTCTGGTTTCCTTTGCTTTTTTCCTTTTGTTATTATTGTTGTCTTTTCTCTCTCTTTCATATGTTCTTTTCTGGACATAATGATGAGACAAAGAAATTCACCCCAAAAGAAAGAACATGAGGTAGTACTCACTGCCAGCGAGTTAATGAATACAGATATAAGTAAGATGTTTGAAATAGAATTTAAAACAATGATTATAAAGATGCTAGCTGGGCTTGAAAAAAGCATAGAAGACACTAGAGAATCCCTTACTGTAGAAATAAATAACTAAAATCTAATCAGGCTGAAATAAAAAATGCTGTTACAGGATTTCCTTTTTCATTGGTGTCCATGGTTCTTGGTCACCCTGCTTTGAGGTAGACCAGACAGAGTGGGGGACAGCAAAGCAAAGTTTATTGAGGGATAGTAAAGTTTATTGAATGATAGAGTACACAGCTCCCAAAGAGGGAGGGGACCCAAGAGGATGCCACTGGAGTTTCTAAGTCTAGGGGTATTCATGGGCTTTTTGGTGGGCTGTTTTATAAACTCCATGAGCCTGTCATCCAATCAGGTTTTGTCATCTATCAATCACATGGGAAAGAGTGGAGAGCTCCTTCCAGGGTGGTTTGCCTTTAGGGTGGGACCTCACTGTCCCTCTCTGCTTTTCTTCTAACTATCCTTCATCAATGCTATTACTAAGATTCTGCCACAAATGGAGGCTCTAACAGCTAAGATAAATGAGGCAGAGGAGAGAGTCAATGATATAGAAGACAAAATGATGGGAAATAAGGAAGCTGAGAAGAAGAGAGAAAGACAACTAGTAGATCACAAAGGGTGACTTTGAGAACTCAGTGATTCCATAAAGTGATACAGTATTGGGATACTATGGGTCCCAGAAAATGAAGAGGTGGTGGGGGAAGAAGATTTATTTGAACAAATTATGGCTGAGAACTTCCTTAATCTGGGGAAGGAAACAGGCATTCAAGTCCAGGAGGCACAAAATCAATAAAAATAGGTCAACACCTTGACATATAATAGTGAAGCTCACAAATTTCAGAGATACACAGAAAATCCTGAAAGCAGCTTGGGACAAGAGGTCCTTAACATACAAGGATAGACACTTAAGACTGGTAGCAGACGTGTCCAGAGACTTGGCAGGCCTGAAATGACTGGCATGATATATTCAGCATGCAAAATGGGAAACATATGCAGCCAAGAATACTTTATCAGCAAGGCTGTCATTCAGAATAGGAGAGATAAAGAGTTTCTAGGACAAACAAAAACTAAAGGACTTTGTGGTCACTAAACCAGCCCTTCAAGAAATATTACAGGGGATCCTTTGAACAGAGACCGAACCCAAAAGTAACAAAGACCAGAAAGGAATAGAGACAATCTACAGGAACAGTGACTTCACAGGTCACTTCACAATGGTACTAAATTCATATCTTTCAATAATTACTCTGAATATTAATGCGCTAAGTGCTATAATCAAAAGACACAGAGCATCAGATTGGATAAAAAATAAGACCCACTGATATGCTGTCTATAAGAGACTCGTTTCAGACTGAAACGCCACCTCCAGATTGAAAGTGAAGGGATGGAGAACAGTTTATCCTGGTAATGGACTATCAGAAGAAAGCTGGGATAGCCATCCTTATATCAGACAAACTAGATTTTAAACCAAACACTAATAAGAGATGAAGAAGGACACTTTATCAGAATAAAAGGATCTATCCAATAAGAAGACCTAACAATTATAAATATTTATGCCCCTAACTTGGGAGCAGCCAAATATATAAAGCAATTAATAACAAAATTAAAGAAACCAATTGATAATATTACAATAACAGTAAGGGACTTTAACATCCCACTCATAGCAATGGACAGATCATATAAGCAGAAGATCAGCAAGGAAACAACAGCTCTGAATGACACACTGGACCAGATGGACATCACAAATATATTCATAGCATTTCATCATAAAGCAGCAAAATACACATTTCTTCTTGAGTGCACATTTAACATTCTCCAGAATAGATCATATTCTGGGTCGCAAATTGAGTCTCAACTGGTACAAAAAGACTGAGATTATACCATGCATATTTTCAGACCACAATGTTTTAAAATTTGAACTCAACCACAAGAACAAATTCGGAAGGACCACAAATGGAGGCTAAAGAGCATCCTGCAAAAGAATGAATAGGTCAACTGTGAAATTAAAGAACTTTAAAAAATACATGGAATTAAGTGAAAATGAAAACACAACAGTTCAGAAACTTTGGGATGCAGCAAAAGTGGCCCTAAGAGGGAATTATATACCAGTACAGGCCTTCCTCAAGAAACAAGGAGAGTCTCAAATATACAAACTATCTTACACCAAAAGGAGCTGGAAAAAGAAAGCAAATAAACCCTAAATCCAGCAGTAGAAGAGAAATAATAATAACCCCCTCCCCCCAGGAGAACAGATCAATGAAACTAGGGAGTTGGTTCTTTGAAAAAATTAATAAGATTGATAGACCCGTAGTCAGACTATCCAAAAGCAGAGAAAGGACACGAATAAATAAAATCGTGAAGGAAAGAGGTGAGATCACAAACACTCTGAATTACAATTATAAGAGATTAATTATAAGAGAATATTATGAGCAATTATATGCCAACTAATTAGGCAATTGGGAAGAAATGGATGCATTCCTACAAACATATAAACTACCAAAACTGAAAAAGCAAGAAATAGAAAACCCGAGCAGACCCATAATCAGCAAAGAAATTAAAGCAGTAATAAAAAATCTCCCAACAAGTGTCCAGGACCTGATGGCTTCCCAGAGGAATCCTACCAAACATTTAAAGAAAAATTAATATCTCTTCTGAAATTGTAAAAAAAAAAAATGAAATGGAAGGAAAACTTCCAAAGTTATTCTATGAGGCCAGCATTATCTTGATCCCAAAACAAAAGTCCCACGGAATTACAGACCAATATTACTGAGAAATATGGATGCAAATATTCTCACCAAGATACTAGCTAATAGGATCCACACTATAGTAAATGATTATTCATCCCCACCAAGTGGGATTTATTCATGAGCAGCAAAGGTGGTTCAACATCTGCAAATCAATCAATGTGATACACTACATTAATAAAAGAAAGGACAAGAAACATATTATTCTCTCTGGTGATGCAAAAAAAGCATTTGACAGAACACAGCATCCTTTCTTGATAAAAACTCTGTGCTGTGCAGGGATAAATGGAGCATACCTCAATATCATAAAATTTATATACAAAAGACCCACAGCAAATATCATCCTCATTGGGGAAAAACGGAGTCTTCCCCTTAGATCAGGAACATGACAGTGATGTACAACTTTCACCAATGTTGTTCAACATATACTGGAAGTCCTAGCCTCAGCAATTAGACAACAAGAAGTAATAAAAGGCATCCAAATTGGCAAAGAAGTCCAATTCTCACTCTTCACAGATGACATAATACTCTGTAGAAAACCCAAAAGACTCCACACCAAAAAATTGCTAGAATTGTTACAGGAATTCAGCAAAGTGGCGGAGTATAAAATTAATGCACAGAAAACAGTTGCATTTCTATACAATAACAATGAGGCAGAGGAAAGAAAATTCAAGGAAATCTATCCCATTTACAATTACACCAAAACCCACAAGTTACCTAGGAATAAACCAAAGCAAAGAGGGAAAGGATCTATACTCAGAAAACTAAGAACACTTATGAAAGAAATTGAGGAAGACACAAAGAAATGGAATAACATTCCATGTCCATAGATTAGAAGAACAAATATTGTTAAAATTTTATGCTACCCAAAGCAATCTACACATTCAGTGCAATCCCTATCAAAGTACCATCAGCATTTTTCACAGAACTGGAACAAACAGTCCTAAAATTTGTATGGAACTAGAAGACACCCCAAATAGCTAGAGGAATATTGAAAAAGAAAACCAAAGCCAGAGGCATCACAATTCTGGACTTCAAGCTATATTACAAAGCTGTAATCAAGACAGTAGGTATTGGCACAAAAACAGACACAGATCAATGGATCAGAATAGAGAACCCAGAAATGAACCCTCAACCCTATGGTCAACTGATCTTTGACAAAGCAGGAAAGACTATCCAATGGAAAAAAGACAGTCTCTTCAACAAATGTTCTTAGGCAAATTGGACAGCCACAGGGAGAAGAATGAAACTGGACCATTTTCTTATACCATATGCAAAAATCAACTCCAAATGGATGAAAGACCTAAATGTGAGACAGGAATCCATCAAAATCCTAGAGGAGAACACAGGCAGGAACCTCTTGGACCTCAGCACAGAAACTTCATACTAGACACATCTCTAAAAGCAAGAGAAACAAAAGCAAAAATGAACTATCAGGACCTCAAAATGAAAAGCTTTTGGACAGCAAATTAAACAGTCAACAAAACTAAAAGGCCATCTATGGAATGGGAGAAAATATTTGAAAATGACTTAACTGATAAAGGGCTAGTATAAAAAATCTACAAAGAGCTTATAAAACTCAACACCCAAAGAAAAAATAATCCAATCAAGAAATGGGGACTAGGCATGAACAGATATTCTCCAAAGACATCCAAATGGCTAATAGACACATGAAAAAATTGCTCAACATCACTCGGGATCAGGGAAATACAAATCAAAACCACTAATACCACCTCACACCAGTCAGAATGGCTGAAATGAAAAGTTCTGGAAACAGCAGATGTTGAAGATTTGGGGACATCTTGCCCTCTTACATTGTTGGTGGGAATGCAACCT
Organism: Neogale vison; assembly: GCF_020171115.1. NCBI lineage: Eukaryota > Metazoa > Chordata > Mammalia > Carnivora > Mustelidae > Neogale > Neogale vison. Next base: position 56,806,948 of record NC_058092.1, read on the forward strand.
GGTGCAGCCACTGAAGAAAACAGTATGGAGGTTCCTCAAAAAGTTAAAAATAGAACTACAGTATGACCCAGCAATTGTACCCGTAGGTATTTATCTTAAGGATATGAACATAGTGATTCAAAGGGGCACATGCACCTTGGTGTTTATTATTTATTTATTTGTCAGAGAGAGGGAGGGAATGAGAAAACACAAGCAGGAGAAGCAGCAGGCAGTGGGAGAAGCAGGCTCCCCACTGAGCAAGAAGCCTGGTGTGGGACTTGATTCCAGGACCCTGGGACCATGACCTGAGCCAAAGGCAGATGTTTAACCAACTGAGCCACCCAGAGGTCCTGCACCCCAATGTTTAAAGCAACAATGTCTGTAATAGCCAAATTATGGAAGGAGCCCAGATGTCCATCAACAGATGAATAGATAAAGAAGATGTAGTACACTGGAATACTACTCAGCTATCAAAAAGAATGAAATCTTGCTATTTGCAGTGATGTGGATAGAACTAGAGAGTACTGACTTATTTTGCTAAGCAAAATAAGTCAGCTAGAGAAAGACAAATACCATGATTTCATTCATATGTGTAATTTAGGAAACAAAACAGATGAACATAGGGAAAGGGAACTAAAAATAAGATGAAAATTAAGAAGGAGGCAAACCATAAGAGAGACTGAACTCTAGAAAACAAACTGAGGATTGCTGGAGGGGTGGTGGGTGGGGGAAGGGATCATTGGGTGATGGGCATTATGGAGGACACTTGATGGAATGACTACTGGGTATTATGTGCAATTGATGGATCACTAAATTCTACCTTTGAAACTAATAAAAATATTTTTAAAGGATATGAGAAAAAAGGTATGGAACTTTGTTCTGGCATGCAGGAAGTTACTTGATCAATTTGAACATTTTGAGGTATTTTTAAGATTCATTAAGGTGAATCCATAGCAGTTTTAATTTATGGCTTATTTGGCCCTACTAGTAAAGCACAACTCTTCTGAAGATGCTACCAATGCCCCATGTATTAGATGCTCTATTCTTCCTGATGGTAACATACACTATTCCCAGCTCAGTGAGGTCCAGGGATTGTTTTACTGCTTTCCAGTTATTCTTTTTATTTTTTTAAAGATTTATTTATTTATTTGTGAGAGAGAAAGAGCATAAAATATCAAACAGAGTCCTTGCTTAGTGTCAAGCAGACTCCTTGTGGAGTCTGACCCAGTGCTCAATCTCAAGACAGAGATCAAGAACCGAGATGAAAACAGGAGTAAGAAGCTTAACTGACCACACCACCCAGTTGCCCCTCCAGTTCTTTTGTTTGCCTTTTTGAATAGTACTCAACTGACTTCCTTCACCTTTGACCATGCCAATTATTACACAACAAATTCTTTAGATTACTCTGCAGATCTCTTGAGCTTTTTGTTGTTTTGCAGCTTCCTCAGTCATCCTGAACTCTCCTCTAGTTATTAAATGTAGTGAGATGCTGGGCTTCATTTGGTTCTCCATTCCTTCACTGTGGCCTGGCAACTGCCTCCAGGTGGTAATCTAGGGGCAATCATAAGTCTCACCACGTTCAATCATCATAGTCCCATATTACTTACAGTCCAATGTCTAAAAACAGCTTTCATATACTTTGATTTTTTAGCTGCTTAAAGAAGGAAGGACAATTTGAAGATCAACTAATACATGTGAATCTACACTTTTGATACAGAAATTTCTATTTTTTTTAAGTTGCTTTTATAATGAAAAAAAAAATCACTGCTTTCACTTGTCTTATAAATTCTGCATATCCTTAGTGCCCTGAAATTTTCAGGAGATAACAGGTAATCTGTACCTTTCCTCTCCTAGTTCTTAGGAAATAAGACTCTCAGTTAACAAAAAAGCTAATTTTGAGTAATAAAAGATTCTTAATTGCTCTACTTGATTGTATTCAGAACTGTTAAGTTTATTCTAGTGAAATTGACTTTATTTCTTTTTATTTAGAATTTAATATTAAAACTAGCAATCCTTAATTTTCTGCCCTTAAAAGACTTCAATGCCACACACACACATACTCTCTCACTTTATCTTTACAATCAAAGGGTGGTATATCTATTGGAGAGGTACACAGATTGTTAGGATATAAAATTCCAAGCTATTTTTAATTCCACTAAATATGAGGTCAAAATGACTACCACTGATAGAGTAGAAACATACTGTGAAATGCAAAGGCAGAGATTTGGTAGGAAAGAAGTTTTAATTAGCAGAGATCTTGTGAAGCTCAATATAAGGAAAGAGGAAAGGACTGGGAAGTTGAACATGGGCTTGGCTCAGTTCAAGATTTAAATATGTTGGCTCTTTTGATTTTCAAAACAATTTGGTTAGGTGCCCGTTATTATTCAAATTTTATAGATGAAGAAACTAAAGAGTTTAAATTTCCCAAGGACAGAATGTAGTCAGTAGAAAATGTCACATACTCTCCACCTCTAAATGTTACATAACTGTCCTGTACAATATGTGGGGAGAGTGGATCATTATAACACAACCATTAGCAGAAACAATCGGGGATGGTTGGCAGCAAGAACTACAGTTTGTAAAACAACCAGATATCATTTGATTTGGTATAACCTGCATATCATCCTCCCCATCCTGCTTTACTCTTAGCAGCTGACTTTCTTAGTTCCTAAGAAACTAAAAGCAATTAAAAGAGAATTTCTGTGAGCCATCAACATCCAATCAGCCAATCTATATTTGAACTTAAATACTCTGCCTTTTTTTCTGACAGTATGGAAAGTATGGAATCTGTCCATGCTCTTGCTGAAGGCTAAGCCCTTTACTGTGTACTGCAACTCATGTTTTCATATACTTAAGAATATTGCTTCTGAAGATATTCATACTTTCCTTCTTCATCAAATTTTCCCTTCATACTAGGTTAAAATTTTTCAGCCAGTGTGTACAATCAGAACTTTCATCTTCTAACTAAACAGCAGTTTAATAAGACTCAATAATTGTTCACAATTTTGTTTTGTTCATGTCTGCCTAAAGAAACTCAGAGGGCACAAGACTGTTTTTGCTAAGATCTCTTCTAGTGCTAGAATAATAATTGTTAATATTTAAGAGAGTGCTATTTCTAGACTAGACACTGTGCTAAACACTTGCATGTATTATATTATTTAATTCTCACAACAATTCTAAAAGAGAGATACTATTATAATCTTTATGGTATAGATAAGGAGAAGTAGAACTTAGAACAGTTAATTTGTCTGAGGTTACATAGTAAATAGCACAGTAAAATTCAAACCTGACTTCACATTTCAGGTTATTAAATTGTTACACCATTTTTTTTTTTAAAGAATTTTATTTATTTGACAGATCACAAGTAGGCAGAGAGGCAGGCAGAGAGAGAGACAGAGGAGGAGGCAGGCTCCCTGCCGAGCAGAGAGCCTGATGCGAGGCTCGATCCCAGGGTCCTGGAATAATGTCCCAAGCCGAAGGCAGAGGCTTTAAACCACTGAGACACCCAGGCGCCCTGTTACACCAATTTTGTAATCTCAATTGCATGCACACTACTGCAGATGAAAAGTTACTGACTTTATAATATTTATAATTTAATATCAATGGATAAAAAACCAAAATCGTTAGAAAATCCACAATAATTTTTATCTCAATATGCAACAGAATTCACATAATTACATTTCTTTTTTTAAAAAAACTTATTTGGGGGGGCGGGGACAGTGCAAGTGGGGGAGGGGCAGAGGGAGAGGAAAAGAGAGAATCTCAAGCAGGCCTCACATCCAGTGCAGAGCCTGAAGTGAGGCTAGATCTCACAGCTCTGAGATCACAACCTGAGCAGAAATCAAGAGTTGGATGCTTAACTGACTCAGACATCCAGTTGCTCCATTACACATCTTTAAAGAGGAAAATTTTAGCATATAGACACCTTGGAAAAAGATTTAATTTGGTCCTATAGTTTTATAGCTAAGGGTAAAAGACAGGAGTTATCATTTTCTGTATAGGTTTTTTGTTTTTTTTTTTTAAAGATTTTATTTATTTATTTGACAGAGATCACAAGTATGCAGAGAGGCAAGCAGAGACAGAGAGGGGGAAGCAGGCTCCCTGCTGAGCATAGAGCCCGATGCGGGGCTTGATCTCAGGGCCCTGAGATCATGACCTGAGCTGAAAGCAGAGGCTCTAACCCACTGAGCCACCCAGGCGCCCCATGTGTCCAGAATTTTAATAAAAAGTAGTAATTTCAAATGAAACATTGTCATTTTATAGCACATTACATTGAGAAATCAAGTTATTGAATAGTAAGTGTCTATTATGTCTCAGACATTATGTATCTTTACACATAAGAATGGGTATTAAATAAGCTTGGAGTAAAATATGGAAGAAAAACTGCTTCAAGTTTGTATTTAATAAAGCAGAAATATGAATAACCTTGTATTAAGATGAGAAGCGTTTATCATTTGCATTTTCATCCAATGAAACAATAAAGCCAAGCTTGGCATTTGCTTAAATGCTTATAAAAAGTGTTTAGGGACTGATTCTTAAAGTTGGCTGAATACTGGAATCGCCTCGAGTTTGAAAAATACTGATGCCTACTGATAAAAGGTAGAGCCTGAGCATTATTGTTTTAAAACTTTCTAGGTAATTCTAATATGTAACAGTTTGAAAACACTAGCTTAGAGAACTGTTTCATAACTAAAGAGGCCAGTCTTCAGCTGAAGGACATTCCATGACTTGATTGCAGGGTATATACTGTTATTTAAGTATCTGGAAGGTATATCTCCCTTAGTTAGAAAATACATAAAGAAGAAATTTTCTATTTTATTCATCATTTTCTCTCCCTATTTGGAATAATAAAAGGCACATAGTAGTTGCTAAATAAATTTTTTGAATGAATACGATTGCCTTATACTTCTTTTACACCATTATCTTCTAGTAGATACATGAACGTAAGAATGCAAAAGATATTTATTGAAAAATTGAATGATTGAAGCAGTTTTGATAAGGGTTTAAAGCAAAGTGAAGACTTACATGTACATATTTTAAAAACATACATATATATAAATAGATCAAAAGTAGAAAAAGAATACACAAAAGAGTGCAACATTTAGCATAGAGAATTCACTGAGTTTTCCAATATTCTTCACATTCTTTTACTTAGAAAAAAGAATACCCCTAAACAACTAGTACTTTAGCTAATATTCATAAGTACATGTACAGATAATTTTTTTAAAAAACAGAATTACAGCTTAATCTTGACATGTCATTTTTTAAAATTCAAGTAAGTAAAGTTTTAGCACACATAATAGCTTTTACAGGTGCTGTATTAAAAAAAAAATTTGTTAAAGTATCTGGTACCACCTTTGTTATTTGTTCTCAGTTGATACCTATTAGCTTCTTAGCAGTCTTACACTGATAAAAAATTACTTTGGTACCTCTTTACATATTTTTCTTAGAAAAATCTCATTAATAAATAGACTTCTATTTTAGAAGCTAGATTCTTAGATATGGCTTCATTTACCAAAGTTCCACAGATATTACATTGTAATTTTTAATTCAGTTAGTATCTTAGACTACGAAACTTTGTTTTTTTTAAAATTAGCATTGGTTGTTTGATTGTAGGTTTGTCACCAAAAAGGACTGCTTCACTCTCCGTGGATGGAAATCTTTTCTGATATATCAAGGGATATTCCTTCTGAAACTTAAAAATGAGGTGAGAAATTAGAAGGTCTTTTACATTTATTATCCTAGCTGAAGCCAGTGTTCAACATAAGAATTCAGTGCCTTTCTTAAACATGTATTTCAGAAGTGAGTATCCTTTCAATTTATCCTTGCCTTTCCCTTTGCTTTCTCATATATGAAAGGTATAATGTAAGATTTCTTAGATCCAAGTTAGCATTAATATTCTAGGATTCTCTTCTAATGTATTCTCCTCCTAAATTCCAGATCTTCTTTCTTTCCATTTGTAACACCTGTGAAGGTCATAGTGATTTAGTATATTTCATATTTGAGTATCTCAGACCTGGAATTAAACTTGTTAGAATCATGTTGTTACTGGATTTTGATGGAGATTTAAAATTCTAAATGGTAATAATGAGTCAATAAAAGTTATATATTATAATAAAAATATTTTAATTATTTTCCCAGGCTAATCTAAACTATAAGGAAGAGTATCTGTTATTATTATTATTATTTTTATTATTTAAATTTCAGGATAAAGAGTAAAGCCAGACAAATAGGGTATATAAGTAGCCTAAATATATAGTGTCTAAAATCTAAAATATTAGAATTAGAAATTAGATTCTTAATTTTATTAAATAACAATCAGCAACAGCATAATGAAAAATATTATGATTGAGAACTTGTTCATTCTCTTACCTGTTTTAGTTTTTTCCTTTTCTCTTTTAGAGGCAAACTCTTATTTTTAATAATATTCTCTAAAAGTTCTGTAATTGCAGCTTGTGAGGTAGACACTTTTTGTTCATCAAACTCCTGAGCACTAATCTGCTTACAATATGAGTACGTTGGCAAAGGAACAATCAGTCCATCTCCAGGATTTTTAATCTGTCGTGGACAAAATGGTATAGTCCAAGTCTATTCTGTTCATGTTCCTATTTGCTAAGGATTCTTTTGATGAGACTTAGTATCTATTAATTTGCTATCAAACATTTAATACTTAGAGAAAACTGTATTATGCAGTAGAGTAGTGATAAATCCCAGAATATAAATCCCAGACCCACAATCTACTAGCTTTGTAGCCTTGAGCAAGTTATTCTACTTCACTTGGTCTGTTTCCTCATCTGTAAAATGGGAATTACAAAAGTTAATGTATATAAAGTGCTCAGCACAGAATAAGTATTAAAGTCATCAATTATCATTATTGCCATTAACCATGAATTTTATTCTTTTAACTACAAAACAAAAAAAATGCTTTAATTCATTTTAAAACATTACTCTTCTGACATAGTAGTAATATTCATCTACTGTTTTTGAGGTGTAGGAGCATGAACAGATACCGTATCATCTGCTGATAACAGAAGGAAATTGTGAAGGATAATTATAATAAGCCAGGACAATATTAGAATGGTATATATGGGAAGAAACATAGTATGAAATATAGGTGCTCGGCAGCCAAAAATTGAATATAACAGACATCTTGTTTTTGGTTACTCAGCATTCCTTCTCTCCTTTTAATAGTTGCTTCCCATTCCAGCTCCAGTATCCTCATCCCCCCACCCCGCCCAATTTTTTAAACATTTATTTATTTATCTGAGAAAGAGAGAGAGTGCGAGAAGCAGAGGGAATGGGACTAGCAGACTTTGCACTGACGGTGGAGGCTGATGTGGGGGCTCGATCTCATGACCCTAGATCATGACCCGAGTCAAAATTAAGAGACAGATGCTTAACTGAGCCACCCAGGTGTCCCTGCCCTCACTTTTTGAAGAGCAGATTCTCCTCTAATCTATGTAGAGCCAGAGTATGGCCCTGTCTCCAATGTACTTATCCTGAACAATCTAAAGGTTGTGTTTTAGCCTAGACTGTTCAGAGGCATGTAGTAGTTGCCTTGTGAAGAACTTTTCAAATTGGTAGGTAAAGCGGTCGTTCTTTTTCCTTTTGGGTTAAAAATGCAAGTCTGTGACTTAAGAGCTTTAATCAGCCATATGCCCCCTATCATGTGAAGGAGTCATTTGTTAAATATAGGACCAAAATGGAAATAAGAGATGAAGAGATGGAAACAGTTTTATTGCTATTCGAGTCCCCAGATTCTGTCTATATTCCTGACTTTTAGAGGTTATTTATGTGAGCTAATAAAGACTTCCTTTTTAATTAGGCTAGTTTGAGATGAGTTTGCCACTTGGAACTGACTAATGTAGAGAATTTTAAGATTTACAATACATACATAGCCCTTTTTTAAGTAGTCAAGATGTTTATCCACTGCAGTCTGTAAGTAAGAGGGTACTTGAAGAATTTCCTGGTGATGATCCATTAAGAAAGAAACTAATCTTGCAGCAAGAAGCTCATCAAGATCCACTTCTTCAGCACAGCATAGCACACACCGAGAAAAAGTGTGTATCATCTAGAAACATATTAAAAGATGTGAATGTAAAAACCTAAGCTTTCATATAAATAAGAGTATCAGGAATTTCTGGGTATCATGCTAAAGTACTGAGATAAAGTGATAAGTAGACTTCAGCTTAAAAATGAGAACAATTAATTATATTAGGAAGGTAAGAATATTCTTTTTAAAGTACTTTTTAAGTATTTCTGTAATATAATTCCAAAGGATTATAAAGGGCTTAGCTTTTTCTTTAATTTTGTCACAATTTTATTGGTAAATACCATTGGTTCCATTAGTAACATATGGATATGTCACTTAAAGAATGTCAAAGAACAATGACTTATTAACCCCATAAAACACAAACTAGGAGAATACATACCATGTAAACATTAGTGATAATGAGGTTGGTACCATTTAGCTTTTGAAATTCTGGAAAATAGCTTTTAATCTTTTTTCTGTCAGTTTTTAAAGACAATACATACATTTTTCAATTCCATCATAAGGAGTCTTCAAATCCTGGGATAAATTTTGTGTTTCAAAAGTTATTTACTCTCATTCATATCCATATTATCCACTAAGTATAAAAGACACTCAAACCCATATCTCATTCTAAAATAGTCATCAGAATTCTAAGTATTTAGCATATAATAGATGAGGAACACATTTACTGAACTGAAATATTTTTGGTTTTATTCCTACATGTCAGACATGTTTTCCTCTCCTTCCACAACTGAGTCCTCAGCTTTTTATTCATCCTTCCTAGCTTTGTAGAGCTCATTTATTCTCAAAGCTCCAACTACTACTTCTCTCCAAATAATCTGCCTTCTGACCTAATCTTTCTTCACCAAGCTCACATTTCTAATAGTCTGTTGGATAAATTTCACTTGGATATCCTATAAACTCAAACTCAAAAAGTATAAAACTGAAATTATTTTCTTTCTACTCATGTCTCTGGAAATATATTCCTCTATAAACTTCCCTATGCCTTTTAATGGTGTCACAGTTACTCAAGAATAATTCTTCCTTTTTAGATTGGGTCTATCATTGCTAAAGAACTGTTCTTAATGAGTGGAAGAATAGAGCTCAGCTCCAGATTCCTTGCTATAAGAAAATCATTTGAAGCTGCACTGAGGAAGTGGTAGCTCTTGAAAAGAGAGAGTGAGAGAGAGAGAGAGATTAGATACTATTTTAAGAGTTCATTTTCAATCAATATCTGGATAAAATGCTTCCACCCTCATCCTCTTATGGAGTCTGAGACTGCTTCGTAATAGTTTGTCCCAATTTCTTGCCCACAGTGAAATGCTATCCTAATTCACATATTTCATCAAATACAACTTTCCCACTACCACAAGATTTCTATTAATTCTCTCATTTACAAAGTTATAGTGCCCTTATGCTTTTAACCATGCTTATATCTTCTCTTCCTTCCTCACCAAACAGAATTTGTACAAGGCAATGGAATATGGTCTGATAATCCAAGTCTATCAATATGATATGTTAGGAGTGAAGAGGCAAAGTGCTTAGACAAGATAAAGATCAGAATATGAAAGTTTAGCATACTGGGCACAAAAGATTAATGCAACAACACTCTCCTACCAAGAAAGATACTTTTAAGAGCCTTTCTATGCTAAAAATCTAGGATTTTGAGACTACAATATCACTCAAGTAGAACTTTTGGGTGATTTTCTTTTCTTTTTTTAGTTTATGAACCATGGCTTATTCTTTCCTTAAGAAATCAACTTACCAGGACACCTGGGTGGCTCAGTTGGTTGGGCAGCTGCCTTCAGCTCAGGTCATAATCCCAGCATGCTGAGATCGAGTCCCACATCAGGCTCCTTGCTCGGCAGGGAGCCTGCTTCTCCCTCTGCCTCTGCCTGCCATTCTGTCTACCTGTGCTCGCTCTCTCTCCCTCTCTCTCTCTCTGATAAATAAATAAAATCTTAAAAAAAAAAAAAAAAAGAAATCAACTTACCAGTGATCTTGTACCCATTGCATCATGAAGTTGGGGCATATCAACATTTTGACTCATTCGGGAAATCATGCGCATTAAAAGTTGAAGCTTTCTACGATTTGGTGGGGGAAGTAACAAACAACATAACTGTAGTGCATCGATGGCAACCCTCTCTAAATGAGGTTGCAGGAAACCTAGAAGGCAAAATTACAACCCACCCCCCAAAAAATCATCAATGACACTAAATTGCTTTCACATCATGAGCATACACAATTATATGAAGAATACAGTTATATAAATAATAAAACAATATTTTAGTAATAATTTCTTTTAACTATCCCTAGAAATTTCCACATTGCTCAAAAGCTCATTACTTTCTTCATAACCTATTTGAGTATTAACAAACTTTACCTACTACAAATAAAGTGACTCAGAATAAGTTAAAATGAGGTAAAAGAAAATAAGTGCTTTAGGTAAGTAGAATAAATCTTGGTTATGCCATGACAAAGTCTTTTGTAATAAAAACATTTCCTTTTGGAGGAAAAATATAAAGCAGTTTCAGAGAAGAAAAGACAGGTAAACAAAACACAGTTAGTAAACACTAAAAGTTAATATTACATGCATTGAAAGCATCAACCTTACTTTGTGTGCCAGTCAACACAGAAGAAGCTGGAGGTAAAGAATTTCCTGAAAGTTCTATCGTACTTTTGCAGAGTCTTTTATTGATTGTTGTACTAGACTCCCCGGGTTCACTTTCCATAGCTGTTTGTACACTTGTGCTGCCTTGTCCGAGATTTGGTTTCATGATAATTTCAGCCACTGGCATATTGATATAACTATTCCTTCTTCTACTAGTTCTTAAAAGTAAACTCTGAGATCTACAAAGCTGTTTTGACTTGCATTTCCCATTACATAACTCCTCTTGGTCTTGAACAGTCAAAGTAGAGGTTCTCTTAAAACCAACACAGAGTGGCTTTTGATTACTCTCCTCTGAATGAAGATTCATTAGGGATTCCTGTTTGCTCTTAGACTCTAAAAACTGCTTATTATTTTGTCCTTCTATATTCAGAACAGATTGATGGAAGGCATTGAAGACCTCTTTACTTGCACTCCCTGGTAGGTCTATAATTCCTTCTAAAGAATAACACCTTGGTTTGACGTTAGAGGATAGAACATGCATATTACTTAAGCCTATTAAATTATGACAACTTCCTCCCATTATGTCATTAGCACTGGCTCTTCTGTTTTTAAAATTAACTAGCTGCATTTTCTTAGCACATTTTTCTTGAAATCCTTGATCACTTATCTGCAGTCGCTTAGTAGTATCTGATTCTTCTTTGTTTTTGTCTTTATGAAGCAGACTGAGAAGAAGACACTCAGTTGATTTGAAGGAATTCAAATTGTTTAAGCGAAGGATTTTTGAAGACTGTGGATCATCTTGGATTTTATGTATCCCACTGGGTCTATCTGAAACTGTGACGTAGCCACAGACAACTACCAGGAAATGAAACAAAAATTAAAATGCAACTGTGTGACAGTGGGCAAAAATAAAACAAAAACAATAGTAAAGTTAAAAAAAAAAGCATCACTATAGTATATATTGTTAGTATAGTACAAATAGCAGTTGCTTAATTCAGAAGCCACTTAAATAGGACACATGCAACATTCAGTTACAAAGTGCAAGACTAGAGGTTTTCCAACTTGTGACATAAATAACTTTAAAGTTTATTTCTACAGTCTAAATTATAATTGAGTCAAATACATTAAAAAAACTGGTTTCAGTCTATAAATATTAGAAAGCTCTTAATTATAAGACAACTATAGTATAATAAAACTTACATATTTGGTCTTTGTCTCTACTATCTGGTGTAGTGCTTCTAAGAGTCTTGGAATTTTCAGAGTGACAGGAGTCTTTGTTACTCATAATGCACCTGTTTGAGTACATCTGAGTTTATGCTAATGAGGTGACTTAGGACTGGACTAGAGAAGGTTGGAATTTTCAGCCTACCTCAGACCTCAGACCTCCTTGAGGAGAGGGGGATGTGAGTTGAAGACTGATTGACAAACTGACAATTTGACAGATTGACAAATCATTGGTCAATCACCAATGACCAATGATTTAATCAATCATGATTTAATCAGTCATGCCTATGTAATTAAACCTCAATTAAAACTCTGAGGTAACAAGACTAGGGGACTTTATGGGTGGGTGAGCATATGGACCTGGTTGGGAGGATGGCATTCCTGGAGAGGGCATGAAAGATCTGCACAGCCCTTACTTCCATATCTTGCCCTATGTACTTACACTTTCATATGGCTGTTCTTGACTTGTATCCTTTAAAAAACTGGTACTGATTAAATAAAGCAGTTTCCAGAGTTCTGAGTTAAAATCAATCATTAAATCCAAAAAAGGTTGTGGGAACCCCCAAACTGGTAGTTGGGCAGAAGTGGAAGGAAGCCTGAGGATCTCATTTATAGACACCTGAATGGAAGGCAGTCTTGCGGAGGTGAGCACTTAATTGGTGTTTACATGAACTCTATGGTTAATATCAGGATTAAAGGATTTTGTACCTAACTTGTGGGGTCTAGTCTAATTTTGGGTAGTCAGTGTCAGAAATGAGTTGTAGGGCACCAAACTGATGTGAAGAACTGGTGTTGGAATGACATATTTAAATTATTGGAAAACAACATAACAGGAACCAGAGTATTCCCAAATTTTAAAATAATTCATAGCTTGCCACCTTTATATTTACCTACACTTTTTGATCTTTTAAATTATGGAAGACTTGAAAATGTTAATAAATACATTTAAATAATAAGTAAAAATCCATACATACCCAAAATGCTTACAAATAATTCATAATATTCAAATGTAATCAGAGGTTCAGGGAGCTCTAGAAAATAATCTGCTATTGTTCTGAATACATCTCGTTCAAATCCAACATAAGTTGGATTATTCATATCATTACTTCTTGGCCCTAGGACACAGGAGGCAAAAAAAAATTGGCAAAATTTATTTTATTTCAAATAAAAATTTTAAATTTTAAAATGTATAAAACCTGTATTTCATGAAGGAGCTAAGTTTAACAACTTCTGTCACAATTCAAAAATCTGAAGAGTTGTGCACATCTCATTCTTATTGTTTTCATTAGAAATCACTACAAGCAACTACTAGCATTTTGTTTTAATATTTATATACTTGAAAATTGCCTAGAGGGTAAAATTTGAAATACATTTTATTTTATTTTTAAAGATTTTATTTACTTATTTGACAGAGAGAGAGAGATATCACAAGTAGGCAGAGAGGCTGGCAGAGGGAGAGGAGAAGCAGGCTTCCCGCTGAGCAGAAAGCCTGATGTGGGGCTCGATCCCAGGACCCTGTGACCATGACCTGAGCCGAAGGCAGAGGCTTAACCCACTGAGCTACCCAGGTGTCCCAAAATATATTTTAAAATATTAAGGTTATTTAACGAGATTTTATTGCAATTCATTTTATAAAACAAAGAATATTTAGGTAATACAAATAATCCTTCTAAATTCTCTTTTGTAAATTTACATTTTCATGAACAAATTTTGCCTAACACAAAGCATGCCCTTAATGAATTTACATAATATCTTTACATTGCCATTTCATTAGCTTAACATTTTTAAAAGAATCATTCCTGTTCATTAGTATTTTACTCAGAAATAAAATCTGGTCTCATGTTACAGATGAAAAAAGTGAAGCTCAGAGTAATTTGCCTAAAATGAAAAAGCCATTGGTGGCAAAGCTAGAATTAGAACTTAGAGCAGTGTAAGTAAGAGCTAGACCTGGCACCCTGAGGTCTAACAACTAAAGTATGCTCTATGGATTATATAATCAGAATCATCCAATATGCCTATTAAAAATGTAAGTTCCTCTGTACAGACCAGAATTTATGGAGGCAAAGCTAAGAATTACTGACTTAAAAATGTTTGCTTCTGGCTAATTTAGTAGTTTCCAAATGCTTATCTGGGAATCTTCACTCTAAGAATCTTCTGAGGTATGCTGAATCAACTAAATGAAACCACCTAATGAATCAACCAAATCAGAATCTTTGGCTAGTTTCACTAGTTACTATAATATGCAATGGGGTTTGAGAGTCACTCTTCTATTCTTTTTTTTTTTTTTTTTTTTAAAGATTTTATTATTTGATAGAGAGTACAAGCAGGGGGAGTGGCAGGCAGAGGGAGAAGCAGGCTCCCCGAGGAGCAGGGAGCTCAATGTGGGGCTCGATCCGGGATTATGACCTGAGCCCAGGGCAGAAAGTAGATGCTTAACTGACTGAGCCACTGATGCTGTTCTTTCAAGTTATAATCTTTTTCTTCCCAAACCCAAATAATCTCTCTTACTTCTCTGTCTCCAAACTTTTGTATTGTCATACAAATGTGAGCACATGCACTGAAAAAGGATTAAAGAAAAAAATCACACATATTTAATAGCTTAAAGGCTAATATGGATTTACATAGAGCAAAATAAACATCTCCTTAAGGAGGATAAGAAATAGTCTCAATATGTAAAATATAAATTTTGATAATCATTACAACATTTTCTAAGACAAAATACTTTTACTAGAATTAAAATACAGAATTTATAGTTCAAGGATCCTAGTTTGCACACATAGCTCTTTATATTATCAGTAGACTTTTCTCTTCTGGAAAAAAAAATGGGATAGTATGTTAATCACTGATTCTTGTATGTCATAGGATTACTATAGGGATTAAATAATGACTACAAGTCTAAATACTACCTCTGGCTAGATATATTATTAATTTGGAATCTAGTAAATTATATCTTTGGTACCACTTAGGTATAACACAGACTGGTAAGAAAGAGAAGAAAAAAATATCCCTCAACATGAGAGCTCAGAGAAATCCTGAAAGTGTAAGTATCTGGGTTGCTAACCATGAGCCAAGGTATGAGGCAGAAGGGCAGTTAGATGAGGGAAGGTAGAAAGAGAAACTCAAAAATCAAGTTTATGATTAAGATCTTTATTTCAATTTGATAAAATATTTCTATCACTTACATTATTTATTTTATTGCTATTTATTCTGTTATTTTGTCATATTGACACCCAGTGGACAACAAGGGAATATATACCTATCTTGAACTTTATTAATAAAATACTCATTCATAAGAATGAGAAAAATCCTTTTGTAAAAAAACTATCAAGATATAATTTAACTTAATTTGATGACTTAGAAGCACATATTTCTGCATATTTTAAAACTGATTTTTAAAGCAGTTAGGTCTTCTACTTGAAATACGGTCTCAAATTATAAAAATCAGTTATCACTGATCATTATGGAAAAAAAAATGCTTAAAAAAGTGGTTTGCTGCTTAGTGACAGATCATTTTTTTCCATAAATATAAAAGTCCCATTAATATATCTGATGGATACATTATATATATAATATGTATATATCTGATGACAAGCCTGTCATGAAGCACCCCAGTGTTGAAGCCTTGTACTAATGGCAAGGGGACTAAAGTAGATTTTATGAGACTATTTCTGATTGAACCTTTCCTGCTTATAAGAGCTATATTACTTACAGGTTGTATATGATTCTAGAGGCCTCACTAAGACAACTGATGTATGTTATACCTAAAAATTCCGTAAGACCCACTAACCTATGATTTTATGATTTATGAAAACTGAGCCATACATGAGAACATTGAATTATAAAACCACCATCTTCATAGAAAAAGTTAAGGACTCTATTCCACATGCAAGTATATGTAATAATTTCTACTAGACTGTCATTTAAGCATCAAGAGAAATTGGCATACTCTAAATTTATCAGGACCTCTATGAATTATTTTAAAAATCTCTTTAGTTCTTATTAAATACTACAAATATAAAACACAAATATACATACATATTTTGCATGATTAACTTACAGTTTGCTAGGCACTTCATGGCAGATAAGACCCAATGAGGAAGGTCATCTATACAAAAATATATTTACACTATTTAGTAAATCACACAATTTTTATGATAGTATATTAATATTTTACACTTACTATATACATATAATTATACCCACACACATATATGCATGTATGTACATACATCTATATTACCAAGATTAAAAATTATGTGTTTAACAAGACACAAAGCCAAAATAATATTTTAAATACAAATTTAAAACTTACAGAGATCTTGAGTTTGATGCTTTCCATGATACATAAAACAATTAGTTATCCCCAAATTGAGGATACATTATTTTGGTGGGGATTCATAAATAAAAAAATGTTCATCCTTGTCCACCACTACCATGTTTTCTTTATCTTCATTTCCATTCTAATTATAGCTATACGATTTGAATATTACTGCCTTGAGTGAGATCTATGATTGAAATGAGCTATATTTGAATATTAGGGTGCTTTCACAGTGAGGCTTACTTAAAATTTTTCATTTGCCACTAACTGAAATATGCTGCATAAAATCTTGTAGTTTTTGACACCAACACCAAAACCATACATACACTTGACTTGAAAAGTTTATGGTTATAAAGAAAAGTCTGAATAAGATAATATACTGTTAAGTATGTGATTTTAGGTAATGAAAGATGGGACTAGACCAAAGCCATATGCATAAGCAACATGATTCTTAAGTTTTTGCTTTTTGTTCCTACAATTTAAACCTTAAAGTTCTTGCCAACAGAAAGAAACTCAAGTAATGCATACCACTTAACACTGCAGGCAGCAGTTGATTATAAAAAATGAGTTAACACTTTGAGATTTATTGACAGATTTCTTGAAGTGTTAAGTTTTGTAATGCATCTGGCTTGAATTATATCCCTAATTTTTTCATCTTAGATCTAAAATCAATATATTATATCTATATATATAATACAAAGCTAGTAATTTTTTAAAATATCAGCTTTGAGAGTTTGGGCTTATGTTATTGTGTGTTACCTCAGTTTTGCGTATATATATCTTGACCTGTGTAAATTTATATGTAACTACTTATATAAGCTCCAAGAAGTCATGGACCATTTCTCTCTTGTTCATCACTAAATCTTTAGCATAATGCCTGGTACATTGTAGGCCCTCACTAAAATGTAGTTAATCAATAATTTTATTATATTTGCATACCTTTCAGATGTCTAGTCCTACTACTTAAAAAAAACATGCATAAGTACCACTTAGGGGTTAAAATAATAGTATGAATAATATTCACTTAAAATGACTACTAAAGTAAATAAATTGGAAAAAGAATTAAAAAAAAAAAGGTTTTTAGGTAAACTTGTAAATAACTTCCAAAAAAAAAAAAAAAGACTACTAAAGCACGTATGATAAAACAATAATCTCCCCTTGATGCTCTCTCAAAGTATTCTACTTTCTATATTTTTAGTCTCAATGCACCCCCACTATAGCTGCAACCTATGCTAACAAGATTCTAACTTCTTTTATTGATACCAACCTGATTTGTCTTGTAGTATAACTATTCCATGTTTACTTGTATTGGTCATGTTGTACATTACATATTGAGGAACTACTTGCTTTGGATTTATGAGTTCTTCTAGGGATGGCACACCTAAAATAGTTTGTAGGCTAAACAGAAGAAAGAAGACAAACTTCTTTTTCTCCATAAAATAAATGGAATAGGATATAAATATGAAAGAGTATTAATGGCAAACAAAGTATTCAGAGTATTTCTTTTCTTAACTTACAAGGTTTATATTTAGTATCCACTTTCAAATGTACTTTAGTAACCTTGAAAGGATTCCAATATAAAACTCCAAACTATATGTATAACTTTGATTCAAAGAAAAAACAAATCATGCTGAAAACATTCTATTTCTACTATACTAGAACTATAGCAAGAGCATTTATTAAGAAACACATATAGGTTAAATTCTAAGCTTTTTTGCATTTGTATATCTTGATAAAAACGTCAAATTCACATTCTAAACACCTCTAGAACTTGGTTAGAGCTTAGTTTTAGCTTACTAGATCAGAGTAATATGTCTCCAAACTTCTTCAACCTCTTCCTGGCTTATTTCTCTATTATAAACTGAGTTTTCTTGATCTCCATTGATTATTTCATGGTTCATTTCCTCTACATTTTCCTGGGGAAAAAATTACTTTGGTTTAATGTTATGCTCAAATTAAGGAAATATTGAAGTGACACAATTCCTAATATTTTATTGGTAAATAGTCCACAATGAAGCTATAAGGTATCACCTAAAGAAATAATGTTAACATATGGTAATAGAACTTTTTGGTTTTGTAGCTGCTCCTACCACCCTCAGATCAATTTAAAACAAAACAGACTTAAATTATACAAATAGTGTTTCAAGTATGTCTCACTACAATATTTATTATTGTTCCTATGCGTTCTATTATTCTACTATAAAACAATTTACACACATTTTTGAATTCAATGTAGATTAAGAGACTTCAGTATTGCCTTCAAATATTAAAGATTTATATACTTTTAATGATTTTATAATTAAGTACATGGTAGTTATATTTAAACTAATAATTAGCAAAAGGGATGTTTTACCTGAGAGAAATGTAATCCAAGTTTTTTAGGCGTTCTACGAGATAAATTTCGTAATTTAAAAATGCTATCTTTATCTTTGGAAAAGTTTTCTATGCTGTTTTTTCTCAATTCTGGATGCTTTCGTGGAAGACTTTTAAGCGGAGAATTTGCAGGAAATCTGGTTTAAGAATAATACGCAATTAAGTAATATAAGATCAGAAACAAATTTTTAATGCCTGTTTATCTAAAGTAAAAATCACAAAAGAACTGAATTTATTTATATTACCAGGAATAAAGATTCTACATAAATCGATTTTCTCACTAAACCTTTAAAAAATATCTTAGTAGTTTCCTACTCTCCTTAGTATAATCTACATATTTAACTTTATATCGGCACAATTTGGAGGTATTATTGGGATCAATTCTGTTGAAGAAGAAAATAGTTGCATTTTTTAAATTTCTTTGACAAGCTATCTATAATTTATATATATTTCTGACTTTTGTTGACTGTGCTTGTTCTAATTTCCAGATCTTGGTTTCTGTTACCGCTTTTGATTATAATGTTTCCCCCCTCCAGTGTAATAAAGAATATTTCAAAGATACAAAAGGTACAGAAAATAGTATAGATAACATGCATATATGTAATCTTCAACCAATGCAATTGTTAACATTTTACTAAAGATTTATTATTTTTTTGTTAAATGAAAGAAATTCTTTGCTTATTCTATTTCTTTCAGTTAGTGTTATTTCCTTCTTGTTCATGTTTATATTTTTAATAAATATTCATTAACAATATGTATGGTTTTGTTTTTTCATTCTATAGTATCTTACACATTAAATATATGCATAAGTTTATAGTGAACTCAGAATAAAGCTTCTGGTCAATAGTAGGCTATTAGCAAAGTTTTAAGGGAGTCAAAAGTTATATGTGGATTTTTGACTATGCAAGGAGTCAGTGTCTCTGATCCCTGCACTATTCAAGAACCAACTATATGTATGGGTTTTGCTTTTTCAGTACTTAATTGTTTTAATTTAATTTAAGACCAGATATCATATATGGCAATTCTCCCCTCCTTGTTCACTTCAAAACTGCCTTGAACTTTAGAATCTGCTTGTCACATTCTATAAAGGAATTATATAGGATTTTGAATGAATATGCACTTAATTTATTTATCGATTTTGAGAAAAGTGACTCTTTTATTATACTAAGTCTTTTCATTCATCAACAGGATATCCTTCTCCACTTACTACTTTCTATACAACTTTATAATTTTCTCCAGTAAGGTCTTACACATTTTTGGTAAGGTATATTTATAAGTACTTTATAACCTTATTACCATTATAAAAGACCAGAGGCAGAGAGACTAGTTGAAGAATTACACAGAGTTCCAGGTAAGAGAGAAAAATGGTCTAACAAAAAAAACTGTCAGGGTGGAGAGAGAAGTGGACAGAGAACTACTGAAGCAGTATAACAGACATGGTTTGTTAATTAAATCAAATTTAAAGGGGAGAGGAAAGGAAAAGCATCAAAGCAACTACAGAGAAAACAGTATCATTCATCTATGTATAGACATTAGAAGACAAAGTTCAGGTTAAGACATGATACTTATTTTTCTCTTTGTTGTATCTGAAATGCATAATGGGCAAAAAATGGGTCTAAATCTCAGAAGATATATTTGGGTTGGAAATTTTAAAGTTAAAAGGAAAGTAGGTGAAGACGTGGTAAGAAATTGTCCAGGGAGAGAGGTGAAGTAAAGATTAAGTCTAGGATCTTAAAAACCAGTAACAACTATAGAATGAATAATAGCAAAGGAGCTCCCAAAGGTGACTAAGCTATAGTTAGGAGAGGAAGCTATAGTTAGGAGGATTTGTAGAATGTTCTACAAAATGAACTATTCATCTGCTTGTTATTGCAATTCACTTGTACAACATAAATAATCTTTGATATGGAGGCAAAAATCAACTTCTAAGACATTTCACTTGAAAACTACTAATTTTGTAGAGAAACAAAGCATGGGTATTAGAATCCAAAGACTTAGTTGAATGATATATGTAACAGAACCCTGTGTGCATGAGAAAAAGCAATTGTGGTGGCCTGAGGGAGTCAGAAAGGCTCCACAGAGAAAGCTGCAGTACAAACCACAGGAGAACAAATGTATTTACTAATCTGACAAATATCTACAGTGTTTCAAGGTGGAAGAACATATATCATACATATGTAACAAGATTAAATAAAGCATGATCTCAGTTTCCTTAACTGTAAAAATGAACTAATATTTATCCTGCTTAAATAGTCTGGGGACTAAATAAGAAAACATGTAAATCATAAAGCAAGGCTTCTGATACATGGTGAATCCTTAATAAATATCTCTTTAACCTATGGTAAGTTTCTTCTATTATTTAAAGTTTGCTATTATTTATTTTATCACATATATTCTTTGATTATATAAGATTATATGTTACTTGAGGGCAAGGACCTGTGAGAATTTGTCTTATAGTTCCTCAACCTATGAAACTAAAGGTTAATAATAATCTGTTCTTGAAATGTTATAGCTTTCAGAATACGAAGTGATGTCTCACTTTCGTCCCAATACCTATTTTATTTTATATACTATTTAACATTTTACAAGTTTTAATTGTGCAGCAATTAACTTTAACTTCTAAGTACTTTTAATTGTACTAAGAGCAGTAAGTTTTATAAAAAAAAATTTTCTTCTGAAGAAGCTGAAATTTTATTAAAAGCATTATAGAAATGGAGTTAAATTTTGTTAAGTAATTCAATTTTGTAGCTACTTGTCTGTTCAGTACCTGAATAGCTGACTGTTGTCATCAAGATTTTCTGATCCCCATCTGCCTTTGATATCTTCAATTACATGATTCTTAAGAAATTTTCTCAGCAGTTGGAGAGTCTGTTGCCTTGTAACTTCAGGACCAAAATTGTTGTTATTTCTTAATAGGTCATAAAGCCAATCCACTGCTGCTTCTGCTGTAAAACAATTGCCATATTTTTTAAAGTGCTGCCTGTGTTTTCGTAGAGGCATTCCTGCTCGAAAAGATGTGGTAATTTCATTCCACTGCAGAAAGAAAATATATATTTTTTAAAATTAAACAACAAAATTAGATATCTTACTGAGTTGAAACAAAGTAGACAAAGAATATTATTTTATTCACAACGGATTATATCATAAACATTCATTAAGAATCATTCATTAAGAAATCATTTGTCTTATTTACTACAGAAAATATCAGATCTTATATTGATTTCTCTTTATTCTAGTATTGTGGTAATACTTCTTTGTAATAGTTTTTGACTAAAGCACTTCATGGTCTGATTGGCTTACTTAGGAAACCTACAAATAATGAAGAACTGCAATGAACCTGCTTCTTAGTCTTTGATACAGAAAACATATTCCTTTTTTCTAAATCTCAACTAATATTAGTAAAATGCTGGTAGCATTTGTGTCAGATACTACTTTACATTCATTACTTCATTTTCATTCTCAGAATTCTATTAGTAGGTACTATTGTTATTCCATTTTCATATAAGGAATATGAAGCACAGAGAAATTTAATAATTGGACCAAAGTCACCCAGGTAAATGATGAATCCAGGCATTCAAACCCAGGTTTGATTGACTCAAGAACCTGCATTCGTAACTCCTATGCTGGTCAAATAAAATTCATGGCAGGCAGTAGTTTTACTGGAAGATACCTTTAATATTGAAGTACCTTATATATTTCTTACGTGAAGATTCCCATAGTGAGCATAGAACAAGAGGGTAAATTAACTAAGCTTTAAGTCCACTGCATATTAAATAACAGTGATGCACCTAGGTTTTAAAAAGATACTCATATTTTCCAAATTGTCCTCATATAACCCAAAGTTTCAGGTTTGTGGTAGCTATACCACTGGAGTACCAAGGTGGTGGTGGTGGTGTAAAGTACACACATCACTCTTTAACTGAAAAATCCTGTATTAGAGTCCAAGAAATCTGATTGGTAACCCCCAACTATGCCACTACAAGCTATGTTATCATTTATCTAACCAATGCGGGCCCAACACCCACAACACAATAATTATTCTTTTCTTCCCACCACACCTCCCCACTTCATACATTTATTCAAGAAACGTATTGAGCTCTGACTTATCGATAGGATCTATAGATCACAACACACTTTCATATACGGTATCCTCTTGGGATATCCTTTAAGGTGGGTGTATACACTATTAGCCCGACTTTACCAGTGTGGAAACTGAGGCTAACGTAAGTTAAGCCACTCTTCTAATTTCACGTACCCAGTGGCACTGGACTCTGTTGGACTGAGAATTTCAATGCACAAAGACACTGTATCCGAGTACAAACCCAGTGACTACCAACAGTGGTTCCCGTTGGGTATCTTAACTGTTCTGGGCTTAGTTTGGAAATGGGCAGCTGTTCCCTAATGCGCTTAAAATCGGTAGATCCTGCATTAAATTCTACAGACCCAGCAAAACGAAGCTGTCACATTCGGACTGTCTCCCTATTCTGACACTACAGGGTAACAGAACTCTTTCTCAGCTCTTCTTTAATCCTGATCGGAATAGAGAATCAGACGTGGGGAGTGGCTAAAATCGGAATATTCTATGACTTTCCAGGGCACGCCGACAACTGCAGGCAGAGGAGTCGCCCAAAAAAGGCTAGTGTATGATGCGCAAACCCGGGGACGCGACCCTTTGGACTTACGGCTCACAGCCCAGACCCTCAAAGAAGGGGGATAGGCGTGTCCCGCCAGGGTTTCGCGATGCCTAATTCCCCCCACTCTCCTTTTCAGGGAACCAAGGGGCTCTGGGATCCATCTGTCCTCTCAAGACAAAAAACAACAAACGTTCTCGCGTAAAAGTGGTGGCGGCCATCGCTGCGGCTGGCCCAAGTCTAGCCATTCCTGGCGGTCTTACCAGTTTGGTGGCCCGATAAGGCCCGGGAGGAACACTGCGACTCTCCATTCCGCCTGGCGGGCCCGGAGGTCTGTCAGCGGCCGGCGCAGTGCATGGCGGCGTTGGACGATACCGGAGCTCGGTGGCCCCGACGGCGGCGTGGCTAGGCTCAACGGCCGGCCGCGCCGCGGATTTGAATAGCGCAGAGGGCTGCGCGGATTGGCCGCGTCTCGAAGTCACGTGCGCGCCGTCCGGATCCGGCCGCAGTTGGCCAGCGCCGCCGCGTTCCTGCTCGGTGCCGGGGCGCGAGCCGCGGATTCTTGGCACGGTGTAGCCAGCGCGGGGGCCGGGCCCGTGGGACGGGCTCTGGGCTTCACTCGGCTGTCCTGGAGCTGCTTCTCCCTCTTGCGGTTGCAGGCGAGGCGGAGCCGTGTTTCCACACTCAGAACCGGTGAGGCAGTTTAGCCACAGCCTGGATGGTTTGGAGTCCAGCCTTTGGCTTTAGGGAATTTGAAATTGGAAAAGAAAAAGAAAAACAAAACCCCAAGCGTTTTCTGCCTGGCCCTACAGAATCTCCAGCAGTGGTTGGCATGTAAAACAAAGCACCTCTGGGGCGTAGCTTTCACCTGACAAACCCCTTGGTTTTGCTTCTGTAAAGCTTCCTGGGTGTATGCTGCGGTGCGGTCATCCTGGTACATCTTAGCTGGGGGCCATGATTCCGTTCTCCCTAGGGCAAAAACGTAGGTTATTCCCCCTCCCCTTTAATTCCGTGGTAAAATGGAGCATAAGTAGATTTCCAGTAACTACACACGACGAAGGGCTTGGGAAAGGTTATGTAAAACTTGTCAAATTGCTCCGCTGAAGAAAATCTAGCATGTCTTTACAAGAATCTTGGTTAAATTTAAATCATGATTATACACTTTAAAAATGTCATTTTTCAAATGACATAAGCTAAGTTCTGAACACTGAAGAGACTTGCCCAAAGTCGCACATCTCCTTGGCGGAGGTCAGGCTTCATACTTTTTCTTTTTATTGAGATAAAACGCTCTATCACCAGTCTGAAACTGATACTAGGAAAGCCTTAGTACAGCATACTGAGAGGTTGCTTGAGTGATTTGAAGCTGTAGAATAATTAATTTGGAAATTAAACAGCAATTTAGAAGGATAGGACTTAGCAAAAAGGCGAGGTAAGAGAAAGTGTTCTAAGGAGGAATAGTATAATGGTCTACAGTTTATTTTAGCTATTGAACTTCAGACAATTTAGATGGAGATGCATCTGTTTTTCTGAACAGGACCAGTGGTTAGGAATTTTCAAAAACGACTTGGTAAATGGGAACAATCATCTCAGTTTTGCATTTGTGTTAAGGGCAAGTAGAATGATAGATGTTACAAAATAATGTTATCTATTGTTTATCTGGCGTTATGACATATTGTCCTTTCTTTTGCCTCCTATTTCCTTTCAGAATGACATGGAGATGACAATGTGGAAGCCAAATTCATTTTGCATTTTTGCCTAGCTCCTTAGCTGAAAATTATCTCATTGAAGCCTTTGCTATAGCTTAATACTACCTAAGTTTCTAAGACATAATCTGACAGAGGATACTATTAATGACATAAAATTAATTTAAAATTACACAGTATCATCTGACATGTTTTAGAAGGTAGCAGGAAAAGTAAATCCAAACTTTTCATAAGAGAATAGTTGAAGTTCTAAAAAGGCATGCAGAAAAAAGTGGGGGGTCACATCTTGAGAAAGCCTTTAGGACTCTTAGATACTTACATTGTTTCTGTGGCTTACTTTGCATCATTCACCTTCATGTTGACTGTTTTTGTAGGTAAGAAAATATCTAAAAGTTAGGGTTTTATCAGATGTTGGTGGTTTATGATTCTTTTTTAATTCTTTAATTAATTAATTAATTAATTTTTTGGTGTATTTTTCTATAGTTAACTATATATTTCTGCTCTTAGTAACTATTGATTTCGTTGTTTGATTCTTGGAAGTAATTTTATTTCTTTCATTACCTGGTTTTGGGGACTCACTTGACCATTTTTTTCCTCATTCCCCTACTTTGGGATTTCTCAGGTGGGTAAAAAAAACACCTCATTAAGATCACCTGGGGTACCTGTCAAAATGCTAATTCCTTGGATTCCCCAAACAATATTGGTGGAGTGTGTGTGTGTTTGGTGTGGCAGGGTAGGTACAGGGTACATGTTTATGATGGAGGAGCCTGGATTTCTAAAGATTTTGTGGAGCTGAGCTGCTAGAATGCCCAAAGGCCACCTACCTGTGAACTTTTTATGAGAGAAATATGAACCTCTGTTAATTCAGTCTTAGAGCTGAAACTAATCCTAATTGATAAAACAAATATTAGAAAATAAAATAAAATGTAGTATCACCTCTTAAATATGAGGAAACAAGATATGAAATACAAAAATTTCCTACGTTGACAGAGAGTAAGCTTTTTCTACTTTGCATGGAGTTTCATTTAGTCCCACTAGAATTTAAGTTCCATAGCAGAGACTTTACCTCATTTGTTCACTATTGTATCTCCAACTGCTAAACAGCACATAGGAATTTAATAAATATTTGGTGAATGGATTAATTTTTCTTCTTATCACTAAAAACAAAGCTTGTATATAGGTGATATATATCCAATTAACTTTTCTTCCTAGGAAACTTTTTATAAAATATTTCTGCATGGTTGTAAGATTTATTTGTTTTTGAAGTTTAGGCATTCCATCATTCCATATGTCTAGTTATGAGTGTGAGTTCATAAATCTTGACTAATATTTGGTCTGATCTGAGAAAACTTCCTCTTTTTTCTTTTGTATTGATCCAGTCTGTTTTCTTCCATGCTTTTGAAACTGTTATGGTTATTTGATGTCCTGGGTCTGTCTTATTTTTCTAATGCCCTTCCTTCTAGGACTTTCATTTTACTGTGTTTTTTTTTTTTTTTTCTTTTTGTAAATTTTGAGAGAATTCTTCCAACTGAGCTTTGAATTCAGTGATCTAATTTCCTTTACACCTTTATGTTTTATAGTAACTCACTATAAATGCCCCCAAATGACCTTCTTCTTTGACCTGCTGATTCTTTAAAAAAGATTTTATTTATTTATTTGAGAGAGAGGGAGAGCATGAGCAGGGGGAGAGGCAGAGGGAGAAGGAGACTCTCTCCCGAGCAAGGAGCCCAACATGGCTCCATCCCAGGATCCTGAGATTATGATCTGAGCCAAAGACAGATGCTTAACTGACTGAGCCACCCAGGTGCCCCAGCTGCTGATTTTTTTTATTGTATGCATTGATTTTCTTTAATTTATATGTTCTTATAAGAGACTTTTAAAAATTTGCCATCAGTAACTGAGATGAGTCCCAGTAAAGACTTGTTAAGACCATGAAAATAATAAAATAACTATTTTTTATTTTGCTACCATCCATTTCCCAAGATCCTGCATTCTCAAATATGTAGACAGCTGTTATATTTTAGGGTTAGAAGTATAGTTGACACTCATTGTTTTGTCTGGCAATGGCTCTCATTTCTTTTGGGAATAACATGCCTCCTTTTCAAAGAACTCATTCCACTATAACATGTATTCTGAATGGACTCTTCCATGTTCTTTGCTCTCAGGAATGAACACAATATAAGTGAGTTATAGCATTTTGCTCCCCTGATTCAGTGAGGTGGTCACGTGCCCAAGCTGAGTCAAGGAGGGTTTTTTGAAATATTGGATTAAGAGGGAAGAGCTGTCTCTTTCTGATAACTGAATTGAGAAGATAGGAGCCAGGAGCCAGTGCGGGCTATAGTTATAGCTAATGAGACTTCTACTCTGTAAAACACACAGATGCTTAAAGAGAAACAGAAATGAAAGTCAGAGAGTACTAGTTTTAGTCTTTCCGAGGCTAGCTTACTTCTCTAGAATTTGATTATATGGTATAATTTTTGTTTGTTCGCTTGGATTTTTGTCATTTACCATCAGAAGATCTCTAGTAAAAGAATTTTTTCAAGAGTGCTAGTGGTGATGATATTTCTTAGGAAGAATGCCATCCAATTCCTTGGTAAGGTTTTATATCATTTTAGTATGTTACAGAGCTCTGTATAGATAACAGAGAAGCCACATAACTACATTGGGGAGATTATCAGGATTGCTCACGGTCAGGTGCTGGCCTTCTTGAGGAGGTTCTCATGTGTTTGACAACTAAGCTAATTTGGGGTCCTATAACTTTTTGTCTTTATTGGGAAGTTTTACTTCATGAGACTTTCAGTCTCTTCTCTAGTACACAGCATATGAAAGTCCCTAACTTACTTCTCCAAAGCTTCTAGTAAATCCCATAATCTCAAACACACTATGTAAGTCTACTGAAGCTTGGGAAGGTGAGGATGACAGGGGCCTGTGGTCAGGCTGCCACATTCCATATTCTTCCGTGTTCTGTTTTTATGTAGTAGAACAATTTATGGTAAAAAAACACCTGGGTTAAAAGACCATGAAGAGGGGCACCTGGGTGACTCAGTGGGTTAAGGCTTTGTCTTCGGCTCAGGTCATGATCTTAGGGTCCTAAGACTGACCTCCGCATCGGGGTGGGGGGCGGTGTCTCTGCTCAGTAGGGAGCCTGCTTCCCCACTCTCTCTGCCTGCCTCTCTGCCTACTTGTGATCTCTCTGTCAAAAAATAAATGAAATAAAATAAAAAAAAGACCATGAAGAATTCAGTTACGTGGTTTCTTTTTCTCCATGAAAGATTATACTAGCCAGCCTCCAGGACAGCCCCCAATGATTCTTGCTTGTTGGTGTTCATATCCTTATGTTAACCCATCGCAAACCAAGAAAGGCCAACCTGGGTAACCAATAGGATGTTGCAAAAATGAATGTGAATCTTGACATTAGATCATAAAAGTAATTCCTGTTCCTGCCTTGCTATTTCTTGGATCTTTTGGTCTGGGGGAAGTTGCCTGTCATATCATGAGACTATTTGGACAGTCTTTTGGAAAAGTCCATGTGGAAAGGTATTGAAGCCTTATGTTAACAGTCAGCACTGACTGAGTGAGCCACCTTAGAGTGGATTTTTCTAACCTACTAAAAGTTTTGGATGACCAACCTTGGACAATATCTTGACTGCAGTCTTATGAGAGACCCTGGGCTAGAACCACTAAACTATATCTGGCATCCTGACCTACAAAGACTAAGATGTTTGTTGTTTTAAGTTGTTGTTTGAGTGAATTGTTACAGAGCAATACATAACTAATATAGAGATTCTCACTGTTCTTAAGAAATCAGTTTGATAAATAGTAGAGTTTATTCTGGTGGAGAAGATTGGGGGAAGAACAAATTAAAATCAGAATTTCTGCTTTGGACTTGTTAATTATGAGATGCTACTAGGAATTCAAGTGTGGATGTTAAATTCACAGTTGAGCATAAGATTATTGCATTTTAGAGAGAGATCAGAATTATAGAATGGAATTTGAGAGGCATTTGTATATACATTGTATTTAATACTGAAGGAGGAGATGTAGAGAAGAGAATGGAGCTCATCATTGGGTTGCTTCCGAATGGGGGAAGAAGAAGAGTCAGCAAAAAAGTTTAAGAAATAGTCATTGAAATAGGAGGAAAAGAAACTAGCTTGTGTGTTAAGAATACTAAGAGAAGAAAATGTCTTTGGAAGAAGGGGATGATCTACCTTGCCAAATGACCTGAGGTTCAGCAGGATAACAGAGAAGTGTCTGTGGGAGCTGGCATCATAGTGAGCACCTTCCTGAGAGCAGTTTTTAGTGTAGTGATGATTTTTAAAATATGAAGCCCAAGTGGAGTGACCTGACAAGAGTATGGGAATGAGGAAGACAGACATCACTAACACATTCAAGAAGTTTTGCAGTGAAAGGGAGGTGAGAAATAGCTCCTGGAAAAAAATAGTAACTGGAAGAGGATATGAGGGCAAGAGAGGGCTTATTTTTTTTTTCCTTTTTTGTATTTAAAATTTTTAAGATACAGGATACCAGACTATGTTTGTAAGCTGATGGGAATAATTAAGCTGAAGAGATTAATAAAAGATGCAGGAGAGAGGGGATAATTGTGGGAACAAACCCTGTGAAAAACTGAGAAGGGATGAAATAGAATTGGAGAGGTTGGTCTTTGAAGGAAGCAGGAAATTCTTTCTTTGTAATGAGAAGCCTTGATTACTCCTAAATTATACAGATTGAGAAGTGTTCAGATATAGGGAATTGAACATTTCCTTAAAAACTAATAGCAATATCTAATAGCTTTTTAAATAGAAATACTGCGTTTTAGAATGTAAACTAATCTCTGTGAAAACAGACTAAGTATATGTGTGTGTGTGTGTATGTAGGTGTGCATAAAATTGAAATTCAGTTTAAAAGTATATTTGGGTGTATATGGAGTATTCAAGCTAATCTGATTTTTTTAACTAGAATACTCTTGGCTTCAACATTATTGTTGAAAATCTTTCTAATATAGATCACTTTACTTTGATGTCTTGTTAATGCTTAAAAACATGTGTTGGGAATTATGTGGAAAATTTTTAATTAAGCAATTTTCAATTTAATTTTGGTTAAGATTTTTACTATACTTGAATATTTTTAAGTTCAAGTTCCCCGCCTTGTATTTCTTCTTTTCTTTTTCAAGATTTTATTTATTTATTTGACAGAGAGAGAGATCACAAGTAGGCGAGAGGCAGGCAGAGGGAGAGGGGGAAGCAGGCTCCCTGCTGAGTAGAGAGCCAATGTGGCGCTTGATCCCAGGACCCCAAGATCATGACCTGAGCCAAAGGCAGAGGCTTAACCAACTGAGCCACCCAGGTGCCCCGTATTTCTTCCCTTTGAATAATTCTAATTTGTGTGTGTGTGTGTGTGTGTGTGCGCGCGCTTGTGTGTGTTTAGTGCATGATAATAAAAGTAATACAATTTTATAGTTTATATTCTTCCATTAATGTAGAACTTTATTTTTTTTCCCTAAAGTCTTTCATCTGAAATAGTTTCCACTAACATTTTCCTTCATTCTATTTGCTCTTTTTTTCCCTTTAGTCTTTTGTCTCTTTTGGTGGAAAGATGGCAGTAAGGAGGCTATAGGGAATTCTCGTCTTCATTTGATATGTCATTTTATAGACTTCTGCTTTCTTTGAACTTTAATGCCAATTCTTTATTATTATTTTTTTTAACTCTGCTTAGTCAGGTCTCATACTATGCTGGAGAGAGTAAAATTTATTAATGAATTTCAATAAGTATATATAGAAAATGCTAATATATTATATTATATATATATAATCAAATATATGAGTTGATTATATCATATATCTGAGTTTAATCAAATGTCTGAGTTTGCCTTTGTTTATAAGATTTCTATGTTTTTCTATTAAAGGTAATTCATTAAAAATTAATAGATCTGTAGCTGTACAATTATACATGTCTAAAACATATCTTCATATGTATGTGTAATATGTATGTATTCTGAAATAGAAAAAATCCTTTGTTGGACTGCTCTGTCACTACAATAGGTACATGAGAATTCTGGTGAACTCAGTGTATGACAATAACATTGGTAGAAGGGGTTAAAAAACCCAGATTGTTCTTATACCTTCCATCTTTTTGATGGAAGGTATAAGAACAATCTGGGTTTTTGAAAAAAAATAATAAATCAGCTCCCGGTGTAGCCCTGGATTGTCTTAATCTAATAAGGATATGAAATTGCTTTTGATGCAATTAATTTTGATTGGATTTAAGCCAATGACTATGTTGAATCTGCCACATTTTATAAAGTCCTTCTAGGTCCCATAGGAAGGTTTTGGAGTCAAGTAGACAAACAGCTGAGGATGGCTAGCTACTATAAAACCTTTGGCAGATACCATAAATAAGAGGGAAAAATCCCCAAATAAAATTCTTACAAAATTGGAATATGAAAGTCAGGTAGGGGTGCTAGGATCACAGTAATGTGGGATTAGAAAGTCATCCTGCATTTTTCAACTATAACAGTAATCATTAGTAGCATGTTCAAGGAACTTAACCTGTGAGGTTCAAAGATCCACATATAAAAATAATCCCTTCCTTAACTTTAATTCTTCCCCTATTGTACATTGTGAATTATAGGACTATTGTTCCATAGAGCACCTATAATTGGGGACTAATTTAGGAATTCAACACAATTTAGAAAATTATTTCTAGGGAAAAATGAATTCCCAGTTCTAACTACAAGTGATTCATGACAAGGTGAGTTTTTGAAATATACCCCACATATCAGTTTAGAATTTGTTGTGTCTGTTAAGAGGCTCGGTAGTGTGTTGGAGCGCTGCTCTAGGAAGGAGACAAAGAATATTCATTCTTCCCTAGTTCTGCTATTAATTAGCTGTGAGACCTGCATAAGTCACCTTCTTGGTTCTTTATTTACTCATACGAAAAATGAAAATTTAAAGTATATTTTGAAGATTCTTCTGGGTCCAGTAATTTATAATAAATCTGTCAAATACCAGACACTCATTTATTTGACAGTGACTTTATTTTTTATTTTATCTTATTTTTAAAAAGATTTATTTATTTATCTATTTGATAGAGAGGGTACAAGCAGGGGGAACAGCAGAGGGAGAGAGAAAAGCAGGCTTTTCACTGAGCAGGGGGCCTGATGTGGGGCTTGATTCCAGAACCCTAGGATCATGACCTGAGCCAAAGGTGGACACTTAACAACTGAGCCACCCAGGTACCCCAGCAGTGACTTTAATACGAGGTTTTACAAATGTGTTTTGAAAAATATTCTTCTTCATTTTATTTTGTTCTTCTGGATCATAAAATATGATTCATAAAAGTAATTTTACCTTTGAACATTTAATTTAATATATTAGTTAGGATCATTCTAATAATGGTACCAAGACATATCTTGATAAGATAATGTATTATACATAAGTGTTTTGTTTGTTTGTTTTCTTTTGTTTTTGAGAGAGAGAGAGAGAGAGAGAGAGAGACTGTGGTGGGGAGGGGCAGATGGAGAGGGAGAGAGAGAATCTTAAGCAGGCCCATACCCAGTGCAGAGCACAATGTGGGGCTCGATCTCACTATCCTGAGATCATGACCTGAGCTGAAATCATGAGTCAGATGCTAAACTGATTGAGCCCTCCAGATGTCCCTAGACATAATTTTAAATGCATTTTTTTTCGTTTTTACTAATTCTAAATGACTTTAAGTCCTTTCGTTTATTTTTCCAGGTGTTCTTGTGATACACTGATATGAGAGGACTTTTGTTACTTCCTAAAATAGTTATTCCTGATTTATAATTTTATTATTTTACTGATTTAGTAATATTCATTAGAAATTTTAAAACAAATTCTTTGTGTACATATGCAATATTATTATAGCATATTTTATATGTGTGTGACATTAGACATGTATATAATAATGTGGTTAACATTACATCTATTTCATACACATATATGTGTATACACACACAGACACATATGTAAATATATATATAATATTTATAAGATACTATTTATATTGTCATTTTTTAAGGCTATTTTATGCCAGGTACTCTGCTAGGCTCTGGGGATAAAAAAACATAGGGTTATTTGTTGCAAGGGGCTTATGGTCTGCTGAGTAAAATAATCAGGTAAAATGTATGGCCAGTTAACGTATGGAAAGATATACATGCATTAATAATCATGGGAATCAGAAATAATATATTCCAGTTTTTGAAGATTAGATGGGTGATAGTATCACATATAAGGCAGAATGTGAAAAAGGGATGCTGTTTTGGAATGACTGTAAATATTACTCCTTTCTATCTCTTTATTATGCTTTATTTTCCTTCTCAGACCTGAGGTATATGTTTATTTATATATCATCTGCTTTTATCCACTAGAACATGAACTCCATGAAAGAATTGATTTACAATGTTTTTGTCCACTGCTAAATTCTTAGTGCTTATGGTAGTGCCCGACACACAGTAGGTACTCAATAAATACTTGTTGAGTAAATGAGTGGAATGGAGATTTATTACACAGTATAGCAGAATTCAAGCAAAACTGAAATTGCCTGTGTTAAGACTTAGAAATTTCACTTTTTAAGGATGTAACTTATACGAGTAAATTATTTTTATGCACAAAAGTGTTTGCTTTAACATTCTTTAAATAGTGAAAAATTGAAAATAAACTATATTTTTATCAAAAGGGTATAGGTTGCATAAAATGTGCCATCTGCATACTTTGGAGTATATACATGTGTGCTGACATGGATAGAAATTTGGGGAACACTTTTAAGTGAAAAAGAAGTGGCAAAACAATGCAAATAGTCTTATCCAATTTGTATGTGTGCAATTATGTAAATTAGTAGAAAAACTTGGAAGAACACACATCAATCTAGGAAAAGTGAAAGAGTGTGTAATGTTACTCCATGTAAAATTTTTATTCTTTTTATCTATGAAGTTTTTTATTGTTTGGAATTTTTATATTGTGCATATAGCAGCATACTATTTAAATACCTAACTACATAAGCAGATGATATATTTTCTTAAGCACCATGACAACCATAATAAAATGAGATGCATAGGAAAGTCACAAAAGCTATTTTTGGGAGGGCTTGTGTGAGAAGGAAACACCACAGCTTACCTTGACAAATAAACTGGGAGTTGGCCAGGTGAAGAAAGGAAAGAAGGATATCTAATGAGAAAGAATAGCTTGTACAGAGTTATGAAAGCATATGCATGTAGACTATTTGGGAAATTGAAAGTAGTTTTTATGTGATAGTGCAGGAAAGAAAGAATGAGATGAAGCTGGAGACATAAACATGATTTAGATCATGAGGATGCTTATATGCCATGTAAGAATTTCACATTACACCTCTCCCCAGTCTATCCTTGATTAGTCTTTTTTCTGACTTTAAAAGTCATTTTCCTATGGATAGTCACATTGCAGTTGCAATTCTTACATCTACTTTTGTCTCCCTAGAATTTCTTTTCTTTTTTAAAAATTTTATTTTATTTAAATTCAATTAATTGACAATTGCAGTTACATATAACACCCAGTACCTTACGTTAGGTGCCCTTCTTAATGCCATCACCCAGTTACCCCATCCCCCGCCTCCCCACCCCCCACCACAGCAACTCTCAGTTTGTTTCCTGTAGTTAAGAGTTTCTTATGGTTTGTCTCTCCTCTACAATTTTGTGTTATTTTATTTTTCCCTTCTTTCCTCTGTGATTCTCTTTTTTGTTTCTTAAATTTCACATAATGAGGGAAATTGTATAATTGTCATTCTCTGATTGAATTATTTCACTCAGTGTAATACACTGTAGTTCCATCCACATTGTTGCAAATGACAAGATTTCATTTTTTTCTACTGGCTGAGTAATATTTCATTGTATATATATATATATCACATCTTCTTTATCCATTCATTTGTCAATGGACATCTGGACTCTTTCCATAGTTTGGCTATTGTGGACATTTCTGCTGTGAACATTGGGGTGCAGGTGCCCCTTCTGATCACTATGTTTATATTCTTGGGTAAATACCTAGTGGTGGAATTGCTGGGTTGCTCTATTTTCAACTTTTTGAGGAATCTTCACACTGTTTTCCAGGGTGGCTGTAACAGCTTGTATTCCCACCATTAAGAGGGTTCCCCTTTCTCTGCATCCTCACCAACATTTGTTGTTTCCTGACCTGTTAATTTTAGCTAGTCTGACTGGTGTGAGGTGGTATCTCACTGTGGTTTTGATTTGTATTTTCCTGATGCTGAGTGATGTGGAGCATTTTTTCATGTATCTGTTGGTCATTTGGATGTCTTCTTTGGAAAATAACTGTTCATGTCTTCTGCCCATTTCTTGACTGGATTATTTGTTTTTTGGGGGGGGTATTAAGTTTGATAAGTTCTTTATAGATACTGGATATTAACCCTTTATCTGATAAGATATTTGCAAATATCTTCTCTCATCCTGTAAGTTGCCGGTTCCGTTTTGTTGACTGCTTCCTTTGTTGTGAAAAAGCTTTTAATCGTGATGAAATCCCATTAGTGCATTTTTGCTTTTGTTTCCCTTGGCTTTGGAGATGTATCTAACAAGAAGTTGTGGCGGCTGAGGTGGAAGAAGTTGCTGCCTGTGTTCTCCTCAAGGATTTTGATGGATTCCAAGATATTGAGGTCTTTCATCCATTTGGAGTTGATTTTTGTGTATGGTGTAAGAAAATGGCCCAGTTTCTTTATTCTGCATGTGGCTGTCCAATTTTCTCAAGACCATTTGTTGAAGAGACTGTCTTTTTTCCATTGGATAGTCTTTCCTGCTTTGTCAAAGATCAGTTGACCATAGGGTTGTGGGTCCATTTCTGGGTTCTCTATTCTGTTCCATTGATCTGTGTTTGTTTTTGTGCCAGTACCTACTGTCTTGATGATTACAGCTTTGTAATACCCCCTTGAAGTCCAGAATTATGATGTCTCCGGCTTTGTTTATCTTTTTCAACATTCCTCTGGCTATTCAGGGTCTTTTCTGGTTCCATACACATTTTAGGACTGTTTGTTCGAGTTCTGTGAGAAATGCTGATGATATTTTGATAGGGATTGCATTAAATGTGTAAATTGCTCTGGGTAACATAGACATTTTAATAATATTTATTCTTCCAATCCATGGGATGGAATGTTTTTCCATTTTTTTGTGTCTTCCTCTATTTCTTTCATAAGTGTTCTATAATATTTTTTACAATTTTATTTATTTGAGAGAGAGAGAGCATGAGCAGGGGGAAGGGCAGAAAGAGAAGCAGCAGACTTCCCACAGAGCAGGAAGCCTGATGCAGGGCTCAATCCCAGGAGCCCAGGATCATGACCTGAGCTGAAGGCAGTCACTTAACCATCTGAGGCACCGAGGCTCCCTCCTAAGTGTTCTGTAGTTTTCAGAATATAGATCCTTTCCCTCTTTGGTTAGGTTTATTCCTAGGTGTCTTATGGGTTTTGGTGCAGTTATAAATGGGCTTGTTTTCTTAACTTCTCTTTCTTCTGCCTCATTGTTAGTATATAGAAAAGTGACTGACCTCTGTGTATTGGGTAGGGATTTATCGATCTTATTAATTTTTTCAGAGAACCGATTCTGAGTTTCATTGATATGTTCCACTGTACTTTTGGTTTCTGTTTCCTTGGTTTCTGCTCTACTTTTTATTATTTCTCTTCTGCTGGATTTAGGCTTTATTTGCTGTTTTTTCTCTAGCTCCTTTAGGTATAAGTGTAGGTTATGTAGTTGAGACTTTTGTTTCTTGAGAAAGACCTATATTGCTATATACTTCCTTGTTAGGACCATCTTTGCTGCATCCCACAGGTTCTGAACTGTGTTTTTTTTTTTTTTTTTTTTTTAAGATTTTATTTATTTATTTGACAGAGAGACACAGCGAGAGAGAGAACACAGCAGAGAAAGCGGGAGAGGGAGAAGCAGGCTTCCCACAGAGCAGGGAGCCTGATGTGGGACTCGATTCCAGGACCCTGGGATCATGACCTGAGCCGTAGGCAGACGCTGAACGACTGAGCCACCCAGGCGCTTTTGAGCTGTTGTGTTTTTATTTTCATTTGCTTTCATTTATTTTAAAAATTCTTCTTTAATTTCCTGGTTGACCTATTCATTCTTTTGTAGGATGCTCTGTAAACCTTCATGTATTTGTGGTCCTTCCAATTTTTTCTTGTGGTTGATTTCACATTTTAAAGCATTGTGGTCTGAAAATATGCATGGTATAATCTCAATCTTTTTGTATTTGAGATTTTTGAGACCTGATTTGTGACCCTGTGTGTATTCTATTCTGGAGAATATTCCACGTGCACTTGAGAAGAATGTGTATTCTTTTGCTTTAGTATGAAATGATGAAATGCTCCAAACATATATGTGAAGTCCATCTGGTCCAGTGTGTCATTCAGAGCTCTTGTTTTCTTGCTGATCTTCTGCTTATATGATCTGTCCATTGCTGTGAGTGGGGTATTAAATTCCCCTACTATTATTGTCAATGAGTTTCTTTAATATTGTTGTTAATTGGTTTATATAACTGGCTGATCCCACTTTAGGGGCATAGATATTTACAATTGTTAGATCTTCTTGTTGGATAGACCCTTTAATTATAATGCAGTGTCCTTCTTCTTCTCTTATTATAGTTTTTAGTTTAAGATATAATTTATCTGGCATAAGGATTGCTACCCCAGATTTCTTTCAATGTCCATTAGTATGAAAAATTGTTCTCCCCGCTTCACTTTCTATCTGGAGCTCTCTTTGGGTGTAAAATTAATCTCTTGTAGACAGGGGATCAGTGGGTTTTGATTTTTATCCAGTCTGATGCCTGTGTCTTTTGATTGTAGCATTTAGCCCATTTACACTACAAGTTATTTTATTGAAAGATATGAATTTAGTGCCATTGTATTACCTGTGAAGTCACTGTTTTTGATATTGTCTCTGTTCCTTTCTGGTCTTTGTTTCTTTTGGCCTCTCTCTTCACTTAAAGGATCCCCTGTGATATTTCTTGCAGCACTGATTTAGTGATCACAAATTCTTTTGGTTTCTGTTTGTCCTGGAAACTAACTCTCCTTCTATTCTGAATGACAGCCTTGCTGGATAAAGTATTTTGGTGTCATATTTTTCTCATTTAGCTTGCTGAATATATCATGTCAGTCCTTTTGAGTCTGCCAGGTCTCTGTGGACAAGTCTGCTGCGAGCCTTATGTTTCTACTCTTCTAGGTTAAAGATCTCTTGTCCTAAGCTGCTTTTAGGATTTTCTGTGTATCTCTGAAATTTGCAAGCTTCACTATATGTTGAGGTGTTGACCTATTTTTATTGATTTTGAGGGGGATTCTGTGTTCCTACTGGACTTGAATGCCTGTTTCCTTCCCCAGATTAGGGAAGTTCTCAGCTGTAATATGTTCAAATAAACCTTTTGCCCTCCCCTCTTCATTTTCTGGGACCCCTCTTGTCCAGATAGTATTTTGCTTTATGGAATCACTGAGTTTTTGAAGTCTCTTTTTGTGATCCAGTAATTGTCTTTCTCTATTCTTCTCAGCTTCCTTATTTTCTATCATTTTTCTTCTTTATCACTGACTCTCTCTCTTCTTCCTCATTTATCCTAGCAGTTAGAGCCTCCATTTTTTATTGCATCTCAGTAATAGTCTTTTGAATTTCCACCTGATTAGACTTTAGTTCTTTTATTTTTCAGTGAGGGTATCTCTGTGTCTTCTCTGTTTTTTTTCAAGCCTAGCTGGTATCTTTATAATCATTGTTTTGAATTTTAGTTTTGATATCTTAATTATATCCATATTTATTAAATCACTGGCAGTGAGTACTGCCTCTTGTTCTCTTTTTGGGGGTGAGTTCTTCTATCTGATCATTATGTCCAGAAAAAAATGGACATATGAAAGAGAGGGAAAATACAAGAATAGCAATAGTGACACCAGAAAAATATACAGTACACAAATTAGAAGAAAAGAGAAACCAAAAAGAAAGAAAAATTTAAAAAATAAGAATAAAATCAAATAAGAAGTTGAACAGAACAATGAACTAGATCCTGGGTGTATTTTGGTCTGTTTGTTAGAAGAAACTAGATCCCAAATAGGAAAGAAACAAAAACATAATATACAAAAATGAAGTTGAATACAATGAAGCAAAACATGAGAAAAAAAATGTATAAAACCTAAGTGTAAAAATGAAAAATAAAATGACTTTAAAATAATTGATAAAATAAGAAAATATCTGAAAAGGAAGATAAAATATAAAGCTGAAAGATTAAAGAATAATAAGAAAAAATACATGAATGCTATACATTTCTTTGCCCAAGAGCTAGAGTTAACAGTTCTTTATGATCTGTAAACTTGGCATTCACTGAAAGTTTCTGCTGGTCTCCTGGGGGAGGGGCCTGTTGCACTGATTCTCAGGTGTCTTTGCCCAGGAGGAATTGCACCCCCCCTTGTTAGGGGGCTAGTCTTAGTGTGACTCTGGAGCTAGTGTGGAGGATGAAAATGGCAGTGCCCCAATCTGTAGGCCCTGAGCTGAAAGTTCGTGTCCGTGTCCCCTACATTTCAGTGAGCCCTTACAGAAAAGTAGTCAATCAGTTTTGTCTCCCTGGTTTCTCTTTCTGTCTGATCTCTGTGTTTACCCATCCTGTGACTGAACATTTTTATCTCAGGCACATGATCCCGTTTCCTTTCAAGTGTCCAAACTTTATGAATTCTGGTGATGGTCTCCTCCAGTGTTCCTCCCGGGAGAGAGTGAGGAAGGTGTCGCCAGGGTTCTGCCTCTTGCTGGGACCCTGCTTGGAGAGTGGTCACCCAACAGTGCAGTATTTCTGATTTATGGAAACACTGAGCAGAAATCCTGCTCTTGGACTCACTGTTTGCAAATCATTTCCCCACTCCAGTGCCGGGGACTCTGCTGCATTCAGATACCCCTATTCTTTTTGTGATCTTGGGGATCCTGAGGCCATGTTCTCCCACCTGGGATTCCACCTTGTTTTGTCTCTTGAGCACCTTTAAGGCAAAATTTTAAAAGTTATATTTTGCATTCCACTGCTTATACCACTTTCCAGTGGAGGCTCCCTCTGCCCGGTTTATCTTCCCATATATCACCTTGGGTTCATGTCTCCACACCTCCTTACCTTGCAAAAATTGGCCACTTTTCTATTTGTAGAATTGTAACAATTCTTGTATCTCTGGTTGATTTTGCAGATGTTCAGAATTATTTGATACTATCTAGCTGATTTTCAGGGACCAGATGAAAATAGGGTCCCATAGTCCTCTGCCATCTTAACTCTGTAGAATTTATTTTCAGTGAAACACCAAGTTACCTCTCACCCATATAGTTCCTTTTATTATGCCCCTTTACATTGTAATTGTTTTATGTATTATATCTACATACATTGAAAACCCTATCAAGATAGTATTAAAATATTTACCTTCAAATATCAAGCATATTTTAAAGAACTACAGAGGATAAGAATAGTGTATTATATTGTCCCAAATATTTACTATTTCTGCAGCTCTTCTTTCATTCTCAGTGCTATAGGCATCTTTTGGATATTTTTTCCATTCTGTCTGAAGAAATTCTTTAACATTTCTTTTGGCATATATCAACTGGCAAGAAATTCTCTTGCTTTATCTACCTTTGTTTGAGATTATCCCCATTTCACCTTCATTCCTAAAAGATACTTTCTCTGGAATTCTGGGTTGGTAATTGTTTCTTTTCAACATTTAAGAATATTATGAAATGTTCCACTTCCTTCTGGCCTACATGAGTTATTTGAATAATTTTTCCCTGTAAATGATACATTATTTTTCTCTTGCTATTTTCATGAAATTTTCTTTGTCTGTAGTTTTCAGCAGTTTGATTATGATAGGTCTGGGCATAGATTTCATTGGGTTTATTCTATTTGGGTTTAGTGTGTTTCTTAAACCTGTAAGTATATGTCTTTCCTCCAAATTTGGGTAGTTTTCAACCATTATTTCTTCAAAAAAATTTTTTATAAACATTTCATGATGCTGTGCAGCTTAGATGATACCACTGTTAGACGTTTTGTTACTCTACTACAGATTCCTGTTGTGTGTAATTTAATTTAATTTTTTCATTCATTTTCTGTCAGTTTTTCAGATACAGTCCCTATTACTCTGTCTTTAAATTCAGTAATTTCCTTTGCAATCTCTATTCTGCTATGGAGCCCATCCAGTAAGTTTCTAAGTTTGTTATTGTATTTTTCAGTTCTAGAGTTTCCACTGGATTGTTAATATATTCTATTTCAAGATTTACTACCTTTCCATTTATTTCAAGATTATTTCCCCTTACTTATTGGAGCATTTTTATAATACCTGCTTTATTTATTTATTTTTTAAAAAGATTTCATTTACTTATTTATTTATTTGACAGAGACAGCAAGAGAGGGAATGCAAGCAGGGGGAGTGAGAGAGGGAGAAGCAGGCTTCTGCAGAACAGGGAGCCCAAAGTGGGGCTCGATTCCAGGACCCTGGGATCATGACCTGAGCCAAAGACAAATGCTTAACTGAGCCACCCAGGCACCCCTACAATAGCTGCTTAATGCTTTGTCAGATAATTATACAATCTGTGTCACTTCATCATTGGCATCTGTTGATGGTCTTTCCCATTGTGAGTTGAGATTTTTCTGGTTCATCCATCATATATCAAGTAACTCTAAATTATATCTTGGACATTTTGAATATTATGTTATGAGACACTAGGTCTTATTAAAATCATATGAAAAAGATGGATAATTTTGTTTTAGTTGGCAGTTGGCCTATATGGGTTCAGACCATAAACTGTAACCAGCTTTCTGCAGCTTTCTTTCAATGTCGGTTTTGTTTCCAAAGCTTTTATAGTGCAAAGGGTCTTTTTTGTGTATGTATCATTTTCAATGGCCAGTGTGAGATCTGTGTAGTGGTCTACATCATGGTTCACTTTTTAGAGTTGTTGGTATGCTGTTCAAGTTCAAATATAAGCATATGTAGCTTGTGGGTGAGGACAGGATTCATAAACAATTTATGGTATCATTTTTCTCACATTCTTCATTCTGCAAGTTTCTCTGTGCTTTTGTGCTTCTTCTAGCTTCCCTTTTTTGGTTTGCTGGCCAGAACCATGGGTCTTTATTCCACTCACACTCTTCCTGTGATTCTCTCTGTATCTGGTACAAAACAGCAAGAGGACAGAGGTGGGTTGGGGGTTGGGGGTATTTCTTATCCTCTTTGGAGTACAGCTAATATGATTGGAGATGGAAGGTTCTTGTCACATAAAGTTTTAGACACACATTCTTCCATTGCCATCTCTGTTATGGTCACTGAGCGACCATTGGATTGCTCGGGGCTGGGGCATGAGCAAATGGGAAAAAGAAAAAAAAATGGACTTCTTGCTCTCTCTGTTAGTGTTAGTCTTGTCTTTTCTTTTTTAAAGTTTGATTTATTGAGAGAGAGAAAGAAAGAGAACACAAGCAGGGGGAGGGGCAGGGGGAGAGAGAGAAGCAGACTCTGCTGAATGTGGAGCCCAATATGGGGCTTAATCCTAGGATCTGGGAATATGATCTGAGTTGCAGTCAGACACAAAACTGACTGAGCCACCCAGATGTCCTGTGTTAGGATTTTTTTTTTTTTTTCTGTGCCCCATTTTTGAGTTTCAGGCTAAACTAAGTATAAGCCAAAACATTCCAAAGTAAAATAAAAGTTAAAACTCACTGTCAGCTCAGTAATACTTTGATTTCTGTGTTTCTTTTCTGATCTTCTTGCTATTTACTTATCAGAGTCCTCAAGTAGCTTCCCTATGTATTTTTTTTAAATTTATTTTTATATTTTTTCAGTGTTCCAAAATTCATTGTTTGTGTACTACACCTAGTGCTCCATGCAATACATGCCCTCCACAATAACCACAATCAGGCTCACCCCACCACCCTTGCTCCAAAACCCTCAGTTTGTTTCTCAGAGTCCATAGGCTCTCATGGTTTGTCTCCCTCTCTGATTTTCCCCAACTCACTTCTCCTCTTCCATCTCCCAGTGTCCTCCATGTTATTCCTTATGCTCCACAAGTAAGTGAAACCATATGATAATTGACTCTCTCTGCTTGACTTATTTCACTCAGCATAATCTCCTCCAGTCTTGTCCATGTTGATACAAAAGTTGGGTATTCATCCTTTCTGATGGAGGCATAATACTCCATTGTATATATGGACCATATCTTCTCTATTCATTTGTCCATTGAAGGGCATCTTGTTTTTATCGCTATTATCTGGTATAGTAATGAATTATTAATAAATAACTGTTTGGTTGGTTATTATGAGAGATTATCATAATATCTCAATTTAGGAATTCTTGAGTGAAATTTTCTTTGGAAATAATTTATTTTCTTTTATGAGAGGAAATTTAATTTCTATCTTGTAAAAGTCCTTTTCTAGATATTAAATGAGTTTTTCCTTGTTATCCTGGAAGAAATAATGTTCTTTACATAATTGTAATTGTTAACTCTTCAAAGTATTTGCTGCAGGTTTAGGAGGTGATTGATTTTTTTTTTTAAATTCTGTTTTATGTATGTATTCAGCTTGATTTTGTCTGTTACTATATTTGCTTCATTTTTTCTTAACATTGATAGGTTCATTCTTATAACTTGAAACAAATTTAACATGAAATTCATGTGTAATTGAACATAAAGAGTAGACCATTCTTTAATCTTATATTAAATGAAAGAAATTACAAGTAGGAAAACCACTCCTTAGTATACATGTTAACTATTAAGGAATAGAGGGGGAAAAAAAGAAGTTTTCCTATGTATTAAGATGACCAAAACTCTAATTATTTCTGAGTTTGTCCCTTTTAGAGCATAGCTATGGTATAGTTATAAGCAATTGTAAAGGGATTACTTTAAAATTCATGAACACTTAGTTATTCTCTCTTAACTGCACTTTCAGAGACTATAGTCTTATTGGGCTTCAGTCATTAGAAGGAATTCTAAATATAGAAAACATGGTGTCATGAGCACTGTAAAATTGGGCGTTGAGAATCAGGCTATTGCAGGTTGGATGCTTACTTCCTAGAGGACTAAGTTTCTAATAGGCATGCATTTCTTAGGGACCATAATCCATTTAATCATCACCT
Organism: Neogale vison; assembly: GCF_020171115.1. Classification (NCBI taxonomy): domain Eukaryota; kingdom Metazoa; phylum Chordata; class Mammalia; order Carnivora; family Mustelidae; genus Neogale; species Neogale vison. Next base: position 56,850,923 of record NC_058092.1, read on the forward strand.
TAATGTTAACATTAATGTATTCTAAGACTTTCCAGGAGTACTTATCAGGAAGTGACAGATGTTTTTTAGACTACATATTCTTGACTCTTTGGTAAGTCATCACTTCTATCTAAGCGTTCATTTGTTGCTTCAGTAAATGTTTATTGACTGCCTGCTATGTTCTTGGATTTTGCTAGATCTGGGGCTATCTTAGACAGTAAAAACAAGTTTTACTCAGAGTTACTTGTAATTTTTTAAGAAATACATGCCAATAAAATAAGGTTTAATTGGTGTTATGATAGAAGTGTAAGTTATTAAAAATAGTATAAGATGCTGGGATGGTACATAAGAGGGGCATCTAAGTCAAAGAATGTCTACAATAATACTATACAATACTAATCCAATAATAAGAGTAAGAACAAATTAGCCAAATGAGAAGATGATAGAGGACCTTTCTGACTCGATACAGAGAGATTTCCCTGAGAACTGTAGCCTGTCACAATAGTAATGCTTCAAGTTATTTTATTTTCTAAAGAGTGAGTACCTGGAAAAGTTCATATATATTTTTCTTACTCTAAATGAAACAACGAACCTAATTAATATGTAATTCTGGTCAGATATACAAATTAATAAAACAGTTATAGATCATAAATGTTACCACACATCATTTCCAATTACTAATAAATAATTTCATATGTATATAGCCTCATAAATCAATATTATAATGATTTTTTAAAAGATTTTATTTATTTGAGAGAGAAAGTTCACACAAGCAGGAGGGAGAGGCAGAGGAAGAGAGAAGCAGACTCCCTGCTGAACAAGGAGCCTGACCTGCGGCTTGATGCCTGGAACCCCAGATCATGACCTGACCCAAGGACAGATGCTTAACTGACTGAGCCACCCTGGCACCACTATTATGATTCTTGATGATGTCCATCAGCAGCTTTCTTCCTTCACTGTTTTCTTACCTGACAGTGGGTCCGTGTATCTATTTGCTTGTCTCGAAGTTTTATTTTCTGAGCCTTTCTATTTTTCTTATCCATTATGAATAAGGGGTAAAAATGTCAATTTTGAAATTTCCTTGTGAAAGTTCCATCCCGTTTTTGTTAGATCCATCACTCATTTTATTCTCAGTTTTAATGATAGATCACAGTTGCTTTCAAGTATCAGATATATCAATTTAATATCTTTACTGGCTTGTTCTTTGATACCTTTTGCTTTCTTTTCTCCTCTTTTCACTGGAAGTTTCATTTCTGAGTTTATTTTTTTAAGTTAGTTTTTCAATATTTTCCCATAGCATTAACAAGAGAAAAACAAACTTGTTTGGCTGGACAACATGGAAGAATGAATAAAAGGAGAGAATAAGCTGCAAATCCAAAACCTTCAGGAAAGAGAGAGCATGACTGAAAGGTTATGGTGAAAAGGGATATTTCTGTCTTGGACAAGAGGGCTTTGGGACGTGATGATAATTTATTTGTAGACTATTTATAGATAAGCTCTGGGCTTCTATGAGAGTTACAAGTTAGGGGGACCTAGATACTCTGGTAGATACTCTCAAAATGTGTGTGTAGATGGGCTTGTACTAAGTTTAGTGCTTAGAGAAAAATGACTGATTTTTCTTAGGTTGTGTTTGAATGTGCTGTGTTCTCAAGGATGTGATAAGCCTGAGTGTTGGAATATGCTTATTGAACTGTAGATTCGATGAGGTGTTGGCTGACATTGTGGCTATTCAGAAAATTCTGTGGCATGGATAAACAAAAAATGGCATAAACTGCAATACTGAGCTCTCCTTAAAAGGCAATCTTCTCTCCCTTTCTTTTTTTTTAAAAGTAGACTCCGTGCCTAGCATGGAGCGCAGTGTGGGGCTCAAACTTACAATCCTGAGATTGCTACCTGAGCTGAGATCAAGAGTTGGATGCTTAACCAACTGAGGCACCTAGGCACCCCTGTCTCTCTCTTTAGAGAGATCTAGGTTATACTCTCATGTGGAATAAAAGTTGTACCTCTAGAGGTTTTCAGTGTGCCTTTGTGGTTGGGTGGATGGTTTGGGGGCAGTGCTGGAGAGAGAAACACACTTGGATAGGATAGCATTTGATCCCTAAGAACGTGAACAATTTTACAGAACATTATAATCTAAGGAGATTTGATTACTCTGAAATCAAGGGACCATCAGGAATTACTACACAAAGCTGCATTTATGTTGCTTTTATTACTATGAAAACTTCTATTACTAATATAAAGCAATAAGTAAGAAAAATCTATGATTAATGATTTAAACAAAAAAAAGAGATGGCTAGCTTTTCACATAAAGTAGTTTTTAGTCTCTTGTCCAACTACTCAGTTGTTGAGTTTAAGACTTTATTATCTCTTTAAATCATAATTAATATAGAAAATATGATGCATTTGTGCTTCCTAATCACTGTTTATCCAAGCATCTACAACATTTTATAATTCTATTTTGTACTATCATTATATTTGTTTTATAAATGAGAAGCATTAAGTTTTGTTTTCATGAGAAAATCTTAATGTGGCACTTTAATAAAGCAATGTTAAGTCAAAGAGTTAGAATCTAATATACATTGACATTAAGACATGCATGTATTTTGGGGGGCACTTGGGTAGTTCAGTCAGTTAAGCCTCTGAATCTTGATTTTGGCTTAGGTCCTGATCTCATGGCTTGTGGGATTGGACCTCTCATTGGGCTCCCCCTCATCAGGAGTCTGCTTGGACATTCTCTCCCTCTGCTCCTTTCCCTGCTTGTGCACATGTTCTCTCTCTCTCTCTCTCTCTCTCAAATAAATAAATCTTAAAAAAAAGACATGCACATATTTTTGAATATTTTAATGATAGCAATACCAAAGAATGGGAAATGGTTTTTATATTTATAAATTCAAGATCCTAGAACATTCATGTTTGAGAAGTGCTTAATATTTCCATTACAAAGCTTTTAGGAGCATTTTGTATTTTGATCATGTGAAATATAACAAGGATAACCAAAGGATTTACAATTTCCCAGAATATTGCTCTCACTTAGTTCAGTTCAAAAGACACAAACAGATCTATAGCTCAGAAGAAAGCTTGCTAAGTTCTAGTACCTGTTCTCAAAGAGTTTACACTTCAACTGGGAAAATTTCAAAACAATGTTTTGATAATTTGATTGTTCAATAATAAAATTGATGATTTCAAAACAGCACAATGATAAATGCTTTAATAAAGGCATGTACATCAGTGTCCTGTAGGTGCAAATAAGAGATACTTAATCTTAGCTAGAATATGCTGTTTTCTCTAGGAATAGCTTCCTGCATTTTAAAAGAGAGTTCAGTTTGGCTGTCTTGACTATATACCTCTCTAGAAGCTGGAATAATAATGAAGGATGTGCCTCACTGGAAGGTTGGATGATTTGGAAAGCACTGGTAGATGCCCCCATGCTAGAGAAGTAACTCAGGAATAAGGTATCATGATTACAATTGAGGGACTGCAATGCTAAACATGGAGTGGTTTAGCATTTCTGTAATGTTCTTTTTCAGGTAGGATCCTTAGATCAGTATCCTTGTGAAGATTGTGGGCTATATATCAATTTTTTTCTTCTTCACTTTTCCTCCCGCCACACGAGTCACAAGAAGGGGGAAGTGAATTTGGGGCAAGGAGATGGTGGGAGTAGAGACTCTAGGAAAAAGTAGAGATGGTATCTCCATCAACTAAGTTTTGCTTAAGCTTTGAAATGTTTGTACTGTTTTGTGTATACTTGATGAAGAAGTTGTAGATATAAGAGGGAAGAGTTTGGGAGAGAAAGAGAGTTGCTCCTGCCATAGCAGTGGAGGAACAAGACCTGCTGATGTTGGGCTCTCTAACCTGTAAAGTTTACCTCACTTTGCTGTGAGGGATGTCTGGGGGATGGTAGTCAAAATGTCCAGCATAATATACTCCCAGTTGGTCTAAAGTCCTAGGCATGATGGACTTGTGTGTTGAAAGGTCACACCATGGCCCAACTCTAATCAGATGTTAGGTAATGTTGGTTAGAAGGACCTGGGCTTCTTTGCACCAGAGTAGAGGTATTTCTTTCCATTTCTTCTTTTCATGGGACCTTGTATCTGGCAGGGATTTTCCTGGAACTGGGAGGTTTTGATACCTCTATAAACTAACTTACTGGAAATAATGCTGTTGTGCATCTGAGAAAATATGATTCTGAAAGTGTTGCTCAGTTGTTATTGGTGGTGAGAGATGATGATATTGTGGAATATTCTATATATATAACATTCAATCAGGTTATTGGAAAGGTTAACGAATTACATGGGGGCCCACATTTGGTTTGATGCTAACGGGAAGGTGAAAGTTCAGTTTGATATTTATCTTGAAACCTTTTCTACTTTTGTACCTTTAACTTGAGTGAAAATTGTAATTACAAATAAGCACATGTTAATATAAACCACACAGTAAGGACATAGAATTCTAATGGCAAGGAAATTGATGAAGTTGGGAGTTAAGGAAATTTTCTTAGAGAAAGTAAGCCTTTTTTTTTTTTTTTGGAAGCTTTATTGAGGAATTATTTACATACAATAAACAATGTAGCCACAATTTCCATTTCCTGTACTCTTTATTCCTTTGTATAAATTCATTATTTTCATTAATATCATTTTTTTCTGCCTGAATTTTTCTTTTAACATTTCTTGTAGTGTGGATTTGCTGGTGATAAATTCTTTCATGTTTTATGTATCTGAAAAGTCTTCCTCTTAGCTTCATTTTTATAGATTTCTTTTTTTTTTACTGAATATTGAATTCTAGGTTGACAGTGTTTTTCTTTTCTTTTTTTTTTTTAAAGATTTTATTTATTTATTTGACAGACAGAGATCACAAGCAGGCAGAGAGGCAGGCAGAGAGAGAGGAGGAAGCAGGCTCCCCGCTGAGTAGAGAGCCCGATGTGGGGCTCGATCCCAGGACCCTGGGATTATGACCTGGGCCGAAGGCAGAGGCTTTAATCCACTGAGCCACCCAGGTGCCCCCGTATTTTCCTTTCATACTTAAAAATATACTTTAAAAAAATGCTCCACTGTCTCCTCACTTGATCATTCTTATTCTCTCTATATAATGTAACATATTCTGTTTAACCCTGATATTGAGCCATTTGATTATCATGCACGTAGGTGTAGTTTTCTTCAGGTTTCTCATGCCTTGGGGTTCATTGAAGCTTCATGGAACTCTGAGTTTATCAAATTTGGAAAATTTTAACCATTTTATTTTTGAAAAATATAAAAATGTTGATAAATGTTTCTGTCCCTCCTTTTCAAGTTTGAACATGAGCTACATTTCACTGATGTTCTATTTCTTCTTCTTTTCTTAAATTCTCTTTTATTTCTGTATTTCCTTTTGGATAGTTTCTATTGCTCCTTCTTAAAGGCCACTAATATTTTCTTCTATAATGTCTAATCAGTATGTATTTTTGTATTTAAATTCAATTAATTAACACATAATGTATTATTTGTTTCAGGGGTACAGGTCTGTGATTCATCAGTCATATATAATACCCAGAGCTCATTACAACACATACCCTCCCCAGTGTCCATCACCCAGTTACCCCATCCCTCTACCCTCCTTCCCTCCAGCAATCCTCAGTTTGTTTCCTATAATTAAGAGTCTCTTATGGTTTGTCTCCCTCTCTGGTTTCGTCTTGTTTCATTTTTTCCTCTCTTCCCCTATGATCCTCTGCCTTGTTTCTTAAATTCCACATATGAGTGAGATTATATGATACTTGTCTTTTTCTGATTGACTTATTTCACCTAGCATAATACACAGTATGTATTCTGGGTAGTTCCATCCATGTTAGTTCTTTCTTGAACTTCTTCAAGATGCAGATTGGCATCTATGTTATGATTTGCCTTGAACAACTCATTTAACCTTATCAAAGGGTTTTCACATTTATCATCTCACTTTATCCAGATAAAAATTCTATAGCTTGGAAGGGGAGATGAACCATGAGAGACTATGGACTCTGAAAAACAATCTGAGGGGTTTGAAGTGGCGGGGGGGTGGGAGGTTGGGGTACCAGGTGGTGGGTATTATAGAGGGCACAGCTTGCATGGAGCACTGGGTGTGGTGAAAAAATAATGAATACTGTTTTTCTGAAAATAAATAAATTGGAAAAAAAATTCTATAGCAATTATCATACCAGTTGGATTAATAAGGAAACCAAGCCATTAAGAGGTCAAATATTATCAAAGGACACATTTTGTTAGCTGAATTTCTGAGCCTTGAACCCAAATCCCCTGTGTTCTGATCTGTGTTATATCCATAGGCTATATATAATCTCTTTCCTACTTTGTCCCTCATTATATAAGAAACACAGAATAAAAAAAAGATATTTTAATATTTTTGCTATTAAGTTTGAAAATGCAAAACATACTAGGAAAATAAAACTGATAAAATAGTTAAGCTTGTAAAAGCAAAATAAGTTAAGGGGTGCCTGGGTGGTTTAGTTGGTTGAATGTCTGACTCAAGATTTTGGCTCAGGTCACAATCTCATGATCTCAGGATAGTGGGATAGAGCCCCAGGTCTGGTTCAACAGGGAGTCTGCTTGAGATTCTCTGTCTCTTCTCCCCCTCTCTCTCTGCCCCTCCTCCCACTCGCAGTCCCCCCTCAAATAAACAGATCTTTAAAAAAAGTAAAGTTATAAAAATAGTTATAATATTTCTGATATATTCCTCCAAAGTGAGGGAAAATGAATTGCCATCAAATATTAGGTCAACCTAAAGAGATAAAGTACACTAAACAATGGTTTTTTAATGTAATTAAAATGTAATGTTAATACGCAATATAATATTAACTTTTCAAAACCTAATTAAAATGCAGTGTGATATTAATCTTTCAAAGTTCAGTTCATATAGACTCTTTTTTTTTTTTTTAAATTAACAGCTTCTTCTCAGTGATATGTCAAGATTTTTGCTCCCTATTATTTTGCCATGCTATGTCTGGAAATGGAACTGGGTGTGATGTTCTGGTCCTGAACTCTCATTCCTGAGCCCAAGATGTGTTAAAGTGGAGTTGGGTTGTTAGCATTAGCTGTACATTGCTTTCTCAAAAGCAAGAAAGGTACTTTGCTCACTGCTGATTCTTCCTCATCTGTTTATTGTGTCTGTTAAACTATTGCTCACGGGCTGGTTAAAATGGCATGAGTGCTCACATTTCACATATTACCATCATTCTGATTGTTTTGTTGGTAGGGTTTCAAACTTGGAAATCTTTTCTTTTCTTCTTCTTCTTTTTTTCCAATCACAGCCTCCTTGCTTCATTCATATACCATTCAACATTTTGTTTCTCCTGAGTTTGCACTTTATCTTTTGGCCTCCTTCCAGTACATTAATTACTAGATAACAAGTCTCCTATTTTTAGAAAATGAAGGCAAACCCAGTAAAGAGAGAAAGAAAAAGAAAATGAAGGCAAAATTTTAGCTCTTGAGGCACTCAGAGTCTACTCTAAAGTAATCACAAGATGGTAGTACCATGTGGTAAGAATTTTGTCAGGAGTTGTTATCTCTTTTTAGTAGTGTGGTCTTGATTAATCATATGAAACACAAGCAGGGTTTTGAGACTAAGTAGTACAAGTCCTAGTGTATTTCTTTTTTATTGCTATGTAACAAATTACCTCAGAACTTAATGGCTTTAAACAACATTATCTGGAAGTTTCTGTGGGTCAGAAGCCTGGGCTGGCTTAGCAGGTCTTCTGTCTCTCCCTCTATGTACTAGATTGGATGTAGCCAAAAAACTAAAAGAAACTGTGGCAAGGTGATAAGCTGTTATCATTTATTGAAAGGCTGTGTGTGGAAACTGTGTTGGTGTCCCCATTCTTTCACTTGGCCTTCGAAAGGTATGAAATAGGGAGGCAGCCTTAGGTGTCAGCAGGGCTGCTTTACTGAGCTGTGCAGGTTGTGCCCTGCATAACTCCAAGATCATGACCACCAGTGTGAGCAACACATGTTGGATATGTATGTAGTGGCAGTGTTTATTGGTTGTATTCTTGCATCTGGAATCAGCACTTTCTTACTAGTGGTGTGGCCTTGACAAGTTATTTAAGGTCTCTAAGCTTTAGTTTCCTCATTTCAAGTACTCAAGATTGCTAGGGGGATTACATGAGAACCTCCTCCTCATGATCACTATCACTTACTCAATGCTTATAAAGATCCAGGCACTCCTCTAAGTGTTTTGAAGATATTAACTTTCACAATACCTCCATGAAGAAGGTATCTTTATGATCTCATTTTTACTGATGATGAAACGAAGGCATGGAGAGGTTAAGTACTTTACCTAAGGTAACAGAGCTAGGAAACGGTTCAACTCCAGAGTCTTTTTAACATTTACACCATACTGCTCATTCTGGAGTCAAGATCATAGCATAGTGGCCAGCACTTAGTACCTGCTCATTAATAACTCTTATTTACCTTCATTTTGCTAATGGGAAAACAAAGACTGTGAATCTAGGCCATCAAGAAAAGGATGCATTTTATATCATGTAACTCTGAATAAAGGACTGGAAATATGTAATATATTTTAGAATGTTTCCATTGAATTTATTGAAGTAGAATCAGTTTGATACTACAGTAGGTAAGCGTCAGCTACCTGGAAAATTGATTTTGCACATCTCCTTCCTGAGCTTTGTCAGTTAAATGAAGTATGGCTATGTAAAGTAAGAAGGATAGTGAATGCAATAGCTTTGAGTGTTTAGCTACAAATGGACCTCAACAATTTTAGTTTACTTTTCTGCATCTTACCAGAAATCTAGAATGTTCTGTAACTCATGAAATGAATCGCATTAAAGGAATGTGATCCATGAAATATACCTCTGTATATATGCCCATCCATTAGTTGCACCTTTTCCATATAGGGGTGTGTGTGTGTGTGTATGTGTGTATGTTCATATGTATGTGTATGTATATGAAAATTATTAATCATAATTAATAAGGAATAGAGAATGGAACTGATAGATGAAATGTCATGTCATAAAGAAAACAAGCATTTTCCTTGTAAGGACGTATCAACCACCAGCAAAGTAGGTACTGTTATAAATTTACATTCTTCATTCTAAGTTGGCTCTCAACAATGCTTTGGAAAACAAATAGACCAAACTTTTATATTTCTGTAATGACTTCACTGTCTTCACCTTATAAAATATCTTAACTAAACTTTCTTATTATTTTTTAAGATTTTATTTATTTATTTTAGAGAGCTAGAGAGTGTGAATGGGGGGAGGGCAGAGGACGAGGGAGAGAGATGGAATCCCAAGCAGACACTGTTTTGAGCACAGAGCCCAACATGGGGCTAGATCCCAGCACCCCGAGATCATGACCCAAGGCAAAATCAGGAGTCAGACGCTCAACCAACTGAGCCACCCAGGTCACTAACCTTTTTTAATTTTTGTCCATCCTTTCTTTCTCCTTGTTTTATGTGTATCTAAATGATAACATCTACTTGATACTGTTGAAAAAGTTCATAAGGCCGTTTACTGAATTCATTCAAACAAAGTGATCATTGGAGGAGTCAGAACTACTTTGTTTAGATACTTATTCTGTTATTTACCAGGTAGGAGACTGGGGTAAGTCCTTTAAGTTCTATAAATTTCATTTTTCTTCTGTGTAAAATGGGAACAAAGTGGTAGCCATTTTGATTTATTAGGTATATTAGGATGTCCTAAGGATTAAATTATAATCCATATAATGATCCATATAAAACTCTTAGTTTTGTGGCTGGCAAGTAGGTCAATAAATGTTACTTGTTATCATTAATATTATTATTGTTATAATATTATATTTTTGTTAATAATATTATTTATTGGTTCTGTTTTAGGTGCTGAGAGCTTCCAAATCTGTACTATTAGTGCAGATGTCTTTTCTGGGATTCAGAACTGCCTAAACCCCACATCTAGCTTTCAGTGATCCATCTGCTTAACTCCATTTGTCTTGCTGTTAGCTTTCCTCACGACTTGGACCAAACTCTGGGGAGAGCAACAGCATTCACTTTGCCTAATAGAATTGTGAATAGAGGGGTACCTGGGTGGCTCAGTGGGTCAAGCCGCTGCCTTCAGCTCAGGTCATGATCTCGGGGTCCTGGGATCGAGTCCCGCATCAGGCTCCCTGCTTGGCAGGGAGTCTGCTTCCTCCTCTCTCTCTCTCTCTCTGCCTGCCTCTCTGCCTACTTGTGATCTCTGTCTGTCAAATAAATGAATAAAATCTTAAAAAAAATAAAAAAAAAAGAATTGTGAATAGACTCTTTAATATTCCAGGCACTTTCAGTTATTAGAACTGTTCTATTTCAGCCTTTAACATCTCAGTCTTGTATATTTTAAGACTTCCCTCTCATACTCTATTCAAAGCTCTCTCTTTTCTTAAAAGCACAGCTAGGACTATCTGGTTGATCTTCAGTAGCTTAGAACAAAGTTTCCACATCCAACTCCCTCTTCTAGGTACTAGCTCCTCTCTTAGGTTCTGGTGGAGAGGAGGGAGTGGGGAAAAAACACAAGCCTTTACTTATTGAATTGAGAGTGGAAGTAATTACTTGTAATTGGTAAGAGGTTTCTCTGGCTGCCATTGGTTGTTTCTGTCATGGGTTGTAGAGGACCTTGTTTGGATTCCCTGATGATTCTTTGACATGGGAGATAAGCTCTGGTTTATTATTTCCATTTCCTGTACCCTTAGCTTCTGACTTGATAGCATTTTACTGCTGGGGTGCTTCTTGGGAGAAGTTCCTGCAAAGAGAGGCTGAAACTCAACTCCTTTTGAGATGTCTACTTGGCTTGGCCTTAACACTATGAGTGCAGTTTCATTGCTTCTTTATCTTTTAGCCTTGTCTTCTTTCTCTCTTCCCAGCTCATGGTTACCCAGTGGTAGATCATTGAGTCTGTTGGTTCCCAACTGGGAACAAAATGTTTTTCTCCTTTTTTGGTAGAAATCCTACTATTGTAAAAGGGATTTTTATGAAGCTGCCCGTTCCCAGTGAATTTCAGAAGGAGACGCATTCATGTAGATATATTGGGAAAGGAAAAGAAAGTTATCTTCTCCTTGGATACTGCACACAATTCACTCTCTCCTCCCCATCTTTTATGTGTTTTCACTGTTAGAAAAGATGATCATTGAGTGTGGTAGAGAAGATTTTGGATTCTTGCCTCCCATTTGGCCTTGAAGATATGTGTGAGCCCAAGTGCTGATGAATTTATGAGTTTATAATGTAAGAACTTTGTATGTTTTGTGTATAATTTTGAGCCTTTGCTGTAATTCTTAGAACACAGAACAAAATCTCAAACAAACCTCCTGTTATACTCCACTAAATTTAAATACCAGAAATCTGGGACCATTATTTTCCTATTCTCATTTTATGTATTTATTTTTGTGTTTTTAAACTTTTAATTGCAGCTTAGTTAACATGTAACATATTAGTTTCAGGTATACAACAGAGTGATTTGATTTATATACATTATATATCTGAATATATATAATGTATATATATAATTATATATACTTTGAAAAGCTCACCATAAGAAGTGTAGTTACCGTGTGTTAGGTACACAAAGTTATTGCAGTATTATTGACCATATTCCCTATGACATGCTTTTCATTCCTGTGATTCAGTCAATTTATAACTTGACGTTTGTACTTCTTTATCCCCTTCACCTATTTTGCCCATTCCCTGACTCCCTCCCCTCTGGAAATTACTAGTTCTCTATATTTATGAGAATGTTTCTCTTTTGTTAATGTTTGTCTTTTAGTTTCCAAAAATAAGTGAAACTGTATGATATTTGTTTTTCTCTGAGTTATTTTACTTGACATAATACTCTCTAGCCCATCTGCATTGTCATGAATGGAAAGATTTCACCCTTTTTTAATGGCTGAGTAATATTCCGTTATGTATATATGTCACATCTTTATTCATCTATTGATAGACTCTTAGGTGGCTTCCATATCTCGGCTATTGTAAGTAATGCTGCAGTAAACATAGAGGTGCATTGATTTTTTCAAATTAGAGTTTTCATTTTTTCCTGTTCTCATTTTATACCTACAGTGCCTCACATAGTATCTACAAGATTGTAGGTTTTCAATAAATATTTGTTGAATGAATGAAAATCCAAACAGGACACCTAGAAAAGCTGATCCTAAACTCTTTGGCACACAATAGGGAGAGAAGACATCATCTTGGAAATAGGTACCCAGAAAAATTGCTATCAACATCTTAATACTTTTTTTTTTAAAATTTATTTATTTATTTGACAGAGAGAAATCACAAGTAGGCAGAGAAAGGAGGGAAGCAGGCTCCCCACTGAGCAGAGAGCCTGATGTGGGGCTCGATCCCAGGACCCTGAGATCATGACCTGAGCTGAAGGCAGAGGCTTTATTTAACCCACTGAGCCACCCAGGTGCCCCCGACATCTTAATACTTTTAAACATACAAATTTCTTGAATTGGTCCCTTTGATACCATTGTGTTTATTGTGTGCATTTCTATACTTTCATGCTTTGTTTTTACTTTCTACCTATTAGTTAAATAATTACTTTATAAATAAAATCTTTAAAAAAAAAACAAATTGTGGGGATATATTTAAAACTTTACTGTGTTTCTACAGAGTTCTGCTATAATATAAATACTATGGAATGATTTCACATCTACTCAGAATTATTAACAGGCATGGTCTAAGAAATGTTTTTATTTTTCTTCATTCTTTTCCCAGTTATCTTAAAATGATCCCCTTTGCATTTAGGTGATTTTGTTAAGAGTTTTGTACTCATTTTAAAATGCCAGATTCTTTTTCTAATCTTTAAAATTTCTTTACTGGAAACTTGATTTCCAAGCAAAGTATTCAAGAAAAAATCTAAATTTAAATTCAGTCTTTCAGATAAATATGAATAAAATCTGGTAAAAAGTAATGAATGCTGTTCTTAATATTTCCCTAAAAAACTTGGGAATTTTGCTGTGTTCTCAAGTAGATTTACCTGAGAGATTAGCCATGAGCCATTTTAAGGTACATGAGCTTGATCACTTGATATGAACAAATCCCCACATATCTTTGTTAAAAGTACAAAGAAAAATAATCATAATGTTCTGTTCCAATATATTTCAATAATGTTTGGAATAGGAAAAAAGACTTAACCTTTTTAAAAAGTCCTGATTAGAAAATTGCTCGGAGTTTACAAAGATTGTTAAAAAAAATAACTTGGACACAATAAATTGCACTAAATTTATAGCAAACAATAAATTGCTTGGCTATTTCAGGTTCTTATAGGGATTGGGCTTAGTGAGGCAAGTTACCAGGGAAACCTTTTCCTCACTGGGAAAGGATAATTGTGCACTATCCATCCATGCGTAGCAAGGCTATAATCTTGCTCTACTTTTATTTCATCTGGGTTAGCCACAGAAGAACAAACATTGTAGAGACTAGATGCTAAGAATGCCGAAGGGCAAAAGTAATTTTTATAACCTTAAGTTGATTATTCATATTAATAACAGTATGAATAGTAGTACTGATATTATTAATAAAAATAAACATTTATAAATCACTCTATATTTTAAAAACTGTGCTCACTTAAATAGGTCTTTTTGAGACACTATTGTCACAGCCTCATCTTAGAGATGAGTTACAGTCAAGTGCATGGCCCCTGATAAATAGGAATTAAGTGGGATCCTGAAAGTTGTACCCAGCCTCTTGATGCCAGAATATTTACCTTTCAAGTATCACCCATAAAGCAAACTGCTAGTCTTTCTAGTGAGAGGATGCAGAGGTAGGCTTAGCATGAATTAAAAGAAGCATAGTTTTAGGGCCTCTCACTTACCTGGGCTCATTCCAAAGTCTTGGGAGAGGCCCTCACAGTGTTCACATATTTTTGTAAAATTTTGTAGTATTTTTTAAAAAGTAAGATATTTTTCAATCTATAATCAGTCTTTCCATTGTATCTTTACCTTTGTTGTATTTCCCCTAGTTTTGGTTTGGTGTTCCAGTAGCTATGGGTAGTTTCCGAATCTAGTTTAGAGGAAATTGATTTGGCAATACACTTGGTTTAATGAGATTTATTTATGTGATTTGCGTTTACTCCCCCCATGGTTAAACCATTGTCATCCATGCTGATGTAGAGATGTTTTCTAGGAATATTACTATAGCCTGTTGTGTTGACTCAATCAGGATTGAAACATAAAAATGCAGCATAGATAGTTATTTACTATCAATTTACTCATAGTCAGCTTCAGCACCTAAAATATATGAGAAGAGGAAGACAAACAGAATAGTTCAGAGCCAGACGCTAATCTGTAGAAAATTCTTCCAAGTATCACATGAGTAAAATATAAGTAGGGAGATGGATTCTCACCAACACCAAGTCAAAATCGCTCTCTTCTTGATAGAGGTTTTCCCAAATGTGACAACAATCTTAAAATTTTTCATGTCCTTACTAATGACAAATTATGAAGCTGAAAGTTAATTTAGTAAAGGAAGTTAATTAATAGAAATATGCCATCTTCTGATTTTATATTTTTGGTATTGCAACTTAATACAATTTGTAATTTTTTGTGATTTATATTTTCATTCTGAATATTTTTATTTTTTATTTAAAAGAATTTTTAAAGATTTTATTTATTTATTTGACAGAGAGAGAGAGAGAGAGAGCAAGCAGGGGCAGCAGCAGAGGGAGAGGGAGAAGCAGACTCTCTGCTGAGCAGGGAGCCTCTGTCGGGCTCAGTCCCAGGATTCTGGGATCATGACCTGAGTGGAAGGCAGATCCTGAACTGACTGAGCCACCCAGGCGGCCCTCTGAATATTTGTATAGAGGACTTTGTACGTATAATTTTATGTAATTTTTTCTTAAAGGGGCTCTTTTTCCCCAAATTGTTTTAGATTAAGACCTCATAAAGCTGGATCTTCCACTGAAGTATGTATGCCCAGGAATACTTGTGGAATAAATAAAAATCTCCATGAATTGGTTTTGATACCAAAGTGATTTGATACTCTGAAATTCTGACCATAAGGAATTGGTGGATTTTCTCTTCCAAACTGGGAGATAGGAGATAGCCCTGTACTTTATGAATCTTGTGCTCTGTATAGATTTATTATAGTTCTTTTTAAAAAAGATTTTATTTTTGTTTATTTGCGAGAGAGAGAGAGAGAGAGAGAGAGAGAGAATGAGTGCAAGAGTGGGGTGAGAGACAGAGGGAGAAGCAGAATGTCCACTGAGCCGGGAGCCTGATACGTGGCTGGATCCTGGAACTCTGGGATCATGGCCTAAGCTGAAGGCAGATGCTTAACTGACTGAGCCACCCAGGTGCCCAAAGATTTATTATATTTCTATTCTAGTACCTGCCTAAAGCTAACTACTTGTGTTCTAGTCAGAGATTTTCCCTCCTCTAGCAACTTAGCTTCTTACCTTCATTGGATATCAAACAGAATCTTTATCTTTAAAACCCTATGCTCATCAAGGTGATACAAATGGATTGTTTTAGACTGGGAAGGATTCCAGTGGAAGTGGAGAAATATTAACCTTGAATATGGGTGTCACAAATGATGGAAGGCTGTAAGGAGAGTCATCTTTTTTCCCCTAAACTCATTTTTGGAAATGATGATTCTTCCATAAAGCTGAGATGATTGTGACACTATAAGTTGTAGTTTGAGACACTTATTAATAGTTTCCGAAGTCCTGGAGTGCCTGGGTGCCTCCGTCAGTTAAGCATCTGCCTTTGGCTCAGGTTGCGATCCCAGGGTCTTGGGCTCTGTTCAGTGGAGAGTCTGCTTTCCCTCTCCTTCTGCCTGCTGCTTACCCTGTTTGTGCCCTCTGGCTCGCTCTCTCTCTCTTTCTGTGTCAAATAAATAAAGTCTTAAAAAAATTAGTTTCTGAAGTACTGAGTTATTACACAGTAGATAGAAACATTACTGTATTAAGGGGTGCTTGGATGATTGGACTGTTCACATCACAGGGGAATCATCTAGATTGAAGACCATAGACTCCTTTTTCCTAATTTGCCGAACTATATAATCACACCATCTCATCACTCCAACTGAAGGCTTTTGTATATATAATGATATTAAAATAGTAATTCTCAAACCATGGTAAACATTTTAGAAATACAAATTCTCAGGACTACTAATCAATAACTCTAGGGAGCAATGCCATAGAGCAAATTTATATGTATTACATATGGATTCGAAGTATTTCACACAAGTGGGGAATACGAAGGTCTGCTGGGCCTCACAAAGGACGGGAAACTGAAACGGAAAGCCATCAGGAGACAAGGCAATGACACAAACACTTTCTAGATACAGAATAGCGTAGTCTGTCCTGGCTTTGCTCTGCGAGTCTGAATTTTTCTTTGTTTAAAGATTTTTTCTTTTTCTGCTTCTCTCTCTCTATGGCTAAAAAGTAACCATCTTTTTGTTCTACAAGAGCTCAGGTAGTTAACAGAGATTGACTATGAATCTGAAACCCAATTTTAGAAGAAAGATTTGATTGCCTCCATTTAGAAGTTTGGGCTGACATGATCATATGGGACAGACAGTGCTGTAAGGGGCCTTACACTTGTGTGTGATGTGTCAGTTCCCAGAAAAGGGGCTCATGTATCTACACAGTAAACATCAGGATGCGTAAGACTGAAGACTATTAATATTATGGGTTATATTTCTAGTTTTTATTAAATTTCTTGCCTACAGGTTCTTTTGTACCTTGACTAAGTCTTGTGCACATTTCCATGTGCTTGGATATATGAAAATAAATCAGGTTTGGCAAGGAAGTTAAATTTATGCTGGAGTAAGAGGTAGTTGGAAGTCTGACTTTTATACTGGGATTTTTATTGCCTGCTTAAGACCTAAATTGTATTTCCTCCAAAGATCTGAAATAACAGCTTAATAAATAACTACTAATATTGCAGTTCAAGCATTTTAATTAGGCATCTTGAACTTATACTACTGTAATAGTCAAGTAATGTATGACGCAGCGAGCCTGTTTGGTTGCAAAATTGGAAGCTTTCCAATAATCTAAGCAACATTTCAAGTGAATTTAATTTTAACTCAGGCTCTAGGTATCTAAGAATTATTTTTACTAATATCTAAAAATAATCACAGATTTGTTATACTTTTAATCTTTGTTTGGTTTCTTTATTGTTAGTACACATGGTTATTTCCAAGTCTAGGTTTTTATTAATTATTTCCTTAAAACAAATTATGGTGAATTCTCAATTCCATGCAGTAGGATGAGGTCTCTGATCACAAAGATCTCAGGATATAAACCAGAAGTTGGCCAGTGTTTTCATTTAAGGGCCAGAGTGTAAATATTTTAGGTGTTATGGACCACAAATAGTGACATAGTCTTTTCCTTCTCCTCTTCCCCATTTTCTTTCTCTTCTTCCTCCTCCTTTTGCTCCTTGTCCTCTTCTTCTTCCTTCTTTGTAACTTATTCTTAGCTCAGGGGTCATATAAAAACAGGCTGCAGGCTGAGTTTGGCCCATGAGCTATAGTTTTTGACCCATGATTTTAATTCAGAAAGGAACTAGAAAGTGATTGAATTTTCTGTCTTCAAAGTGTCATGAATTACCAGTCACCCTTTTGTGATCAAATTATATGATCAGATTGTGGTGCAGAAAGAGGCTAAAACATGCCAAGTAAGGGACAGGAGAAAAATTGATAAATGACTTCAGAATTAATAATAGAGAAGATATTTATAAGCATCTCTGTTGTGCCAGATACTAAATAAGTATATGTTTTTCACTTAATCTTCCAAACCACACTGGTAGGTTTTTTTTTTTTTTTTTAAATTTATTTTATTTATTTATTTGACAGACAGAGATCAGAAGTTGGCGAGAGGCAGGCAGAGAGAGAGGAGGAAGCAGGCTTCCCACAGAGCAGAGAGCCCGATGCGGGGCTTGATCCCAGGACCCTGGGATCATGACCCGAGCTGAAGGCAGCGGCTTAATCCACTGAGCCACCCAGGCGCCCCTGGTGGGTTTTTTAATATCCTTTATAGATAAGAAAACATATGTGAAGAGGTAACATTACTAAATACCTTAAACTATTTGTCAAGATTCAATCTCAAGTTTGTTTGCCGCATAAAACCCATCTTCTTTGTGATATACCACATTATGATGTTTCATAGAGTCAGGAATACTATACACATCACCTCAGATTTGTAAATATTTAAAAAAAAACCCAGATTTGTAAATATTTAAAAAAAAAAACAAACCCTGCATTCTAAAAGCATCTTATAGCAGGACCTGGGTGGCATAGTCCATTAAGTGTCCATCTTGTTTTGACTCCGGTCATAAACTCGGGGTCATGAGATCGAGCCCTGTGTGGAGATCGCTCAGTGTGGAGTCTGCTTGAGATTCTCCCGCTCTCTGCCCTGCCCCCCCGACATGGGCTCTCTCTCTCTTTCTAATAAATAAGTAAATCTTTAAAAAAATAAAAGCCTCTTATAGAATTGCTAAAGTATTAAAAGAATTTTCTAGGTATTTATTAGAGTCAATATGTGCAATTAAATTCAAACTGCTTAGAAATAACATTTCTTTAATGGTAACATATTGTTTTTTTACAATACCTATAGTTTGAAAGTTCCAAAGTTCTAGTCCTAATAAATAAAACAATGCATTGCCCAAAGGGTTCATACACCTGTTCCCTTTATCCTTATCAGTACACTTATAATCACAATATATTCATGAAATATGCAAGATAAATGTGGAACTATTGTTTTACTCTATTTTCTGAGGCACTGGTACATGAAGGAGCTGAAATGAACTTGCTTAGTTGGTGGTGGAACTAAGACCGTGATTAGAATTATATACATACCCTTAAGCTAATGGATATTTTACTAGATTGCCTCTTGTGTGTTGCTTTATGTTTTAGGGAGAGCATTTTCCTTATTTCTAATGAATATACAGCTGGACCTACTTTTCTCAAATTAGCTTATCATCAAGGCTATTATTCCATAAAAGTGAATCAGATGTTACTTAAATCTAGCTTGATTACAGATACTTTCCACAGTTTTATTCAATTGCTTAACTCTAAACATTATGCTGTCAAACCATTTAATTTGACCATCTCCAAAAGTTTTATTTAAATTGTTTAATATTATGGGAATTAAATAACTCATTACTCAAACCATAAAAGGGAGGTCATAACACAGTAATAATGTTACCATATGAATATTATTTTTTGAAGTCTCCAACATACTAATAAAATACTATATCAACTCTTAACATAGCTTTGTGAGATACAGTAGCTACCAGAGTATATCTGGACTTTATAGATGAAGAACTCATAGTCACGTATTGATTGGCATTAAGCATAAAAATAACTCAAAATGTTTGATGGCTTAATGCTCTTTCACAGAACAAGAATGTCTTGGTCTGTTTGGGTTGCTATAAAAGAATACTATAAACTGGGTGGCTGAAACAACAAATGTTGTGCCTCACAGTTCTGGAAGCTGGGAATCCGAGATCAAGGCACTGAGAGATTTCTGGTAAGAGCCTGCTTCCTGATTCATAGCCAGCCATCTTTCTGTTGTGTCCTTACAGGCAAAAGGAGCAAGGGAGCACTTAGGGTCTCTGTTTTAAGGGCACTAATCTAATTCATGAGGGTGGAGCTTAATTACCTTTTGAAGGCCCTACCTCCTAATACTATCACATTGGGGATTAGGGTTTGTTTTTTTAGACATAATGTTGTTGTGCACTTAGTAGACTATAGGATAATGTAAACAAAATTTTTATATACATTGGAAAACCAAAAACTTCATTTCACTTGTTTTTTTATGGTATTTGTTTTATTGTCGTGGCCTGGAACTGAGCCCGTGTATCTCTGAGTTATGCCTGATTTTATTTTGTTTACTTTTACTTTGTGTCTGTGCAAAACTCATTTTAGGAATCTTATTAAGAAAATAGGGGTGCCTTGGAGGTACAGTTGGTTAAGCCTCTGATTCTTGGTTTTGGCTCAGGTCATGATCTCAGAGTTGTGAGACTGAGCCCCACATTGAGCTCCATGCTCAGCACGGGGTCTGCTTGAGTTTCACTCTCCCTCTGCCCCTCCCCACTCCACTTTCTCTCTCTCTCAAATAAATAAATAAATCTTAAGAAAACCCCAACTAAATATGATAAACTCAAAACAAGTTACCAAAGACAAAGAAATGGACATATAAATAAGGAAGGAAGAAGTCTACAGAGTTTCTGTGAGTCAGGAATTCATGAACATCTTAGCTAGCTTGAAGTCTCTAGTAATGTTGCAGTTGGGGTATCTGACATCCTCTGAAGGCATAAATAGGCTGGAAAATCTGCTTTCAAGATAACCCACTCAAATGGTTAGAAAATTGCTGTTGGTTGTTGGTGGGAGGCCTCAGTGTCTCCTTATATGAACCTCTTCAAAGTATGGTTTGTTGTTCTTATTACAACCTGGGTGATTATCTTCCCCACTGGTGACTGATTTTAAGACCACAAGGCAAAAGCAGCAATGCCTTTTATGACCCAGCCTCAAAAGCCACACATTGACACTTCTGTTATATTCTGTTACAAGTGAGTCAACAACACTAGCCCATATTTAAAGGAAGGAAAATTAAGCTATAGCTTTTGATGGGAGAGGGATCAAAGAATTTTCAAATATATTTTAAAATCATTATATTGTTTTTTGAAGATTTTAAATACTTCTTACAATTTGAAAAATCAATGAGCTTAGGTTAAGAAGAAATTAAATTTAAAAAAAATTATACTTGAAGTGAAGGTCGTGTGTCTAATAACAAAAGATAATAGAAACTATTGAAAACATAGTAAGAGTGGGAGACACAAGCCAAATGAATTGTAAATGAACAAGTAATTAAAAAGGATTTGTGGTAAATTGAATAATGGCCCCAAAGATATACAGATCCCAATCCCTGGAACCTGTGAATGTTATCTATTATGGCAATGGTGACTGCAGATGCGATTAAGTATCTGAAGACGGAGAGATGGTCCTGGTAGTCCCTAAATGTAATGACAGTTGTCCTTTTGGGAAGAAGGCAAAGAGAGATTTGACTATGGTGACAGAAAAGTAGAAGGTGATGTAATGACAAAGCAGAGATGGATTTTAAAGATGTTATGTTGTTGATTTTGAAGATGAAAGAAGGGGCCATAGTTCAAGAGATGGAAGAAATGCAGGTCTAGAAGTTGGAAAAGGCAGGAAAACAGATTGTCCTCTAGAGCCTCCAAAGGGAGCACAGCTCCCTCCACACCTTGGTTTTGCCCAGTGAAACTCACTTTACACTTCTGACCTCTAGAACTATAAGCAAATAGGTGTTTATTGTTTTAAGCTATTAAGTTTGTGGTAATTTATTACCATAACTATAGGAAAATAACAAAGGATTGGTGAGAAATTTGTGTGGAAGAGAGAAAAAAGGAGAATTCCAAGTATGCATAATTGTTCTGACTGAAGAATAGAACTGAAAAGATTGAAAAATATAGCTTAAGAAATGTTTTTAGAACTAAAATATTTGAAAGAAAACCTAAATTATTTGAATCAAAAATTAAAAAGTAATATTATATCCTAAAAAAATTGTCACAGAAAAACCCGTATCAGGATTTTAGTCATTCCAACAGTCTTTACATTTTAATTAGCATGTGCGTACTCATTATATTTAATGTAATCTTCAATATATTTGGATTTAAGTCTACTGTCAGCTATTTATTTCCTATTTGTGGCATCTGTGTTCTTTTTCCTAAATTTTGACCTTAGATAATGTGTTTTAATATTCTATTTATCTCTATTACTGCCTTCTGACTATACTTTTTTGCAACAGCTCTGGAGTTTAAACTATTTAAAATTCATTGTAGTTCACCTTCAAGTAATATTAGACCACTGCATAAATAGTGTGAAAACCTTACAATGTTATACTTTAATTCCCCCTCCTTTGTGCTATTTTTGTCATGTATATTACTTCTACATTTGATCATAATCCCCATGATATGTTGCTATTATTTTGCTTGCATTATTCAATTATCTTATAATTTTTTATGACAAAAAACGTCTTTTATATTTTGTTTGATATTTACTGTATGCCAACAATAAAGAAAATATTTTGTGCACACAGAAAGAGAGGTTAAGTTATCCAAGGACAAAATATATCAAGCTGGCCACAGTCTTACCAGTAACATATAATATAGGAAGATTGTGATCTTAGACTTATACATCAGTCCAAATATCATTTAAATATAAATAGAACAAATATTTTTGAATTTACATAAACAAGAAACTATAAAAATTATCAGTCACATTTTAAAAAAAACCCAGAAAAAATTCTTTAAGTGGAAAATTGGATATTTGATATTAGAGATAAAATAGATGAGTTAAATAGCTTAGGGATCTGAAGGATCTGAAGAAGTCAAAGAAAGTAAAACAAAAAGTGAGTAAGTAATGCAAAATAGTGAGGAGAAACTAAGATATGTGGAAAAATGAGAAGGTCTAACGATATCTAATCAGTGTTCTAATTTTTTTTCAAAACAAAGGAAAAACCTTTAAAGCAGCCAGAGAGAAAAATAATGATTATTTACAAAGAAATTATAACTGGTCTGACAAGTGACTCTCAATTGCAGCAAGGGAAGCCATAAGGCAGTGGAATAAAATTTTCAGACTGGAGAGAAAATAATTGTCATTATGGAATTTGTAAGGTATATAAAAAGAGAGAGAGAAAACTTACTATTAACCTCTTAATAAAGAAACTTTAAAAGATATGTGTTATGTGGTATTTGTCTTTCTCCAACTGACTTATTTTGCTTAGGATAATATTTTCTAGCTCCATCCATGTCATTGCAAATGGCAAGATTTTGTTCTTTTTTATAGCTGAGTAATATTCCATTGTGTATATATACCACATCTTCTTTATTGGTGGACACTTGGGTTGTTTCCATAATTTAGCTATTGTAAGTACTGCTGCTATGAACATGGGTTGTGTGTATATCTTTGAATTAATGTTTTTGTATTCTTTGGGCAAATATCTAGTGGTGTAATTGCTGTATCATAGGATAGTTCAATTTTTAACTTTTTTTAAAAAAAGATTTTATTTATTTGACACATAGAGAGAAAGTTCCTTATATATTTTGGATACTGGCCAGACTCTTAACTATAGAGAATTGATAGTTACCCAGAAAGGAGGTGGGTGGGAAATGTGCAAAATAGGTTATGGAGATTAAGGAATGCACTTATTGTGGTGAGTACCCAGTATTGTATGGAAATGTTGAATCACTATATTGTACACCTGAAATGAATATACCACTTTATGTCAACTAACTGAATTTAAATAAAAACTTAAAAAAGAAAAAAAAATGGCTTCTGTTATAAAAAAGAAACACAAGAAGTTAATTGAATGTAAAAAAATTATTTTAATAAAAGTTATGTTTCAGTCATAAAAATAATGAGAGAAGGTATGAAATGAGAGAAGAAAATAGTAAACATGTGAGTAAATACATGAATGTCCAAATTGTGAGGTTATAAAAAGATGTAACTATTAGAAATAAAAAAAAAAAAACAAAACAGCCCTGAACTTCGGGATAATAGAAGTCAAAAGATAGTGATTTTAGTTAAAATATTTTAAGCTTATATGCTTTTTCCTTAAATCCTTGTTTTGATGTTAAAATTTCTAAAATTGTCATTTAAATA
Organism: Neogale vison; assembly: GCF_020171115.1. Taxonomy (NCBI): domain Eukaryota; kingdom Metazoa; phylum Chordata; class Mammalia; order Carnivora; family Mustelidae; genus Neogale; species Neogale vison. The sequence continues at coordinate 56,874,515 of NC_058092.1, forward strand.
AAGTGGAGTGTTTAACTTTAAAACTAATGCAAGGAAAAAGTGGAAAGAATAAAAGAAATAATAATTAATTTTTTTTAAGGATTTTACTTATTTATTTGACAGAGAGAGATTACAAGTAGGCAGAGAGGCAGGCAGAGAGAGAGAGGAGGAAGCAGGCTACCTGCTGAGCAGAGAGCCCAATACGGGACTCGATCCCAGGACCCTGAGATCATGACCTGAGCCGAAGGCAGCGACTTAACCCACTGAGCCACCCAGGCGCCCAATAATTAAATTTCTATAATTAAAAAATTACAGAAACTAAATCCATTCAAAACAATGTAGGGAAGAAGAAAAAAGTAAAATCATATAGAAAAAGTAAAAGAAAATTATAAAACGGTAAATGTAAATCGACTCAATTTTCTAGGTAAAGAGAAAAATCTTCAGACTAGAGTTAAAAAAATATTAGAAAAATTTATGGTAGGCAAATGTAACTAACATAAAGCTAATTAAACTCTTTTAATATAATGGCTATATTGAGCAATCAGAATTTATGGAGTATAATCAAGAAATCAACTTTATTTTTGTTACTCACAGTTTTTTAAATATCTGCTCAGTGATTTAAAGGGGTTACTTTTCCCCTGCTACTCAGTGACAATTCTAGACCCTAGAACTTCTTTGTTTACATTTAGAAAATAATTCCAAGATTATTATAAACAGATTCCTTTCCAAACATTATTGACACTTCCATAGTCACTGAAAATTTTAGCTGTTACTGGATAGTCTTTGGGAGAGGAGGTATATTGGAGTTGGAGAAGAAGTAAAGGGTATATATCCAAATTTTTATTTGACTGATTTAATCATAAATTGGTGTTTAAGCCCAAATGATACTCAGACCAGAGTGTGTCTGTTGTGGAGTCCTCCCATGGCTACTTTGGAAATTTTTGCCCATCAAACTACAACTTTCTTGGTGGGCAATGCCCCTTTGTCAGATGATGCCCTTTTATCATGTGCCCTGGTAATACTTTTCTCACTGTCTTTTTGTTATGATCATCTTATCCTACCAATAAGCTGTCTTCACTAGTGACTTTTAATGATCCCATACCGATATTCTAACCATGAATTTCACATCTCACCCCTGGAATTCAAGTACCTTTGTAAGAGATAAATTATTAAAGCTGCAGATTTCTTTCTTTCTTTCATTTTTTTAACTTTATCAGACATGAAGTTCTTCTCAAGCAATTCCAAAACAGGAGGATAGTGACAGATGCCAGCTTGTCTTCCATAGTTTTGGCTGGTAGGGAAGCAATGATCCCAAATGGATTTAGAGATTATTATTTACAGCATAACAGGAAGCATGAGCTCCATGTTCGCATCAGTTTCCCTTTTCCTCCGAGTGTTAAAAAAGTGATCTGAAAGTGGATCCAGGTGGATTCTGGGACCAGCTGAGGAGCACTGATCTTAGAAAACCTCCAATCTTATAGACTTAGAGACTGCTGGCAAATCTACCCATCTTTCCCTCAGAAGAGAGACCTTATCTTTACTATAATGTTTTCAAGAGAAAAGATGTTTCTGTCTTTATTATGCATAAATGTAAATAAATTTTCTCCTGAGTCTCTGTGTCTGTCCTGCCAGGGCCACATGAAAAACATTCTTGAAAAAATACTTATGGAGCAAATGGGCTGTTAATGCCTAGACGTGTAAATATGAAAGATACATGGAGAATTGTTTCTAACATTTTTTTTTTCTGTCTGTGGTGAGAGTGGAAGGTTGACTCCTAGCAATGCAATGAATACCTCATTCTTATTAAATCCTATCATCACTTACGCTATGTTTTGATCCTCCATGTGAGCAAATGATTTTTAAAATATGAAACAAATTCTCAGATCCATCATTTGAAAATCTAGTCTTGCTGTGTCCTTTACTTTGGAATTTTCTATCTGTTGCATGTTGATGCCACACCAAAAAGCTTTCACCTAAGCTGCCTGCTACTTAAAATATCAGACAAGATAGAATTTAAGACAAAGCAGTATTAGGAAAAATAATATACCTTGATAAAAAGCTTCTTTTCACTATGAAAACTTAAAATTCGAAAGCTGCATGCACCTAATATCTAGTTTTAAATATATATGAAAAAATTATCACATCTGCGAGAACTGACAAACATACCATCCTGTTGGGAAATATTAAATTTTCTAACTCATTTTATTAGGCTAGTAAGACTTTGATACTAAAACCAATAAGGGGCACCTGGGTGGCTGAGTGGGTTAAGCCTCTGCCTGCGGCTCAGGTCATGATCTTAGGGTCCTGGGATCAAGCCCTGCATCAGGCTTTCTGCTTGGCAGGGAGCCTGCTTCCCCATCCCTCTCTGCCTGCCTGTCTGCTTACTTGTGATCTCTCTCTCCGTCGAATAAATAAATAGAATCTTTAAAAAAATTAAAAACCAATGAGAGAAAAGAAATTATAAATGTATTTCACATAAAAACATACAAAAATAACTATTAGGGAATAGAATTAGAAGCTAATGCATCATTATGAAATTGGAATTATAAGGATACAGAATTAGAAAATCAATGTATCTTTCTCTAATAATTTAAAGGACAAGCATGATATAGTCATCTCAAGATTTTTTTTAAGGATTTTATTTATTTATTTGACAGAAAGAGACACAGTGAGAGAGAGATGACAGGCAGGGGGAGTGGGAGAGGTAGAAGCAGGCTTCCTGCCAAGCAGGGAGCCGGATGCTGGGCTTGATCCCAGGACCCTGGGATCATGACCTGAGCCCAAGGCAGATGCTTAATGACTGAGCCACCTGGGCGCCCCTCATCTCAAGATATAAAATATAATTAAAAAAAAGTAACATTGGTTCATTATTTAAAAAAAAAACTCTCTTAGAAAGCAAATTATGGAAGAGAACTTCCTTAGCCTGCTAGCGCTGTCCACAAAAATTCATACCAAACATCACTCCCAAGAGAATTTCTTTAAGAGTTAGAAACAAGACTTGTATGCTTGATACCACCACTGTTCAACATTTTTACTGTTATTGGTTTTTTCAATAAGTTAATTAAAAGAATAATATTTGGAATACATAGAAAAAAAGTAAATGATTATTTTCAGCCAATGTAATTGTCTACTTGAAAAACAAAAAGAATTCACACAGAAATTATTTAAATTAATGAGATTTTACAAGGCTGCAATATATAATATTGATATTTAAGTCAATTTTATTTTTCTATCCCGTCACAACTAATTGGAAAATGTAATTTAAGAAGATATTTGCAATAGCAACACAGTGTTTTTGAATATAATGAAATGTCTTAAGATTGCTATGGAGACCAATAGAACACTTTATTGAAAGACATTATTAAATAAAACCAAAATATATAAAATGATATATCGTAGTCATGGGTTGAGGATTCAATAGTGTAAAGAAAGTTTATTATGATGTTCCAGAATGACAAGTTAGTTACATAACCTAACTAGGAAAGCGAATTATATAGACTGGGTTTCTTATGCCCTCTAAGATGAAACCTCTACATGTCTCTGGTAATTTTACTAAAATACAAATAGTAAACTCAGCTATTAAAACATTCCAAATGTATTTTGTGTTGGTATATCATAGTAAAAGAGCTGTGAGTTAAGAACTTTCAGCTATGTAAAACTAAACACATTGTTTTGGTGGAGATACCAAGTCTCAGAAATTAAAATCAAATGACAGATATTTTAAAAATTCATGTTGTATCAAGTAAATCTTCACATTAGTAATGGCTTCAACCTAATAACCAGTGGCTCTTTGAATTATTTATACACAAACCACCAGGTTTTATTAGTTCCCAACCAGATTCTGCAACCTGGATTCCTATGAAGGAATGAAAATTATTCAGAAATCCTAGGAAACTATCAACATACATAAAGCAATAATTTTTGAATGTATGAGAACAATAAAAATAATTTATATTTATGTCATTGATATTTTAGACGAAGTTAGGAAACTGCAAAACTGAGTTTATAATCTTTGAGTGTGTGCAGGTTTGTCTATTTTTTAAATGAAACTATTTGGAGGTTCAGCTAATAATAGATAGCAGTTTAAATATTTGAAGGAATTTATTGAGTAAAATATGTAGTTACTGTTTAAATTCTTGAGACAAATCAGTTTTCATAACTTTTTAATGGAGATACAAAATCAGTACATCAAAATTAAGCAAAGTACATATGACAATGAATATGTCTCTCCACGTGTATGATTACTTCTCACAACTAAAACACTGACCGCTACTGCAGTGATACAGAGGTGCACTGCCAGATCCCCTCTGCTGGCCCAAGACTCTCCTTTCCCCTTCTCTTGTGAGTGTTGTCTAATGATGGTTCACAGCTAGTCAGTCCCTCTAGGAATTACCTCTTGATGAAGAGAGTTGTCTTGCCCAAGGTTATGCCCCTCCCTGGCGATAGCCTTCATCTGGTGGTTGATGTGGGGGCATAAAGTCTCAGATCTCAATGTGGGACAGCAGTGAAGAGCCATCATAGCTCCAGAGCTCCTGTACGATGTGCTAAGGCCTTCAGTGCAATAGCATCACCCTGTTATAGGTGTTGTTCCAGAGAAGACACTCCCCAGTTGATCTTTTGTATTCAAATCTCCATTCAAAATCTATTTTCTATGGAACCCCACCTAAGGTAGGGCTAAATTATTATTTTTTATTTCTATAAACAGACATTTACTAAATTGACAACTATTTGACAATTGTTGAGTTATTGATATAGACGTTGGAGATACAATGATCTATTTCCTGACCTAGGTTTTATAAGGTGGGCAGGGCATCTACATAAACACTACTAAACTATACATACACACACTCGCAGAATGAGCCAAATATGTGAAGAGAGGATAGATAGGTAGATAGATAGATAATAGGAAGTCAGAGAAAGAAGAGATCTGTCTTCTTGAACTGTGAAAGACAAGGAGGATTGAAATAAAACAAAAGGAGATCGTATTAGGCCTGGTATGGTGCAAGGCTGTTCATAACGTGTATCAGGTGGCACCACGATTTATATAGTTCACATGCCTTTTTTTTTTTTCAACTAGAGTGTGAGTTCCTTAGTGATGGGACCATTATTGTCTTCATCTTTGAATCCACAGAAAGTAGAATGTTTATTAATTCAATGAGTATTTATGTAGCACCAAGCAGTCAGGTACTGTTCCAGGTACTGGGCATTAGAGTATAAATGAAGTATTTTCCCTGCCTTCAGGGAGCCTATAGTCCAGAGAGGAAGATCATTAATAGATACTTAGGTAGATGATTTAAATACATTGTGACAGATAATTTGTTTAATGTCAAGTGCCATTTATGTGTCAGGCACAGTACTGTCTATGATGAAATAATAAACAAAGTTCTGTGGGAGCATACAGCAGGGACCCTCAACCCATGTGGAGAAGAATGTGTTGTTTAAGGAAGATTTCCAGAGAAGGTGATATTAAGTGAGGTGCATCTTTGGGGTCTGTTCTCTGAGAAGAACTTAGTTCAGAGCTGTTAACTGCTTTGCTTCTAGCAACAGGTGGATTGAGTGTCCCCATTCTGCAGGTGATTTGGGCTGAATATATCAGTATTCACCTTGGTGATTTAGGTAGACTAGATGCTCTCAAGATTGAGGGTACATTTGAATTGCCAAGAGGGCTTTTTAAAACATAGATTGATGGCCCAATCCCCAGGTTTTCTGATATAGTAGATCAGGAGAGGGCCCTAAAATTTGCATATCTAACAAGTCTCAGCTGCTGCTGCTGCTGCTGCTGGCTTAGGATCTACACTTAAAGAGCCACTGATGTCGAGAAAGCTGTATTTGAAATGCTACCTCAGAACATTCATTAAGAATAGGTAGAGTTTTGGGGCGCCTGGGTGGCTCAGTCGTTAAGCGTCTGCCTTCAGCTCAGGTCATGATCCCAGGGTTCTGGGATCGAGCCCCGCATCGGGCTCCCTGCTCAGCAGGAAGCTTGCTTCTCCCTTTCCCACTCCCTCTGCTTGTGTTCCCTCTCTCTCTGTGTCTCTTTCTATCATCTAAATAAAAAGAATAGGTAGAGTTTTGATATTTATGGAATAAATATCTTCAAATACAAGAATCCTACTTACAACTGAGGGAGGAGAAACATGATTATAGTACAATGTGATAAGTACTATAAGAAGTTAGTGCAAAGTATTAGCAGGTTTGGAAAAGAAAATGGCTAATTTTCCCTTAGTGTGTCATGAAAATCTTGACAAAGTAAGTGACAGGCAAGCTGAAATCACCTTCTGGATGAGTGAACTAATTGTGAGTAAATTATTATCTTTGCATTTTAGTTTCCCTGTGAGTAAAATGGGGATATTAATATTGATATTGGGGGTGCCTGGGTGGCTCAGTTGGTTAAGCATTTGCCTTCAGCTTAGGTCATGATCCCAGAGTCCTGGGATTGAGCCCCACCTTGGGCTTTCTGCTCACTGGGGAGTCTGCTTCTCCCTCTCTTTCTGTCCCTCTCCCTGCTTGTGTTCTCTCTTGCTCTCTCTCATAAATAAATAACTAAAATCTTTAAAAAAATGATATGAGTGGTTAGGATTAATTAAGATAAGGCATATGAAATTACTTTATAATTTAAAGTAATACTCTTTAAAATTTAAATTCAAGTTAGTTAACATCTACTGTAGTATTGGTTTTCGGAATATTATTTGCTGATTCATCATTTACAGTTATTCATATAACACCAGGTGCTCATCCCAGTAAGTGTCCTCCTTAATGCCCATCATTCATTTAGCCCATCTCCCACCCCACTCCCTCCATCAATCCTTAGTTTGTTCTTTATGGTTAAGAGTCTCTTATGGTTTGCTTCCCTCTCTTTTTTTTCCTTCCCTTGTGTTCACTTGTTTTGTTTCTTAAATTCCACATATGAGTGAAATTGTATGGTATTTGTCTTTTCTCTGACTTATGTTGCTTGTCATAATAAACTCTAGAACCATCCATGTCATGGTAAATGGCAAGATTTCATTCTTTTCAATGGCTGAATAATATTCCATTCTATATGTTCTATATTCTACACCACATTGTCTTTATTCATTCATCAGCTGATGGACATTTGGGCTCCTTCCATAATTTGGCTATTGTTGATAATGTTGCTGTAAACATTGATATGCATGTGCCTCTTTGAATCAGCATTTTTGTATCCTTTGTGTAAATACCTAGTAGTACAATTGTTGGGTCACAGAGCAGTTCCATTTTTAACTTTTTGAGGGACCTCCATACTGTTTCCCAAAGTGGCTGCACCAGTTTTCATTCCCACCAATAGTGCAAAAGTGTTTCTCTTTCTCAGCATCCTCACCATTATCTGTTATTTTCTGAGTTCTTAATTTTAGCCTTTATGACAGATGTGAGGTGGTATCTCATTGTGGTTTTGATTTGAAAAAATAAAAAGTAATATTCAAAATTTTAGCTTTTGTTCTTTGCTAGATTATCTTTCTAGACTTCTTTGTTGGCTTGCTTGTTTATGTAAGTATCTATGATTTCATTGTTGTAGTAAAATAAATGATACTTTCTTCAGCTTTCAGATTTTTTCTTTTGTTTTACTAGTAATGTACAACGAAACAGGATGGAAGTAACTATTAACAGTTAAATGAGAAGAATTAATTACAGTTTTCCTTTGTCATGTAAATTTTGCCTTTACTATAAGAATTGGGAAAGTTGCAAATTCTTTACTTAGGAATAGTATCTAAATGATATAAGAATGGATGTACATTTGATTAGAACTTCTTTTTGTGGATTTAAATTTCACCTCTGGAATTTTTTTTAAATAAATTTAATCTCTTTTGCCACATGATGGTAGTATTGCTTCTCTTGTTAAGCCACAAAAATAGATTTCAGATGCCAGTTACAATCATAAAAAAATTACATTTCTCCTAGGAGACCTAACAATAAAACATTAGTTTCATAAAGAAAAAGGACTCCTACACATTTATGTTATTTTTAAAGTGCAGGAAACATCAATGCTTGTGTTTCCTGAGGAGAATTGCCATTTCTTCTTTAGGAAACAGATCTTTGCATGTCAGGAACATCATTTCTCTCCTACCAGATTTTGTTTTAGTCATTGTCTTTCAATGCCCCTTTTAATTGGGTTGGCATATATAATTATTTCCTTGTAAGTTGATGTAGATATTAATCTTAAGAGAAATGTTAAATGGCACTTCCATTGATTATATTTTACATAATCTTTTATATCAGATTTAGAATTAGAAGCCAACTTGCAAGTTGTCTAGTGTGACCCTCTTTGAATGCAGTAGTTTCTTCTGCATCATCCAGAACAGATGGCCCTGTAGTTCCTCAGCTGCCTCTAACGTTGCCCTTCAAGGCAGCCTCTGTTCTTTGTAGGACCCCTAGTAAAGGAACTTGCTTGCTGTTGTGCTCAACATAATGTGGTGTTGCTTGGAAGCTGTGAAGCTTCTGTTTGCTTGAATTCAAAACTATTTCTTTTGTCTGGAGGCAACCATCTTGTTGAGAGAATGAGTCATAGGATAAAATTATGAAATGCAGTTTGCTGCATACTGTAGTCAGTCACAATCTGTCCCACAGATTAAAAAAAATATTGAAGAAATATAACAAGCTATAGTTCATAGCCTGAGAAATCTGGGTTTAACATATCAGAAATTTATTTTCTTCATGACCATCATGGATTTACTGAAGTATTGGGACAATTAGGATTTTAGGTTGTCCTTTTCCCCAAAGTGCAATTTCCATTAACATTAAACTTTCCAATAAGCAGGTGTGGTGGAGGTGACAAATCTTTGTCACCTTGTCAAATGGGGGTGGGGGTTGTGTGTTGAGAAGGCACACCTGCCTCAGCAGGGCTTTGGCTATTTTCTCATTTTCCCAGTTATCCAGTGATGGTAACCCATTGAAGGTGAGATGATAAGAGAGAGGTTTGTGCAAAGATTAGAATGAATTTATAGGAGTCTGAATAGCAGTGGAGTCACTGTGGGTCCAGAATGCATTCCTCAGCTTTGTGGATTTAGAAACTTCCTCTTACTGGTTCAGCAACGGGCTGATTATGCTCTGGGGAAACCTACTACACTAACTGATCTCAGAAGAGAATGTATTATAAATCTGAATGCTTCTTTATTACATTTCCTGTGAGACATTCACCTGGAAGATAATTTAAGCGGTCATTGCCCATGCCATACTACTTCTGTGGGTATTATAATATCAGCTCCCTGAGGGGCACTATGCCAAGGTATAGAGATGAATCAGACCTTATGGGATATGCTACTTCTGCAGATGGCTAATTACTTTCATTTTGTATTCATTTTGTTGGTTCATAATTTCAGAGGGTGATATTTCTGACTTTGACCTCCTGAAACTACTTATGCATGACAACTGCATAGATTGTTGTTATAAATTTTGTGATGTCTAAATATAGAAATTAACTAGGAATTATGTATTTTTCAAGTGCATTCTATTTGTAATAATTTTCTGTTATCACACAGCATTTTGATAAGAAAGGTAAGAAAAAAACACTTAAATTTCTTCATATTTTGCTTAGACATGGCAGACACTAATTAAGACATAAACAGTGAAAAAAATAGAGTAGTAATGTGAGAACACAGACAACAATTTAGTCTTCAAGCGGAAAGTCAGATAAAGATTCATATAATGTCCATTTTCTTTAAAATATCAATGTTGACTTTTTTTTTTACTTGATGAAGGACATCTACTGTATATATGTATATTTTGAATGAACAGCTATATATATATATTTTTTGTATACATTTTTTTGTTCACTCAAAACAAAATCACTTATGTTTAACAAATTCCAAGACTGTATTAGGCATGATAGAGACAGAATTAATAAAACAGTCTCTATCTCAAGATATTTACAACCTAGGGTTCCCTGGGTGGCTCATTGGGTTAAGCCTCTGCCTTCAGCTCAGGTCATGATCTCAGGGTCTTGGGATCAAGCCCCGCATCAGGCTCTCTGCTCAGCGGGGAACCTGCTTTCCCCTCCCTCTCTGCCTGCCTCTCTGCGTACTTGTGATGTCTCTCTCTCTCTGTCAAATAAATACACAAATCTTAAAAAAAAAAAAAAGATATTTACAACCTAGTAGGAAAGACTAACAAGGAAACAGGCAATTCTGATTAAATAAGATATAAAGAAACACACAGTGCTACTGGTATTCATGAAAGTTTTCCTAACCAGCTATAGTATTCATCAATAATCAGGAAAAGCATATTTTTGTAAATTTTTAAAATACTTTTCCATAGTCTTCCTTTATTTCTGCAAGATTTAAAATAGATGATTATCCATAAAAATGAGATGCCTTATTATATGTATTAACATATGGGATAATCAAGGTCTTGATTATGGAAGTGATGGTCCCCAGAGAGTGAGATATGTATCTGTATCTATATCATAAAATACATATTTACCATTGGGATGGAGTTGTAATATTCTCCCAAATTTTCAGTGTCTCCCTCAAACCATCTCACATTAAACATACAATCTACATAAAAACAGAATGTTTGGAATGTAAGCACAGATTTAGGGAAGTTTCTTAGAACCCCATCTTTTGTTACCACGCACACACAGGAACTCATCCAAACAGAGAGCTGCTTCAAATTCCTCCTATTAAGAAATTTGGAATTGCTACTGCATGAATGTCTTTGTGTAATATGAAGGCAGGAGTCAATGCAACAAAAGGATATAGGCTATTTTTTGTATGATACATAAAGTTATTGTCCGAGATGTTAGAGTCACAATTTTAACATTCCTTACTTAGACTGTAGCATTTTAATATCCTTACTATGAACTAACAGAACATACTCTATTAGACTTTCCAAAACTTCAGAGAACAAAAACATTGGGCCAGTATGGATCCTTCTTCAGCAAGCTGCAGGGAATCTGTGCTCTCAATCTTTATCATAGAGTACAGTCCCATGGACTTGTGAGCTCCTATCAATCACCTGACTAGCATAAATGGTATTCAATAAAATTTCATCTACCCACTAACCTACCCAAATGGCATTTGTCAAGCTCCTATAATGTTCTGGGTTCTGTTGTGGATTCTGGGTTTCTATCAGTAACATGTAATCTCTATGTCCAGGGAGTTCTCACTTCATCGTGGGAGGTAGATTTACTAACGATCTATCATGTGATAAGTATTTTAACTTCTCTTGAACATGGTGCCACAAAGATTAGACAGGAAGGATAAATATTGTCTCTTATGGGTGGAAAAAGATTCTACAGAGAGGAAGTCACATTTGTACAGCTTCTTGAAGAATGAATAAGAATTTCTAGATGCCTAAAGATATATTGGGAAAATATTATGAGGTAAATTACATGTGATTCATTTATTGTGTTTATTTTAAGATCTATCTTTTAGAAACTTAGATGACTAGAAATCTCTATGCACCATCTCAGCTTTCTGCAGAAATGCCTCCACTGGATTTGTTTAATATTGTGGTCATTTCCTAAGAAATGGCTATATAATGAATATTGCTGCATTGTTTATAAAATGTTTTTGATTGGTATTACACACTGATTTTTCAATCTGGGCACTGTTTAGCAAACATTTTCTTCACACTCACCATAAGTAATTATCTTTTCTTGGTGTTAAGCTGTTCTAACCCTTTATCATTTTTCTTAATTGAGTTACATGAATTTCCTCTCTTATCTCACTTTTTTAATAGATAAAATAGATCCCACCAGATATGGAAACTCTCAGAATCCCTCTTCTTGAACTGCTAAGTTTTATTTATCTTCATTTATCTGTCCCACTTTTTAAAGAATAACCTTTCCATAAGATTATTCTAGCCATTTATTTTCAAACTCATTTTTGGGATTTCATGTGATCAAATATTGCCTCTCTTCTAAAATCTATCTTTCTTGCTCAACATCACTTATCAGGAAAATATAAATCAAAACCATGATGAAATACCATCTCATACCTGACAGAATGGCTAAAATTAATTGTACAGGAACAACAGATATTGGTGAGGATGTGGAGAAAGGGGAACCCTCTTACAGCGTTGGTGGAAATGCAAACTGGTGCAGCCACTTTGGGAAACAGTATGGAGGTCCCTCAAAAAGTTAAAAATGGAACTGCTCTGTGACCCAACAATTGTACTACTAGGTATTTACACAAAGGATACAAAAAGCTGATCCAAAGGGACACAAGCATGTCGATGTTTATAACAGCATTATCAACAATAGCCAAACTATGGAAAGAACCCAAATGTCCATCAGCTGATGAATGGATAAAGAAGATGTGGTGTAGAATATAGAACATATAGAATGGAATATTACTCAGCCATTGAAAAGAATGAAATTTTGCCATTTATAATGATGTGGATGGGGCTAGAGTTTATTATGGTAAGTAACATAAGTCAGAGAAAGACAAATACCAGGTGATTCACTCGTATGTGGAATTTAACAAAACAGTGAACACAGGGGAAGAAAAAAAAGAGAGGGAAGCAAGCCATAAGAGACTGTAACTATAAGGAACAAACTAAGTGTTGATGGAGGGAGTGGGGTGGGAGATGGGCTAAATGAATGATGGGCATTAAGGAGAGCACTTAGGATGAGTATTGGGTGTTACATGTAAGTGGTGAATCAGTAAATTCTACACCTGAAACCAATTTTACCACATGTGTTAACTAACTAGAATATAAATTAGAACTTGAAGGAAAAAAAATAAAATCTGTGTCTTTCTAACCAGTGTCATTTAACCTATGAAGATGCTTTATTCTTTTCATTGGAAAACAAGAGAAAAAAGGCATATCCTTCTAATTTGGCTTTTCCTATTTACCTTTCTTCATTCTAGATAAAGCATAGGAAGAAAAAGAAACTGAGTAACAGATCCCATGGCCAAGTCATACTTCAGTCAAATGCTGGTGAATGCTGAATACTTTCAGAGCCACTGAATATTAATTCTGAGCTGTCTTTATACATTTGCATCCTCACATGAGATGAAAAGTCCGGAGTAGAGTATTTAATTGCCTTAACCTGGGCCACTTCTCTCAATAAACCCTGGTTGCTCTCTATCTTCTTTATTAGACACATGCATGACCCTTTACCCTTGGCATAAAGCAAGATTTCCCCCTAAATTAAAAAACAAGTGGGGCGCCTATGTGGCTCAGTGGGTTAAGCCTTTGCCTTTGGCTCAGGTCATGATCCCAGGGTTCGGGGATGGAGCCCCACATCAGGCTCTCTGCTCAGTGGGGAGCCTGCTTCTCCTCTCCACCTCTGCCTGCTTCTCTGCCTACTTGTGATCTCTCTCTCTCTCTCTGTCTGCCAAATAAATAAATAAAATCTTAAGACAACAACATCAACAACAACAAGTACATTAGAGGGTAAACATAAAAATACAAATGTCATTTCCCCTTCCATGATCCCTCTGTGGCCTTTGGTACCATTATTCACTCCCTTCTTGAAACCCTTTTCTTTATCTGACTTTTACATACCTCTCCTGTTTTTCTAATCTTGGTATCTCCCTATTACCAATAGATAGATAAATAGATAACATTTTTAACATGGCTTTCATTGCTCTTTGTAATAAAATTCTTTGGATTTTGATCATTACACTCCTGTCTCCATTCCAGCTTCCCATACTGCCGTCAGCTAACTTTGGCTTTTGATACAACTATTTATTCTCTCAGCATACCCTTTACTTAGAGATACCTGAAAAAGCCTTTTTTCCTTTTTGTCTTCTTCAAGGTTCAGATCAATCATGTGAAGACCTTCCAGGATTATCTCTGGGCAGAATTAATCTCACCCTTCTCTGGCTTCCTGTGGTACTTTATCTAGTTAGTTTATGACTCCCTGTCAAATATATTCTTAAAAGGAAAACCATATCATATTTACATAGTTGAATGAATTTTGAGTCTTAAAATCTTTTTGGACATATCCTGGATATAACTTGTGTGGTAATAAAAAAGTTACAGTAACTATTATTCCTTATCATGGAAGTTTTCAATTATTTAACATATTGTTTCCATTTTCCATGCATAATTAAAATATTCTTAAATTATCTTTCTCTCAAAGATCTGGACATAATTCAACAAACAAAGCTGGAGTCTTCTGTTGAGCTGAGGAGGACACTATGGTAAAATAGGAAGAAGAGCATCTTTCTATTGTGCTCCTATTATTTTCTAGGACAGAATAATTCTCAGGCTTCCAATAGCTTAATGTGATTGCTGGCGTGAAGTTTGGTTGTCTTGTCAAAAGCAGTATAGCAAAACCCTGTATGGGCAGCATTCCAGGAGTTGCTATAAAAGCCCCTAAATTTCCACTCATACATAACTTTCAATGTAGTGCTGGCTATGGTTTGCCCCATTTAAGACTGTGTAGTAATCTGGAGGCAAAGAGAAGATCTTTCTATTATTCTGGGATACTCTACCACCTACACAATTCCCACATCTCAAGTAGGAGGCAGGATTAAACCAGCAATAGCATGAACATTCTTGTTGAGTAGGTGAATGTCATGCTATAGTTAACTGGGTTCTCTGTCAAATGTGTCCTTAACCCCAAGGAGATATTTTCTGGTTTTGATCATTTTTAGACAGTAAGTTGCCAAGTAGTTTGGAGTGATGTAATATGCTAAATACGGTATATAATGTTCATCGTTGGACAAGGAAATATCTATGAACAGGAAGATGAATGCACTATCAACAAAGGAAACTATATAAAAACAATCTGTACACCAGTGGTAATGAACTTTAAGTCTTCCAAATCTTTGTCATTAACTTCAGGCTTTAAGGTAATGATACAGATATAATTAAATCTGTGGATAATGTACATTTCTGAAAAGTCATTTATAAAACTCATTTCTATGTGATTCACATGTTTTTAAACTGAGTCCCAGTTTTAGAAATATAAACCTGGATAGCATATAAACTCTGCAGGAAAAAGGGAAAGAGATGGTAAGAAAAAAAAAAAGATATAGATCTAGCAAAATAAAAACACAAACAAAAATGTTACAGGGACAGTCTCCAATCAGCAAACCTGAAAGAAGGCACAAAATAGCAGTGGGAAAATGACTGTTTAGTAATGGCAGTTGACAGAGTTCTGGTTTTAACACTGACATTAGAATTCTCAGGTGCTTAAATTCTGCAAGAGAACATATTTCCTTTTATGATTCTTTGAAAGTCTTTTGCCCTCATGAAAAAACATATGCAACAACTTTAAGCATTTTGTTTCATAGATAGCCGGTGGTTTAAACAAATCATGCAATGAGTCATACAAGCCTAAAAACAAATAATAAGGTCACAATCAGAGTTAGAATGCAAAAATTAACAAATCAGGAAACAACAGATGTTGGTGAGGATGTGGGAGAAAATGGAACACTAGTACACTGTTGTTGGGAATGCAAGCTTGTACAACCACCTTAGAAAATGGTGTGGAGGTTCCTCAGATTGTTAAAAATTGAGCTACCCTAAGAACCAGCAATGGCACTACCAGGTATTTATCCCAGAGGTAGAGATGTAGTGAAAAGAAAAGAAGGGCAGATGCACCCCAATGGTCATAATGACAATGTCCACAATAGCTAAACTGTGGAAATAGCTGAGATGTTCTTCAACAGATGAGTGGATAAAGAAGATGTGGTTCATATATACAATGGAATATTCCTCAGCCACCGGAAAGGATGAATACCCACTATTTGTGTCAACATGGATGGAACTGGAGGAGATTATGCTAAGTGAGTTGAGTTAAGCAGAGAAAGACAATTATCATTTGGTTTCACTCATATGTGGAACATAAGGAATAGCATGGAAGACCATAGGGGAAGGGAGGGAAACTGAAGGGGGAGAAATCAGAGAGGGAGATGAACCATGAGAGACTATGGACTCCAGGAAACAAATAGGGTTTCAGAAGGGAGGTTGGGGGTGGGTGGATGGGATAGCAGGGTGATGGGTATTGAAGAAGGCATGTATTGTAATGAACACTGGGTGTTATACACAGCTAATGAATCTTTGAACCCTACATCAAAAAACTAATGATGTACTATACAATGGCAAACTGAACGTAATTTAAAAAATAGACTTTAAATTTGGGTTCTACCTCTATCCTACTCTCTTGCTTTTGTCAAGTCACTTAACTTTTCTGAACTTCATTTCCCTCATTTTAAAAATTGCTTATACTAATAACAACCAGGCATGGTTGTAGTTGGATAAAGTAATATGTATGTAACTGCTTAGTGGGTAGATGGTACCTCATTCTTCATAGGTACTTGGTGAATGTTAATGCTCATTCTGTACTCCATATTTCAGCCTTCTTCTTTATATATTTTTTTCCTACTGCCCCCAGCAAGTTGTAACTGGTGTTCTTATTTTATGGATACTGGAATGACTAGGCCAAGCTTAATAAAAAAGAATCTCAAATACTCGTGGTGCCTGGGTGGCTCAGTAGGTTAAAGCCTCTGCCTTCGGCCCAGGTCATGATCCCAGGGTTCTGGGATCGAGCCCCACATCAGGTTCTCTGCTCAGTGGGGAGCCTGCTTCCTCCTCTCTCTCTGCCTGCCTCTCTGCCTGCTTGTGATCTCTGTCAAATAAATAAATAAAATCTTTAAAAAAAAAAAGAATCTCAAATACTCGATGTCTTGATTCAGTACCCAAGTGTATGAGTCATACAAGCCTAAAACAAAGAATGAATTCACAGCCAGGAAAACCTCTAAAATGTTAAGAATCATGCTATGATCAAGGGACTAATAGTGTTAGATGTGATTGTAAGAATGACCCTATTGCAGGAAGTGTGATATCAGTCCACCCGGACAATTACAGATCAAAATTTGTGAAAGTCGGATTTGCCCTGTCAAATCACTACAAGCAATGCTCCCCTTCTTGTTTTTCTGTGCTCACAGCATTTATTTACCCAGTTAATGCTCAGTCTTACCTCTATTATTTTTCCCTCCAACACTGCTTGTCAGTTTTCCTTTAGCAGCCAGACATGTTTGTACCCTTCTCTTACAATATTTTATTGGGTAGTTTAAAATTTTAAGTTATTTACAATCCAAATGAATATTTAATGGACTATTTATTACACATCTTCCGGTTACCATTTTCCTATTACTGTAGTGACACTGAAGGATGGCAAAGATGCAAATGCCTATTTCTTGTGAATTTCATCTATCTCCTTCAGTCCTGTTAAATCTTATCATTTTGTTTGGTAATTAGACTATTCTGATGATGCTGTAAAATACATCTCAGTTGTAAAGGGAAAAGTCATTATTTATCATTAGAAGGTGGGGAATATACTCATTTTTCACTGCCCTTACCTGGGCAGCAAGGACAGAGCGATGCAATTTCAACTTGGAGGCCTGTGCTTAATGTGATTCTGGGATGGAACAAATAGCCATGAAATTAATCTGAGAATGTTCAATCATTCTCTTGCCAGGGCTTGGCTGGCATCATCTTGGTATATGAAGTATAGCTTTCCAGGCTCTCAGCTTCCTCCTGAGCATGAGCAAAGTAGGGGAAGATTTGTCCCTGTTACATATTGTTCTATGAAGAGTGAGGATTGGGACCAAAGGAACAAATTAATGAGGGGGGATATGTCTTTTGAAGCCAAGGGACTATAAATAGTACAGTTCTGTCAGTATTGCTTTTATGAAGCAATGCTCTTACCTAGTGTGAATTGGGGAATAACTTGTGTAAGTGTAGGCCTGGGAAAAAGTAAAAACAAGGCTTGACTCAGAGATTTTATATCATAAGGAAAGTGAAAAAAACTAAATGTTGGATGGAGGTCACTGGTTTTCAAGAAAAGACAATCTCACTTTCTGTTCGTTCAATCAACTAATACATACTGAGCTCCAACTAAATACCAGACACTTATTTGAGAAATAAACATTATTCTGGTATTTGGCAGCTTTAGAGAAAAACTTCAATGTATTCAGGGTTAACTCTCATTAATTATATAATTTACATATACATCATTAACTTTTGATTATTTTGGGTTTTGTATTTTTCTCTAAGTTTAAAAATATATTTCCTTTTTCCTTAGGAAAGACGATTTATTAAATCACCCTGTAGTCAATACACTGTTGCTGCAGAATTACCTTCTTTGTTTATAACTGTTGTAAATAGTTCTTTGATAGCATCGAAGAAGCCTTAAAGAGCAGACAGTTTGCAAGCTGTGAAATAACTAGTACCTTCTTTACAGATGCACACGAATTCCCCAGAAAGTTATCCTTGGGTATCCAGGGTTAGAGAGGAGGAAGAACTCTTACTCTGAAGTAAATGAACGGGGGCGGGGGGGGGGGGGAATCAGAGGGGAAGAGGAACCATGAGAGACTGTGGACTTTGAGAAACAAACAGGGTTTTGGAGGGGAGGGGGGTGGGGGGTGGGTGAGCCTGGTGGTGGGTATTAAGGAGGGCACATATTGCATGGAGCACTGGGTGTGGTACATAAACAATGAATCTTAGAACATTGAAAAAATAAAATAAAATAAAAAAAAAATAAACTATGGATTGCCAGAGAGAAAAGTCAGTAATTACTACTTTACTTGGTGTTGTAATGGTTTATTGTGTTTCTTGATGTTAAGTATATCATCAGTATTTTATGTTCTTTCTTTCTTTAATTTTGTTTAACATCTTAATTTTATTTTATTTTTCCATCAAATTCTTTGAATTTAACTATCTTTTAGCCCCATTTGGAAGACAATCCTTTGATTTTACCACTTTTTTCATTGTCCTCTCTTTCATTATGTCACTTTACTTTTTACCCAGATCAATTGCTATTTTCATTCAGTAATAATCCTCCCTCCAGTTAATTCACTTGCTCTTTTCTCACTCTGTCAGCCACTTTTGTGAAACTCTTAATACTGGTTAAATCTAATTTAAGGTTGTTTACTCCAATGTAGATGAACAGGGCAGGAAAAACAAACAACAACAAACCAGAAGGGCATTTGAAATTCATGATGCAAACCTCTAATGTTCTCTTTCAATCCGTGTACTTGTGTACTTTCTGATGCAATTTCCCAGTTTCTTACTTAACTACCTTATATCTTCTTCCCTTTCTTCTAATCTCCTGACCTTTTAACTACCTTTATTCTCAGTTGTTGACTTTCAGAAGATGGCTTTCAAAATCTCCCACAAGCAGATTTAACTATTTGCCAGCATTTCTTTACTCATATATTTTGCCTGATACCTGCTATTTATTATAGATGAACTGTCCAATTTGTTCCCATCTAAGAATGGCATCCCTATTAGTGAGCTGGGTTACATTATTCTTACACAAGGACATTGTCCCAGCAATTTTCTTCTCCTTTTCCCATACTAACAATTTCTTCTTCTTACTGGTTCATTCCTATCAACATAAACATATATTGTTTTTGTCCCATTTTAATGAGAAGCTCTTGACCTCAGCTTTTCTTCCTTTTTTAGCAAAACTCCCAGCAAGAGTTTTATATCCTTTAGTTATTTACTACCAGTCATTCTTGAACTCAGTTCATTTGGCTTTTGCCTCCAGTTAATTGACCAAAACTGTTCTTGCCACGGCCCCAATAACCTTCAAATTATTGACAATTCTTGTTCTCTATTTGACTTGAACCATTGGCCACTTCTGACAGACTTAGATCATTTCCCCCCCTTAAATTACTGTCTTCACTTCTTGTTAATAATACCATATTTTCTTTTTTTTTTCTATTACCTCTTATTTTTCTCCAAAGCTTATATCACCTTCCAATGAGTGATAATATGTAATTTATTTAATCATTTTTTCTATCTCACCATTCATCCTTAGAACATGAACTCCATGAATGGTGTTTTATTGGTCTATATTTTCATATTAAATCTTCAACACCTATAATAGCATGCTTGGTGTCAGTAGATGCTTAATGAATATTCATTGCGTACACAAATAATAGTATTAGCTTTATTATTAATGTTATCCAAAGAAGTATAAAGAATACTTCTGATGAACTAATTAGGCATAGTATTTGAATTTTAAATAAATTTTCTATATGAGGAATAGATATTTCTGGTCTGTTTCATTTGAGGGGTGAGACTTAAGGTATTGGCATTTGAAAACTTCAAATATTTCCATTTCTGAGAGTTTATGAAATTAGCATAGGTTTGCATTAATATATCACTCTAGATAAAAGTTAAATTGGAAGAATAAACATTCAACTAGTAAATAAAGCTTTGTAATTTTTTATTTTATTTTCCATAAGGTTATCAAAGTGATGTGTCTAAAACACAAAACTGCCTCGATCAAGTCCTTGATGTGAAGTCTTTTGTTATAATTACCTAGAATAGAAGATAACATTCCACCAGGTCTAAAGATTACTTGTATCTCCAGTTTTAGCACTTCACTTCTGCTTCAAACGTATCAACCCGCTTGCAGTTTCTAGGATATTTCAGAGTCTTTCATATATGTTTTAAAATTACTTCTGGAAATTCTGGCTTTCTTCTATTGGGAACATGTAATAGGACTCATTTCAAATGTTATACTTTCTCCTAGACACAGTCTTTGATTTGCTCAGGAGTTAGTCCTTCGCTTTCATAACTCTATATCTCTGTTTATACTTACCACATTATAATATTGTTTAATGTGTTTTTTCCTCCTTAGACTATGAGTTCATTGAAATCAAGGTTAAACATTAATCCATCTATTCATCTTCTAAATTTTGAGATGTAACTTAGACTTACAGAAGAGTTTCAATTTCACTCAGTTTCCTCTTTATATTAACATCTTAAAAAAATAGAACATTTACCCAAACTAAGAAATTAATCTTTGTAAAATATTATTAAGTACATAATTCATTTGGATTTCATTGAGTGTCTCACCAATGTTCTATTTCTCTTCCAAGATCCAATCCAGTGTTTAGTTTCATGTTTACTTATTCTTTCAGTTGTGACAGCTCTTCAGTTTTAACTTCTCTTTCATGACCTTGGCACTTTTGACTTTTTTTTTTTTGGTCAGTTACTTTGCAGAATGTCTTTCAGTTTGGGTTTGTCTGATGTTCTCTCATGAGTAAGTTGGATTATGCATTATTGGGAAGGATGCCACAGAGCTAAGATGCCCTTCTCAGTGCATTTTAACAGGGGTTTCATAATGTTAACTGTATTAGCAGTGACGTTAACCTTGGTTAAGTAGTATCAGGCGGGATTCTTTAAACATTACTATTTTTCCCTTTGTGATTTGTAAAAATTTGGGGAGAGTTAGTTTGAAACTATGTAGATACTCAATTTCTCTTAAATATTGCTCTCTAATTATGAACAGTGGATCTTCCCTGAAAACAAAATATGGTGTTCTAATGGTGATTTTCTCTTTCCTTCATTCTTTCTACATTTCTCAATTAAAATTATTCTGCAAGAAGAGTTGTTCTTTATTTGTTTATTTATTCAGTTATTTAGTTACATCAGTATCAACAGTTGGATTTTTTTTCCCCAATTTATTTATTTTCAGAAAAACAGTATTCATTATTTTTTCACCACACCCAGTGCTCCATGCAAGCTGTGCCCTCTATAATACCCACCACCTGGTACCCCAACAGTTGGATTTTTAAATAAATCATTGGGTTATAATCCAATACTCTTATTATACATTTCATTGTTCAAGTTGTTCCTAATTTAGTTATTGAGAATTCTTTCAGGTAGGCTCATTTATACTAGTTAATGCATGACCAACATCTACATTAGTTTCTACTTTTGTACATCTTTCTGTATGTTTGTGCTTTTTTAAGTCTGTGACTCCCTATTGATAGTTCTGATTTCAGTCCTACTCCACTGTTCATTTTAGCCTTCAGTCATTCCTTATTTTTAATGTCCTTAGTTCAACAGTGGGAAAGATGCTTCTCATTATATGTATTTGCTTATTTGTTCAAACCTAGTCCACAAGTAAAGTGCTTTGAGAATTGGTAACAAATACCCATGTAAATAAGTTTATAGGAGGATGTTTGAGTGTAGTTTCTTTCGCCTTTAGCTTTACAGTATCCTGCAAAAATGTTTTCCAAATTTATTTAGTTCGACTTTTTTCCAGTTCTCTTTGAGGTTTTGAGATTCATTTTTTGTATGGTTAGATTAATTTCAGTCTGGATTCCATTTTTCCCTTGACATCCTACTTTTAAAATATTATACCCTTTGATGTATCCCTTCCATTCTTTGTGCTTTGTTGTCATATATTTTACTTTTACATATGCCCAAACACAAATATATTGCAGGTATTTTTGCTTTGGACCATCAAGTATTTTTTAGAACAATTAAAAGTAAGAAATATTTTACTTCTGTTTTGTTACTACTGTTCTAGTCTTAATTTCTTTGTGTAGATCCCATATGTAGTGTGGCATTGTAATCATTTTGCCTGGAGAATTTGTACATGAAATCAGGAAGAATGGTATAATGTCTCCTCATGTATTCATCATCTAGCTTCCACAACTGCCATTTTTTGCCAAACTCTAACCTCTTTCCTTATCTTCAAGTTTATTTCCCCCCTCCATTTATATCTTTTCTTCATTATTAATGGATAGATATTTCTCTGTAAATCTCTCTTCTTTTAACCACATTCACCAGAATGACCCACTTGCTGATACTTGACTCTAATAGATTTAGTTAACATTCTACCTATATATGATCTGTAAAACCTAGCATATTCACTGTTGTTCATGTACAAAAAATGAACTTAACTCTCTGATTCCTCAACCCATTGACAAATTCTCCTGGTTCCATTTAGTCTCATCAAATTTGTGGAATACCAAAAGGTGAATATTTGTGACACTTAGAGTTTATGTTAATGATAGGACAAAGCAATTTTACTGTGTATTTGTGTTTTTCTGAGATCAGATCATTTAAAATTTAAGTTCAATTTTTAATTGCTATTTTACTTCAATTTCCATGTAACATAAATTTTTAAAACTCTTCCAAATTAGTGCTTCATGTACAATTAAGGATATGACAGGTGTACCTGTAATTTATGCTAAATAATTATGTTAAGAAGTCAGAAGATGAAATTTAAAAAGAGACATTTATAAGCATTTCCTTAAAATAATGTTATTAATGTCTTTGCATTTGAAATCACTATTATAAAAATGTTTTAATTAGAGAATATAAACTCAAAATATTAAAATAAAGCCATTTAATATCTTAAGTCATTTATCCATTTATTAATGTAATATGCATTTATTGAGTAGACTATGTGTTAGACATAGGAAAGTAAAAATAAGATACTCTGTGGTCAAGGAGCTTATAATTTAGGGTGTAAGCAGCCAAAGCATGAGGAGGTTATAAGATGAAGATGGGAGAAGGGCATTCTAGGGAATGGGCATGGCTTAGAGAAATAAAAAATATCATAATTTTTAGAAACTGTAAGTAAATGCCTGAGAACAGGAACCATGTCTAGTTGCTTACTATTATATCCTTAGCACATAACATTATAGCTGTTCAATACATATTTCCTGATTTGACTGATTGATAAATACAGTAGCTGATAAAGTTGTAAGCTGCTTCTAAATAGTTTTTGTTTTAGAGCCCAATAGTCACTGAAATATATTCTATGGAACACTAACTCTATAGAAAAATAAGAGGTCTTAAGGGTTCAAAAACCAAACAACCCTAAGAAATACTGATTATACAAATCAAAACAATTTTCTTTAGATAAAGACTTCTCATACTTTAGTATGCTAATGTTGATTGTGATCACCAAGAGATTTCAGTTCAACCGTTTCCCAAGCTTCTGTACCTGGGACACACTTACCTATGCACTCAGACACTGTCCTGAGGACTGTGGTTGGTATTGTGTGGACTGAGAAAGTCTGCTCTAGGTAACAGAGATCCATTTGTTTTAGGTAGGAAATTGAACTATGGTCCCAGTTTTTTTTTTTTTTTTTTTTTTTTTTTTTTTTTTTTTTTTTTAGAAAACTCCTTTCATGTGTTAAGGAAAAAGAATGAAGAAAATTTAGTAATTAAATTGATGTGGAGGTGTGAGAGAAAATGAATACCTTGTATGATTTCTAAGTTTCTTCCTTGACTAACTTGGGGATGGCAATAAAAAAGAATATGGTATAGAGGACGAGAAGAAGTTTGGGAAGGAAATGATACAGTTAATTTAAGGCAGCTGTGTTTAAAGCTCAAGTGGACAACCTCAATTAACTACTTAGATTATAGTTAGATTTGTTTGTATCTCAGAAGAGACTAGAGATCTTAGGGAAAGCTCTGGGAATGGCTTTTTGAGAGCTCAAAATGTTACTTCCTCTCTCTCCCATAGCCATTTGGATATTTAGTGTCTGTTTTCATGGTACCCGTAAGCTTTCTCTTCTCTAGGCTTAATAAACCCAGTTGCCTCAAGCATTCCTAGGGTGAAATCCTATCTGGGCCGTTTTACCTATGCACTTCCTTCCTCTGAGTACACTGTAAATCATCAATGTTTACCATAGGATATGGTGTCTCACTGAACATTATACTTCAAGTTTTATATATTACTTTATTGAATGTATTTTCCTATATATCTATGATGTTTTCCTTCTTCAAACTGGTTCTAAGCCATTTGCTACTTTCTCCTACACAATTCTTAAGTAGCCATGCCTTTTGGATTATAACCCCTCTTCAGTAAACCATCACCACATGAAATCTCTCCAGTATCTGTCTCTGGAATCTTTACTTTGTTTTGCTTGACGTAAGTGTTGAGCCTTCCCATTGGAACTTGATGTTTGTATTTGATGTTTCAGACTGTTGTTTCCCAGCCTCTTTTTTAAGACTTTGACTTCAGGTTACATTCTGCTAGGTCTGCAGCAAACAATCCATTTCATGTACCCTTATTTCTGACCTTAGTTTCTGTGTGTCCATCCAGGATCTCTCACTTTGAATCAACCAACATCTAAGACTCAACCAGAACAGGTTACACATGATTAATATATGCCAATTTCCTTGAGAGCTGGAGCCATATATTATTCTTTCTTTTTTTTTTTTTTAAGATTCTTTTTTATTTGAGAGAGAGAGAGAGAGAGGGAGAGAGCAGGTGCACACCCCAGAGAGCTTGAGCAGGATTAGGGGCAGGGAGAGAGGGAGAAGCAGACTCCCTCTGAGCAGGGAGCCCCAAGTGGGGCTTGATCCAAAGACCCTGGGATCAAGACCTGAATGTGAAGGTAGATGCTTAACTACTGAGCCACCCAGGTGCCCCAGGAGCCATATATTATTTTTTGTACTTCCAATGTCTAATACAATGCTCAACACCAGTGATATTTCATGGGTGGATAGATGGATGGGTGGTTGAAAGAAGGAGCTCTGCTTCTGCTTCATATTTTAACATGTAACATTTTATGCTTCTACATAAAGCTTTGCTTGAAACAAGAGTTTTGACACCAGAACTACTGGGAAGCCAATCCTCTATTAGGGAATGCCCTGATTAACTGAATTAATTTTCTTTCCTAAGAGTAAGGAACAAGAGATAACTCCAATATTTAGGCATTTTGTACTTTTTTTTTTTTTTTTTAGGACCTACTACATGAAAATATTGGAACTAGCATTTTTCATTGAATTTTCACATTATTCTATGAGGCACATATTATTCTTGTTTTACAGATGAGAAAACTGAAGCTTAGCTTAAATGGCTGAAGCTTATAAGTGGTAAAGGTGGATTGAATCCTAGGTCCTTTGACTCTGATTCAGTATTTCTTCACACTGAGAAGCATGTTCTCAATATGTTTAATAAGCACTACATCATATAGACTTATTTCTTTTTCTCTTTATGTTTTTTTAAAACTTGAAAGACAGAACATGAAAGGCTGAGAAATATCTGAGAATTTGCTTTACAGGAACATTGATTACTTTTTAGTAATTGGATGCAGTGCTTATTTTCTTGGAGAATAAAAGATCAAGTTTGTTTTTGGTTCCAGTAGTGATATACTAAGAGGATACAGTGCTAGAGTGACACAGAAACAATGATCTATTTATTGCTATCATTTTGTAATCGAATGAAGAGACAATGCTCACACCTTCCTATATCGGAAGATGCATTTTGTTGAAATACTTAAGATTGGGGATAGCAAAAGTTAAGAATTATTGGTTGATGGATCCGAGTACATATATTATAGCACAACTGGGAAATACTGCCATATAAAATTCCATGGTAGAGTTGGTTCAAATAAACCCATGCCTGGCTAAATTTGACTTTTTGTTTAGGCACTGGATTCTGTTGTAATTGCTAATGGTTCATTATAACACTTAAGATTCTTTTCTAAAGCTAGGAAGAAAGGGAAGAGTTACCACTCTAAATTTTAAAGTACAATAGACTTAAGAATAAAATCTTAATAAAATCCTATAGTTCACTATCATTTATTGGGTACTCTATGTCAAATTTCTAATTTATTCTCCCAATAATCTTATGGGGGGAAAGTTTATGTTTTACCCAAGAGAAAATTGAAGCTTAGAGAATTAAGTAATTTACCTGAGATGTGAAGATGGGATTTGAACCAAGATCTAACTGAATGTACCCACCTTATCTCTGTTCTAAACTGTTTCTTGAGTGTTAACCATCCTTTGAACATGGACCTCTATCTTTCCAAAATTCTCTCTTAAGAGCTCTAATAACTATGTTACTGACAAAAATGAATATTTCTTTTAGCTAAGAGCGTAGAATAAGTATATGTTTCTCTCATTGGTGTAGGTCTCTAGGCAATATATTTATTACTATTTATACATCGAGCTTTAAGTAAAGTGGTGTGTGTGTGTGTGTGTGTGTGTGTGTGTGTGTGTGTGTAGAAAAGCAAAAGTGGCTGAGGAAGTTCCTTTACATTGTTCAGTGGATTTGGCTGAAAAAATCATTTTTGTAACTGGGACAAATATTCTTCCTGAGATATCACTCAGTATATTTTCTGCAGGGCTCCCTTTTCTGGGTGATGTGTTCACTTTGATCACTTCCCTTTTGGATTTCTATTGAATTTTTCTTTTCTGATTCCCATGTGGTATCTCTTATTGGTTTGTGTCTCTGGCTCTTGAAAGATCAAGTAGATCAGCATGGAGATGGTAACATTGAAGGGATGGTTTAAGGGAGATTTGGTATGGATGAAAAGAAGGGGCTTTCTCTTCTCTTCCTGTGTCCATGGGAGGATATAATGAGACTGAGCCTGGTTTCACCTCTCAGGTGCATGGCTATCATTTGCAGCTGGGAGCTAGGATATATATCAGGAACTAAATTTAGGGAGGCAAGTTCATTTAGGGATTCTAAGATTTCAAGTACTTTCTGATGGGTGTTATCCTATGTGGACAGAAAAATATTTCCTGATTTGGAAGATTATCTTGATTAGGGCTTTCAACTAATGGGATGTGACATGGATGGGAGAGGAGATTATTTTTCAGAGCTCATTCATGAGCCTTATGTAATAAGATCACCTGGGAGAATCACAAGCCATTTGGAGCAATCTGGCCTTGGCAAGTATGGGGAATCATTTCTCTGATTCTTCATTCGGGAAGGTCTGCTCAAGGAGCTTCAAAGAGCATTGGCTAGAGGCAATCTAGCACTGGGAAGGGTTCTTGGTAGGTGTTTGTAGGGAGTGGGAATGTATTGCTTTAGGCAGAGCCTTTCAGGTCTCTTGTTTGAATTGGAATTGCAACTGTTGGTAGATGGAATGGCTTTATCTATCTTAGGTTCTCTTTATCTACCTGTCCATCTGTCTGTCATCTACTATTTTCCACTCATCATCTATCAATCAATCATATTTCTATGCCAGGATGGACAGAATAGAAAATGATGATTATATATGTCAGGGAAATTAGAATGTGAGTTTAATCATAAGGGAGTGATAAAATTTAGCATAAGTAGGAAATAGAGAAATAAAGGGATTCATATCACATCAGGCATATGTTTTTTTGGGCTGAGTAGAGGAAAAATTTAGCAGATTTATTGAGAAACCAAAGACAAAACAAGAAATTTTTAAAAAGACTCCATCTAAGACACTTTGGATCTCAGAGCAGTTTGCTTCCACATAAAGGGAAAATCTAATCAGCCAATGAAAGATGCAACATTTGGTATGAGGGTAAAAGCTACCACTTAAGCTTTCGAGGGAGAATATCAGAAACCCAGAGTTTAAGTCCATTTGCTTAGACTAGTTTTTTAATTTTGCAGTAAAATAAAAGATATTGAGAGGATTAAAAAAGGAAGAAAGAAACTCAAATGCAATCAATAATGCTAATTCTTATGTCTGTTCTTATTTTTGTTTCTTTTTAGGAACTACTGGAGCACTGGGTCGTATCCATATCTCTGTGGTGAGGCCAGGGCTGGGATAGAGAGTTGCAGGGGGGTTGCAGGTGATATAGTGTAGTCAATAGTTATTCTTCTCCTTCACAGTTACCGTAATTGGCCCATGGGTGGACATAGAAAAAGGCAGTTGGTATCCTTCTCTGATAGGCATACTGGGAAAAGTCCCTCTGCTTTTAAAACACAGGTGCTAAGGACCATATTTGTTGACACATGGAATTGCTTGAGTACAGGCCAATATAGGAGAAACATGAAATGAAAAATGAAGATAGAGAGGGGAAGGAGGCAGGCAAGGGGGAGAGAAATAAGGGGCCAAGAGAGAAGGGTGGCAAGAGAGAGAAAGAAGAGAGGGGGAGAGAGAAACTAGCTGAATTGATAGCATCTTTTGAACTCTTAAGACTCAGCTATGCCTGAAGTTATCATCCCTTGGGCTTCCTAGTTGCATAGATTGTATGTATTTCCAAGACTTTGAATTCAATTTTTGTTACTTTCAAATATAAAAAGCTCAGAGAAAATTCAGAAGCAAATTAAGAAACAGATTGGAACTTTTAAAACCCAGCTGAACATAAAAGGAATAGGGTAAGCAGAAAGGAAGTAACATTTAGCAGCAGATAGACGAGTGGCAGTAAAGGATGTTCTGCTATTGTTTAAAGTATATAGCCCTCATGATTCACCTCCCCTTCCAATTTACCCCAACTCCCTTCTCCTCTCTAACACCCCTTGTCCTCCATGCTATTTGTTATGCTCCACAAATAAGTGAAACCATATGATAATTGACTCTCTCTGCTTGACTTATTTCACTCAGCATAATCTCTTCCAGTCCCGTCCATGTTGCTACAAAAGTTGGGTATTCATCCTTTCTGATGGAGGCATAATACTCCATAGTGTATATGGACCACATCTTCCTTATCCATTCGTCCATTGAAGGGCATCTTGGTTCTTTCCATAGTTTGGCGACCGTGGCCATTGCTGCTATAAACATTGGGGTACAGATGGCCCTTCTTTTCATGACATCTGTATCTTTGGGGTAAATACCCAGGTGTGGTGAAAAAAATAATGAATACTGTTTTTCTGAAAATAAATAAATCAATTCAATTAAAAATAAATAAATAAATAAAGTATATAGCCCTGAATAATTCTAAAGTAAAATGTTTGGGGGAGAGTGCATGGTTGAGTATGTATCCGTTTTCTCTGGGCTTATGAATGCACTTAGTGGCCTTTGAAACATCAGTAGTGGGGCGCCTGGGTGGCTCAGTGGGTTGAGCCGCTGCCTTCGGCTCAGGTCGTGATCTCAGGGTCCTGGGATGGAGTCCCACATCGGGCTCTGTGCTCAGCAGGGGGCCTGCTTCCCTCTCTCTCTCTCTCTCTGCCTGCTTCTCCGTCTACTTGTGATCTCTCTCTGTCAAATAAATAAATAAAATCTTTAAAAAAAAAAGAGAAAGAAACATCAGTAGTAACAATTCTAATTAAAACATCTTTTGAGGAAAATCTATAACCAGGACAAATGTAGAAGCAAAATTTGTACCTTACTTGGCCCCAAGAATTATGGGCTGATGGACTTCTAGAGGAGGAGGTAGAGGCAGAAGCTATATTGGCAGAAAAAGACCAGATGGGACCAAAAAAAATCCCTGGGAATGCATCAGATTCAACGAATACAAACTGAAGATAAGGAGATTTGGATGGTGGGGTCTGTGCCAAGCCACAGATTTTGCTTAGAGGATTTCTTGTTATAAATATAAGGTCCCTGGCTCAGAAGAAAGAATAATATCTTTGTCCCTGGGAAGAAACCATATTGAATTGAAGTTTGGAACATTAGGAATCAAAAAGATTAGGAAATGGGGATCTAGAGAGTTTGGATATAGGAAGAAGAGTGTTT
The DNA here is from genome assembly GCF_020171115.1 of Neogale vison. Lineage (NCBI taxonomy): Eukaryota > Metazoa > Chordata > Mammalia > Carnivora > Mustelidae > Neogale > Neogale vison. The sequence continues at coordinate 56,904,553 of NC_058092.1, forward strand.
TTGGAAAGACCTTAGGATCAGAATGTCCACCATTTTATCTTTATAAATTTTATTAGTGGTTCAGGGTATTCCAGATACCATTTTGAAAAATCTAGAAGCAATTAATGTATAGGTTAGTGTGATAATGATTTTAAGCTTTAAAAAAATTTGTTTTAAAAGCAAAACCCTTTTCAAGCAAATCTTGGGCAAAACTCTAATACATAAACCAATAAAAAGGCAATCAGGAGTGGGACCCTGGATACCTACTTCTTATTGTGCTACTCTGTGGCTTTTTTGGAAAACACTGGGGTCCCAGTGTGCACAATATACAAAGAACCGTTTTATTCCAAAGTAATTTTTGTGCTTAGTCTAGATCTCAAGGGTAGGAAAACACTCATTGATCTGGGACCATAGCCCTGGCTTTTAGTAAATACCATGTATTTGCCAGCTATAATGATCTATAAGATCTGTTTCTGCATGATCGATATTTTCAAGATCCCTGCTGAAGTGGCTAAAGCAGGAAGCTGGTTTTGGATTTGGAGATTGAGATCCCATCACCTTGTTTCTATTGTTATCAATGGTTGTGGCCAAGAAGGAAGTGTTTTGTAAACCTGTAAAGAGCTGTAAGAACACAATGGATTTATTTTGATAGTGCTTCTTTGGGTGATCATGCACAATGCTTATGATCTTTTCCTTCCAACCCCATAAACCTGTCCTCTACACATACACACACACACTCCATATTTCTATTTATCTTTCAACTATCAGTGTAACACTTCTTCCAAGAAACCTCCTATGTCTTTTTCTACCCCTGTTCTCCCCATACTGGTAGCATTTTCCACACTGTACTAAAATTTTTTGTCTGTCTCCAACCTGTTGATCTCATTAAATTGTGAACTCAATAATGGTAGGGACTGAATTTTTTTTTTTTAAAGATTTTATTTATTTATTTGACAGACAGAGATCACAAGTAGGCAGAGAGGCAGGCAGAGAGAGAGAGGAGGAAGCAGGCTCCCTGCTGAGCAGAGAGCCCGATGTGGGGCCCGATCCCAGGACCCTGAGATCATGACCTGAGCTGAAGGCAGCGGCTTAACCCACTGAGCCACCCAGGCGCCCCGGGACTGAATTTTTTCATTCTGTGTTTCCGGTGCTTAACAAAGAACCTATTTTATTGAAGATATTATAAATGAATTTTATATTTTATGAGAATATAAAAATATTTTTAATAAGTAAAATAAGTGGAAAAAGTGATGAGATAGAAGGAGGAAGGGACAGAGACCTTTTACAATTTATGATGGTTTGAGAACTTGCACTTAGTTTTATATTAACACAGAGCCCTAAGTAAATTGGATAGTCTATTCCTCTAGACCAGCTGATCATGACCATATATTTATAGCCCCAAAGACCTCACCTCTTAGGGTCACGGGGTCTCTGTTCTTAGAGTCGAACTGTTAAAACCATTTTGGTGTATGTGTTTTATTAATTTGTAGCTGATACTTGTATATATTTTTTAAAACTTCTGTTACTTAGATTTGTCTTTTTCTCTTTGTTTCTTGGTCCTGATTGTTTTACTCTACTAGGTGTTCTCCTAGGGTAGCAGTTGTCACATTTATGCTATGTACCTCCCTGCAGTCTGGCCCTGGGCAGGAGGATTGATTGACAAAGCAGGGTTTCCCAGAACCATATCTGTGAGGGTAATGTTTATGAGACACTAGGAATATGTGTCTTAGTATGTAGGTGTTTAAATTTTATGTGTATTTAAAGACCCACACACGTACACACACAGAAACACACGCAGGAGTAACATTACAGCCAAGGTATACTGAAAGTAATAAGGCATTTTGCAATTAGAAGCAGCATTGTCTAACTGCCATAATAGCACAATCCTAATCTAAGAAAAATAATTAATGGCTAACTGACATCAGTGATGAAGTTCCTTTCCTCACTTTGATGACTGAGGCTGTAGCTAGTGTGGGAATAGTGAAAATGTCTGGATGCAGCAGTGGAGATAGATATAAAACTGTCCTAAAATTTCTTCAGTTAAGATGGCTGACCTAAGTGTGATGATATCTTTAGATCCTTTGGACCAGAAACCTAGGTAGAATCTCAGGGGCTTTGTACTAGTTAGGATTCTCCAGAGAAACAATACAAATATAAATATAAATATGTCATATATATATTATATATAATATATATGTGTGTGTATGTATATGTATGTGTATATATGTACACATATTTATGTATATTTTTCCATAAGTATTTTTCTGTATATATTGATATTTATTTGGCTTATGTTATTACAAAGGCTGAGAAGTCCTAAGTCTCCCATCTGTAACGAAGAGGACTTACAAAGGTTGAATGTATAATTCAGTCTGAGTCTATAGGCCTGTGAACCAAGGGACTGATGGCATAGCAGGTTGATGGAACAGGTCCAAGCCTGAAGGCCTGAGAACCAGGAGTGTCAGTGTCCACGGGCAGAAGAAGATAGATGTCTTAGGTCAAGCAGAAAGCAAATTTGCCTTTCCTCTGTCTTTTTTGTCCTAAAAGCTCTCAACAGATTGGCCGAATCTTTCCTCCATTGGAGAAGCAATCTTCTTTATTTAGTTGACTGATACAAATGTTTATCTCTTTCAGAAACACCCCTCACAGACACACTCAGAAATGTTTTACTAACTATTTAGGGATCCCTTAGCTCAGTCAAGTTGACACATAAAATTAACCACCACAGTCTTGATCAGACTTCAGGATAAGAAGCAGTTAATGCAAAATCAAGCTAGAGGTTCCTCTACTTAAAATATGTTAACTTCTCCAACAATTACTAGATCTATATATACATATACTTAAAAAACCCCTCACATTCTAGATGTATTAAAATGAAAAAAAAAGTACTCATTAATAGGATTAGAAGAGAACACAAGTAATTATATATGAGACATCAGGTTAAGAAAGTTTTCTCTAGGTGTAGCAACTCAGGAAGAAACAATAAAAGAAAAAAGCGCATTGAAAGTAATTAAAAAAAAGCAAAATAAAGCAAAATAAAAATCAAATAAATAAAAATCAAATAAATAAAGCAAATAAAAATAGAAAATATTTACTATATATATATATGAAATACATATGCCATCAATGAATAAAGAATGCTTAGAAGGCAATATGAATAAAGCTAGTATCATAATAGAAGACAAATATAAGTAGTTCTGGCTACCCAAAATCTTTTCTGTATTAAGTTTTATCAGAAAAAAAGGGTGTACTAAGTCACTAATTTATGGGGAACAAGTAGAGGTCAGGAAGGCAATATAGTGAAATAGGAAGGTCAGAAAGAGACCATAGAATATCTCCTTTCTTCCTCCACCCCAAACCCACACAGGTTTATTGAAATATAATTGGCATATAACATTGTGTAAATTTAAGGTACAGAGTGTGGTGATTTGATAACACATATGTATTGTGAAATGATTACCACAAAAAGGTTAGTTAACACATCCATTACCTCACATAGTTACCTTTATTTTGTGGTGAGAACATTTAAGATGTACTCTTTTAACAACTTTCAAGTATACAATACAGTATTGTTAATTATAGTACTTGATATACATTAGATCCCCAGATCTTATGCATCTTCTAATGGGAAATTTGTACCCTTTCACTAACCTCCCATTTTCTCCACCATCCAGTCTCTAGGAACAACAAGTACTCTGTTTTTATGAGTTTGTTTTTTTAAGATTACACATATAAGTGAGATCTCACAGTATTTGTCTTTCTCTATCTTGCTTAATTTACTTAGCCCTCCAGATTCATCCATGTTGTTGCGAATCTGTTTTTTGGCTGAATAATATTCGATGGTGTGTAGTGTGTATGTATATATATAAACGTGTGTGTGTATGTATGTGCATATATATACCCTCTTCATTTGTATCTTCTTTATCCATTCATACATTGATGGACAATTAGGTTATTTCCACATTTTGATTATCATGAATAATGCTGTGATGAACAGGGGGATGCAGATATTTCTTCTAGATAATGACTTCATTTCCATTGGATACATGTCAAGAAGTGGGTTTACTGTATGACATGGTAGTTCTATTTTTAATTTTTTGAGGAGTCTTTATATTTTTCATAATGCTATATGAATTTACATTACCATTGACAGTGGACAAGGATTCCCTTTTCTCTACATCCCCATTAACACTTGTTATCTTTTGTCTTTTTTAGGAATAGCCATTTTATCAAGTTTAAGGTGATACCACATTATTATTTTCACTTCTATTTCCCAATTAACAATGTTTAGTGCCTTCTCATATATCTGTGGGCCATTTGTGTGTCTTTGGAAATATATCTATTCTTGTTCTTTGCCCATTTTAAAATTGTTATTTTGTTATTGAGTTGTATGAGTTACTTATATAGTTTAGATATTAACTGCTTATTAGATGTAGGATTTGCAAATGTTTTCTTCAGCTGGAAACATATGTATTCACATTCTTTGCCTATTGATTGACTGGGCTGCATATTTTGTTGTTGTGGATGGTTTTTTTTTTTTTGCTATTTGGTTATATGAGTTAATTATGTATTTTGATTATTAACCCCTTTTCAGATACATGATTTGCAAATATTTCCTCCCATTCTGTAGTTTGCTTTTTTATTTTATTGTTTGCTTTGCTATGCAGAAGTATTTTAGTTTGATGAAGTCTCACTTTTTTAATTTTTGTTTTTGTTGCCTTTGTTTTAGTATCACATAAAAAAATCAAGACCGAGAAGTCCACTTTGATTCTTTTGTATGTGATTATCCAGTTTTCCCAGCAGAATTTGTTGAAGGAACCATCCTTTTTCCATTGTGTGTACTTGGGACTCAGTCTAAGATTAGCTGACCATATATAAATATGTGAGTATATAAATAAACCTGTATGGTTTATCTTTGGGTTCTTGATTCTGTTCCATTGGCTTTTATGTCCATTTTTATGCCAATACTGTGTTTTTTTGAGAACTATAGCTTTGTGATTTAGTTTTTATGATTTACTTTTTTTAAAAAAGATTTTATTTATTTATTTATTTATTTATTTGTCAGAGAGAGAGAGAGAGAGAGAGCGCACAAGCAGGCAGAGGCAGAGAGAGAAGCAGGCTCCCTGCCGAGCAAGGAGCCCAATACAGGACTTGATCCTAGGAGCCTGGGATCATGACCCGAGCTGAAAGCAGTGGCTTAACTGACTGAGCCACCCAGGCATCCCGTGATTTAGTTTGAAATAAGGAGCTATGACTCCTTCCTTTAGCTTTGTTCTTATTCAGGATTGCTCAGTCTATTTGACGTCTTTTGTGGTTCTATACCAATTTTACAATTTAGTGTACAGATCTTTACCTCCTTGGTTAAACTTATTTTTGTTTTCTTTTTGATGCTACTGTAAACTGAATTGGTTTCTTAATTTTTTTCAGATATTTTTAGTATATAGAAATTCAACTGATACCTACATGTTGGTTTTTTTTTTTTTTTTAAGATTTTATTTATTTGTCAGAGAGAGTGAGCACAGGCAGACAGAGTGGCAGGCAGAGGCAGAGGGAGAAGAAGGTTCCTGCTGAGCAAGGAGCCCAATGTGGGACTCGATCCCAGGATGCTGGGATCATGACCTGAGCCGAAGGCAGCTGCTTAACCAACTGAGCCACCCAGGTGTCCGTGCATGTTGGTTTTGTATCCTGTAACTTTACTGAATTTATTTGTTCTAACACTTTTTCAGTGGGGTATTCAGGATTTTCTCTATTTAAGATCATAACATCTGTGAAAAGAGGCAGTTTTGTTTCTTCCTTTGTAATTTGGATGTCTTTATTTCTCTTACTTGCCTCATTGTTCTGGCTTGACTTCCAGTACTATGTTGATTCTAACTGGTGGAAATGGGCACTCTTGTCTTGTTCTTCATTTTAGAGGAAAACTTTTGGCTTTTTATCACTGAGTATGATGTTAACTATTGGCTTGTCATACATGGGCTTTATTATGTTGAGTTCCTTCCTTTTATATTCAATATTTTGAGATTCTTTTATCACGAATGGATGTTGGTTTCTTTCAAATCTTTTTCTGCACTTATGAAGAGGATTGTATGATTTTTATTTTACTAATGTAGTGTATCACATTGACTAATTTGTGTATGTTGAACCATCCCTGCATCCCAAGGATAAATCTCACTTGGTCATCATCCTTTTAATGTGCTGTTGAATTTATTTGCTAGTATTTTCTTGAGAATTTCACATCTATATTCATCAGGGATATTGGCCTGAAGTTTTATTTTCCTGTAGTGTCCTTATCTGTACCTAACCTTATCAGGATAATGGTAGCCTTGTAGAATGGGTTTGGGAATGTTTTCTCCTCTTCAGTTTTTTGGAGTAGTTTGAGATAGACTGGCCTTAGTTCTTCCTTAAAAGTTTGGTAGAATACACCAGGGAAGCCATTGGGTCCTGGGATTTTATTTGTTGGGAGGCTTTTGACTACTGATTCAGTCTCCTTACACATTATTGTCTTTTCAGATTTTCTATTTCTTTTTGATTCAGTGTTGGTAGGTTATATGTTTCCAAGATTTACCCATTTCTTCTAGATTACCCAGTTTATTGGCATATACATTTTGACAGAAGTTTCTAATGATCATTTGTATTTCTTTTCTTTTCCTTTTTTTTAGACTATTTTATTTTATTTTATTCTTTTTCTTTTTTTTTTTATTCTTTTTCTTTTTTAAAATAAACATATAATATATTTTTATCCTCCGGGGTACAGGTCTGTGAATCGCCAGATCATTTGTATTTCTATCGTATCAGTTGTAACATCCTTTTATTTATTATTTGAGTCCTCCTTTATTTTTATAAGCCTAGCTAAAGGTTTTTCAATTTTATCTTTTCAAAAATCTAAGTCATAGTTTTTTTAATTGTTTTTTTTTTTATTGTTTCTGTTCTCAATTTCATTTATTTCTGTTCTGAATTTTGTTACCTCTTTTCTTCTGCTTACTTTGAACTTAGTTCTATTTCTAGTTGTTTGAATTGTAAAGTTAGGTTGTTTGGGATCTTTGTTTTCTCTTCACGTGGGTATTTATCACTATAAATAGAACTGTTAGAACTTCCCTCTTAGAACTCTTAGAACTGTTAGAACTGTTTCTGCAGTCTTCACCAGGAGGATGACTGGGTTACATGCTGATCCCTGCACTTAGGGATCCCTGCACATTGGGCAAATCCCCTTCCTTCAGAACCATGTGGGAAAGGAGAAGGTCAGTTCTTCCTCAGAAAGGAGAGAAAGTCCAGGCAAATAGAGGAGGTAGCCACTATAGGTAACCAATGTTGCAATGTTATATATACACACAAAAATGTATAGCCTAACTGGCAATCAAACAAATGCAAAATAAAGAAGATGGAATATTTTTCACTCATCAAGTTGGCAAATAATGGAGGAATAACATTAGGTGATGGAGGGAAATAAGAACTTTTTGATCTTCTGTTTTGTATGTATTTTACTCAAGAAAATTAGTATGCTATAAAATATTATTTAATATAATGGGGAAATTTTAATTGTTATGAAAGAAAGCAGGCCATAGATTGTGTAAACTTATTTTATAAAAATAGTGTATGTATGTATGTATGTATATATTTACAGCATTGGTAAAATTTTATCTCTTGACAGGATTATGGGTGGTTTTAATTTTCCTCTATGCTTTTATACATACCCCAATTTTCTTAAGCGGATATATGTAATTGTGTTTATTTTTAATTTTATAATAGTAAAAATGTAGTGCACTACAAAGAATTGTATAAAAAATACCCATGTACCAAAAGCTAAATTAGTAATTATTGTGTTGTTATAATTGTTTCAAGTCTTTTTTTTTTTAAATAGGAGAAATAATCCCTTTTATCCACCATTCTCAGGACCATTTCTTCTACTTTCCCAGAGCTATCCACAGTGAATAATTTGGCGTACAAACTGCCCATCTATTTCTACACCTTTGTTTAAATTGTTTTATTGTTTTTATTTTATAATTAGAAAAATAGCATATCAGTATGCTGCTGGAACAAAAAACTCCCGAAATTTCATTGACTTAAAACAAAATTGTTTTATTTCTTGGCACTACTGCTCAATCCTCTATTGGTCCAGATGTTGTTTTCCTAATTTTTATGTTTCTTTGATTCTTGCAAGGAGAGCACAGGAAAGGCTAGTGTTAAATACATAATCTCAAATGATTGCCCTATACCATAAGCTGCTTATTTGAGCCCATTGCTTTTTAAGAAATCGTGTAATTTATTTTCACATTCCAGCTCCTTCAAATGATACTGATATACTCACATGAATGTGCCAACCCCTTCAGTGGGCATTAACAACTATCTGCCAAATTTGTTTAGATCAGTTTTTATTTATGGGCTCCTATCTTCTGCTTCCCTTGCATCCCCATTACCAGTGTTATCCTCAGGTTGCCCTTGTTTGACTCTCTGTTTTGGATTAGCTTATTTGGTTCAGCCTTGGAAATTAGCTTCCCACACCATATTCCATAGACAATCCCCAGACTCATTATGTTTGGGTGAGGCCACAACAGATGCACAGTTACTATTTGTTGAAAGCAATTATTGAAAGGTGTGCTTCTTTTTCTCCATACCAGCTGTGTAAGATGGACTGGCCAGGCCTGCTTCCCACATGGCCTCTCTGTCATGGGAGGAGGGAACACGGCTTAACTCAATCCAAAGCTCATAATTTAGTCTTAAATAATATGTAGCTATTTAAAATTATGCATGTGACACCTGATAGTTTAACAGAAATCTTCATTTCACATGGAAAATAGCAGACACACAGGGAGTACAGTTCTCTGTATAGTGGAATGGGTGAATTCTTGTTTTTCCTCTGGATATTCTAATGACTTTTAAAACCAGAATGACTTCATGTGTATAGACATTCTCAGTTTGGTGTGCTTAGAGATGCTCTCTATATGTCCAGATATGGGTGGGATTTGTCAAAATTTGTCCTCTGAATAGACTTGTCCATTTTTGGTTCAGGTCATGCTATCCTTTATTTCGAGAGCGTGGCAGAACTCAACAGTACTGCTGGATCTGGAACCCTCATCTCTCCACCCTCATCTGAAGAAAATGTGGTTCTAAGTCCTGCTTAATTTTGACTAGTTTCCTTTACACTTCAGAATGTATTTTAAACACATTAGTTCTGTTTGGCTGGCAACTTTTTTTCTTTCTTTTTTTCCCATCCAACTCCCATCTTCTTGTTTTATTTATTGCCAACTGAGACTATGTTCCTTCCATGTTTCAGCAAGTAAAATAGTAGTTTTCCTGGATTCTCATCAAGGGAAAGTGAATGTTGCAACCAAACACGTTGTGACTCTAATTGAAAATTATTCAAAAACATTGTTTACAAAATCTGTTGAAGGCCACTTTTTGAACATTTTCTGAACCTCAGCATTTCAACCTTAGGTTTGTGAACTGCTTTTCCGTAGCCTAAAGTGGATGAATTTATGGGGAGGGGAAAATAAACTGATGAAGTCTCTTTATGCTGTGATAAGTGACTGTGATAATGCATGCAGTTTCCCATAATGCCAGAAAGGCGCAGCAAATTACTGCAGCTGCTCTATCCATGGTCATTTTGTTTTTTCCTAATTAGTAGCTTCTTTTGTATTCTCACCAGAACACATGTGACTCTCATGAACTCTTTTTGTTTTCATATTCCTTGAGCTGTGAGGCATTACAGGTACATGTGAAGTTATTTTTACTGCGGTACAATCTCTGGGTAAATTAACACACATTTTCAAAGAGTGGTAGGAACAAAATGGATGAGTACTGCAGTATCCAAGTTTTAGCTCTTGCCTTGCCCAAATTAGAAGCTTTAATCAAAAACAAAGTAGTCTTTTGTGTATTTTATACATGAACATATGTGTGAACCAAAAGAAAGAAGCACAAAAGAACCTTTGATTTTGTTACTTGGGCTTGGTCATCTGAAGGGAGCTGATCTAGGAAGTAGCTGTATGTGTCATGTTTTGTTTGTGAGTCATATGGGTCGCATATGTAGCCATAGTGGCTGGAGGGGTAGCCCATGCAACATGGAACTATCTTTTTGAGACTCTGGTTAGAAAAGTTTTGTGTGAGATTTTGTCAGTGGGTTCTCTCGACTCCAATCCAATGAATTGGATCTAAGAGAAATAAGCCCTTGGAATGATGTAACACGAAGTTTCCCTTAAAAGCATGTTTGAAAATTAAACATACAGTGGTGCTTGAGAGATTTAATTATTCCAAATGCAAACTTTGACACCATTGTTACATACTCTAATTCTGCCTTTTGATAAATTAGTAGGTTTTAGTTTCATAAGTCTGAGTGCTGGGATTTACCCTAACACCAATTTGTGGATACTGAATGGGCCTGAATAAGGGGTTGGTTGTTTAGTGTAATTTTGGAGATGGTTTTTATTTTATTTTTTATTTTTATTTTATTTTATTTTTAAAATTTTTTAAATTTAATTTTATTTTTTCAGCGTTCCAAGATTCATTGTAAGGGGATGGTTTTTATAAAATCAATTTATAAAGCCACCAAAAAGCTGAACCCTACCAGCTTTCCAAATATAATGCTTGTTTTCATGTGTATAATATTTTTAGGTTATATAAGCTAATTTTCATTTGGAGAAAGTAACCTAAGTTACTTATATGTCTTTGACTCATTTTTTTTATCTATAAGGAAAGAAAAATAGTACCTACCTCTTAGAGCAGTGGTTAAGAATTCAGACTTTGGCATGAGATGGACCTGCATTTGAATCCCAGCCTTGCAATTTGCCATATGTCTGATTTTGGCAATTACTTAACCTGTAAGGTTGTTTCTCATCTACAAAATGGAGATACAAATACCATCAACCTCAAAGAATATTTGTTAGCATGAGATAAATTATGTATGACACACAATGCTTGGTCCACATTAAAGGCTCAGAAATTTTAGTTCTTTTAAGAAGAGGCACCTGGGTGGCTCAGTGGGTTAAGCATCTGCCTTTAGCTCAGGTCATGATCCCAGAGTCCTGGGATCTAGCCCCGCATCGGGCTCTCTGCTCAGCAGGAAGCCTGCTCCCCCCCCACCCCCCACCCCACCAGCCTCTCTGCCTACTTGTGATCTCTGTCTGCCAAATAAATAAATAAAATCTTTAAAAAAATGTAACAAGTTAAAAACATCTCACATCTTGTCTGACATTAATAGGTGCTCAAAAATGTTAATTTCTCTTCTTTTTCTTCCTTTTTCTTTTTGTCCTTATTGTGGGAGTAAGGAGATGTGGGAGACATGGGGATAAGGTTAGCAGAATATGGGGATAAGTGTCAGTAAGGAAGTTGCACTAAAAATTTTTCTTTAGCTTTTGGAAACTCCACCCGGGTGTTATGTAGATCTGCCTCATCTTCCGCCCCCTTTGTGCGAGGGCATTTATTCCACTTCCTCTCTCTTACTAGTTGAATTTAGGAGTAAGTGAAAGTTGATGTTATTTTAGATTAGGTTATTCCTGAGAATCGGAACGTGATCATTAGTCCCTCTCCTCATCTCTCTTTGCCTGCTTATCTGTAACCTTTGCTTTTCACGTTCTCCCTTTTCCTTTCTCTCCTGCCTCTCATTCCCTCAGAAGGACCCTTGCGATTACATTAGGCCCGCCTGGAAAATCTAGGATAGTCTCCCTATCTCAAGATCCTAATCAAATTTGCCAAGTCCATTTTGCCATATATGGTAACATATATTCACAGGTTCTGGACATTACGACATAGACATCCTGGGTGAATCATTATTCAGCCTATTAAGGCCATTGTCAGAGTTCAGCACTCTGAAAAAGTTGGTAGAAACATATAAGAACCAAGATTGCAAAGGTAATCAAGATTGAAAAATGGGCATGATGAAAATTGACAGAGGAGTAGGAACGATAAATAACATGTCCTAATGCAGCAACAAATGTTTTAGATGTTTAACAAAGATGACCATCCAAAGATATTTTTGTAGCTTACCAACATCATATGAAGGGAATAGTACAGGTTAATAGAGAGATGGATAAGGTTAAGACAGACTGTCAAAAAGGTGATGATTTAGAGAGTATATTGTTGTTACTCTGAGAAGAACAGAGTGACACTTTTCTATTCTCAATTTTCACTGGTTGCCAGATAGTTGACCTCAATGAGATAAAAAAAAAGAACTCAGGTATTATTGTAAGTAATACAGTATTGGGATTCATTTATTTTTAAAGCAATTTTAAAACTCTCTTGAAATGAGGATTTAACAGTTATAATAGTCTGATGCAGGTTAAAAACTTAATTTTTATCTGAAAACTATGATTTATATTTATACAACCTACTTAAATGTGTTAACTTGTTTTCTTTCTTTTTTTATTTTGTTATGTTAGTCACCATAACGTACATCATTAGTTTTTGATGTAGTGTTCCATGAGTCATTGTTTGCATATAACACCCAGTGCTCCATGCAATCTGTGCCCTCCTTAATACCCATCCCCAGGCTTACCCATCTCCCCAAACCCCTCCTTTCTGAAACCCTCAGTTTGTTTTCTGGAGCCCATAATCTCTCATGGTTCATCTCCCACTCCAATTATTCCCCCTTCATTTTCCCCTTCTCCTAATGTCCTCCAAGCTATTTCTTATGTTTCACAAATAATTGAAACCATACGGTAATTGACTTTCTCTGTTTGACTTATTTCACTTAATGTAATCTCCCCAGTCCCATTCATGTTGATGCAGAAGTTGGGTAGTCATCCTTTCTGAAGGCTGAGTAATATTCCATTGTGTACATAGACTACATCTTCTTTATCCATTCACCTGTTGAAGGGCATCTTGGCTCTTTCCACATTTTGGCTATTGTGGACATTACTGCTATGAACATTGGGGTGCATATGGCCCTTCTTTTCACTACATCTCTTATCTCTGGGGTAAGTACCCAGTAGTGTAATTGCTGGATCATAGGGTAGCTCTATTTTTAATTTCGTAAGGAATCTCCACACTCTTTTCCTAAGTGGCTGCACCAACTTGCATTCTCACCAACAGTGTAAGAGGGTTCCCTTTTCTCCACATCCTCTCCAACACTTGCTGTTTATTGTCTTGTTAATTTTGGCCATTCTAATTGGTGGTTTCTCAATGTGCTTTTGATTTGAATTTCCCTGATGGCTAATGATGATGAACATTTTTTCATGTGTCTATTAGCCATTTGTATGGTCTTCTTTGGAGAAGTGTCTGCTCATGTCTTCTGGCCATTTTTTGGCGTGATTATCTATTTTTTGGGTGTTGAGTTTGAGAAGCTCTTTATAGACCTTGGATATCAGCCCTTTGTCTGTAGTGTCAGTTGTGAATATCTTCTCCCATTCCGTGGGTTGCCTCTTTGTTTTGTTGACTATTTCCTTTGCTGTGCAGAAGTTTTTATCTTGATGAAGTCCCAAAAGTTCATTTTCGCTTTGTTTCCCTTGGTTTTGGAGACGTGTCTTGAAAGAAGTTGCTGTGGCCGGTGTTGAAGAGGTTACTGCCTATGTTGTCCTCAAGGATTTTGATGGATTCCTGTCTTACATTGAGGTCTTTCATCCATTTAGAGTTTATCTTTGTATGTGGTGTAAGAGAATTGTCCAGTTTCATTCTTCTATATACAGCTGTCCAGTTTTCCCAGCACCATTTATTGAAGATAAACCATTCATTGTCTTTCTTCCACTGGATATTTTTTCCTGCTTTGTCCAAGATTAGTTGACCATAGAGTTGGGGTCCATATGTAGGCTCTCTATTCTGTTCCATTGGTCTATGTGTCTGTTTTATAGCCAGTACCATGCTGTCTTGGTGATCACAGCTTTGTAATATCCCTTGAAAACAGGCAACATGATGCCTCCAATTTTGGTTTTCTTTTTCGGCATTTCCTTGGTGATTCAGGTTCTTTTCTGGTTCCATACAAATTTTAGGATTATTTGTTCCACCATTTTGAAAAATGCCATTGATATTTTAATTGGGATGGCATGAAAGCATAGATTGCTCTGGGTAGCATAGACATTTTAACAATGTTTATTCTTCTTATCCATGAGCATGGAATGTTTTTCCATCTTTTTGTGTCTTCTTCAATTTCTTTCATGAGTGTTTAGTAGTTCCTAGAGTATAGATCCTTTACCTCTTTGGTTAGGTTTATTCCAAGGTATCTTACAGCTATTATAAGTGGAATCCATTCTCTAATTTCTTTTTCTACAGTTACATTGTTAATGCATAAGAAAGCAACAGATTTCTATGCCTTGATTTTGTATCCTGCCACATTACTGAATTACTGTATGAGTTGTAGTAATTTGGGGCTGGAAACTTGCATTTTTCATGAAGAGTATCATGTCATCTGCTAAGAGAGTTTGACTTCTTTGCCAATCTGAATACATTTTATTTCTTTTTGTTGTCTGATTGCTGTTGCTAGGACTTCTAGTACTATATTGAACAATAGTGGCAAGAGTGGGCATCCTTGTTGTGTTCCTGATCTCAGTGGGAAGGCTCTCAGCTTTTCCCCATTGAGAATGATATTCACTGTGGGTTTTTCATAGATGGATTTTATGAAGTTGAGGAATGTTCATTCTATCCCTGTACTTTGGAGAGTTTTAATCAGGAAAGGATGTTGTATTTTGTCAAATGGTTTTTCTGTATCAAGGGGACCATGTGGTTCTTTTCTCTTCCCTTATTTATGTGTTCTATCACATTGATTGATTTGTGAATGTTGAACCAGCCTTGCATCCCTGGTCATGATGGATAATCCTTTTAAGGTACTGTTGGATTCTGTTAGCTAGGATCTTCTTGAGAATTTTGGCATCTGTATTCATCAGGGATATTGGTCAGAAATTCTCTTTTTTGATGGGCGTCTTTGCCTGGTTTTGGGATCAAGGTAATGCTGGCCTCCTAGAAAGAGACTGGAAGTTTTCTTTCTGTTTCTGTTTTTTTGAAATAGCTTCAGGAGAATGGTATTATTTCTTCTTTGAATGGCTAACTTATTTTCTAAGAGGTATATACATATTAGAAAACTTTAACCTTTCTCATTTATTACCAAAGGAAAACAATTTCCTCCTCACCCCTTCCTACCTGTATAAACAATATACCTATCTCTATTCCCACTGTTGGCCTCAGTTCAGGCCTTTGTTTCCTGTCTCCTCAACTTTCCTTTAGTCTAATCTGTTCTAGATGTTTTTCCCTCCCTCTCTATTTACTTTATGTTATGCTATTAAATTAATTGATTATACTACTCCCTGCTTGAAAGTTTTTAAGTTATTGCTAGAGAATACAGTTTTATACCCTTTGGACTTTCATTCAAACTCCTCTGAAATTAGGTGGCCTGGTATGAACAAGGGATGTGGTATAGTGGGGAGAGCTGAAGAGTTGGTAGACCTTGGCTCTTGCTCAGCACTAACACTTACAGATTTGTGACTTTGGGCAAAGAAATTAACTTCCATGAGCTATAGCTACTTCAACTTTACACCAGGGAGTATCTTAGGATTAATAGCCTATAGCACATATTTCCCTATTTGCCTTTGTGTACATTTCTTATTGCTGCTATAAGAAAGAATCACAAACTCAACACAAGTTTACTGTTTTGTAATTCTAGAGGTCAGAAATCTGAAATGGGTGTCAGTAGGCCAAAATCTAGGTGTTGCAGACTTTTTTATAAAAGTCTAATAAACAACTATTCCTTCTGAAGATATTAGGGGGAGTCTATTTCCTTCCCTTTTCCAACTTTTAGAGACAGTATCCTTCTCACCTCTGCTTCTGTCCTCAAATCTCCTTCTCTGATTCACACTTCTGCTTCCCCTTTTAAAATAAGAGCACTTCTGGTATTTATGGTGCATTTGGATAATCCAGGGTAACCTCCCATCTCAAAACTTCTTAATTTAATCACCTCTACAGAGTCCCTTTTGCTAAAATTAAGGTAATATAGTCAGATTCTAAGTGGGTAGCATTGGGGGACCATTTTTTCCCCCTACGCTTTGCTTATTAGTCTCTCTTTCTGCCTTGGGTTGCTATTCTTTCCAACACATGCACACATAATGTTTAAGTGTCCTTTCTGCTATAAAACCTTTCCCAGCTACTCCTAACCAGAGGTAATATCTTCCCTCAATAAACTCCATGTGATAGGAGAAACATTTAATGTATTTACAGCTTTTCTCTAATAATGTTCAACTGATTGATCTAAATATTGCTTTCTTCACTATTCCTCAATATTCAACTCTGTGGAGAGAGGAAAGATAAAAGCTACATGGACAGGTTCACAAGAAAAGAGTTGAGTCAGATGATGAGCTGTACTTACCAGTGTTCTGCTTATAGTTAGTGTTAGTGGTGTGTCAAAATAGTCCCAAGTGAGGGCCAGGGCTAAGGACTAAGGTGAATTTGGGCCAACTTAGTAGAACCAAAATACCAAAGTGAAAGACATTTTTCTTTTAGAGTTAAGAGAGTCAGAGCCTCCCAGTGTTTATGGCAGAGCTATAATAGGAGAAAAGAAAACATTTTAGTGAGTTGGTCACAAACAACTACTTGAACCCTCTTAGATGTGTTTGAGAAAAGGAACAACCAAGAAAGAATGTCATTAGCAGTTATCTTTTTCTCTTGGAAACTGCCTAGAGATTTAGATGCTTGGTTTCCATTATGAATGTGATTCATGAAGGTCATGGGAGTTTAGGGTAAAACTTGAGGCAACTGATTCAGAAGTCTTAAAGTAGAAAATAATAAATATTTTCTGTTTTATCTCATTAGACTAGAAAGGTAGAAGTATAGTATGTTCCTTAGATACAAAAATGTATAATATACATTCTTTATATTTTGTTTTGAGGACTACAAATATTTTTTTCTAACTAAATAGCAATATTTTTTGGCATTAGAATTTAAGGTTAATATAACTGTACCTAAAAAAAATACACAGTTTAGCAATGGAAAGATGTTACAGAATTGTTTTCTTCTTTAAATAAGTAATTCTTCAAAAGATTTTACTCATAGTTCACAGGTTTGATTTTTTAAAAATAGAGAAAATTTTAATTAAAAAAACTGGGTATCTTCTTCTATTTGATAATTATGTAGACAATATAATACTGATAATAAGGCTTTTAAGGAGTGATTATGGACAAGGACAGATATTGCAATGCTTTAAAATAAAATAAAAAAGAAACCCTGAAATAATAGGATAAAGCAAGTTATAAGCTGATCAGAATTCATCAGCAATGGAGTTTAATTCCATAGTACTGTACTGTTATCTGTCAAACATTCTTATAATTAAGAGAAAATATCTTCAAGCGTTTCCATGGTACTAGAGCATTCCAGTAGAACAGTCAACCCACACAGGGCCAAGAAGCTATAAAATATTAATTCAGTACAAGTATGCATCTGACAATCTTAGCATTTATTACAGGTTACAGTAATTTTGCTCTAACAAATGATTCAGTTAAAATGAACACTGCCAAATATTGCAGAACAGGGCATAACTTCCCACTTTCTTAAAGGGTGTGTTTTAAGCTTGAGATAATAAGAACCATTTGCATGATAGAGAGCTTTCTACAATCACCATTTATATATAATGGAAGATAAGTAACCATGACATTGAACAACAGTCAATAGTAATGTATCTATGGTATGCTGCTTTTATGAGGCAGGGAGAGAGCTTTGGGCACACAGCTGAAATAAGTTTGATTTCCTTAGAACTCATCTGTTTAGGAATCAGAATTGCTAAATTCTGAGGTGGAAGAAAAAAAAGCTCTCTCTCTGTTCTAACTAATTTCAGAGGAAGAAAACATCCAAAAGAGAAGAAGGGGGCCCAGATCCTTTTTGACCAATCCTAACAGTGGCTCAATGGGGAGCCAGAAATAACAGTACTCAGATAGGAATCATACTACACATTGAACAAACTAAAAATGCCATTTCTATTCCCAGTTAGAGGAATGGCTTCATGTAAGGTTTTTGTAAATTAAGCTATTCCTATATTAGGACAAGAGTATTCATAACTTGTGAATAAGGGACTCCTCTTTAGTTTTTAAAGATATTATTGTAACAAAAGGCTGAGGTTTACAGTTATTTGTTGATTTTATAAAAAGTCTAACATAATGTTTATCATATATGATTCCAGTTGTGTCCTTAGAGTGACTCATTTTGACATTAGTCCTGTAATTAAGTAACGCTGTTGGCATTTTTGTCTGAAATGCTACAGTGAAGAAAGTCTAGCGTTCTGTAGATTCCAGGGAGATACAATAACACAAGTGTCTTATACGCAGTGTCTTGAAGGTGGAGGAGGATAAGCCAAAAAATTTTCACCCTCTCATCAGTGATTGATTTTCCATTTTTTTAAAAACATGACTGCTTTTTCAAGTTTTCAGATACTCATTACCACTGTCTGTAGGCATTGTCATTTAATTACTGAAGACAGTGATACCTAAATATATGTCTTAAATGAGGAAACAGACATTTCAAACAATAAAATAAAACCTCCCTTTTTATGATTAAAAATGGCTATTCCCAAAACCCACAGCTAATATCATACTCAATGGTGAAAAACTGAAAACTTTTCCCTAAGGTTAGAAACAAGACAAGGATGTCCATTCTCACCACCTTTATTCAACAGGGTACTGGAATTCCTAATCATAACAGTCAGGTTTAAAAAAAAAGGAAGAAAAGGCATACAAATTGGTAAGAAAAAAGTTAACTGTTACAGTTTACAGTTAACATGATACTATATAGAGAAAACCTTAACAACTCCACCAAAAAAACCTACTAGAACAGATAAATGGCTTCAGTAAGGTAATAGGATACAAAATCAATATACAGAAGTCTGTTGTATTTGTATATACTAATAAAGAAGCAGTAAAAAGATAAACTAAGAAAACAATTCCATTTATAATTACACCAAAAATAATAAATACCTAGGAATAAATTTAACCAAAGTAGTGAAAGACCTATGCTTTGAAACTATGAAAAATTGATGAAAGAAATTTAAGATGACACAAATGGAAAGAAATTCTGTGCTCATGGATTGGAAGAAAAGATATTGTTAAAATATCCATAGTGCCCAAAGCAGTCTACAGATTTAATGAGATCCTTATCCAAATACCAACAGCATTTTTCTAGAATGAGAACAAACAATCCTTGTTTGTATGGAAACACAGAAGTTTCCAAATAGCCAAGACAATCTTCAGAAAGCAAAACCAAACTGGAGGCATCACAATTCCAGACCCAAAGTTATATACAAAGTTGTAGTGATTAAGACAGTGTGGTACTGGAACAAAAACAAACACACAGAGATCAATGGAATAGAATAGAAAACCCAGAAATGAACCCAACATTATTTAGTCAGTTAATCTTCAATGAAGGAGGCAAGAATATGCAGTGAGAAAAAGACAGTCTTTTCAACAAATGGTGCTGAGAAAAATGAACCACTTTCTTATACCATACATTAAAATAAATTCAAAATGGATTAAGTATCTAAATTTCAGTCCTGAAACCACAAAAATCCTACAAGGGAGCACAGGTTGAAATTTCTCTGACATTGGCCATAGCAACATTGTTCTATATAAGTCTCCTGAGGCAAGGGGGGAAAAAAAGCAAAAAGAAACTAGTGGGGATACATCAAAATAAAAGGCTTCTACACAGCAAAAGAAGCAATCAGCAAAACTAAAAGACAACTTACTGAATGGGGGAGATATTTACAAATGACATATACAATAAAGGGTTAGTATCTAAAATACAGAAAGAACTTAAATAACTCAAAAAACCCGAATAATCCAATTCAAAATGGCAGAAGACACAAACAGACATTTTTCCAAGGAACACATACAGATAGCCAACAGACGCATGAAAAAAATGCTTAATATCACTAATCATCAAGGAAATGCAAGACAAAAGCACAATGAAATATCACTTCATACCTGTCAGAATGGCTAAGTAAAAAACATAAGAAACAGTAAGTGTTGGCGAGGAGGTGGAGAAAAAGTACCCACTTGTACTATTGGTGGGAAAGCAAACTGGTGCAAACAGAACTCATATAGTGGAAAGATGTATGGCAGTTTCTTAAAAAAACTAAAAATAGAACTACTGTATGTTCCAGTAATTCCATTTCAAAGTATTTGCCCAAAGAATATGAAAACACTAATTTGAAGAGATATATGTATCCACGTTTATCGCAGTATTATTTGCAATAGCCAAAAGATGGAACCAGCCCAAGTGTCCATTGATAGATGAATAAAGAAAATGTGGTACACAGTGGAATATTACTCAGTTAAAAAAAATGAAGTCTTGCTATTTACAACAACATGGATAGATATAGAGAGTATAATACTAAATGAAATAAGAGAAAGACATACAATAAGATTTCCTGGGCGCTTGGGTTGCTCAGTGGGTTAAGCCGCTGCCTTCGGCTCGGGTCATGATCTCAGGGTCCTGGGATCGAGTCCCGCATCGGGCTCTCTGCTCAGCAGGGAGCCTGCTTCCCTCTCTCTTTCTCTGACTGCCTCTCTCTCCGTCTACTTGTGATCTCTCTCTGTCAAATGAATAAATAAAATCTTTATTAAAAAAAAAGATTTCCTTTATATGTGGAACTTAAGAAACAAAATAAATGAACATAGAAAAATAGAGATGAAGCAAAAAACAAACTCAACTATAGAAAACAAACTGATGGTTGTTAGAGGGTTGGTGGGTGGGTGGTTGGTGGGATGGGTGAAAAACATGAAGGAGATTACACTTATCTTGATGAGCACTGGGAGATGTATAGAGTTGTTGAATCTCTGTATTGTACACTTGAAACTAATATAACACTGTATGTTAACTACACTGAATTTAAATTTTTTTTAAAAATGACTATTCCCAATAGAAAAATTAGCTCATGGAATGAATAAGTAATCACGACAATTTAGTAATACAAATAATATAATTATAACAACACCCAACATTTACCAAGTTTTTTTGTTTGTTTTTTTGTTTCTTAATTTGTTTGCTTGTTTTTGTTTTTAGTGAGAGTGAGGTGGTGGGGACAGAGAAAGAGGAGGGAGAGAGAGAATCCCAAGTAGACTCCAGGATCAGCATGGAGCCCGACACAGGGCTTGATCTCTCAACCCCTAGATCATGGCCTGAGCCAAAATTGGGAGTTAGGCAAATAAGTGACTGAGCCATACAGGCACCCCTACCACATTTTTTAAAGTTTTATTTTATCTTCATAGGAATTTAAGAAGGGGATCCTGTTTTATTCTTGTTTTTCAGAAAATTACCCTAATTTATGTAAGATGAAACAAGTCTTAACTAGTTGAGGAAACAAAATGCAATATAGTCCATCTTATTTTAGAGTTCAAGCTTTCACTATTAAATAGGCCAAACTGCCACTCTGGAAAACCATATGGAGGTTCCTCAAGATGTATAAAAATAGAGCTACCCTACAACCCAGCAATTGCACTACTAGGTATTTACCCCAAAGATACAGATGTAGTGAAAAGAAGGGACACATGCACTCCAATATTCATAGCAGCAATGTCCACAATAGCCAAATAGTGGAAGGAGCTGAGATGTCCGTCAACAGGTGAACGGATAAAGATGTGGTTCATATATGCAATGGAACATTACTCAGCCATCAGAAAGGATGAATACCTACAATTTGCATCGACACGAATGGAATTAGAGGGGATTATGCTAGGTGAAATAAGTCAAGCAGAGAGAGGCAATTATCATATGGTTTCAGTTATATGTAGAATATAAGGAGTAGCAAGAGGACAGTTGGGGAAGGGAGGGAAAAGTGAGAAGAGATTAGAGAGGGAGAAAAACCATGAGAGACTCTGGACTCAGGGAAACAAATTGAGGATTACAGAAGGGAGGGGAATATGGGGATGGGGTAACCAGGTGATGGGTATTAAGGAGGGCATGGGATGTGATGAGCACTGGTTGTTACATGCAACTAATGAATCATTGAACACTACATCAAAAATTAATGATGTACTATATGTTGGCTAACTGAATATAATGAAAAAAAAAATAAAAAGCAGGTTCCTAAAAAAAAAAAAAAAGGTTAAACTGATAAGAAAAGAAAGAAAGGAAAAAGAATAATGGCTTACTCTTTTCTTTCATCAAGTTGACAGCTTTTGATTTTATTGTGAGTATTTAAAGGTTAATTCTCAATATTTGTGAAGGCTGGAGGTAACCTGAACTCTATTTGTGGGACTGTAAATCGACAATATCTAACCCCCCTGCCAAAGCTGTGGCTCAAGAATAGGCACATGACCCAGATTTATCTAGAATGAAGTTTAGGATTTTTGCTTGAGTGTTGGGGAAGATGTACTTTCTTTGACCCTAAAGGAGAAAAAAATGTATAAATGTATTCACAGGAATTGTTTGTAGCTATTTGTTATCTCCATAGTATCACAATAGGCAGAGCAGGAGACAAAAGGAAGCAGGGAGATTCAAATTAAAACTACATTAAGATATCACGTTACACCAGTTAGAATGGCCAAAATTAGCAAGACAGGAAACAACATGTGTTGGAGAGGATGTGGAGAAAGGAGAACCCTCTTCCACTGTTGGTGGGAATGCAAGTAGGTGCAGCCTCTTTGGAGAACAGTGTGGAGATTCCTCAAGAAATTAAAAATAGAACTTCCCTATGACCCTACCATTGTACTTCTGGGTATTTACCCCAAAGATACAGATGTAGTGAAAAGAGGGACCATCTGTACCCCAATGTTTATAGCAGCAATGGCCATGGTCGCCAAACTGTGGAAAGAACCAAGATGCCCTTCAACGGACGAATGGATAAGGAAGATGTGGTCCATATACACTATGGAGTATTATGCCTCCATCAGAAAGGATGAATACCCAACTTTTGTAGCAACATGGACGGGACTGGAAGAGATTATGCTGAGTGAAATCAAGCAGAGAGAGTCAATTATCATATGGTTTCACTTATTTGTGGAGCATAACAAATAGCATGGAGGACATGGGGAGATAGAGAGGAGAAGGGAGTTGAGGGAAATTGGAAGGGGAGGTGAACCATGAGAGACTATGGACTCTGAAAAACAATCTGAGGGTTTTGAAGGGGCGGGGGGTGGGAGATCGGGGTACCAAGTGGTGGGTATTATAGAGGGCATGGATTGCATGGGGCACTGGGTGTGGTACAAAGATAATGAATACTGAAAAAAAAAAAGATAATGAATACTGTTATGCTGCAAATAAAAAATAAATTAAAAAAAAAAAAGAAAAGAAAAAGGAAGCAGGGTCTTTGTAACATTGCTGAATTTTGGAGGAAACCAACTATGTGCCCTGAGTTATCTCTGGACTCATGAGCTCCACTAAAAAATCTTTGATAAAGCTATTTAAATAATTTCAATTTAGATTATTTTTATTTTTAATAGCAACTGAAGACCTCATAATTGATATGCACATCAAGAACCTTAACATTTTAAATTTGTTTTTAACCAAGCAATTCTGATACAAGGTTTTTATAATAATGATATAATCAAAGAATGTAGCACTTTGTTTTACATAATAAAACAATATTTCGAAAACCAAAATTACTTGAAATAACAAAATATGGGAGAAAACAAAATTAAATTTCTAACAATGGTGGGCTGATTGAATAACTTTTGGTATATCTATAGAATAAAATAGCATTGTGATAAAATATTGTAATACCAAAGGCAGTTTCCTACCATGGAAATATTTATAATATATTTAAGTGAAAAATAGTAGGTCGAAAGCATATACATAAGTGTATATGTTTGTATGTATATATAACATAAACATAATATTAAGCTTTTAAACAATATATACCAAACTATATTAAATATATAATTGGCTTAATGATTTAAGCCAATTATCAATTAACTTAAATATGTAGTATACTAAACACATATAAGCACATGTGTATATTACATACACACTGAACTGGTGTAAAACTTTCAAAAATATTTTGGTTTTCAAAATATTATGGGTGCTTTTAATTTCTTTTTACTTGCACTTAAAAATTTTTAAGGTTTTTTTTGCTTTCTTAAATCATAAATCAGAAAAATAAACTTTTCCTTGATACTGTGTGTTCTCTTCTCCCCTTTTCTTCAGTTGCTGCTATGTTTTTGGTCTATTTTTGTATTATGTTGATTAAAGAGTAGAGTACATTCTACAACAATGGAGCTAGGATCGGCTCTGTGTAGAAAGCACATATGCATGGAATCCTCTCCCATCATACAGGGTTGTGTATTTTTCAACTTTGCTGCTCTCCTTTAGATCATGTATATTTAGCTTCTGGAGTCTGTTCCTATATAATACATCAACAGATGAAACCAGTAAACTTAGAATAGTTTAAATGACTTTTAGAAATTACCATGTTAAATATAGGTGATTATTCCTATAACCTAGTGTACACATATCTTCCCAAAGTCCAACCCAACATTTGTTCTTTGAATCAGTGACAGGAAAGTTGAAGCTACATATAGTACAGTTGGAACTACTAGAGTGCAATTTTTGGTCATTAACCATCACTTGCACAGATGTATAAATATGAGTATTTGGGCCTGTTCTCAAAAGAGGATTCCTTAGGGAGTTGGAAAGCCCTCTGGGGAGGTTTGGTATTTCTTTGCTTATCCTAAGCTTTTCCCCAGAGGGTAGAAGAGTCATTATGGATAAAGTCAGTGTTAATCTGAGCGTTAAACTCAGGTGGGCTAATGCTGTGCAACTAAAGGATGGCTTCATGCTGTTGTTCCTCCAGGGATAAGATGCAGATTATTTAAAGATTCCATTTGTAGATATTTGCTTTTATGTGGGTTTTTTTTCAAACTGAGTTGGGAACTTTTGGAATTTTTCACCAACACATTCTTAAAGTCACAGTTCCCATTAAATTTTTTTCAAAATGTAGATTTGTTTAACTATTTCTTTTAAACTATTTATTAATTACTATTTATAATTCTTAAACATGAATTCTTTTCATTACTGGAATAGTTCATAAGGATTAAGAAAATTTACAAAATACAAATAATTATGAAAAATAAATAAAAACTGTAATTCCTTCTCTCCAGAGAAAACACCTATTTATATTTTGATGTATTTAAGTATTTTTCAATGTATACATATATGTATGTATATTTTATAAATAGAGGGTAATCTCTTAAGACTTTTGGATATCTCAAAACAGATTATTCCGAATTTAAAGATTTTATTTATTTATTTATTTGTCAGAGAGAGAGAGAGAGAGAGAACATGTGCGAGTTTGCACACATGGGGGAGTGGCAGGCAGGGGTAGAAGCAGGCTCCACACTGAGCAAGAAGCTCCATGCTGCACTCCATTTTAGGACCCCGGGATTATGACCTGAGCTGAAGGCAGGTCATAATCTGAGCCACCCAGGCATCCCAGATTATTCAGAATTTAAAAACAAGTAACTAATATAGATTATTCTGTTGGTTTTTCTATTAAATGATACATCTTGAGCAGTTTTATATGTCAGTAAATATTCTTTTACATTATATAATATACAATTCATGCATCATATCATAAGTAATTTTCCATTGTTGGATATTAAGTTTTGGGTATTCTAAACAAATATAATAGATATATCTTTGTATTTTCCATGATTATTCCTTTAGGATAAATTTTAACATCAGGAATTTTGGAAAAAAATGTGTACATTTTTAAGGCTTTGATATTTATAGTCCAATTTTCTTATAAATATTTAATAAGTTATTGCTTCGTGCACTGTGCCTGACTGAGCTTGTTTCTCTATGCATTATCAGTGCAGCTAGTCTATTCCTTTTCCCCCATTATGTATCAGCTGCATAATATGAATTTACCCCACCTGAATAACAAGAATGGATTCTAAATGATTTAAGCCAATTATCAAATTGTTTTTTCTCTTGCCACAGTGATTGGTTCAGGCATAGACATCTAACACAGGACTAATCAAATTAGAAGATACCATTTCCCTGACCATGATCACTGGTCAAATATTGGAAACATGACTTAAACTTATCCAATTGGAATGAATGCCAGGACTGAGGTGGCAGGAGAGATACTCTCTCTTTCTTTGAATGGTGTCATAAAAAGCCAACTCCTGGTAACAATTCAATCCTGTCTCTGGGATAACAAAATTTTGAGGATCCACTAATTTTTCACTATTTAAATTACTTTGAATTTGTTTTCTGTGATTGACAACCAAAAACATTTGAACTAATATATCTATGTACTATCTTTTAAATAGAAATCTTTGCTTTTATACAAGCAAAAAAAAAAAAAAGGTAGTTTTTATATTTGGAAACTGAGTTTTTTCATATATTTTTCATATTTTTAATGGTCATTTTTATTCCATCTTTATGCATATCCTCATATTTTGTGCTTTTTTAAAAAAAATCATGTTTTTATGTGTTTCCTCTTGTAAAAAAAAGGAATGGAACTTCTAGTCATAGCCAATAAAACATTTTCCTTCTTGTTTACTTGTTTTTAAATTTTGACTATTCTGTTTTAATATATCTATAAGTCTTAAGTTTTTATATGTTGACGTCAGATCAGTCTTTCAGATTCTGCTTTTACTCATATTTTTAAAGAATCCTCCTCCATTGTAAAATCAGAAATGTTTACTTATATCTCCTCTGGTTCTATATTTTTATGCTTGTCTTCATAGTTAAATATTTAATTAATTTGAGAAATATTTTGGTGTATCATGTATGGTGGACTATATTCTCTTCCAGATAATGACAGCAACTAAATATTTGAGGTGAATAATCTTCAAATATAAAAGTACCAATATATCATTTGTTGTTTCATTTTTTTAAAATTTATTCCATGGAAGGTAGGTAAAGTTTTCTTGATTGGTTTGTTATTCAAGGTGTGGTGTTTAAAAATCCATTTTTATAGTTAACTTTTAATCTAAGTTATTGTTATTATTATTGTTATTATTTGCCCATCTCAGGGTATTGGTGCTATGACTAAGGTTAGATGTTTCTATGGCTACAGATTGCCTTTTTTTTTTTTTTCCCCAAGAAAGGAGCCTGCCTTTATCCTTTAAGTCCTGATACAAAAGACCTAGCAACTGGCCCACTGTGTCCTATAAATACATTTCACTGACACTTTGTAGTGTATATTCAAACAGGAAGTGGAGAACCAGGAACTGAAAAAAAAAAGTCACCCTAAATCTGCTGTTCAGAGATTAATACCAACAAAAAGGACCATGACAGTTCTTTACTTTTTCTTTGAATTGCAAACTTTTATGTTCCGACCATATAGAGAAGGGAAAAGAAATTTCAGCCCTTATGGGGACTTTTCAGATAAAAAGTTTTTAGAGGACTCTGGTGCAGAGCAGTTTAATGAGGTGAAAAAGATTTAGGCCATCTCTGAAGACCAGAATATGGCAATGATTTAGAGGTTGGGAGTCTTTTAGAAGATTTCCCCAAGAGACATGCCCCATTATGTGGAACTGTCCCATTACTGCAGGACTATCAGTCTCTATGTGGACCAAACAGGTTGATGATGTTTCTGTTTTGGATCTCTAGGCCTGACGGTAAATGGTTTACCTTGTATGTTCCTCAGAGTTTAGGGAATTTTATGGAAATGATAGTTCAATTTAAATTTGACAAATAGTAGTTGTTGAAAGCTATGTTGATATACTTGCAAGCTTTTTATATGTATTTATGGCATGTGTCTAATGTGTATATGATATCAAGAAATAGAGCTAGGAACAAAAAGTAGTGGCTACTCCAATTGATTATTTTCTCCTAAATATAATTTCCATCCATCTCACTTATTCATTTATATAACCACTGTTTCAGTTTAGTCCACAGGTCAGCAAATCTCTTCGGTAAAGGATGGCATACAACTATTTTATGTTTGTAGGCCATATGTTCTCTGTTGCAGTTATTTAACTTGCTGTATAACACGGATGCAACTATAGACAATATGTGTACAAATTGCTGTGGCTGTATTCCAATAGACTTTTACTCAAAAGAGGTGTTAGACTGATTTAGGCCTGTGGGCTATAGTTTGCTGACTCCTGATTTAGACTGTTAACCTCCCTCATCTGGGTTGTTGTAATGATTTCTCTTCCTTATGATCAATTCCTTTCAGTTCCATAAACATTAATTGTTTTAGGCACTTAGGTTTCTGTCCTTGAAGAACTGGTAATCCAGAGGAAACAAAGATGAGAAAGTTTATAAAGTTAATATAATGAGGTAGGGTTGCTCTCTGCATTGTTGCCAGAATGGGTTTTATACAGGAGATGATCATTTTCCTTTTCTGCAAAAATACATTTTAGTGATATCTCATAATATAAGTCCTTCATGAGGCATGTAGGTCTTTCATTATCTGGCTATCTGGCCTATAACCATCTTCCTAGACCATCTTTTTCACCTTATACTTTCATATCTTAAGTTTAACGACAATAAATCTTACCAATAGGTATGGCAACAATACATAGCATTATGCTCTTTTATACTCTGGGCCTTTGCATATTCTGTCCTGGAATGACCTCCCTTTATTCCCCCTGCAGCCAACAAGAGGAAGACTTTTCTATCCAAGCCATTCCAGGGATTGCAATGGGCCGCCTTCTTAGGTGGAGAAGGGGTATGATGAGGAGTTCTTTCTTACTGAAAATATCCAAGCATGAGTTGGCTAAACACTTGGCAGATGTATCTGATATTTTTGGAGCTTTGCCCAGATTCCCTTTAGCAGGCTTTGTACTCATATTCTAGCTATTATAGGTATTGGCTATTAACAGCATATATCTGTATCCTTTTTCTGAGGATTTCAAGAGGGCTCCACCTTGCCTGGAGATGCCAGAAAATACCCTTCCTTTCTTCCTCTCCCTACCCCCATACCCAGTTTATAGCAAGTTGACTAACTTGTGTGGGGGGCCTTGTCTCTGAATGGAACAAACTCAATGGTGTGATTCCTGCACCAGGGCTCCCCAGGGGATCAGGCTGAGACTAGAATTCTGAAACCACATCTATAATGATTGACAATTTCCTCAATAAGTTATTTGCAAAAGAATACTTAGAAAGGTAGTGAGATTAAATAATTTTTAAGGTTTCTTATTAGTCTGCATGATTTTGAATATGAAAGGAAATCACATTCCGATCCTCTCTTTATCACTGTTTGTGTTACCATAGACAACTTTGGTATTTAATTCTCAGTTTCCTCATCATAGTATCTACCTGGAAGAGTTACAAAAATTAAAAGAAATAATAAATACAAATTTTTAGCACAATATCAGGTGTATAAAATATGCTCAGTAACATTAGATAGTTTCATTATCGTTATTATAAACATTATTACATGTCCTCCAAAAGAGAAAATATGAAGGCAGTGCTTCTATTTATTTTAATGCAATAAAAAATTTTCTCTAGTAAAGTAATGGGAACCATGAAAAATCCATATGCTTGATGAACATATTTGATTTCTCCATTGAGAATGGCTTTGTGTACTTTTAGCCCAGCACATAGCTGATGTCTATTAAATATTTGTTGATGAATATAAAGACATATTTTATTAGCAGTAGATTTGAATTTTGGGTGGCCAATAAGTCTTAAAAGATTAAGCAAAAATAAACTGAATTTAAGAAGTTAGAGATTTCCATGGTTTGTATAAGGAATACTCCATTCCAATATTTCTATTCTAGTTATATTAGGCATACGTGACCTATAAGTCATATATTTTGCCCTTGTCTAGATCACATTTCCCTTGAATGCCCAAATAACAATAGTCAGATGCTCAAACTCATTTGAAATTAGAAGTCCTGTCATTTTACCAGATTACCAACTGTAGTGATTTCTTGGAATCTTTGAAGAACTTGCTCATATGTTGCACAAAGCTGTTTTGGATATTGTTTATGACTTCATCCAGTTACCCGTGAGCCTTTGATCCAGTTTTTGCAAATTACTTATTGGGATCTTGAGAATGGTTCTTCCTATGCCACTCTTCTCCCATCAGCTCAGGTTTTTGAAGGGTTATGGATGACAGAAAAGAATGAATGTGTGGTAGATTGTATTTTCCTAAGAAGGCACAGTATCCCCAAAGATGGTTACATCATCCCACATGCTGGTCTTACAAAGTGGTTGTATTGGTTTTCTGTTCCTGTGTAATAATTTACCAGAAATATAGTGGTTTAAACAACACTAATGTATTCTCTGCATTTCTGTTAGCCAAAAGTTCAGGATCAGGCATAGCTTAGCTGGGTTTTCTGCTTGAGGGTCTCAGTAAGTTATAGTCAAGGTGTTGACTGGGCTGCTGCTCATCTGGAGGTGTTTCCACAAGTGGAAATAATCCACTTCCAAACTTGTTCAGATGTTTTCACAGTGCCTTAAAACTGTAGCTCTGAGAACTTCAGCTCCTACCAGATGACTGAGGTTATTTGTCTTGTAGACCTACCCTAGGCAGTTTACATCATAGCAATTTGTTTCTTCAAGGCCAGCAGGATAAGCTCTTTCCAGTTTGCTAAGATCAAGTTTCATGTAGCATAACACAATCCTGGGAATTAGATCCAATCACCTTTTCTATAAAACCTATTAGTCTGCTTAGGTTGTCATAACAAAATATCATAGACTGGGTGGCTTACATAACAGAAACTAATTTTCTTACATTTCTGGAGTCCGGGAATCCAAGATCAGGTGCCTGCATGTTCATGTCTGGTAAAGACTCTCTTCCTTGCTGTGTCTTCACATGGCAGAGAGAGAAAGAATAAGTTCCCTGGTGTCTCTTCTTATAAGGGTACTAATCCCATCATTAGGGCCCCACCCTAGTACCTAATTACTTCTCAAATGCCCATTTTCAAATATCATCACATTGCAGGTTAGGGCTTCAACTTAGCAATCTGGGGGGGGGCACAAACATTTGTCCATAACATACATACATACATATATATATATTTTTAAAGATTTTATATATATATCATATATATATATATATATTTAAAGATTTTACTTATTTATTTGACAGAGAGATCACAAGTAGGCAGAAAGGCAGGCAGAGTGTGGGGGGAAGCAGGCTCCTTGTTGAGCAGAGAGCCTGATGGCAGGGCTTGATCCAGGACCCTGGGATCATGACCTGAGCGGAAGACAGAGACTTTAGCCCACTGAGCCCCCCAGGTGCCCCTGTCCATAACATATTTAAGCAGTATTTTCCATGGAGCAACATAATACCACTTTTTCCCTATGCCATAATCTAATCAAAGGAGTGTCATTCTGTCACCTTTACCATATTCTGTTTGTTAGAAGTAGTCCCAAGGTTTGCACTCAAGGGAAAGAAATCATACAAACACATGTCTCATTGGGGCTACCTTAGAGATTGGTGATATTGACACATTCTTACCTCAAGAGATGAGGTCCATCATACTTCTTCCCCTTGAATACGAGTCCTCTTCTTTGTGACTTGCTTTTATCACATTAGAACATAGTAAAAGTGATGCTATGTGTCTTCCGAGTTAAGTCATTGAGGATGATTGGCCTTTCTCTTTCTCTCCATCCCACCCCATCTTCATCTCTCAGGACATGTGTTTTCTGAGAGACTTCATGAAGAGACCCATTTGGAGAAGAGAGGATACCAGCCAATAGTGGTCTGACGTGTAAGTGTGCCATACTTTAGATGATTCTAGTTTCCTGGCCTTGAGTCTTCCATCTCAGTCCAAAGACATCATAAAGCTTAGACAAGTTGTCTATACTGTGGTCTACTTGAATTCCTGATGTATAAAAACATGAACAAAATAAATGATTGTTTCTTGCCACTAAGCATGGAATTATTTGTGGTAATAGTAACTGGAATAACAATGAAGAAAAATTAAAAACTGCTAATACATAATAATATATGTGATATATCAGACTCATATTCTAAGAGTTTCTACTTTTTTTTTTTTTAAAGATTTTCTTTATTTATTTGACAGAGAGAGACCACAGTAGACAGAGAGGCAGGCAGAGAGAAAGAGAGGGAAGCAGGCTCCCTGCTGAGCAGAGAGCCCGATGCGAGACTCGATCCTAGGACCCTGAGATCATGACCTGAGCTGAAGGCAGCGGCTTAACCCACTGAGCCACCCAGGCGCCCCAAGTTTCTACTTTCTATGAACGCTCTTGCCTGCCTATTTGTCTCCTTAGTTTCTGGCTTTCTACCATGTTGTAGAGATAGTTAGAATCCCTTGAAGAGTTCTTAACACTTCCTCCTTGAAGTTCAGGCCCAAATTTTCAGGCTCTCAAAAGGCAAACAGGGCGCCTGGGTGGCTTAAGTGGGTTGGGCTGCTGCGTTCGGCTCAGGTCATGATCTCAGGGTCCTGGGATCGAGTCCCGCATCGGGCTCTCTGCTCAGCAGGGAGCCTGCTTCCCTCTCTCTCTCTCTGCCTGCCTCTCCATCTACTTGTGATTTCTCTCTGTCAAATAAATAAATAAATAAATAAATAAATAAATAAAATCTTTAAAAAAAAAAAGGCAAATAACATTCTGAAAAAGATACATGTTCTGGATATCTATAGTATCACCAGTAATGAATAAATCGGCTATAAACATTTCATGAGGAGCACTTAAGCACCTTAATATCTCACACCTTTCCGTGCTCTTATGGATTCTTTCCTTATTTTGGCCTAGTCAAATTATGTGTTAAGTTGTCTTATCCTAAAACAAAGATCCAATCTTCTCTTAGAGGTAAATCAAATCCTTAATATCTAGGGAATGAGAAAAACTGCTGCTTTAAAATTATTTTTCTCAGGGCACTTAGGTGGCTCAGTGGGTTAAGTGCCTGCCTTTGGCTCAGGTCATGATCTCAGGGTCCTGGAATTGAGCTCTGCATCTGCATCTGCTTCCCCCTCTCTCTCTGCCTGCCTCTCTGCCTACTTGTGATCTCTTGAAAAAAAAAATCTTTATAAAATTTTTTTCTCATATCTCAAGATTTTTCTCATGTCTCAAGCTCAAACTAAAGACCTGATCATTTAATTTCTATTGTATTTAAGAGGATGGATTTGGAAGATATCAATAAATAATTTCCTTTTCATATAAAGAGTAGCCTTTCTTTTTTTTTTTCTACCAATTCCTGGTAACAGGAAGAGTAGGATATGTTCAGAAAACTTACTTTATTCTATATTAAGAAAATAAATTTCTGAAACTTCTGAATGTAATACTACCTCCAAATTAAGAGGAAGTTATGTCCCTTGTAATAAGAATGATGAAATTCAGCAAAACAATCTATATTCTTCAGTTAAATTACTCCTGAAAAACATTTGCCATTGGCAAAGCTTTAAACATAAAATTTAGTTTCCTGGGAATTTTTCTTTATTTTTTTAGTAGTGGGTTGTCACCTCATGATGTATCTCACAGACCATATTTCTTGAGTAGTTTCTAAAACCACAGAAAGTATTATTTAAATTATGTGTTCTTATTTATTTTACTCTGAAAAACAGGAACCCGGGGCAGCTGGAAGGAAAGAGAAGAAAAAAACAACACATATATCTTCTATTAAAGCACTGGGTCATCTCTTTTTGGCAACAATAATGCTATCTGGGCAGTGAGAAAGATGATGTGACACACACACACACACACACACACACACACACACACACACAGTGGAATATTATTCAGTCATCAAAAAGAAGAAATCTTGCTATTTGCAGTGATGTGGATGGAACTAGTCTATTATGCTGAGTGAAATGAATCAATCAGATAAAGACAAATACCATATGATTTCATGTAGAATTTGAGAAAAAAAAACAGATGAACATGTGGGAAGGGGGAAAAGAAAAAAAGGAGAGAGGGAAACAAGCCATAAGTGACTCTTAACAATAGAGAATAAACTGAAGATTGATGGAGGGAGATGGGGGGTCAATAGGCTAGAAGAGGGCCCTTGTTGTGATAAGCCCTGAGTGTTGTATGTAAATGATGAATCACTGAATTCTACCCCAGAAGCTCTGTATGTTAACTAGCAAAATTTAAATTAAAAAAAATTAAATTAAAAAAAAGAAGAAAAGAAATGGGTTTAATAAATACCCTGTGTGACACTAGTGACTAGCCAGATTTGCTCAAGAGACTAATGATGCTCAAAGCTTGAGAACTTTTGCAAGACTTCTTAATATACATTTGATGGAGGGATGCCCAGTGACTTCATGATGCCCATAGGGAATTTGCATATTGAGGTTGTCCTCAAGGAATTACAGCTTTTCCTATTCTTCCATATTGTCTTCCCCAGGGGGGTCCTGCTGAAGAGAACTTTTCTATGCTTGCCACCCTCTTTTTGCTTTTGTGGAGTGTGAGCCATTTTGATTATGTAGCAATCTTATTTCCAACAGACTTCTGCATTTGTTTATTAGGCAAATTACAACCTTCCTCTGAGTATTATTAGCCCTATCATTTATCCAAAAATAAAAAAAAAAAAAAGAAAGAAAAAAAAGAGAGATCCTGACCAGTCCAAACACAGTAGTCCTTATAGTAAGGGTGGAGTTGTGATTTGCATCACTATAAAGAATAGCATTGAGTGTGCTTGCTACAGATGATGTTTCACAAAAAATTCCTACTTTTCCATTTTATCAGTTCATCTGTGAATTTTAGCTATATAGCATTTTTACCAATGGAGTAGTGGTGGCAGTGATGGTCAGGAGGATAATATTCTTTCCATTTTTTTAATACATTAGATTTTTAATCTGAAGATTGTTGAGAGACAAGTTTGAGATTTTTGCAAATGCAGAAGCTGTTTTAACAGATTAGCCAAAATTAGTCTTCTACAGAAAATTTTTGTTACTAAGAAGAAAATCTCACTTGTTTTGATCACTTGGAAATCAACTTTGCCCTTTGTTGGAGAAAAGTCTGGTGTAATTTTAGGATTTTATTTTTCCTGCTTCCCTCCTTCCCCATGTGGTCATTTTTTACTCAAGCTTCGATATGCCATGTATAGTTATCCCTTCATTTATACCTTCTCTCATTTCTCTAGAGAGTTAGTGGCTTTTTCTTATATTCTTACATATGCTGTTTGGAGGGACCAATCTCCACTATAGTGCTTATAATGTTTTTCTCAATAAATTTGAACCTAAATGTCAAAGACTATATCTTTTTTCCACATTTCTATAGGTAGCACATAGCATAATGGCAAGTGCTTTTTAAATGTTTCTTATATGAAAAAAGTCCTTCAGTGTAAAAGACAGGTAAAGATTACCCCCCTCACACAAAAGTTTCTCCTGTAACTTCTACTCCTTTATAGTGAATTTCCATGCCCAAGTATGATTCATTTCAATTTTTTCTCAGTATGGTTAGAATTTTTTTTCTGTGTACTTTGTTGTTTTCTTATCTATATATAATTGACTGGCAGCACAATTAATGTTAAAATCAAAATTAGTAATTAAGGGGCCCCTGGGTGGCTCAATTGGTTGAGCATTTGCCTTTGGCTCGGGTCATGATCTCAGGGTCCTGGGGTGGAGTACCTCATTAGGCTCCCTGCTCAGCGGGGTGTCTGTTTCTTCCTCTCCCTCTGTGCCTTCCCATACTTGTCTGTTTTCTCTCTCTGTCAAATAAACAAATACAATCTTTTTTTTTTAATTTTTTTTTTTATTTATTTGAGAGAGAGAGCATGAGAGGCGGGAAGGTCAGAGGGAGAAGCAAACTCCCCATGGAGCTGGGAGCCTGATGCGGGACTCGATTCCGGGACTCCGGGACCGTGACCTGAGCCGAAGGCGGTTGCTTAACCAACTGAGCCACCCAGGCACCCCAACAAATAAAATCTTTTAAAAAATTAGTACTTTGGATGATGTTCACTAATGATGTTCAGTGATTCCATTTCTACCCCACCTTTATTTTTGTTCTGGATGGACCTTGTATTTATCATGTAAATACTGTTAATGTTGTAAAATCCCCCTAAGATACTGGAAGAGAAGGCAGGTACTCCTATATTTCTTGACCTAGAAGGGAAGGAATAGCCTAAGGTGGAAAGTTTTCTTTGGACATTGCATAGTGTACTATATTATCATCAATGTTTCAGACATAAATTGATCATCTCTTCAAGAAATAATGCAGAATATTATGTTATCTAGCAACTAAGCATTTCATTAAACTCCATAGATAACTCTTCAGTAATCAGATATTTAAAATAATTTAGGTCTATGTAAAAGATGTCAGACATTTGTCATCTCTTATTCTCTCTGTTGCTCCAAATAATGAGCTAAAATACAAAGTAATACAATTTTTAAAAAAGGATTGATGAGATTTAGGGTAAATCTATTGCTATATTTTGTATTTCTCTATGAAAAGGATGCTATTTTCATAAAAATCCACTTTAATTTCTGATTTGATTTGATTTAAGCCGCAATAGTACTTCCCTGTTTATGATTTCGCTTAGTGGTTTTTTATGTCTTAGTGGTTTTCTATAGCGTTTATTCCATGTCTTAGTGGTTTCCTATAGCATTTATTCCATGTCTTAGTGGTTTTCTATAGCGTTTCTATGTATTACACACTTGATATTTATATTTTGACTAAATCAATAAACAATGATTATCCCATTTTTATTGAAGGTTTACATATGTAGACCTCCCCAAGTAGATAGTAAATTCCTTTTGAGAACAGGGATACAAATTCTATTTATGTTCTTAACAGTGCTTAATATAATGTCTGCACAAAACAAAAATTAAATAAATATTTATTTTTATTAATTTATTTACCTCACCTTCTAAACAGTGTTTTGAAGTCATCCATGCTATCTTAAATGTTATTCTTTATTTCTTTTTGAAAAGAATCATTTAGGATTGAACTTTTTTTCTTCTAGAACATGTAATGGTATATGGAAATGGGGTCATGTGATGGTTAGAGCACAGTCTCTGGAGTTCAGCTACTTGGGTTTGAATCATAGCCCTATGATTGACCAGCTATGCAAATACTTTGCTGAAGAAATTACTTCCTGGTTCCTTAGTTTTCTCACCTATAAAGTAGGACTAGTAATAGGCCCTATCCATGGAATTATGAGGATTAAATGAGTTAAAAAATATATGACATACTCAGAAAAAGGCTTGATAATGGAAATAAGTGCTATGTAAGCTATGTCTATATTTATATATGAAAAGAGTTTTACTGTTTCATAGGATTATAGAACATTGGGATTGAAAGGAACGTTTGAAACAAAAGTGGAAAGAAAATGAGAATATGGTCAGAAGACCTGGCTTGAGTTCTAGTTCTGAAACTTCTGAAGCGATTTCATTTGTGAAACAAACAGGCTAATAACATCATTATTGATCCTAAGAGTTTTTTTGAGGATTAGAAAGAAAAATATACTGAGCATGACATTTTAAATGGTGAAAAAAACCCACAAAACTGTTATTAGCACTTACAGATGAAGAAACTGAAGTTCACTCTATAGCCTTAGACAAGTTACTTATTCTTTCAACATTTGTTTCATATCTGTAAAGTATGGATAATAAAGGAACCCAGCGCATATGATTTTAAGAATTAAATGAGTTAATGCAAAGTGACTCTAGATAATATCTTGGTAATAACATTTATTTATTATTTTTATACTCATCCAATAAGTATTTGTGATCCAGTGCTAGTTTGTATTTGTTTATAATAAAATGTGGGGGTATTGTTAAGAATACTGACTCCTCTGCTAAAGGTTTTGATTTAGGGGGTGGATAAGAAAAATGCAGAGGATGCCTGAGTGGCTCAGTCTTACTCTTGATTTCTGCTGAGGCCCTGACCTCAGGTTGTGAGATTGGTCCAGTTTAGGGCTCTGTGCTCAGCAGGGAGTCTCCTTGAGATTCTTTCTCTCTGCCCACGCCCTGCTACCC
This sequence comes from Neogale vison, assembly GCF_020171115.1. Lineage (NCBI taxonomy): Eukaryota > Metazoa > Chordata > Mammalia > Carnivora > Mustelidae > Neogale > Neogale vison. The sequence continues at coordinate 56,942,211 of NC_058092.1, forward strand.
CTCACCCCGCCACCCCCACTTATGTGTTCTCTGTCTCTCAAATACATCAATCTTTGGGGAAAAAAAGAAAAGTGTCAAATAATCCTCAGCTTAGTTTTCCTGTATTGACATACTTCTTTGAATTCCTTATATCTGCCCTGAGACTTATTATATGTTATGTGTTTTCTTGTCCTATATGAGTTGTTCTAGTGATTCTATGTAAATGAAAACAAACAGCAAAAAAAAAAAAAATTCCCTATATAGACAAAGGCAAATAAAATATAGGGTTAGCTTATTATCATACTCAGGCTTTTATTTATTTATTTTTTTCCACTAAAGGGAGTATCTTTCACTTTTGGACATGGTAATTTGCTTTTTCTTCTTCTTTTTAAAAAAGATTTTATTTGTTTATTTGTGAGAGATAGCACAAGCAGGCAGAGGGGCAGGCAGAGGGAGAGGGAGAAGCAGGCTCTATTCTGAGTAGGGATTCCAATGTGGGGTTTGATCCCAGGATCCTGGGATCATGACCTGAGTCGAAGGCAGCCACTTAATCTACTGAGGCACTCAGGTGCCCTGGTAATTTGCTTCTACGGGGAAGAACTGTATAGCATGTAAGCAGTTAAGGCAATTGTGTTTTTAGTTCAAGATGGTTTCCTATTTTATAATCAAGTATTCCTTTACAGGGACTAGCCTTGCTTTAATAATCTAAAGTTTTATATTATTTTTTAGTTTTGTAAATTTAAATTAACATATAATGTATTATTTGTTTCAGGGGTTACAGGTCTGTAATTCATCAGTCTTATATTATATCCAGTGTTCATTACAGCACATACCCTCCCCAGTGTCCATCACCCAGTTACCACATCCCTCCACCCCCCTTCCTCCAGGAACCCTCAATTTGTTTCCTATAATTAAGAGTCTCTTAAGTTTTGTCTACCTCTCTGGTTTTACTTTGTTTCATTTTTTCCTCTCTCCACCTGTTGTCCTCTGCCTTGTTCTTAAATTCCACATATAAGTGAGATCATATGATAATTGTCTTTCTTTAATAATCTAAATTTTAAACCAATAATTTTGAGGTTCTAGGAGGTACTGGTTATGAGAGATTTCTTTATGACTAGCAGGAGAGTTTGCTTTATATTTTTAATAAGGTGATATCTTATTGTGGGGCTAATTCTTCTTTTTGAAAAGGTCTAATTTAAGGCTGTTCTTTCACTTGCCCTCTCAACATTGAATCGTTCTTATTCTCAACACTTGAAGCATTTGGCAGAATTCATGATTAGCTTACAAGCCAAGGAAACCTGAATACGGAAGTTGTCTGCTTTAAACATTACCTTGGTAGAATTATTTACTGATAACTTAGCAGTCCAGTGTTCTTTGATTAATCTTTGTATTCTTGGTATAATGTGAGTATTTGGTACCTATGAAATTCCCCAATAAATATTTGATGAAGAATAATAATGACTTATATTATGCCAGATATTATACTAAGTATTTTATATGCATTATCGTTTAATCTTGATGAAGTAGACACTGTTATTAACTCTATTTTATAAAAGGGAAAACTAATGTACAGAGAACTTGTGGAACTTGCTCAGCTTCTAAGAGCAAGTGAGTGACAGAGAACCTGGGTCTTTTTTTATTCTAGAGATCAGTTCTAAAAATCTACCTTTCATTAAACTATACATGAAAGATGAATGGATAAATGTTACCAAGTCAAGTTTTGATGATTTGGTGATATTGTTCCACTTGATTCTGCTGAGTCTATAATTTGAATATATATGGTCTGATTATTGATTCTATTTGCTTTGTTTATTCTCTCTCCTTCACTAAATTATAAATGATTCTAGTGCAGAGATGATGACTTTATTTTATCCCCTTACTGCTCCTAATGTGGTGGACTCGCCATAGGTGTTTGCTAAAAATTATTGACCATGCTGCTAACTGACTAGAACATACTAAAAATAAGCAGCAGATAAACAACAGGTAACAGGCCTCAGTGTTCTTTATTTAAAAGACATGACTAATCATTCCTTAAGTTCTTTGGTAAAACGTAATACAATTTACAGTTTTCTTTCCAGCTTTATTTAATTGTAATGGACAAATAAAATTGTATACATTTAAAGTGTTCAATGTGATAAATTGATAAACTTTGTGAAATGATTACCACAACATGGTTAATTAACCCATGCATACCACACAGTTACCTTTTATACGTGTGTGGTGAGAACTCCCAAGATCTGTTCACACATCATGATAATTTCAAGTATACATTATTATTAACCATAGTCATTATGCAGCACATTAGATTTCAAACTTATTCATCTTATAACTAAAGGCTTGTATCCTTTGACCAGCATTTTCCCATCTCCCCCACACCTCAGCCCCTAGTAACTACCATTCTACTGTTTCTAAGAGTTAGGTTTTTTTGTTTTTATTTTTTATTTTTTTTAATTTCATATGTAAGTGAGATCATGTAGTATTTGTCTTTCCCTGTCTGGTTTATTTCACTTAGTATAATGTCCTCTCATTTCTTCCACATTATTGCAAATGGCAGAATTTCTTTCATTTTCATGGCTGAATAATTGTCGTATAGTATTACATATCACATCTTTATTCATCACATGATGAAAACCTATCTTGTTTCCATATCTTGGCTATTGTGACTAATGCTGTAATGACAATGGGTGTGCAGATAACTTCTCTAGATATTGATCTCATTTTCTTTGGATATTTATCCAGAAAGGGGATTATTAGATTGTATAATACTTCTATTTTTAATTTTTTGAGGAAACTCCATACTGTTTCCCATAGTATGGAAAATTGGCTATACCAATTTACATTCCTACCAAGAGGGCACAAGTGTTCCCTTTACTCCATTCTTGTCAAAACTTGTTATTTCTCATCTTTTTGGTAATAGCCATTCTAATAGGTGTGAGGTGATATCTTATTGTGATTTTTGATTTGCATTTTTCTGATGATTAGTGATGTCCAGTACATTTTCATATTCTTATTGGCCATCTGTATGACTTCTTATAACACAGAACAGCTACTTTAGGACTCTTTCATTCTATATGCTTCACTGTTATTCTGCAAGGCTCCAAACCTGTTTATGGGCTGGACTTTAGAATAGAACTGCCCTGGAATTGTCACATACTAGATACACTTGGACGAGTTACTTGTCACTTCACATCCAAGTGTCTTTCCTCTTGCATTATATTATTTCCTTTACCTGAAAAACCGTTAACATCTAGGGCAAGTTGTTCTTTAACCTTAACTCCTGTGAAGCTGTCATGACTTGTCCTTGCCCTCAGGCAGTTTATCATTTTCTCTTCTGGGCCACTACTGTGCACTCCTGTCTCCAGCTCCATTACACTCCACACTCCTGTGAAAATGTTTCATGTAATTCCTTAAGTCTGAGATGTTCTCTTTTGTCTCTGGCCTTCTTACATGTTGCTTCTCTGACTAGAACACTATTTTCTGCCTCTTATTATTTCATCATTTTTTTAGTCTCAGTTATATTTCTTCCTTGGGAAGCAACCTGCCTTAACACTATCATATACATGTTACTTGTTTATTTTTCTGATTTTCTCTTATAGACTGTAAGCTGCATAAAGGAAAGGATACATTTTTCTAGTTTATGTTATATCCTCTGTGCCTGTCCAAATGTTTTTGGTACATTATGACCACTTAAATATTTGTTTGAGAAATTACTATATTTGACTTAATAGGGAGTCTTTGGAAAAATTATGAGTTTTATGTTTATGAAGCTATAAGAAAATAATAGGTTTATTTCATATATATATAAACCTCATATATAACTATATTTTATGTTATTTATGTATAAGTATATATTCATACATAAATCCCATATCTATAAACATACGTGTGTATATATATATACTTATATGCACATGTACACACACTTGTGTGTATGCATGTCTGCATATCTCTCCCCTACCGATTGCACAAGGGATGGCTCTTGCTAGCCAAATACTAAATGCTTTTGGTTTGGAATTACTGTGCCAACCCATGGTGTGAAGCTAGAGAGACATTCCCGAAATATGCTCCATAGAACATGTAGGAAAGGTTTTGGAGTGGATTACTACTACAGGCTAAGGAAAGTTTTTTCTGAATGAACCAGTCAGATAGATAAAGAAAAAAATAAGATTATATTTCATAGTCAGTTTCATTTTTTTTTATTAGGATAGCTGTAAAAACAGAAAAAAAAAAAAAGAGAACAAACCCAAACTGCTGTCACTTTCTCAGACAATAGTTGAGAAGAGATTAAGGATTAAGCATTAGTTTGCTAATAGCCACCTCCAGTCACTAAAATATCTGTAGTAGACAGATAATAAACTCAGCAAAGATGTACTACAGAGAGGAACTAGATGGCTAGAGGGAGGTTTATTTCCCCCACTGTATATTATTAAAGCTTTATAATTTAACATCATGTGAATGCACTTTATAAAAATGTATTTTTCAATTAAATAAAAAAGTAAGTTAAGTCACTTGAAAAAATGGCTTGAGAAAACATCACCAAAATTTAACAAGAAAGAAGCACAGAGCAGTGAGACAAACTTTTAAAGAAACAGGGTTTCTTTTGTGGTATATGCTCTGCTGAAATAAATACTGTAGAATCATGTGGGTTTTTTTTTTTTTTTGAAGATCAGAAAATTTCATAGAATTTATATTAAGAGAAGTTTGAGCAGAGAAATTTGAGTATGTTGATCACCATATCTCTGAGTGGGTATATAAACACTGATGTCAATCATTTTGCTCCCATGAATCCACAAAATCACAAGCTGAAAGTTTGGTCCTTTACTACCTGACATAGATGCTATATAGAGAACTGATATAGGACACAGCACAATCCTCTCATTTGCATTCTTAGAACAAGATATTTGGTGAAAATTTACTAGCTTAAAAAAATGTACCAGCTTCGAAGCAACCATATGGAATATTTTATACAAATAAAGTCAAGTCTGGGATTGCATATAAGTGGCAAAGTTTTCACAGAATCCTTGTTCTCATTAAGAATTAAGTAATGTAGTAAACTTCACCAATCAGTGTTGGAAGGAAAAGCTAAGGGAGAGAACAATAATTTCAAAGCCAGAGCTCTGAGTCCTTATATCTGGGTTCCCTGTGTCCCTGAGTCATTATCCACATTTGGTGGTGCCTTTTTAATTTTTACTTTAATGATTAGTTTTTTATCTCCACTTCTAATGGCTCTTCCGTTATGATCTCTCTTCTGTTTATTTCCTCTTCTGGAATGCAGTATCTTGGCCCCTGTCCAAAAGTTTTTTTTTAGTATATGTGCTGCCGAAGCGAGCACCAAAAGTTTTTTTTTATAGAAAGAAATTCACTTTCAGATGTGAGGCAGGATGGCAAATGATGAATTACAGTGCTCATGATTATTTGTATTCTTCCCTTCTTCCTGGGTCCCCTACTTTTCTAGCTCCCTTGCACCTAGGTGATAATTCTGGCTAATGGAATACAAAAGGATTGATGAATGCCATCTCTAGATTGGTCCCTAAAATTTCTGGTGAAGTCTCTCCCCTATTATTTTACTTCCTTGGTCTGTTGGCTGGTTGGTCCTAGAGCAGTGCTGTCTAGTAAAAATATAAAGTGACATATACATAATTAAGCATTTTCCAGGAGGCACATTAAAAACCATAAAAAGAAACAAGTGAAGTTAATTCACTAATGTATTTATTTAATACAATATATCCAATATATTATCATTTAAATATGTAATTAATTTAAAGGCATCTGGGTTGTTCAGTCAGACTCTTAGTTTTGGCTCAGGTCATGATCTCAGAATCCTGAGATCTAGCCCTGTGTTGGGGTTCTGCTTCTCCCTCTTCCCTTCCCCATGCTGATGCACTCTCTCAGATAAATAAATAAATAAACCATCAAATGATGTGATCAATTTAAAATTAATTAAAATATAGTTTATTTTTTAATACCCTTTCTTCAAAACCCATTTATTTTATACTTACAACTGATCTCAATCAAGACTGAATATCTATTTCAAGTACTCAGTGGCCACCTATAGATGGAGTCTATTCTGTTGGATAGGACAGGGCATGTCTGGAGGATGACATGGAGAGAATGTCATAGCTATTACATGGAAAAACTGAGTCACTAAATGTGGAAAATGATCATGTATCACTTATCTACACTGAACTATACTGTAAGAAATAAATCTTTAAGTCATTGAGATTTCTGGGTTTATTATCAGCTACTGCGTTGTGGAAAATTAGATTATTGTATAGCAAATATTTCCTACTTTTCCCTTGTTTTCTCTTGAACCATCATGAGAGGAATATTCATCTCTGCCTCATTGCTACTGGGCTTGGCCATGTGATTTTCTTTCGCCAGTAAAATGTTGACGGAAAAACAGTATGCCGGTTCTGAGTCTAGGCCTTACAAATTTTGTGTGATTCTAATTAATATTCTTTGAGGTTTTTTGCCCTCCTATTAAAAAAAAATGTAACCCAGGTTATATGCTGTTCCCAAAAGAATGAAAGACATGAATGAACTGAAACAAAATTTATGAACTGAATCTGTGGTTGCAGTTAAGCTCAGCGGAGTCTAGTCTAGATCAAAAGAATATCAACCAATGTGCAGATGTACGAGCAAGTAATAAATGCTTATTGTTCTATGCAACTGTATTTTGGGGTGGATTGTTTTATAGCATTATTTGTGACAATGGTTGATTAATAAGAACTATCTTAATGGAATTTCATTTCTCATGGAAGAATCTCTATTACCAATTCACAGTCCTCCTGTGGTACTTTCCCATATTGCATCTCCTCTTCATCCTCTTTCTTCCCTTTCATAATCTCCTGATCCATATTCTTCTATGTTAGCACACAGTGTTGGTCTGCTGTTTGTTTTACAATTATTTACATGTTTAACTCAGAGATTAGCCAGTATCTTCTTGCAACTTAAGATCTAGATATACGATCTTTCATTCAGTCACCCAACACTATTTTGAACTCTTGGTATGTCCCAGGCATAGTTATAGTCTACAAGGATACAATAGTAAAAAAGAACTGTTTTCATGGTACTTGCAGTTTTGGGGGCACATAGATAATGTACAAATAAAAATACATAAAAATATAGTGTGTAAGTAAGTGTAAGTGTGTAAGTAAGTAGTAAGTAAAAATGAAGAGGAATTAGAGGTTGGAGATGGGAGCAGGGAAATTAGTGCTATAGAAATGATCTTATAAACTCCTTTCATATTCTTCAGAAATATAAAATAGACTCTCTTGGATCTTTGCCTTTTGCTAGGGGCCTATGTTCTTATACTTCTCTGTGGCTTTGAATGGCTTACACTGAATTAGTTGAGTTTAAGGATTATTTCTATGGTTTTGTTTGTCTGTGCTCTACCTTTCATTAACTGAGTTAATTAGTATCACACAAATAATTCAAAAAGTATTTGTGTGTGTATAAGACTTTACTCAAAAAGCATCAAGTTGTATATTTTAAGTATATAGAGTTTTTATTTAGCAAGTATACTTCAATACAGCTGGGAGAAAAAAAAAACACACCATCCCAAAGACAGACAAGTAAATATTTAAATAAAAAGACTACTCAGGGGCGCCTGGGTGGCTCAGTGGGCTAAGCTGCTGCCTTCGGCTCAGGTCATGATCTCAGGGTTCTGGGATCAAGTCCCGCATCGGGCTCTCTGCTCAGCAGGGAGCCTGCTTCCCTCTCTCTCTCTGCCTGCCTCTCCATCTACTTGTGATTTCTCTCTGTCAAATAAATACATAAAATCTTTAAAATGCGAACTATTAAAAAAAAAAAAGACTACTCAATGTGTTGGAGAGATGGAAATATTTTCATCATGGTAACACAATTTAAAATTCAATAGCTATTTAAAATTCAGTTAGCTATTTCTGATCCTAAAAGTCTCAAAGCTAGACCCTAGCTTTCTGCCATAATATTTATTTTCTTATATTATTCAGTATTTATCCTTTTGTTCCAATCTGATATTAATTCAACAGAGCAATTTAGCATTTTCCTTTTCTTTGTATAACAACCCATGCCCCTACAACAACCCAGGTCCCTAGAGTCTCAATTTTCTATTAAATAGTTTACAAACTTATTATTCTATGTATGAAAACATTGAGGTTTAGAGGCATTGCATTTTATGTTGAAGGTCACACAGCTACAACATGGTGAAACTGAGGTTCTGGTCTACTCTCTCTGACTTTAGAACTAATGTTTGCAAAGTGAAAACACATTTCCTAATCACATATTAACTTGTGTATTTATTTTTTTGGTAAATTATTTGCTGCCTAGAATCTCCCTAATAAATGTAATTTAGTGTAGTCACCTCCGCGTCAGTCCATTTATTCCATGGCATGAATACAATGAAGTAAAAATTTAAATAGATGAATCAGTAAAGTCTTAATTCCAGGCAATTATGTATTATTGGACATCATGGGGAGTGATCCCTTGTTTGTGGCTATTCTCTGGCCATTGCTGGTGTCTATTGAGTTTTGAGTCATTTATCCTGTTCATTTAGCAATGACCTCTTTCTTTGACATAGATATTATTTATATCCCTTGTCTTTCATGATCATTGACAGAATATGCCACCTTATACACTCTGACCTCGCCCTTCATCATATTGTTCCAGTGAGCCTGCTCTCTCTCAGAAAATTTTGTGCCTTCTGGAAGGAAAGTAAATATACTTTTTCCCAACTAACATGTGGGGTACTTTAAAAAGCCATTCTAGCCCATCTACTTACATGTCTTTTTCAAGCATTACCAGGAAAGTAGGATAGTGCCTTCATCCACACTGCCCCCCTCCCAAAAGTGTCTTCATTCTAATCCCCAGAACCTGTAAGTTACCATACATGGCACAGAGAATTATGCATATGTGCTCAAATTAAGAATCTACTGCATTATCTGGGTGAGTCAAACTTTACCATACAGGTCTTTAAAAATGGAACTTTTCCCAGCTGAGATCAGAATGAGCTATGACTATGAAAGAATGGTTGTAGAGATAAAACATGCTGGTTTTGAAGATGGAGGGAAGGAATCACGAGCCAAAAAATGAAGCTGGCCTATAAATTCTGGAAAAGGCAAGGAAATGGATTCCCCCCTAGAGCCTCCAAAAGGAACACAACTTTGCCAAGACCTTGATTTTTATCCCAGTGAGACTCATATTGGACTTCTATAGAACTGAAAGACAATAAAGGCACAAATATTGTTATAGCAGTGTTAGAAAACTACTACCTGGCCAAGACTAATAATGAACCAAAACTTATCTGGGAGGCATGCCAATTCTCAGATTTCTAAGATTCTTCTGACATTTTCTGAGGATTCTAAGATATCTTATTTCACCCAGGGAATCATTGAAAGGAACAGGATCTCAACACTTTCCCAACTCAAAACACTGACCAAATTCCCTTATATTTTTCATTAATGAAGAAAAATCTCCCTGTTTCCCCCAGTTAACTGAATTTTTCTGTGGCTCTTAGAGCATGGTTCAGTTTCCCCAACATTTTCCTTGATGGTATAATATTTATGCTGTATGTTCTTCAAGCTTTTAACATTTTTAAGTCAAATACTGCTTTTTTATAAAGAAATCTACCTACAATGTAAAGCCCTGGATTTCAAGACTATTGGTTCTATACTGAGTTTCAAGAACATATTTTATAAATTGAGAAGTTTAATAATTATTTTGCTGTGCCATTTTGCAAAAACAGTTCAACTGATTGTGGATAAAACAGTATCAATAGTAATAGTCAATAGTAATGACTCTTCCTTAATTTCTGATATTGGTAACTTGTGTTCTAAGTCTATCTCTCTAACTCTCTAAATTTGTCTCCAGTTAGTCTGGCTAGAGGTTATCAGGGTTTTGTTTTGTTTTGTTTTGGTGTTTTTAAAACCATCTTTGAAATTCCTTGATTTTCTTCATTATTTTCCTATTTTCAATTTCATTGCTTTCTATTCTAATTTTTATGATATTTTCTGCTTACTTTAGACTTCAATAGCTATTCTTTCTTGAATTTCCTAAGTTCAAGCTTAGGTTATTGATTTTAGATCTTTATCCATTTCTAAAATATGTATTTAATACTACAAAGTTCCCTCTAAACTATTGCTTTCACTTACTCCCAGAAGTCTTCATAAGTTGCATATTTAAAATGATTTTATTTTTTGTACATATAGAGAGGGAGCATGAGCATGGGGGTGGGTGAGGGTTGGGCAGAGGAAGAATCAGGATCCCCCCCTGAATAGAGAACCTGATGTGGGGCTCAGTTCCAGGAACCTGGGATCATGACCTGAGCCAAAGGCAGATGGTTAACCAACTGAGCCACCCAGGCACCCTGGTAAGTTGTATTTTTATTTTCTTTTAGTACAAAGTATTTAAAAATTTCCCTTAAGGCTTCTTTCTTCACCCATGTGTTACTTAGAAGTATGTTGTTTAATTTCAGATATTTCAAGATTGTGTTGATATCTTTCTTATACTGACTTTTAGTTCAATTCTATTGTGGTTTGAGAACACATTTTGTATGATTTTTACCCTTCTACATTTTTAAGTTGTGTTATGGACCAGAAGGTGTTGTATTTTGGTGAGTGTCCCATGTAAACTCAAGAGAATATATATTCTGTTGTTGTTGGATACAGTCTTCTATAAATGTGAATTGGATCTATTTGATTGAGTGCTGTTCAGGTCAAATATTTCCTTACTAATTTTATGCCTGTTCTACTTATCAATTGCTTACATCTAGTCTTCTACTGCAAGAGTGGATTTGTCTATTTCTCCTTGCATTCCATCAGCTTTTGTCTTATATATTTTCAACATTGTTTTTAGGTGCACACACTTTTAGGTTAGATATGGCTTCTTGTAGAATTAATCCCCTTGATATTCTGTAATGTCTTTTTTTGTCCATGATATCTTTCCTTGTTCTGAAATCAGCTTTGTCTGAAATTAATATAGCTACTCCAACTTTCTTTTGACTAGTGTTAGCATTATATTTCTCTGTCCCTTTACTTTTAACCTATTTGTGTCTTTACATTTAAAGTGGGTTGCTTGGTGCTCGCTTCGGCAGCACATATACTAAAGTGAGTTGCTTTTAGATAACCTATAGTTGGGTCCCATTTTTAAAAAATTAGCATAAAATGCATTATTAGCCCCAGGGGTACAGATCTGTGAATTGCCAGGTTTACACACTTCACAGCACTCACCATGGCACATACCTTTCCCATTGCCCATAATCCAACCACCCTCTCTCTACCCCCTCTCCCCGCAGCAACCCTCAGTTTGTTTTGTGAGATTAAGAGTATCTTATGGTTTGTCTCCCTCCCGATCCCATCTTGTTTCATTTATTCCTTTCCTACCCTCCAGACCCCCCACATTGCCTCTCAACTTCCTCATATCAAGGAGATCATATGATAATTGTCTTTATCTGATTGACTTATTTCGCTCAGCATAATACCCTCTAGTTCCATCCATGTTGTCATAAATGGCAAGATTTCATTTATTTAAATTGCCGCATAGTATTCCATTGTACATATATACTACATCTTCTTTATCCATTCATCTGCTGATGGACACCTAGGTTTTTTCCATAGTTTGGCTATTGTGGACATTGCTATAAACATTCTGGTGCATGTGCCCCTTTGGATCACTACATTTGTATCTTTAAGGTAAATACCCAGTAGTGCAATTGCTGGGTCATAGGGTAGCTCTAATTTCAACTTTTTGAGGAAACTCCATGCTGTTTTCCAGAGTGGTTGCACCAGCTTGCATTCCCATCAACAGTGTAGGAGGGTTCCCCTTTCTTCGCATCCTCGCCAGCATCTGTCATTTCCTGACTTGTTAATTATAGCCATTCTGACAGGTGTGAGGTAGTATCTCATTGTGGTTTTGATTTGTATTTCCCTGATGCCGAGTGATGTGGAGCACTTCTTCATGCATCTGTTGGCCATCTGGATGTCTTCTTTGCAGAAATATCTGTTCATGTCCTCTGCCCATTTCTTGGTTGGGTTGTTTGTTCTTTGGGTGTTGAGTTGGATAAGTTCTGTATAGATTTTGGATACTAGCCCTTTATCTGATATGTCATTGGTAAATATCTTCTCCCATTCTGTCAGTTGTCTTTTGGTTTTGTTAACTGTTTTCTTTGCTGTGCAAAAGCTTTTGATCTTGATGAAGTACCAGTAGTTCATTTTTGCCCTTGCTGCCCTTGCCTTTGGCAATGTTTCTAGGGAGAAGTTGCTGCAGCTGAGGTCAAAGAAGTTGCTGCCTGTGTTCTCCTCAAGGATTTTGATGGATTCCTTTCTTAAATTGAGTTCCTTCATCCATTTTGAGTCTATTTTCATGTGTGATGTATGGAAGTAATCCAGTTTCATTTTTCTGCATGTGGCTGTCCAATTTTCCCAATACAATTTTTGAAGAGACTATCTTTTTTCCATTGGACATTCTTTCCTGTTTTGTTGAAGATTAGTTGCCCATAGAGTTGAGGGTCTATTTATGGGCTTTCTATTCTGTTCCATTGATCTATGTGTCTCTTCCTGTGTCAGGACCATACTGTCTTGATGACAGCTTTGTAAAAGAGCTAGAAGTCTGGAATTGTGATGCCACCAACTTTGGCTTTCTTTTTCAATATTCCTCTGGCTATTCGAGGTCTTTTCTGGTTCCATATAAATTTTAGGATTATTTGTTCCATTTCTTTGGAAAAAAATGGATGGGATTTTGATAGGGATTGCATTAAACATGTAGATTGCTTTAGGTAGCATAGACATTTTTATAATATTTGTTCTTCCAATCATGAGCATGGAACATTTTTCCATTTCTTTGTGTCTTCCTCAATTTCTTTCATGAGTACTTTATAGTTTTCTGTACAGATTCTTTGCCTATTTGGTTAGGTTTATTCCTAGGTATCTTGTAGTTTTGGGTACAATTGTAAATGGGATTGATTTAATTTCCTTAATTTCTCTTTCTTCTGTCTTGTTGTTGGTGTATAGAAATGCCACTGATTTCTGTGCATTCATTTTATATCTTGACACTTTACTAAATTCCTGTACAGGTACTAGCAGATTTGGAGTGTGGAGTCTTTTGGGTTTTCCACATAAAGTATCATATCATCTGCAAAGAGTGATAGTTTGACTTCTTTGCTGATTTGGATGCCATTAATTTCTTCTTGTTGTCTGATTGCTGAGGCTAGGATTTCTACTTCTCTGTTGAATAGCAGTGGTGATAATGGACATCCCTGCCTTGTTCCTGACCTTAGCAGAAAAGCTCTCAGTTTTTCTCCATTGAGAATGATATTTGCTGTGGGTTTCTCATAGATGGCTTTGATGATATTGAGGTATGTACCCTCTATCCCTACAGTTTGAAGAGTCTTGATCAAGAAAGGGTGCTGTACTTTGTCAAATGCGTTTTCAGCATCTATTGAGAGTATCATGTGGTTCTTATTCTTTCTTTTATTAATGTATTGTGTCACATTGATTGATTTGCAGATGTTGAACCAAACTTGCAGGTCTGGAAGAAATCTCATTTGGTCATGGTGAATAAACCTTTTAATGTACTGTTGAATCCTATTGACTAATATTTTGGTGAGAATTTTTGCATCTGTTTTCATCAAGGATATTGGTCTGTAATTCTCTTTTTTTGATGGGATCTTTGTCTGGTTTTGGGATCAAGGTATTGCTGGTCTCATAAATTGAGTTTGGAAGTTTTCCTTCCATTTTTATTTTTTGGAACAGTTTCAGGAGAATAGGAATTAATTCGTTAAGTGTTTGGTAGAATTGCCTTGGGAAGCTGTCTGGCCCCGGGCTCTTGTTTGTTGGGAGATTTTTGAGGACTGCTTCAAACTCCTTACTGGGTATGGGTCTGTTTAGGTTTTCTGTTTCTTCCTGGTTTAGTTGTGATAGTTTATATGTCTCTAGGAATGCATCCATTTCTTCCACATTGTCAAATTTGCTGGCGTATAATTGCTCATAATATGTTCTTATAATTGTTTGTATTGCTTTGGTGTTGGTTGTGATCTCTGTCTTTCATTCATGATTTTATTTATTTGGGTCCTTTCTCTTTTCTTTTTAATAAGTCTGGCCAGGGGTTTATCAATCTTATTAATTCTTTCAAAGAACCAGCTCCTAGTTTCATTGATTTGTTCTATTGGTTTTTTTTTTTTTGTTTGTTTGTTTCTATTTCATTGATTTCCACTCTGATCTTTATTACTTCTCTTCTCCTGCTGGATTTAGGCTTTCTTTTCTGTGCTTTCTGCAGCTCCTTTAGGTGTAGGGTTAGATTGTGTACTTTCTTGTTTCTTGAGAATATCTGAAAATATGCAGGGAATGATTCCAGTCTTTTGGTACCAGTTGAGACCTGATTTGTGACCCAGGATGTGATCTGTTCTGAAGAATGTTCCCTGTGCACCTGAGAAGAATGTGTATTCTGTTGCTTTGGGATGGAATGTTCTGAATATATCTGTGATGTTTATCTAGTCCAGTGTGTCATTTAAGGCCTTTATTTCCTTGTTGATCTTTTGCTTGGATGATCTGTCCATTTCAGTGAGGGGGCTGTGAAAGTCCCCTATTATTATTGTATTAGTATTGATGTGTTTCTATGATTTTGTTATTGATTGGTTTATATAGGTGGCTTCTCCCGTGTTAGGGGCATAGATATTTAAAATTGTTAGATTTTCTTGTTGGACAGACCCTTTGAGCATGATATAGTGTCCTTCCTCATCTCTTATTATAGTCTTTGGCTTAAAATCTAATATATCAGATATAAGGATTGCTACCCCAGCTTTCTTTTGATGTCCATTAGCATGATAAATTATTTTTGACCCCTTCACTTTAAATCTGGAGATGTCTTTGGGTCTAAAATGAGTTTCCTGTAGACAGCATATTGATGTATTTTGTTTTTTTTAATCCATTCTGATACTCTTTGTCTTTGTTGGGGCATTTAGCCCATTTACCTTCAGGGTAACTATTGAGAGATATGAATTTAGTGCCATTGTATTGCCTGTAAGTTGACTGTTACTGTATATTGTGTCTGTTCCTTTCTGGTCTACTACTTTTAGGTTCTCTCATTGCTTATAGGACCCCTTTCAATGTTTCCTATTGAGCTACTTTGGTGTTTACAAATCTCTTTTAGTTTTTCTTTGTCCTGGAAGCTTTTTATCTCTCCTTCTATTTTCAACGATAACCTAGCTGGATATAGTATTCTTGGCTGCATGTTTTTCTTATTTATTGCTCTGAATATATCATGCCAATTTTTCCTGGCCTGCCAGGTCTCTGTGGATAAGTCTGCTGCCAATTTAATATTTTTACCAGTGTATGTCACAGACTTTTTGTCCTGGGCTGCTTTCAGGATTTTCTCTTTGTCACTAAGATTTGTAAGTTTTACTATTAGATGATGGGGTGTGGACCTATTCTTATTTATTTTGAGGGTGATTCTCTGCAGCTCCTGGATTTTGATGTTTGTTTCCTTTGCCAAATTCTCTATAATAATTGGCTCCAATATACCTTCTGCCCCCCTCTCTCTTTCTTCTTCTTCTGGAATCCCAGTTATTCTAATATTGTTTTGTCTTATGGTATCACTTATCTCTCAAATTCTCCACTCATGGTCAAGTAGTTACTTGTCTCTCTTTTGGTCAGCTTCTTTCTTCTCCATTATTTGGTCTTCTATAACTCTAATTCTCTCTTATGCCTCATTTATCCTAGCAGTAAGAGCCTCTATTTTTTATTGTACCTCATTAATAGCTTTTTTGATTTCAGCTTGGTTAGATTTTAGTTCTTTTATTTCTCCAGAAAGAGTTTTTATTTCTCCAGACAAGGTTTCTCTAATATCTCCCATGCCTTTTTCAAGCCCAGCTAGCACCTTGAGAATCATCACTGAACTCTAGATCTGACATATTACCAATGTCTGTATTGATTAGGTCCCTAGCCCTCAATACTGCCCCTTGTTCTTTTTTTCTGTGGTTTGGTTTTCTGCCTTGTCATTTTATCCAGGTAAGATACATGAACGAGGGAATAAAATACTAAAAGAGTGGCAAAGTCCCCAGAAAAATGTGCATTAATCAAATCAGAAGAGACCCTATGTCATGGGGAGAAGAAAAGAGGTAAAGAGAAATTAAAAAAAAATTTAAAAAAAAGTATGTATTAGACTGGTGAATAGAACAGAGCCACCCACTAAATTTTGTGAGTATTTTGGTCTCTTAGACGAAACTACCTCCCAAAATTTTAAAGAAAGAAAAACATATATATACACAAACTTACATATATACACAAAAACTTTTATATATATATATATATGTGTGTGTGTGTGTATATATATACACACATATACACACACACAAATAAGGGTAAACATGATGAAGGGATGGAATATGACTATAAAGATGAAAATTTTAAAAAATTCTAAAATTGGAGTTGATAAGTTGGTTGGGAAAAGAAAGGAAAAGAAAGTGGAGAGAATTTGCTCAGGCTCAAGACTAAACAAAGCCCTGTGCTAGATTTAGGGCATATTTTCGTCTATTAGAAGAAGTTGTATCCCCAAATTTTTAAAAGAAAAAACACTATGTGTATACAAAAAATAAAGTTAGATACAATGAAGGATAAAATATGACTATAATAATGAAGCTTCAAAAATATATTTTTTAAAGAAAGGTATCATTAAAATAAACCAGTTTTAAAAAAAACATTAAAAGAGGAAAGAGTAAAAGTTAAAAAAAAAAGAATAAGGAAAAAAATAAAAAAAAATTTAACTAACTTTGTAAGACTAAAGAATCATGGGGAGAAAGCCATGAATTCCATGCTTTGATTTCTCCTCCTCTGGAATTCTGCTGTTCTCCTTGATCAGTGAGCTTGGTCTGGGCTGGAAATTCTTCCTCATCTTCTGGATGGAGGGGCCTGTTGTAGTGATTCTCAAGTGTCTTTGCTCCACCCTTGCCAGGGGCTGGGCTAAGTAATCAGATCGGGTTTGCTTTTGGGAGCTTTTATACCCTGAATGGTTTCCCTGGAGCTCTGGAGGATGGGAATGAAAATGGCGGCCTTGCAAGCCCTGGCCCAGAGGAGCCGAGACCTTGGGTCCCTTCTCCTTTGTGCTCCCCCAGAGAAAAGCGGTCAGTCATTCTCATCTCCCTGGCCTCTGGCCACACTCTGAGCTCACCCGGCCTGTGATGGAGCATCTCTGTGTCTGGCACACAGCCCCTCCTGGAGTCTCCAAACCCAGCAGATCCCTGCCACTCTTCCGGGGTGGGGGTCTCCCCAGATTTGCCACTTGTGGGGTTCCCTGCTCAAAGAGGAGTGGTCTGACTGTGACACGGATCACAGTTTAGGGTAACCCTGATTTGAGAGCTCACTCCTCGGCTCTGTCTCTGTAGCCAGCTTCCCTGCTTTAATACCCATGAGCATTGTGATGCTCAGACATCCCTGATCCTTCTGTGACTCCATGGGACCTGAGACCATGCTGTTCCCACAAGGGCTCCACCCCTGCTTAGCCTCTGGAGTGATGTCGAGCAGACTTTTAAAAGTTATGATTTTGTGCTCCATTGCTCTGCCACTTGCTGGGAGCTGGCCTCTCCCTATGCGGTGTATCTGTCACTCAGATTCACTTCTCCGCATGACCTTTTGGACAGTGGTCGATTTCCTGTTTCTAGAATTGCTGTTCTTCTTTTCTTCAATCTCCTGTTGGATTTGTAGGTGTTCGGAATGGTTTGATAAACTATCTAGCTGATCTCCTGCTACCTAATGTCATCTCAGCCTGCTACTCCTCCACCATCTTGACTCTCCCCCAACCGGGTCCTATTTTTTAAGCCACTCTGACAATCTGTGTCTTTAACTTCGTTTATATACATGATTTACATTTAAAGTAGTTTTTGAAATATTTGGATTAATAACAATCATATTTTCAACTGTATTGTATTCATTGCCAAGTCTTATTTTCTGCCCTTATTTCAATTAAATATTTAATATTATTTCATTTTATTTCCTCTTTTTGTGTATCATTCATATTTCTTTAAAAATGTAAATGATTTCCTAGAGTTTTTTATATACATTTTATAAATATTCTAAGTTGTTCTTTAAATAGCATTATTTTGCATCATGTGTAATATAGGTACCTCATAATAGTGTTCTCTTAATTTCTCCCTTTCTCTCTTGTGATATTACTGCCATTCATTTAATTTATTCTTATTTAGTAGTTACCCAATGTGGTTTTGTTATTTTTTCCCAATGCATTATTATTATGGACATTATTTTAAATAAGAAGTTATGTATAAATCAATTAAGAATAAGAAAAATAAAAGACTATTTCAGCTGTCATTTATTCTCTATTGCTTTTCTTTTCTTTATATAAATCTATATTGCTAACATAGCATTTCCTTCTCCTACAGAACATCTGTTAATATTTCTGGCAGTAGCTAGCAATGAATTCTCTCAGTTTTTATTTATTTTAACAAGTATTTTTCCTATAGTTTTGAATAATAAATTTTGCTGTGTAAAGAAGTCCAGGTTGGTGGTGTTTTTCTTTTAATTCTTTAAATACTTTACTCTCCTTACTCCCATGGTCTCTCATGAGAAATTCACTAAAATTTTTTGAACATTTTTATCATTTTTTAATTGTTTAGGTTAGTCACCATACAATATATCATTAGTTTTGATGCAGTGTTTCAAGATTCATTGTTTACATATAACACCTAGTGCTCCATGCAATAAGTGCCCTCCTTAATACCCACCACCAGGCTCACCCACCCCCCTCTCCTCTCAAACCTTCAGTTTGTTTCTCCCAGTCCACAGTCTCTTGTGGTTCCTCTCCCACTCCAATCACTAAAATTCTTATTCTTGTTCTGGTATAGGTAAGGTGCTTTTGTTTCCTTTTTGGTTTCTTTAAACATTTTTCCCTTTGCCTGTGGTGTTCTGAAGTTTTAATATGATAGAGTTTAAAATTTTTTTTTCTATTTGTTCTGCTTAATGTCTTCTGAGTTTCCTGAATCTGTGGATTAGTGCCTACCATTAATTTTAGAAAGTTCTTAGACATTGTTATTTTGAATATTTCTTCTACTCTGTTTTTTTTCTGTTATTCCACTTAGACCTATGTTACATCTTTCAAAATTGTCTCACACTTTTTGTGTGTACTGTTCTTTTGTTTTTCATTTTTTTCTTTCTGCATTTTAATTTGAGAAGTATCTGTTGACCTGCTTTGAAGCTCACTGATTCTTTCCTCATCTATGTCGAGTCATTTGGTGACCTCACCAAAGACATTCTTCATTTTTGTTAGTGTTTTTGACTTCTAGCATTTCCTTTTGATTCTTTCTCAGAATTCCCATCTTTCTGATTGAGTTACCGTCTATATTTGGATGTTGTCTACTTTTTCCACTAGAGCCCTTAAAATAGTAAATGTAGTTATTTTAAATTCCCTGACTGAGAATTCCAACATAACTGAATCTTGTTCTGATGCTTACTTTGTACTTCAGGCTGATTTCCCCCATCTTGCTGGGCCTTTTAATTTTTTGTTGAAAGCTAGACATACTGTTTTAGGTAATAGGAATCATATTAGATTTCTATTGCTGCTATGACAAAGTACCACAAACTTAGTGGCTTAAAACAACACAAATTTATTATCTTATAATTCTGGAGGTCAGACATCCAAAACATGTCTCTGTGGGCTAAAATCAAAGTATCCGCTTTCCTTTGTGGACATTCTAGGGGAAAATCAGAAGCCTTTTCTAGCTTCCAGGGTCTACCTGCATTCAGTGGCTTGTGGCACTTATTCCACCATCAAAGTCTGCAACTTCTGGTTAAATACTTTTTTAGGCTGGTATCTTTTTAGTTCTCGCACTCCACTTCCGTCTTGCACTTAACCTTATGATTATATAGGCCCATTTGGAAAATCCAGGATAATGTTTTCCTCTCACGGTCAGTTGACTGGCAATGTTAGTTTCATTTGTAACTTTAATTCTCCTTTTCTGTGTAGCCTAATATATTTATAGGTTCTGAATTAAGACACAAACATCTCTGGGGATGGGAGATGCGTTTTTTTTCCATAGAAATTGAAGTCAGTAGGCCTCTGGTTGGAAGATTTATGGTTACCTGGCTAAGAGTTGGGCTTTTTTCAGTATTTTCTGAAGTTACAGGTGCCAGGGGCTTCAGATTTCTCTTGTGTTTCTTTTTTTTCCCTTTGCTCCCCTCCTGACTTTGACCTCCAGTAACCCTATTATTCTCTGCTAATAAATTCTGACCTAGATATCCAGGAAACTCTTTCAACATCTCTTCTTCCAATTAAAGAGCATCCATTTTATGAATGCCCTCAGTTTCTCTAAGTCTTCTATAGACCACTCTTCCATGTCTTCATAAGTTCTTCACTTGGTTTTCCTATACCCATCCACTGCTGTTCTCTTCTTATGTAGTACAACCATAATTCATTTTGTGTTTTCCTTTCTCACCTTTAAGTTCCAGGGTGATTTACATAAATGCAAATTTATGCTTCTAACCCAAACTGAGTCTTTAGAACCAGTTTCAACCCCTACCTGAATTTAGCTTACTCCCTCTCCCATGGCATCAGTGAGTATTGTAAGTATGTGCCTCTCTCTTTAACCCCTCTTGTTTTCAGTCGTTTTTTCTTTCTTTCTTTCTTTTTTTTTTTTTTTTGGTCTTTATTGAAATGAGTTTAGATGACATATACTGTATTATCAGTTTCCAGGGTAGAATTTAGTGATTCGTCAGTTGCATATCAGACCCAGTACTTATTTAATCAACTGCCCTCTTTAAGGCCCATAACCCAATTATCTCTTCTATGCCACATCCCATTCACATCACATCCAACAATCATCCATTTTCCCCCCTATACTTAAAAGTCTCCTTATCATTTGTCTCCCTCTCTGATTTCATCTTGTTTTATTTTTTCCTCCCTTCCCTATGATCCTCTGTTTTGTTTTTTAAATTTACCAGTTCATCTGTGGATGGACATCTGGGCTCTTGCCACAGTTTGGCTATTGTGGACATCGCTGCTATAAACATTCAGGTGCCCCTTCAGATCACTACATTGGTATCTTTGGGGTAAATCCCTAGTAATACAATTGCTAGGACATAGGGTAGCTCTATTTTCAACTTTTTGAGGAACCTCCATACTGCTTTCCAGAGTGGCTAGACCAGTTTGTATTCCCACCAACAGTGTAGGAGGGTTCCCCTTTTTCCTCATCCTTGCCAACATACATCCCTTCCTGATTTTTTAATTTTAGCTGCTCTGACTGGTGTGAAGTGGTATCTCATTGTGGTTTTGATTTGTATTTCCCAGATGCCGAGTGATGTTGAACACTTTTTCATGTGTCTGTTGGCCATTTGTATGTCTTCTTTGGAGAAATGTCTGCTCATGTATTCTGCCCATTTCTTGATGGGATTTTTTGTTTCTTGGGTATTGAGTTCTTTGGGGTGATAAGTTCTTTATCATTTTTGGATACTAGCCCTTTGTCTGATAAGACATTTGAAAATATCTTCTCCCATTCCCCAGGTTGCTTTTTAGTTTTGTTGAATGTTTCCTTTGTTGTGCAAAAGCTTTTTATCTTGATGAGGTCCCAATAGTTCACTTTTGCTTTTGTTTCTCTTGCTTTTGGAGATGTGTCTAATATGAAGTTTCTGTGCTGAGGTCCAAGAGGTTCCTACCTATGTTCTCCTCTAGGATTTTGATGGATCCCTGTCTCACATTTAGGTCTTTCATCCATTTGGAGTTGATTTTTGTGTATGGTGTAAGAAAATGGTCCAGTTTCATTCTTCTGCATGTGACTGTCCAATTTTCCCAGCACCACTTGTTGAAGAGACTGTCTTTTTTCCATTAGGCATTCTTTCTTGTCTTGTCAAAGAGAAGTTGGCCAAAGAGTTGAGGGTCCGTTTCTGGGTTTTCTGATCTGTTCCATTGATCTGTGAGTCCGTTTTTGTGCTGGCACCATAATGTCTTGATGATTACTGCTTTGTAATATAGCTTGAAGTCCAGAATTGTAATGCTTTGAGCTTTGGTTTTCTTTTTGGACATTGCTTTGGCTGTTTGGGGTCTTTTCTGGTTCCATGCAAATTAGGACAGTTTGTTCTAGTTCTGTGAAAAATGCTGATGGTATTTTTTTTCCAATTTATTTATTTTCAGAAAAACATTATTCATTATTTTTTCACCACACCCAGTGCTCCATGCAAGCCGTGCCCTCTATAATAGCCACCACCTGGTACTTTAATAGGGACTGCTTTGAATGTGTAGATTGCTTTGGGTAATATAGACATTTTAACAGTATTTGTTCTTCCAATCCATGAGCATGGAATGGTTTTCCCTTTCTTTGTGCCTTCCATGAGTGTTCTATAGCTTTCTGAGTACAGATCCTTTGCCTCTTTGGTTACGTTTATTCCTAGGTATCTTATGGTTTTGGGTGCTATTGTAAATGGGATCAACTCCTTAATTTCTCTGTTTTCTGTCTCATTGTTGGTATATAGAAAGGCAACTGATTTCTGTACATTGATTTTATATCCTGACACTTTACTGAGTTCCTGTTTGAGTTCTAGGAGTTTAAGGGTTGCTCGTCTTTCTTTTTCTCAGCTTCTTTTTTCTCCATCGTTTTGTCTTCAAATCTCCAAATCTCTCTTCTGCTGCTTTATCCTAACTGTTAGAATCTCCATTTTTTTCTTGCATCTCATTAATCTTTTTAAAAAATTTGACTTGATTAGATTTTAGTTCTTTTATTTCTCCAGAAAGGGATTCTCTAGTGTCTTCTATGCTTTTTTCAACCCTAGCTACTATCTTTATAATCATTATTCTGAACATCTTACTTACACCCATAATGATTAGGTCCCTGGCAGTCAGTATTGCCTTTTTTCTCTTTGTTGAGGTGAGTTTTTCTGTCTTGTCATTCTGTCCACGGAAGAATAGATGAACAAGAGAAGAAACTACTAAAAATGGCAACAATGACCCCAGAGAAGTATACATTAAACAAATCAAAAGAGACTTGAAATGGAAAAAAATAATAATGATTAAAAGATTAAAAAAAAGAGAGAATATAATCAAACAGGTGAACAGAATACAGCAATGCACTGTATCCTCTGTGTATTTTTGTCTGTTTATTAGAAAACTATATTTCAAAATTTTAAGGAAAGAAAAACATATATGTTCAAAATAAAATTAAATACAGTGAAAAAATAGAATGTAAATATAAAAATGAAAATGAAAAGAAAAAAAGTAAAGATTATTATCAGAGAGGTGGACAGCACAGAGCAATATACTATATATCGTTGCTATGTTTTGGACTGTTCATTAGAAAAACTACACCCCAAAATTGTAGGAAAAAATTGAAAGGAAAAAAATTTTTTATATATATATACAAAACATGTATTTTGTATATATATAAAACATATGCAACTTTTATATCTATATACAATAAAAAATTAAATACACTGAAATGACAGAATGTAACTTTAAAGATGAAAATTTAAAAAGACTTAAAAAATAATACAATTAGGTGAAGAAAACAGAGCAATACACTTGATTCTATGAGTATTTTGGTCTGTTACAAGATACTGCAATCCAAAATTGTAAAGAAAGAAAAGCATACATACACACACATATATACAAACATATACACACAGATAAAAATAAAACTAAATGCGATGAAAGGATAGAATGTAACTGTAAAAATGAAAATTAAAAAATACTTTAAAAAAGGTTGATAAAATAAGAAATTGGTTGAAATGTAAAGAGAAAATAAAATTAAAATTGAAAGACTAAAGAATTATGAGGAAAAAACCCTAGGAATTCTATATACCATTCCTCCCTAGTGCTGGAGTTTTGCACTTCTGTGTGTTCTTGGTCTTAGTTGGATTTTTTTGCTGATCTTCTATGCAAGGGGCCTGTTGCACTGATTCTCAGGTGTCTTTAACCCAGGCATAATTGCACAGGCCCTGCCAGGGGGCCAGGCCAAGGGGCTCTGGATTGCTCTATGTAGATTTGTCCCTTGAAGGCTTACAAGGACACTTTAGAGCATGAGCATGAAAATGGTGGCCTCCAAATCTCTAACCCCATAGTCAAAAGCTTGTACCCTCCACTCTTCCTTATGCCCTCATGGAAAAGCAGGTAGTCACTCCTGTCTCTCCCTCCACTCTGTGCTCACCTAGCCCATGGCTGAGAATTTCTAACTCAGGCATTTGACCCTGCTTTGAATTTTCAAGCCCTGTAGACTCCTACGGCACGCAAATGTTTAGATAGTCCTAATGCTACATAAATTGTTCCAAAGTACAGAAATTGAGGAAAATATTCATATTCTTAATATAAAACAAATATATTAGTTGCTTAATCTACTAAAGATTAAGGATGCTTACCACATTCACTAGTATTTATAATGGAAGCATTAGCAAATGAAATCAGACAAGAGAAACCATTTAGAGTTATAACAATTGGAAAAGAAGTAAAACTGTCTCTATTTGCAGAGATATAATGGTATAACTGGGCAATACTAGGGAGTCTGTGATAAAATACAAACAACAAAAGAATTCAGTAAGATAGCAGAAACAGAATTAACATGCATGAATCCATAATCTCACATGTACAATTACTATAAAATGGTAAAGAAACCTCACTTACAAGTAAGATAAAGTATTAGAAGTAAACATATAAGATAAAGTATTAGAAGTAAACATAAAACAGAATATGCCAATTTTATATAAAAAAACTTTATAACCCCAGAAGATACAAAATGAAAGGATACCTTTTATTCTAAAACAGGGCAGCTATAACACAGATGTTGTTTCTCCCTAATTTATATATGTAAAGCAATGCCATTAAAAGTCATTGTATCTGGAAACAATGTATTGATAATAAAGGTAATATTGAAAAACATACAAGAATAGCTAGGAAAACTGACAAAGAAAATCTGTAAGAGATGACTAGGCCTGCCAGGTATTAAAATATGCTGTAAGTTTATTTTGTTAAATTGTTATACTACTGGTACATCAATAAATAGACCAGTTCTTTATATTCTTTCTCAGAAAGTCTGAAGTCCAAAAAGAAACCAAAATGCACATGGGGATTTTTTTTTTTATGATGAGGGTGAGATCTCAAATTAGTAGGGAAAGGTAGTCTTTTTAATAAGTGCTTCTGGATTAATTGGATAGACATTTGAACAACAACAAAAGTAAACCAGTGAAACAAAATTCTATCTCTAGTTTACAGAAGAATTAATTCCAAATGGATAAGAGATGTAAATGTAAAATAATAAAACAATAGAATCCTAGGAGAAAACATGGATAAAACTCTGTATAATCCTGATGTAGTCAAAAACTTCTGAAATAATTATGCCTCAAAATCTAGATTCAATAAAAGCAATTAATACATTTACCTATCAAATAAAAATATTTGTATGACAAATTGAAGTCAAATGCAAAAAAAAATACTGTGTTTGCAACATATAGCTCAGGTAAATGAGAATGATATCTAATTTATTAAGAATTCTAAAAATTAGAGAAAAAAAAAGACCTGTGGCAGTTGATATAAGTTGGCAGAAGATATAAACAGCAAAGATATTGAAATATATCTTTCTTAAATATAAGAAAAGATACCTATCCTCACCCATAATAGGAAATTGAAATAAAAGTATTTCTCACCTCTCATGTGGGTAACAATTATAAGTTCAGATTTGATTACCACTTTCTGGGCTACAGTAATTCTTCAATGCAGTAAAATTTATTTGTTCTACCTCTCTTAGTGATTATTGTTCTTTGTTACCTGGTGTCCAATGTCTTAAAAGTCATTTCCTTATGTTTTCTATGTTTATTTTAGAGGGTAAGGAAGGTCTAGTTCCTGTTATTCTATCTTCCAGAAGTGGAATTCTTTCATTTAAGCTACATCTTCTTGCTGGGAATGTAGATATTTAGAAATCAGCATATATCTCAAGAGAAAAATCAGCAGGAGAATATAAAATTCACTTTTAATGAGATTTCTCCTCTCTCTAGGATCCTGACTCTTAATGTCCTAGCTGCTTTTGTTGCTTGTTGATGCTTTTAAATAGCTATTTGTTTTATTTATCTCGTATTATAGTTCTTCTTAGCCGGAGGGTTGGTCTGGTAAAAGCCTTTTCATTATAGCCAGAGGCAAAGGACTCAACTAACATCTAGTTCTAATATAATTCCTCCCCTACCCTTTCTATTCAATCTGGAACTCTGATTAGATATCAGTGGATCTTTCTCTCTATATCTTCACATCTTTTTCATATATACTGTCTTATTCACTACCTGTGTTGAATTCTTAATATTTTTTAAGTTTTGTTATTTAACTTATGAATTCTGTTATTAGCTGTTGACCTGTCTATTAAGGTTTAAATTTCAATTAATATATATTTGTTATTTTCAGGATATCTAGATTTTTTTTTTTCAAATCTGCCTGGGTCATATTTGATTTTCAGACACGAAATTTTGTCATTTCTTTGCTCATTCTTTAGCTCCTTTTATTTTATTTTATTTTTTAAAATATTTTATTCATTTATTTGACACAGAGAGAGAGGTCACAAGTAGGCAGAGAGGCAGGCAGAGAGATGGGGAAGCAGGCTCCCCTCCAAGCAGAGAGCCCAATGCGTGGCTCCATCCCAGGACCCTGAGATCGTGACCTCAGCCGAAGGCAGAGGCTTAACTCACTAAGCCACCCAGGTGCCCTCTTTAGCTCCTTTTTATTTCTTAAAACATATTTTATATTTTGTGTCTGATACTTCCAGTATTTTTAGATTTTTGTACCTCTGACACTTCAGTATATTTTTTTTCTATAGAATTTTCATTCTTAATGATGTATTTCTTTAATGTTCTGTGATTTTCACATATTATTAGCTAATATCCTTGGAACTCTATCTGTGGGAATTCCTTGAGCCTGCTTTTGAAGTGCGTTATGTCACAGGGCATTTCCATTTCCTTTTGCCTAGTACTGGTTTCATGATCAACGAGGGCTACTTCAAAACTACCATGTTGACCTCTTGGGAGAAGAGATGGCTCATGGGTAGTGGGCATTCAAGCTATAGAACTCTCAAGGCTGGTTAGGGATTTTACAGATTTCCCCCTCACCCCTACCCAAACTTTCCAACCCTGGGTTGTGGGGTTTTTTTGGATTTATCACTTGGTGATGTCTCTTTTTGGGGGATTTTGCTTCATCGGCGCTTTCTGTTTTGACTTCCCACAGTGACAGAGCCATTTCTCTTATTCCTAATAGGTGTGAGTGGCTGGCCTGTTAATAAACACGTTCTCAAGTACTCAGGATTAGAAAATGCTTTCAACTCCCTGAGAAAAGAATCATTGTCAGGATGGCTGGGTGGCTTAGTTTGTCAAGCATTCCACTCTTGATTTCAGCTCAGATCATGATCTGAGAGTCCTGAGATACAACCTTGAAGTGGGCTGTGTCCTGGGTGGGATGCCTCCTCAAGATTCTCTTTTCCTCTCCTTCTACCCCTTCTCCTCTCGCTTTTGAATGTGTGCATGCACTCAACTTATGCGTGCTTTCTCTCTCTCAAAAAAAAAAAAAAAAATCATCATTCTCTTTTGACATTTTGGGCCTCCTTGTATGGTTTCCCTTTATTTCCAAATCACTCATTGTTAAAAATGTAACTTAAATTTCAGCAGTCATTGTTTAAAATGTAACTTAATGTTTTTATACTGAAGATATTTCTTCTGCACATCTGATCTACCGTCTAAATTGCTAGAAACAACGTCTCTCCAACCTATGTGTTATACTGCAATCTGGGTTATATGCTTAACTGAAAATATTATCAGGTATTTCACATGCTCAAAACATTTGATTCTTCCTGAATATCTTCAAGTTGAAGGACACATTCCTTATCAAGGAGCCTGACTTGATTTCCTTTATGATTTTATCTTTTCTTAGCAGTTTAGCTTGAACTTATATATAACTCTTCCTTCCTATACTTTGTTTTATTTAAAATACTTGCATTTCTTTCTGTAGAACATTGTTTAACTCTCAGCCAGAAATGTAGTTTTAGTTTTTCTTTGCCTAACCAGTATCTCAAGACTGAAGGGATGCTTTGACATAATGTTTTACAGGAAGCATCCTTTGAACTGCCACTCTCTTCCCTTGTATTTACCATGTTCCAGCTGCCCTCTGACTATATCCTGTCTTTATCTAAGTTGTAGCACTTATCATACTGAGAACAAATTGATGTTAAAGACTTTCTTATTTATCTAATCATCCCAAATGCCTGTTATGTTACCTTCCACATAACAAATCTGTTAAATATTTAATGAATGAAAATACTTGTTAAAAATCTCATTGCAGGACATAGTAACTTTAATTGTTATTTTTTATCACCGGTATGTTACTTTATACTTTTAGGGGTTTTGTTTTGTTTTTGTTTTTCAATATTTCACAAAATATTTTCTTGTACATGATCACATTTTATGCTTGCAGGAATTCTCTGAAAATTAAGTAACTTCTTCAATGTTAAAAGAAAACAAAAAGAAATGAAAAAAGTAACATAACCTGGATTTCCAAGGGAATTTTTTTTTTCATTCTAACCTTCCAGTGTATGAGAATCATTTAACTCTCAGTGACTGTTAATGTCAAGATGGCAACAATGGTGTGATGCCACTGTTTGCTAACATGATGAATATTTCCAAAGTGTTCCAATTTTCCTCATTGTACCTTTTGTCTAATTTTATAGTCACAAAAACTTTTGGTCAAGTCAAAATAGGTTTCCTTAGTTTTTCTGTGGTGCAGTTTGAATGCTAACAAAATCAATTTGACATTGATATTTTTCTCTTGGAGGGTGGTCATTTTTTCAGTACTCTAATGAAATAAAGAAGATTTATCAGATGTTTTCTCATGATATTTATGAAGAAAAGTTCAAAATTTTTACAAATATGTCAGATGAAAGCATTGAGGCTATAAGGACATTTTATTTATAGCGATGTGTATTTTGGTCATTAAACATACAGGAAATAAATGAAGTCAGCTGTTGGATCTCCTTGAAATCTACTGAGAGTTGTGTAAGGGGAGACACAAGAAAGCAAGGAATTCAGGTAGGGAATATGATAATAAACACAGAGATCATAATCTATTTTAGTATATCCCAGAAATAAAGAAGCTGAAATGTTTGATCTCATGACTAAGGTTTTTATTGAGGTGAAATTAATACAACATACAGTTAACTTTTTAAAAGTGTACAGTTCAGTGTCATTTACTGTATTCCCAGTATTGTGAAACTACCATCTCCCTCTAGTTTAAAACTTTTTTTTTTTTTTTTAAGATTTTATTTATTTATTTGAGAGAGAGAGACAGTGAGAGAGAGCATGAGCGAGGAGAAGGTCAGAGAGCAAAGCAGACTCCCCATGGAGCTGGGAGCCCGATGTGGGACTCGATCCCGGGACTCCAGGATCACGCCCTGAGCCGGAGGCAGTCGTTCAACCAACTGAGCCACCCAGGCGTCCCTTTTTTTTATCACATGAGAGCATCCCTACTACATAGTCAATAAATAATCACTCTCCATTTTTCCCTCCCTCTATCCTCTGGTACCACTAATTGCTTTCAGTCCTTATGGATTTGTTTCTCTTGATAGTTCACATAAAAAATAATCATACACATAACCTTTTGTTTCTTGCCATCCTCACTCAGCATGTTTTAACTTTTGTCAAATTGTAGCATATACCATTATTACATTACTTTTTATGATGTAGTTTTACATTATGTATTATGTATACAGATACATACATACATATATACACACATACATATATACACACACACATAGACATACACACCACAATTTGTTTATCTGTTCATCTGTTGACAGGCATTAAGGTTGTTTCTATCTTTTGGCTATTGTAAATAGTGCTGCTCTGAACACTCAGCAAAAAGTGTTTGAGTACCTGTTTTTAATTCCTGGGGGTGTATACTTTAGAGCAGAATTGTTGGGTCCTATTGTAATTCTGTTTAACTGTTTGAGGCAACACAAAACCATTTTCCAAAGTGGTTGCACCATTTTATATTCGCATTGGGAATGTATGAAGGTTCCTCTTTCTCCACATCTGACAAACACCTGTTATTTTCTGGGTTCTTTCCTTTTTTTTTCTCCTCTTCCTCCTCCTTCTTTCTTCTTCTTCTACTTCTTCTTCTTTTTTTTTTTTTTTTTTTTTTCAACTATAGCCATCCTAGCAGGTAATGAATTGGTTTATCATTATGGTTTTGATTTGAATTTCTTTAATGGCCAATTATATTGAGCACCTTTTCATGTGCTTGTAAGCTTTTTGTGTATCTTCTTTAGAGAAATGTCTGTTCAAGTCATTTGCCAATTATTTAATTGGATTATTTGCCTTTTTGTTCAGCTTACATTCTTTTTTTTTTTTAAGATTTAATTTATTTATTTGACAGACAGAGATCACAAGTAGTCAGAGAGGCAGGCAGAGAGAGAGGAAGGGAAGCAGGCTCCCTGCTCAGCAGAGAGCACATCCCAGGACCTTGAGATCATGACCCGAGACAAAGGAAGAGGCTTTAACCCATTGAGCCACCCAGGCACCACAAGCTTGCATTCTTTATTTATTCTGGGCACTAAACCCTTATCAGATAAATGATTTACAAATATTTTCCTTCATTCTGTTTGTCGTCTTTGCACTTTCTTGATGTCTGTTGGTGGGCTTAGTTTTTAATTTTTAAGAAGCCTGATTTATCTATTTTTCCTTTTGCTGCTCGTACTTGGGTGTCAAATATTAGAATCTATTGCTAAATTCAAGGTAATGAGGATTAATCCCTTTTTTTTTTTGCTAATAATTTTATAGTTTTAGCTCTTACATTTAAGTCTTTGATCCATTTTGAATTAATTTTGTATTTGGTATGAAGTTAGGGTACAGATTCATTACTTTGTTTGTTGTTATCCAGCTCTACTGGCATAATTTTTTTTAAAACAGCATTTTTTTTTTTTTAATATTATTTATTTATTTGTCAGAGAGAGAGAGTACACAAAGCAGGCTGAGTGGCAGGCAGAGGCAGAGAGAGAAGCAGGCTCCCCGCTGAGCAAGGAGCCCGATGTGGGACTCGATCCCACGACGCTGGGATCATGACCCGAGCCGAAGGCAGCCGTTTAACCAACTGAGCCACCCAGGCGTCCCAAAACAGCATTTTTTTAAAAAGATTTTATTTATTTATTTGACAGACAGAGATCAGAGTAGGCAGAGAGTAAAGCAGAGAGAAAGGAAGGGAAGCAGGCCCCCTGCCGAGCAGAGAGCCCAATGCGGAGGTTGATCCCAGGACCCTGGGATCATGACCTGAGCCGAAGGCAGAGGCTTTAACCCACTGAGCCACCTAGGCGCCCCTCTACTGGCATAATCATTGAAAAGATTATTCTTACACTATTGGGTGGTCTTGAAAACCTTGTCAAAATTGATTGGCTGTATATGTATGGGCTTATTTCTAGACTCTCAACTCTCTTCCATGGGCCTATAAGTCTATCTCTGTGACAGTACTACATTGTCATGATGATGCTTTGTTCACTTTTGGCACATGTGTACCTCCCCAAAGCAAAAGCACCTTTTCCTTCTTCTTTCTACCAAATGACAGAAAATAGGCATTACAGAATTTCCAATTTTTCTTAACTCTGATGCCTAGCAAATATCTGTGACAAGAAATAGGAAAGGATGTGTGATCATATCCATGGAATGAAATTGAAGTATGATGGCATAATAGAAGGAAAGTAGACTTGGGGCACCTGGGTACCTCAAGCAGTTAAACATCAGACTCTTGATTTTAGCTCAGGTCATGATCTCAGGGTCATGAGATTGAGCCCTGAGATGGGCTCTGGGCTGAATGTGGAACCTACTTAAGATTCTTGCCTTCTCACTCTCTGCCCCTCCCTTGCTTGTGCACACATGCACACACTCTCTCCTTAAAAAAAAAAAAAAAATGGGTTTGAAGTGACGGGGGGTGGTGGGAGGGTGGGGTACCAGATGATGGGTATTATAGAGGGCACGGCTTGCATGGAGCACTGGGCGTGGTGAAAAAATAATGAATAATGTTTTTCTGAAAATAAATTGAAAAAAAAATTTAAAAAAAATGTAGACTTTATAGTCTAACACACTTAGGCTGAAGTCCCAGCTATTAGTTATAATATCTTGAAAATTACATGAATATATCATATCAGTAATATCATGAAAAGTACTTTTCATCTCTTTTAACCATAGTCTATACTTCTGGTAAATGTGGATAAAAATGCCTATCCTCTTGCAATTAGTAGGCACAATATATATAAATTTTCCCTAGTTCAGTGTCATATACAAAATAGTTATAGAAAAAAGAGCTATTAATAGTAATTTATTGTTTTTAAAAACAGAACTTCATAAAGAGAATGATTCTAAACCTTGAAAAATGGTCTCCTGAAGAATTTGAAAAAGTAACCCATCTTAGCTATTTCAGAAATTGCTTTCTAAGAAAGTGGCTTCTTCCCTACTAACCATTGCATTTGGCTTTGAGTGTCAGAAATTAGCTTCTTCTTATTCAGATGCCAGCAGGTGTGTACGTGTGTGTGTGTGTAGATCTCTGGGAGTACATATCCACTCTGTTTGCTTTTATTTTACATGCTGAGTCTGTAATCCTTAGTTCAGGCACTGCCTTTATTAATGTGCTGTGTAAATGTGCCCAAGGTCTATAAAAGGGTATGTTGCATATAAAGAAAATAAAGAGAATTAATGCCTTCACTGGCAATTGAGTGTGGGGGGTGATCTTCTATCATCCCCAGACTATCCAACAATTCTCAGATTCATAATCAAGTCACTTTTTAAAATGTAATTGGGTTATAGGAAAGAGAACTTAAGCCAACTTTGTTTCTTTGAAAGAATTATTTGGTTTCTGTTGCTCCTGTGGTCCCATATACTTTTTTACTAGGATATGGTGTTGTCAGAGAGCTAGAGATTTACACGTTGTGAGACCAGGTTTCAAGTCCATATGCCACAGCTCACTGGCTATATAATCTTTTAGAGTCACTTTACCTCTTCAGACCTCATTTTCTCATTTGTATGAGAAAGAATAATTAGCTCATAATGCTGATTATACGAATCAAGTGAATCACTGAAATCAATGATTTTTCAGCCATAAAGCACCATATACATGTGAGCTTTCATTATTAACATTTAGTGTCATTTATGAAATTGTGGAGTCTTAATTAGGAAGGTACCTGCCCAGCCACTTTGTCAATTACCCACCATTGTATTTGTCTTGCTAGCAGGGATTGTAAACTACTTTGTTTAGCAGTAATTCTTATTCCTTGCACTGGATGCTTGAACATGGTACCATTTTAGTATGAAATGGCATATCCAATAAAAAATATGAACCATTGAAAACAGGCCACACTCTTCTCACTGGTCTATAAAATGACTTTTGTTTTTTTAAACTTTTAGAGGCAGTTAAAAAGCCTTTGGTAAATCCAAGAAATATCTGGTTCCTTGAGCTCTGCTTTTTAAGTAGTACCAGGCTCTCTACTCTCTGTGAGTGTACAAATGTTGATTGATGCTAATGGTAACTTGGCCCATTTCCCATTCCTGGTGTTTTCATTCTCATGTGTATCAGCGGCAAGCTTCTACAGTTTGAACACAGGGAATATAGAGGCAGGGCACTTCAAAAAAGAACATTAAATACTGTAATGATAATTACTAATAACTCATTAAGCTAGTTACTCTGTAACAGTGGTTTGAATTTAGATATTTTATATAACTGCCTAATTTATAAAATATTTGAGGTCAAGGGAAAAATGTTTGTAAATTTAATTTATTTTATTCCCCCATTCAAGAAATGTTATCATCTTCAATGTAGTAGTAGGATATTTGTGTACTTTGCCAAAGTATAATTATGGACTATATCAGTAGGTGAGCAGTTCTGTGATTACCATTGGTGGAGGAAAGTCAAATCATATTTGTTTTTCAAAGTCTTTGATGATAAACTATGTAAATGTGAAGTAAAAACATCACATAACAGAAATGAATAGTTTGATGATGCCCTTTTGTGTTGGAGAGTTGTGTGTTTGCATATAGCAGTCATTCTCCCAATTTTTTTGGAGAATCATCCTTCTTTTACTCTTAGTCCATATGTGATTTGGTGGTATTAACTCCCTTACTTATTTTAACAATAATTTATTTATTTAGTTTTTAAAAAAATTTTGAGATAATGATAGATTTACATGCGGTTCTAAGAAATAATACAGAGAGATCACATGATGGCTTGATCCAGTTTTCTCCAGTGATAACATTTTGCTAAATTATGGAGCAGTATTACAATATGAATCTTGTCACTGATCCAGTCAAAATACAGAACCTTTCTGTCCCTGCAAGGATTCTCTTATGTCGCCCTTTCCTAGTCACATTCACGACCCTCCTGCCCTCATTCCCTCTTTAACTCCTGGCAACCACTAATCTGTGCTCTACATCTCTAATTTTGTCATTTCAAAAACTACATAAATCACCTTATATAGTATATAAGCTTTTGAGATTGGCCTTTTTCACTTAGAATTATTCTCTGGAGATTCATCCAGATTGTTCTGTGTATCAGAAGTTTGTTCCTTTTTATTTGTGCGTAGAATTCCATGACATGGACGTGCTCCAGTTTGTTTAACCGTTCACCTACAGAAGGACATTTAAATAGTTTCCAGTTTGGGGCTATTACAAGTAAAGCTTTTACAGATGTTTGTGTACAGGTTTTTTGTGAACATAAGTTTTTATTTCTTTGGGATGTAAACCTAAGAATGTAATTTCTGGTTAATGCTGTTACATGCTTACTATATTGCATAGAATTCTCCAACGACACCATTTGAGACTGGCCATTTCTTTTCTTGGAATTTTTAAATTATGAATTTATTTTCTATTGGTGGCCATAGGACTATTTGAATGATCTATTTTATATTGGATGAATTGTGGTAGTCTGTATTTTTTGAGGCATTAATCCATTTGTTTCATCTAAGTCATAAAATTTATGCTTAATTATGGTATAACCCTTTTATTTTTTAATATCAGTAGGATCACTAGTGATCTTCCTGTTTCATTCCTAATAGTGGTAATTTATGTCTTCCTTTTTCTTCGCTTTGTCAGTCTTCCAAGAAGCTAGCCAGTTTTATTGATCTTTTCAAAGACCCATTTTTTTGTTTCATTAATTTTATTGATTTCTGCTTTTTATTATTATTTTCATTTTGTTTGCTTTGGATTTATTTTGCTCTTTTACTAGGTTCTCAAGATGGGAGTTTGGATTATTGATTTGATACTTAAAAAAAATAAACATTTAGTGCTATAAATTTTCCGTTCTATAGTACCATTTATAACATTTCATCATAATTAAGTGACTCTAGTATTTTAGTTGTGTCTCACAAATTTGTTATGATATACTTCATGTTAACTCACTTATTCATGGATTATTTAGAATTATCTGGTATTTGGAAATTTTCTATTTCTTTTTGTTATTGATTTCTCATTTGATTTCACTGTAGTCAGAGAACACATTCTGTATGATTTCAGTTCTTTTAAATTTGTTGAGGTTTTGTTTTATGATCTGGAATATAGCCTGTCATAGTATACATTTTCTGGGTACTGGAAAAGAATATATAGTCTTCTGTTTTTAATGGAATATTTTATAAATATCAACGATCAAGAGATGGGAGTGACAACTTCTAAACTTTTTATTTGTCAGAGCTGAAATTGGCTAGAACTTTTTTTTCCCTTTTAGATTTATTTTAAGGTGTACCTATTCAGGAGTATTAACAGTAAGCCTGGGATGTTTATTGAATTTCTTCACTCCAGTAAAATCTGAACTCTAATGTTTGTCTCTTCAGTTGATTTCTGAAAGTTTACCTTCATTTCTCATCCTCTTAGCTTCTCCTTGTGATTCAGCAAATAACTTAAGATAAATGGTGTCAAGTACAGGTCTTACCACTTCACTATTTTCTTCTCTATGGAATCTTTGCCCCTGACATCTCTTGGAAACTTTCTAGTGTGTGTGTATGTATGTGTGTGAAGGTATTTATATTTTTAATAAAAAATTTCTCCAGTTTTCCTAGTTTTCTTCATGGTGGGATTGGTTTGATATAAGATGATTTGTCATAGCCAGAACTGGAAATGTCAACAGTTTTTTACTGAGTACCTATTACTTGCCAGGTACTATTCTAGAATCTTTATTCTAGATTCTCTTCCATAATGGGGTTTACATTCAAGTGGGTCAGTCAGTGCAAGGTAGGCATAACATGAAAACTCAGTCAGTGAGCATAGCGTCTCCTTGGTTAAGTTGTTGTTCCAGTGATAGGTTTTATGAAAACAGCCAAGCCAGTTACACCTGATGAGGCTCAGTTAGAGGGTGTTTGAAGGGACTGTTATTAAAAATAAATGTTATTTCTTTAGGACTTGGAGTTAAGAGAATAGAAGCCTGAAGATGCTGGGATGCAAGAGAAGAGAGAGATTTTGTTGTTGTTGTTGTTTGTCAATGTTTTGTTTTGTTTTTCCCACTAGACAAAGGCATGAAATCAACATACAAAAATGTAGAGCTGAGAAATAAAGAAAGTCACTATTTTGATTGTTTAAATTTCTAGCAGTATTTCTGGATATATCAACTATGTGAATTATACTGGTTTTTGCTCAAGCTCTTCTGATTTGAGTTTTTGTCACTTAAAACTTCATTAATACCCATTTTTAACCAGCAAATTCAATGGATACTTTTTGGTATTGATTTTGCTGGTCTCTGTGCGTTTGACTTTTTATGGCTTTTTAAAAAAAAATTCTTTTCCTTTGGCTTCTATTATACCACTATTTATTGGTTTTTCTTCTTGGGTTCACACTAGTTTTTCTTGGACTGCTTCCCAGTTTCTTTCTCCCCTTCTCTCTCTTAACTCTTGCATCTTTCATGATAATGACCTTGGTTCTTGGTTTTCTGGTATCTAAATGAATGTCTTTGCATGCCTTAGCTAATGAATATCAACTAGAATTTATCCAGAAATATGAGTTGTTTTGACTCATTGATTGATTCTGCCTCATAAACATTTTTTTATTTCCATCCCTTGATTATAGTTAACTGTATTAATTCAGACCTTCGCCAGTTCTCACCAGTATAAATTAATAGTGTCCTCCTAACTTAAAGCTCCCTCTCATCATTTTCTAAATAGTTACTAGAGAAGTAAGTCTTCATGGCAACACCGAGCATGTCATTTCCTTATATTACGACATAAGATAAAATCAATAGGGCCAGAATATGGTCCTAGCTGACTTCTCTGTTCTCAGTATTTGGTGATCTTCCTTTTCATTCTTTGCTCTTGTTAGAGAAAAAAGCTTTAGATTCCAATGAAAAAGTTATGCTTTCTTATGTTTTGGTTCCACTGTACATGCTATTCCCTATAAAATGTATTTTTCTATGTGTCAGTCTGCTGAACACATACTTGTACTTCAGATCACAGCTCAAACTATTATCTCCTCTTTGAAACATTCCCCAAACTTGGGCAAATTCAGACAGTTTACTTCATTTATACTGTAGACCTAGTATTCGTACATTGCAACATTTATCATATTAAAATTAACTGTGGCTCTGCCTCTTTCCTAAAGAGAAAATTTAATTCATCTAAGGAGAAATTTCAGTGCACCTTAGAACTTCCAGAATTTTGAACAGTATCTGACAGACAGTAGGCGCTCAATAATCTAAGTGAATACATTAGATAATTGGACAGACATTATGTTTATATAGTGAAGTAGGCTGTGATATAGTTTCACTTACTTTTTTCACTAATAACTTTACTTGTGGACCATTTTTACATTTGTTATTTTTTAATTCTGGAACTATCTTCAGGAACATTAAGAGAATGTAAAACCGTATGCATTATACCCATCTACTTAATATCATATGAAACGAATTACAATCCCAATCAAATGAAAGGGATTTATTACACTCACTTTGGTTTTTATTGTTTTGTTTTGTTTTTACAATTGGGTAAATTAAATGGGAGAGAGTTAAGAAACTTGTATAGGGATACAGGACTAGTAAATTTTGGAGGTGAGACAAGAACTTAAGGTTTTATAACTCTGAAGTATTTGGTTTTTCACTACAATACAATTTGTTCTTTAGGATCTAGGGGATAAGCATATATTATGCTTATCATTCTAAAATGTTTGAATATTTTAAATGTTAAACATTTTAGAAGGTTAAGCATGATAATGAACCTAAAGTTTCATCATATGACTGATTTCTTGGCAAATGCCAAGAAAAATCACTACACATTCCCTCACCTGCTAAAAATCTTTCCTCAAGTATCTTTCTCAGGCAACCTTGTTCAATCCCTTTATAAACATAAGTGCTACCCAGCTTTTCAACGTTTTTACCATGCTGTTCTTTTCCCCCACAACATTTAATCATCTTTTAACTTAATATAGAATTGATTTTTTTTTATTATTTATATTGTTATTTTCTGATTCCTTCTACTTGACTTTAAATTCCAGAAGAGAAAAAAATTGTTTATTTTGTATGCTAATAAAAATAACACAGAATCATTAAGAAAGTCTGGTAAATATTAGGTGATGATTTAGAAATAAGAGCTAGAGATAGAGCTAGACATATGTAAAGTGTATTGAGAATGAATGAGTATAGGTGAATAAAAAGACACAATGCCAAGAGTAAACAGAATTTGACAGGATGTTTTGCAACTTTTCTTAGAAAACCTCAGTTAATGGAGCTTTTGAGAAGTTTGAATATTCAGAACTATTTGACAGTAATGCTTGCCAAAAAGAAATAGGTTCATACAAATTTAGAATTTTTCTGAACAAAAAAAATTTAAACCAAATTTTTACCTTATCCCTACCTACAATTACCAATTGAGAAAGAAAAAGAGCCAAAACAAAATTCCCAATTGATGTAAGTGGTGGACTCAAAGTGACTAGCCTAAGGATAGTTGACAGTCGAAGAGAGCAAGAAAAATTAATGAAAAGAGAAGACTAAATTGATTATATTCCTGTTAGGGTTTCTGTTTTGTTTGTGGTTTGCAGTTTATTTGGAAGAAACAGAAAAAAATGTTTAAAAAATATTTGTACCATATAATTAAAAAATGTTATTTTCTCCTTTGCTTTATGGGACTAATGTGGACCTCAACTATAATTTTGAATAGAAGTGCTAAAAGATGACACCTTTGTTTCATTCATATTTTTATGGGGAATGCTTTCAGTTTCATTTGTTTTGGAGGTTTTGGAAATATACATATTGAATCTTACTGAATGCTTTTTCTGCTTCAGTTGAGATAGCCATATGATTTTTCTCTTGATGTGATCAATTATGTTAGCTTTTTTTTTTTTTTAAGATTTTATTTATTTGTTTGACAGAGAGGTCACAAATAAGCAGAGAGGCAGGCAGAGATAGGGGGAAACAGGTTCCCTGCTGAGCAGAGCTCCCAATGCGGGGCTCAATCCCAGGACCCTGAGATCATGACCTGAGCCGAAGGCAGAGGTTTACCCCAGGCACCCCTGTTAGCTAATTTTTTAAATGATAAGCTAATTCATTCTTAATATAACCCCTACTTAAATATTAAATATTCTATTTTTTATTCATTACTGAATTCCATTTGCTAATATTCAGTTCAGGATATTTGCATCTATCTTTTTGGGTTAGGTTGCTCTTTACTTTTCTTCTCTTACACTGTCATTTTAAGTTTTGGTGTTAAATTTAGTGTAGGATGTTAGCATCTATGTCCATGAGTAAGGTTCATCTTTAATTTTCTTCTCTTTTTCTGTCCTTTTATAGTTTTGGTATCAAGGTTAACCTAGGCTTATTACATGGAATGTAACTACATTCTCTTTTACTCTGTAAAATGGAATATTTTGTGAGTTATTAGATTTGCTTGTTGAATATTTTATAAAAATATTCAAATTTGTAAGCAAAATTATTTTGGCCTTTAATTTTGTGAAAAGATTTTTGACATTTTCACTCAACTACTTAATGGTTGTCATTAATCCTAGTTGGGCTTTCTACTTATTTTTAAGTATGTTCTGCTGCATTTTTAAAGGAATGTATCTACTTCTCTAAGATTTCAAACTTTTGGTGTGAAGTTGTTCAGAGTACTTATTCATCTTTAAATATCTGCTGAATATGTAATTACATCTTTTTCATTTATAATATTTCTTATTTCTCTTTCTTTTGCTTTATCAGTAGTATCAGACAACTATCAAAAGTTGCTAGAAATTCCAACATACATTTTTTGAGACTCACTATTTGGCTCTTTAAAATAATTTTTTCTCTTATCTTACATCTGTTAAACTTTTAGTTTTGTAACTTCTTAAGAATTCTAAATTTTAAGCTCTTACACATTTCACTGTGAAAACAGTTTTGGGTATACCCTTAAAGTTTTAAATTGCAGGTTTTTTTTTTTTTTTAGATTTTATTTATTTAATCAAGAGAGAGAGTACAAGCTGGCGGAAGGGCAGAGGCAGAGGGACAAGCTGACATCCCACTGAGTGGGGAACCTGATGTGGGGCTTGGCTTGATCCCAGTTCTCTGAGATCCTGACCTGAGCTAAAGATAGACACTTAACTGAATGAGCCATTAAGTGCCCCTTAAATTGTAGCATTTTTCAATATTTTGAAGTCCTAAATATTTTCTGTTTTCATTTTGATTCTTTCTTTAACTCACAAATTTAGAAGTGTGCTTAATGATTTCCAAACTTATGGTGTTTTTCTAGTTAACATTTGTTATTGATTTTAAGTTAATTTTATTGTGGT
This sequence comes from Neogale vison, assembly GCF_020171115.1. NCBI lineage: Eukaryota > Metazoa > Chordata > Mammalia > Carnivora > Mustelidae > Neogale > Neogale vison. The sequence goes on from NC_058092.1 coordinate 56,982,878, forward strand.
TGTAGATGGTGGTATATTATACTAATCCTTTGAAATATACTTAGGTTTGACTTTTTGCATGGCATAGTATCAGTTCTCATCAATGTTTCTATATGCTTGGAAAGAATATATATTTCTCTGATATTGGCTGCAGTGTTCTATATATAGCCATTAGATCAATTTTTAATTGTTTCATTTAAATGAACTCCATCTTATTCATTTGTTTATTTATTTTTGCTTAATCTCTTAATTACAGAGAATGCTATACTAATCTATGCTATTCTGTTATAAATGGTAAGTTTGTCAATTTCTTTTTAGTATTCGAATATGTACTTTATGTATTTAAGATTATACATAAATGATTTTAGAATTATGTATTCATGTTGAATTAAAGCCTTTGTTATTTTATAGTGCCTTCTATTTTTTGCAATTTGTTTTCCCCTTGAAGATATTTGTTCCCATTATGGTTATACCAGGTTTTTTCTGGCTTACTATGTGTACAATAGCATTTGTTTCCATTCTTTTGCTTTCATTTATTAATTTTCTAATTTTTAGGGGAATGCAGTACTTGGACTTCAATATGAGAAACTTCCTGTTATATAAAGAATTTAATCTGTATTTTTTTTATTGAGGTATACTTTCTATACAGTAAATGATACAGATCTTAAGTATACTACATTGAACAAAATTATAGATTTACTGGGGTTTAAGTTCACCGTCATTCTTTGTGCCTTCTTTTATTTCTCTTGGTTCTATTTTTTTTCTTTTTTTGCTTTCTTTTTGATTCATTTGGTATTTTTTGTTTGCTTATTATTTCATTCCCTTTTTAATAATATGAATTTACTCTGTTAATTCAGAAAAAAATTATTCTGTTATGCTTTTTCATGGTGATCTAAGAAATTATAATGTATGTCTGTATCTTATCAAAGTTAAAAACATTTATCCACGATTTCTTTCTTTTTTTTTTTTTTTTAAAGATTTTATTTATTTATTTGACAGAGAGAGATCACAAGTAGGCAGAGAGGCAGGCAGAGAGAGAGAGAGGAGGAAGCAGGCTCCCTGCTGGCAGAGAGTCTGATGCGGGACTCGATCCCAGGACTCTGAGATCATGACCTGAGCCGAAGGCAGCGGCTTAACCCACTGAGCCACCCAGGCGCCCCTGATCCACGATTTCTATTGAAAATATTTAATTTCAGCATACTATGAGCTCTAATTATTCCACATGGATGCTGGTCAGAACTTATACCAGTCAAAACATCTGATTATTTATCAGCCTACTAGCACATATACCTTAGGATACTTTATTCTCCATTCATCTTTTTTGACTTATACGGTATAGCCACATGGTTTAATGTTACTTTAAAATATTACAAGTTTTATTCATTTGTGTATTTCAAAAATGTTTAGATTTATTAAGGTGTTTATTACATTTTTTGCTGTTGGTTTCTTGAAACTCAGAACTGTTTTGAGATCATATTTCTTCTGAAGGAAACATATCTTTAGAATTTCTTTTAATGAAAGTTCTTTTGGTGGAAAGCTTAAAACTTTTCATGTTTTTGAAATGTCCTTTCCTCATTTCCATTTGAGAAAGTTACTTTGCTACAATAATCTGAGAGTTATTTTCTCTCTTTATAATGAAAACATCTTCCACTATCTTGCTTCTGTTGTTGGTGAAGTGAAATTAGCCATCAGTCTAACTGATACTCATTTGAATGCAATCTTTTTTCTTTGGCTAATTTTAAGATCTTTCTCTTAACATCCTATATTTTCAGCATTCCTCTGGCTTGAGATCTTTGGGGTACTTGAATTTGTGATAATATATTTGCTCAATTCTGGAAGGTTCCCAGCCATTATCTATTTAAATACTGTCCTTGTTCTGTTCTCTCCTATCTTTCCTATTGGAACACTATAAGGGTGTGTTAGCTTTCTTCACTTCATCATTCATGTCTCTTAACATCTATTTATCTCTCTGTGCTGTGTTCATTGCTATTATCCAGTTTACCAATTATCTCTTTAGCTGTGTCTAATCTGCTTTTAAGTATGTCTAGTAGTTTTTATTTTCTATTTTAATATCTGGAAATTCTTCTTAGTCCCTTTTAAAATCATTTGGCTCTTTACTCATCAAATATCTATTTTATTTCTTTAAACATATTAAACATGGGTGGTCAATATATTGTTTCTGTTAAATTTAGTGTTTAAATTCCATAGGGCACCTGGGTGGCTCAGTCAATTAAGCATCTGCCTTCAGCACAGGTCATGATTCCAGGGTGTTGGCCTCGAGCCCTGTATCGGGCTCCCTGCTCAGCAGGAAGCCTGCTTCTCCCTCTCCCACTCCGCCTGCTTGTGTTCCCTCTCTTGCTGTCTCTCTCTGTGTTAAATAAATAAATAAAATCTTAAAAAAAATTAAATTCCATATATATCTGATTCTGTTATTTTTTTTCTGCTTGGTTCTACTTCATGATGCCTTTTGTCTTTGGCTGTTTTCTAACTCTTGATGATCTGATACACTTCTTCTGTGGAAACTCTTTAAGTCCTTGGATGAGAGAAGGTTGCTCTAGATAGAATTAATGTTTGCTTCTGCCAGGTACCTATAATCCCTACTAGACTAAGGCTACTTCCAGTAGATTCTTGGCTTGAGGCTTTTCTGACCACCTATATAGTATGAACTCAATTTGCAAACAATATGAAGTCCAGCTTTGTTATAATTTTTAAGAAAGATGGTTTTTCATTCATTGATACAAAATTTTGAAATATTTATTGATTGACTGATTGATTATCTGTCAGATTGGGGATAGTAGAGTGTTGTCCTTGGGTAATTATTTTTTTAAATAGGATGATCTCCTATTAGAATCCCCACCTTGCTTGGGCCCTAGAAATTTTTTCATTTTCCTGGTTTTGTAAGTACTCTTTCACAAAAACTATTTTAAGTAGTCATCTTACCTCTTTAGATTCCAAGCTTCTTGTTTTTGCCCCAGATATTCTTTCTTTCTTTATTTTTGGTTTATGTATAAGTTTAAGATGAGTTAAAAAGACTTTCTATTTTTGATTACAAGTTGATTCAAATAAGGTTATCTGTCCAGGTCCTTAGTATACCATAGCCCTAAAAATGGAAATCAATATGTTTTCTTTTCAATCATTTTATAAGCCTTTATTGGCCACTTCTTATGTGCCAGTCATTATGGAAATAGCTTAAAATACAGAGTTCAATAACTTGCAGTCTGTAACTTCAAGTTAATTAGAATTTGGAGGGGGGAGAATTTACATAAGTACAACTTTATAGCATATGAAAAACAGTGAGAGTTTTACACAGGATATGATGTTTTAGAGAGTAAATATACCAACTTGTTTTGTACTAAAACAGGTGGTATTAGGGAATATGTTTTGAAGAAGTAAGCATATGAGGAATATAAGCAAGATAAGCTTCATGAGGGAAAATACCTAATTTGACTTGGTTAATATTGTACTCTTTATGTCTAGAATAGGTCCTTAATAAACATTTGTGAAATAGCAAATGTTTGACTAGGATGTAATTAAAATCTGGTACTTCTATTGGCTTTGTCTGAAAGAATCATGACTATTGGTGAGTTACATCATGTCTTTATTTTTCCAAATTTTCTCTAATCTGCCCTTTCCCATGTTAAAAATCATGTGTCTACCTTCTTCATGGATTTCTCAAATATATAAGAATAGGAGAATAATGGGAAGTGGCTCTGGAATTCATGGGGTCTGACAGAACAAGTTATTTGTCTAATCCATTTATTTAATATTTCCATTTGTCCTTGGTTTTGTTTGAAAATACAAGGGAAGAGTTAACTCTGACTCTTGAATTTACTTTTATTATTATTATTTTTTTAGATTTTTTAAAAAAAATTATTTATTTGACAGACAGAGATTACAAATAGGCAGAGAGGCAGGAGAGGGGTAGCCTGATGGGAGGCTGGATCCTAGGAACCTGGGATCATGACCTGAGCCGAAGGCAGAGGCTTTAGCCCACTGAGACACCCAGGCACTTCTTGAATTTACATTTAAATAGTTATGTTATAATGGAAATAGACCTTAATTTGAATTTTATCTGTATAACTTGTTAGCTATATTAGCTCTCTAAGCCTCATTTTCCCTATTTATAAACTAGAGTTAATAAAACTTTGCAGTGTTGCAACTTTTAGAAAAAATATATATGATTATAATATATAAATATATATATATAGATATAAATGATATGCTTGAATAAATTACATATATTAATAGTGTCAGGTTTTTTTTTTAAAGATTTATTTATTTATTTGAGAGAGAGTGAGCACTCAATGGGGAGAAGCAGAGGAGAGAGAATCTCAAGCAGACTCTGCACTGAGTGCAGAGCCCATTGCAGGGCTGGATCTCTAGACCCTGAGATCATGACCTGAGTCAAAACTAAGAGTCCTAGGCTTAACTAACTGCTCTACCCAGGTGTCCCTCAACTTTCTTTCTAATTGAATGCCTAGATTTTTCCCCCCTGGAGTTCCAAAATTATGAGTATTGGAGGACTAGAGAACTATAATTATAAATTCTGATTTTATACAATATTGAGGTCATTCTTTTGGTTAGCTGTTCTAACAATTTTCCTCCTTCTTTTAAGAGTCTTCTTTAGTTTTGGACATATTCTCAAGTTTTGAGATTCACAGAGGCATGTTGAAAACTTAATAAGTCAGCATGGCAGTGGTGAAGTTTATGTTCTCATTTCATGTTAGTGTAATTATCCAGGTAACTTTGGCTGGTTTCACATAAAATTTAATAATCCTTCTTTGTATTGTTTTGGTATTTTTTTCTCAAGATTAGTTAGGTCAAAATTCAAGTACTCACAAGGGAAAAAATAGAAAGAAAACTAAGGAAATTCTTTTTTTAAAAAAACCAAAGATTATCTTAGGAATACTGATATTACAATTTAAATTTAACTGTTGTGACATTTAGAATTGGTGTCTCCAGAAACTTGAGGGAAAATTTACCACATTTAAAATAAGAGATATTTACTGAGTATCTATTTCATATTAAACATTTTGCTACATCTGTAGGAGATATAAAAAAAAGACACTTTTTTCTTGACTTTAAGTAGCTTCTAATCTATTTGGTAACTGGACAAATATGTAATGATATATCAAACAAGGCACAAAACTATGTCTGGGAGCATTCAGATGAGGGAACGTTTATATCTCCTTATAGGAAGAATAATAAAGAAAGAGATCACAAACCTGTGGGCTCTAGAATTAAGCTTTCATAAAACAAATAGAATTTTGGTAACTGAGGATATGAGATGCTTCAGGAATAGCAGTCTGTACTAACAGCATTAGATGATAAGAGAAAAATTCAGGGTATATTTAAAGAATGGTATGTATCATAGGTTTCCCATGTGGGAGATATTGAGAAGCTGAATGAGAGGGTTTTATCTGGTAGCTCGAGAAATTTAGTCTATAATTAAAGCCATATAACAATACTGTATTGCATATTTGAGAGTTGAGGGAGTAGATCCTAAAAGTTTTCATCACAATAGAAAAAATTTGTAACTATGTAGAGTGATGGATGTGAACTAGACTTATTGTGGTGATCATTTCACAATAGATACAAATATTAAATCATTACATTGTATACCTGAAACTAATATGTCAATTGTACCTCAATTTTAAAAAGAAGAAAAAGAAAAAACCAAACATAGTTTATATTTAATGTCCATGGAAAAAATGAAGTATAATGAAATCATCCAAGCTAGTCTATGGAAATAATTCTTTAGCATCATGTTCAAAGACCTAGAGAAGGTAATTTCATGATGCATTCAAAACTGCAAAGACTTTGACACAATTGGAGTAATAGAGTCATTTAGGGGGAATGCAGAATGCTAAGAGAGGGGTCAAGAACCTTGGGCTCTAAGGAGCATTAAATTGATCTTAATAGTGAAAAGGAATCAAGGAAAATTTTTACTAGAGGTGTAGCAATAAGTGCATTCTAGAAATCTGGGAGTAGATGCACCGTATCCATATCCCCTCATCTTGTGCTTCTGTCCAGAGACTATTTTTTCTTCCTTTTTCCTTGACTTTTTGACTCATTTTCTCATTCTTTTTTGAGAGAGGAGGGATGGCCAAATGGAAAGAGAGAGAGAATCTGAAGGAAGCTCCATGTCTAGTTGCACAGCCCACCTTTGGGCTCAGTCTTAAAACCCTGAGATCATGAAATCCCTGAGTTGAAATCAAGAGTCAGTTGCTTAACCTGAGCCACCCAGGGACCCCTCAATTTCTTTTTCTTTTTCTTCTTCTTCTTCTTCGTCTTTTTTTTTTTTTTTTTTTTAATTCCAAGAAGATCTACTGTCAGGAAATCTGTCCTTTCCCATTCCCTTGTGCCTAAAACATTTGAAAACCTCACATTTGAGGGCAAGAAACCACAATAAGGAAATAGCCCCAACTGGTTCTAACCTTTACAAATGAAATTTCTCGGCATAAAGAGATAATTGAAACCATTTCAGTGGATGAGGCTGTCACGGAAGAGAATTTAAACAGAGGAGAAAAGTCAGGCACAGAGCCTTTGGGATTTCTTATTTTTAGATGGCAAAAGGAAGACTAAGAGTCAAAGTAGGAGAAAGAAGGGCAGGTTGGAAAAGTAGGAGCAGAGCTAGGGACAGAGTGTAATGGAATACAAGAGATAGGAGACTTGCCAAAGGAGTTGTAGTGAATAGAATTGATGGCATAGACACAATGATAAAGAGGACCAGTTGGGTAAAGCCAGAAAATTAAGAGTAGATTTAGTAGGGCTATGAAGTTTCTAGATTGCAATGAGTTAAGGGTAGGAGGAGATTAAGATTGAAGATGGAAAGGATCAAAGAATGATGGATAGAGGAAAAGCGTAAATGAGACATGTCATTAAGAACACAATGGGAGGATGGGGTCCTGAGTGGCTCAGTTGGTTAAGCACCCAACTCTTGATTTTGACTCAGGTCATGATTTCAGGGTCCTGAGATCAAGCCCGGTGGCTCTGTGCACAGTGGGAAGTCTGCTTAAGATTCTCTCTCCCTCTGCCTCTCCTCTTGTGTGTACTTTCTCTCTCTCAAATAAATAAATACATCTTAAAACACACACACACACACACATGCACAAGCGCGCGCGCACTCACACACACACACACACACACACACCCATTGGGAGGAGATAGCCTTGAGAAAGAGAGAATAGAGAGCAGAAAGAAATAAGAGGCAGACAACCAAGACAAGATTTTAGGTGGAAAAGGGGAGGTTGAAGGCATTGGATGACATAGTGTAGCACAGTGGTTTATCAGTGCTGGTGGGAGCAGACCTTAGTTCTACCACTAAATCTGAGCCCTTTCATATGGCATTTGACCACCCTGAGCCTCAGTTTCTTTCTCTCTTCTCAAATGGGGATAATGACTGTACTTATAGCATATCAGTGAGGACTAAATGGGTTAAAGCTTAGAGCAGTACTTGGCTCATAATCATTACTTACTATCATATATAGAGTACTTACTATCACTGTAGGGTTGGTAAGAATATGGTAAGAATATCATGGAAGAGTGAATGTGTGGAAGTAGAGCCAGGGAATAAGCACCTTTTGAAATGGTCGTTCATGTATTCCAAGTAAGTAAGGGGGCGAGATGGACCTGGATATCAGTGAGATAGACTTTGAGAATACTGTAAGAGATAGAAAAGGACTAAGAACCAAATGAGAAAAAAGAGCCTTAAACCCTTATACAATTATATATGTGAAAGAAATGTAAAAATGGGGAACACATCTCTGACTTTTTATAAGTCCAGTAGACACAATACTACCGTCCAATTACAGGTGGTGCTGGGCTTGCTCAGGGAAAACTTCTAAGATTTCTTGCATTCTGTTTTTCCAAAGGGACTTAAAAAAAATTGACAGAGGAAAACCAAGTAATGGCGGGCCTAACATGTAATACAACATTAGAATTTTTCTTTTTCTAAAGTATAGAAGAAAGGATCATAGATTCTCAGGGCTGGAGAGTGCCTGAAAAGACATTCAACAGAACCAATTAGCAGCTACTCTAATCCTGTATTGCTGGAGGAGGTGATTGATTGGGTGTTTTTGTTTTTCTTTTTTTTTTTTTTTTTAGTTTCTGTTTTAAACTACCAGCAGTACAGAACTAATTGCTCTGATCTTTAGAAGGAAAGAAAGACCTGAGACTTTCTTTTTTAAGTCAAATTGTTTTTCTGTAACATATACCTATGGTCATAGCTCTATCATTTGGCTCTTAATAGAATATGTGTCATGTCTTTCCTATTGCCATTTGGTTCAATATTTGAATGTAACCATTTTGTTTTTTCTGAATCTTTACAAGGGGAGGACAATGATATGGTAAAACAGATTTAGCTTATTCCATCACTGCTCCTCTGACATGTTTTTGAGTTCCTGGATTGCTTTGGCCACTTTGGACCTTAGTTTGTTTCAATGTCTTAGGAAGGTCTTACCCAGGAAGAAAAGAATGAAGGCAATACACAGGTCAGGTTCAATCATTGTGAAAGGAGAAGTAGAAGCTAAATTTATTATTTTATATAAAACTGGTTACCAAGTTCAAGAGGGTGAACAAAAAGTCTATATGAGAGTCTGAGTTAATTTACTTGTAAAATGGGGGTGAAAGTACCTATCTCTTCAGATTAGTGTAAGGATTAAATGAGCCTATAGCCAGAGACTGACATTTTAGAGCACTCATTAAAGAACACCTATTGTGGCTATTAACATTTTTATTGAGTGGTGTTACCAATAACAGTAATGAAATCTATGCTTTTATGTGTGCATTAGGTAAATATTAATTCTTTCCTAAGTTATCAGTATGAAGAACACGTGCATATAAATCTTTTCTATATTTTATGGAGCTACTTAATTGGAACTGTAATAGTTTTCATTTAAAATGAAGATCTTTTAAAAAGTGAATATGATGTATCATCTGGCTTTGTTGATCTTTGTGTTCAGAATTTAAATCCATGGGAGAGATCATGTCACAGTTTACATTGGTATGCAGAAGGAAATGGCAATTCTGTATTCATGACAGCCTATTTAAAATGGCCATGAAAGAGTCTCTCATAACAAGGTTATATGGTATTGATTTGCCTTTCAAGTATTTATTTATTTATTATATGTACCATTTCTGAAAAATGAAAAGTGCAACAAAAATTCATGGCTATTTCTAGCTTCCAGGGAGCTGGGTAGATATGAGAGTGTATTTATGGGGTGTTTAGTTCCTAATATATGCAATGGAGTTGATTCTAAATGATTTGACTTAGAAGCACAATATAAATCTCTATAGGCACAAGTAAAATTAAGGTTTGCACTAAATCTTTGCCTAAAATACCCCAAAGCAGGTTATGAAAAATTCCTTTCCTTGTATCAAATTAAATCTTACCTTACTGGGAAGCCAGTGATGAAAGAGGACCCCTGGACCTCTTTGTTTTTACTACAACATCCATCATTAATGTGTATTTGATTTATTGAGGGAGTGTCTTTTTTCTGCTACAGTAATATACATTCTTTAAACACAATGTCTTTGGCCTTTATTGCCTTGCATATAAGTGAAGCTATGGGGGGAGGGAACTGCTTTTTATATAGCTCCTCCTCTGTGACAAGCACTGTTCTGGGCATTTTGATAATGTTAAACATTTATGTAGAGCTTACTATGGGCTGGGTATTTTGTCCCAAGTGCCTTATATGAATTACTCATTTAATTCTCACAATAACCATATGACTAGATATCATTTCTCCATTTTCCAGGTGAGGAAAGTTCAGATTCTGAGTGATTGAGTAACTTCCCCAGATTTAGCTCATTACTAGCGAATCCAGGCCAAGAACCCAAGTTTGATTAATTGAAAACCCATCTTTTTTCCATCGTTCCCCAAATAGTTTTTAAATACCTTTTGATCTGGGAATGACTGCATAAATGAGAATTTGGGGAATATTCCTTCTTCTGGACCTAAGACTAAAACATAATCGCTAAAACATTAAAAATTCTCATTTACTTCAGAGATCAAATAAAGAACAGAATGCTCATTCACTCCATCAGTAAACACTTAATGCTAGTTCACTTTGTGCCAAGCATTTCACGAGAACCTGAAGACATGGAGGTAAAAAATTGTCCCTGATCCTCACTGGCTCATGGTCTTTTGGGGATTCAGACAATAAAAAACTTCTAATATGTAGTTACTGTAGAAACTTTCACAGCTTGGGGGTGCAGGAAGTTATTAAAAACTTTCCAGAGTGGCTGACAGCCAAGCTGAGTCTTACAAACCAGGAGTACTGAACCAAGAGAAGAGAGAAAGTGGGAGAAAAAAAAAAAAAAACCAACAAATAAAAACCATTTTTTTTAAACTTCTCATTTCAGTCAAAAACAGTTTTTCAGCTCATTCAGTTGCAACCCATGGCAGCAGCTTGATGTGAGAAAACTCTTGGCAGGAGAGAGGGAGGGACAAGGAGGGAGGGAAGGAGAGAAGATGGGGGGAGAGAGAGAGAGAGAGCGAGGAAGCACCAGCTTGGCCCTCCTGAGATTTCACTGCAGTTTGCAGTTTGGCATTGTCTTCTTATCTGGTTTGGGAAATTATACCCTTTCTCAGGAATTGATTGCCATTTTTGATTTTCTGTAAAGGAGGTTGACAGTTGAAAGACTGCTGAACTTTTCTGAGATTCTGCACTGTCACTTGCTCTCCTTCTGCAATCTGATCCTTTCCTACACTGACACCATCAGCCACTGCAAAGGGTGATGCTGATTTCCTTTATAGCCACACTGAGATTTGAACACAAAGGCTACACTGGACCAAGCAGGGTGGGAAGAAACAGCAACCATAATTGCATTTACTCCTGGACTCTAGGTCAAACCAGAGTAGTTAGGGAGTGAAATACAGGGGTTGCTGGAAGTGCTCCAAGAATGAATTACAAGTGGCAGACTCTAAATTTTGGGCAGACTTCAAAGCTGTCAATTGCCAGTCATTTCAATTGCAGTGCAGTCAGCAAGGGGGCCCTTTCTTTTGGAATGTTTTATTCTCCCTGCTCCTATACACACCATTATGGAATTTAATATAAAACAGAAGCTCAAGAAATATATGCTTTAATCAGTTTTACACCTAAGGGAAGAATAGTAATGTTTCTGAAAAAATGAAAACATTATTTTCCACCTCCTTTCTCTGGTCCATTCCCCTCTTAGTCTAGCACTGTCACAGATTTTCTTGTTTTTACTTTTTCTGTGCCTGGGCTTTTTTTAGTCCTCTCATGACAGGCTAAGTATTATTTTCTCTTGGTTCTATTCTTGTTGACTTGCATATTGTCTAATGCAAACCTTATTGTCTTGGGACACTGGTCCCTCATCTTCTCACCCCTTCAGCAGTCTTTCTTTTCTATATATACACCTTCAATTTCAAGCAGTTTTCCTACCTCGTCACAGTCTCATGTAGAGACACAATCACAGCATCTGTGTGGATTCCTTTCTCTGTTGTGAGGTTTTGAATTGCTTGTAATTCTCTCTCTGAGACTTAATGATTTCCCTGTTTAAGATTTTAGAATCAACAACATTTTTCTTCCTCACTGTGATTTTATTTTTTCCCATTCCCCTGCCTTGAATCGATCCTAATGGATGTTTACTGATGGTTTGATGCAACTGTAAGAGAATGAGAAAGTTGGTTGAATCATTCTTCCTGTTAGGTCCTTCTGTTACCCAGATACTTTCTTCCTAGAAAAATATTGGGTTAAAAAAGGAGAAAATATACCACTAGAGAAATGTAGTCCTGGGATATTGTTAATTTTAAAGATACCTAATTTTAGGCAAATGTGGAAATGTCTGTATTTTTCATGCCTTGATCATAGCTCATATCAGATTATATATCAGTGATCAATTTAAATGATCTTTCTTATTAAATTGTGAATACATCAAGCACAGAGGTTTTGTCTTATTAATCCTTGTGTCCTTAGCACTTAGCATAATGCCTGGCATATATCAGGCCCTGCATAAAGATTCTTGAGTGAATCTTTCATCACTATTATCTGTTGAGTACCAGAGTTTTAAATTTCCCAGTAAATATTATGTAAAATTCATACAATTCAGATTCAGATCATACTTTATTGATCTGCACTGTTGTGTCAGAATTTAAACAACTGTTCTACACGTCTAAATGTCCTTTTAAATTGTATTTTGTACAAACACATATTAGAACATTAAATTATACAATGAACTTGAAAAAATGCTTTTGAAAATATGAACATATGTGGTTTAAAAACAGAAAGGTAAGAATTTGCTTTTCAAAACAAGAAACAGGAAGGATTTAGGAGGTGAGCTGCATCTATATGATATAATACATAATGTTATGAAGAAACCCAATGTATCATTCGTGTGCTTAATTGTTAAGTCAGATGTTTAGATGGCACACTGACTTTACCTAGATTGCTGTTACTTAACGAAAGCCAAAGCCTTCTAAGCAGATACAGATGGATTGACTAGCTATTCTGTTGTAATTAGCCATAAAAGAAAACAAAATGCCAAGTGTATTTCTGTCCATTGATTCATCTGGGGCAGAGTGGGAGATAAAAAATGTACAAAGTGCTGCATAGCGAGCACAAATACAAAGCTACCATCCTTGAAACAGAGAAGTAAGAATCCTGAATAAGCACTACCAAATACCATTTTCATGAAAGCAAAAAAAAAAAAAAAAGCTGCAGGCTGAGGGGGAGGAATTCAAATTGAAATGAGCTAGGAGAGGAGCTGTGCCTTGGAAACTCCTCAGCTGCTGCCTGTAAGAGATCTTCAAAAGCCCTAAAAAGGAAGAAAAACCATCTTCTGTATGAATATGATGAAAAAAAATAGGAAGAAAAATTTAGAAGATCATTTGTAGATAGGCATGCATGTTTCCAAGCTGACTCCAACCAGGGAAAGAAGGATTAAAAAAAAAAATGAGTTTTGGATGAACTGCTTTTTGGGAAGACTAAAAGATCTAGATGTTCAGTGTATTCTTTTGTCTAGAATGGGATTATATTGTCAGCTTCTTAATACATATTGTTTGAAATTATTCTCTCTAGGGGTCTTTCAGTTTTATACCTTATAGGAAAAGTTGGACACTATCTAGCCTTCTTATATGGCATAGAAAAAAACCAAATGAAAATTTGAAAGTTAATCTGAATAATTTTTTCTACACCTTGCTGAAAATAAAGATGCCCTAAGAATGTAACTGGATGGGTTATTTGGAATTCATGGTGGTAGATAGGTGATAGGTGATATAAAAGAATGGAGTTAGAGGCGTGGGTGGCTCAGTGGGTTAAGCCGCTGCCTTCGGCTCGGGTCATGATCTCAGGGTCCTGGGGTTGAGTGCTGCATCATCATCGGGCTCTCTGCTGCTCCGCAGAGAGCCTGCTTCCCTCTCTCTCCCTCCCCGCCTGCCTCTCTGCCTACTTGTGATCTCTCTTTGTCAAATAAATAAAATCTCTGAAAAAAAAAATCTTGTTTAAAAAAAAAAGAAAAGAATGGAGTTAGAGGAAAAAAGCATGGGTAATAGAGTCAGTCAGGATTTCATTCATTCATTCATTCATTCACTCATTCATTCATTCACTAAACATTTATTGAAAGCCTACTATGTAGAGATCAAGCATTTTACTGGCTTCTAAGTAAATAGAAAATAAAAGAGAGCATGCCCCTGTCCCCATGGCACCCATAGATTAGTAAGGGAGGAAAATCGTTAATAGTCGTACAATGAATCTATGACTGCATTATTGCAACACAGATGCATAAGAATAAAATGACATTTGGGTGCCATAGTCAGTTAGGCATTGAGCTCTTGATTTTGGCTCAGGTCTTAATCTCAGATTGTGAGATTGAGCCCTATATCATGCTCTGTGCTCAGTGCAGAGTCTGCTTGAGACCCTCTCCCTCCCCCCCCCAATTAATAAATTTAAAAAAAGAAAAGAAAAGAAATGAGGAGGTTAGGACGTTTGAGGAACTAAAAGAAGTGTTCTGGTTCAATTTTTGAAAATGCATTGTGTTTTGACTATAGCAAAGTTACTTTTACGAGCCTCAGTTTTCTTATTTGTAAAACAGATTTAAAAAGAGCTACTGGGCCATCTGGGTGGCTCAGTGGGTTAAGTCTCTGCCTTCGGCTCAGGTCATGATCTCAGGGTCCTAGGATCAAGCCCTGCATCGGGCTCTCTGCTTGGCAGGGAACCTGCTTCCCGCTCTCTCTCTGCCTGCTTGTGATCTTTCTCTCTCTGTGTCAAATAAAATAAAATCTAAAAAAAAAAAAAAAAAAAAAAAGAAGAGCTAATAAATAATATTGTGTGAATGAAATGAAATGAGATGGGTTAAGTGTCTAATACATGTCCATTTTGGATCTTTGCATAACTGAAAATTAACTAGAAAACCCTTTTGTTCTAGTAATATTATCAATAACCTAAAATATGCTTTTTTCTCTTCCCTGTTTAAGTGTCAAAGACTCTGACCCCAGACCCAGGTCAATATAGATTACTGAAAGCTGACCTTCAAGGGAACATGCATGGCATTCCCTGTGCTCCTAGGCAAGGACCCTGTTCTGCCATGGCTAATTAGCCACAGACACAATTTGTATAAAGAAATGCATTAAAATCCCCTTCCTAATTACTCTGTTTTATTACCAGCAAATAATCCATCCCTTAGTTTTTAAAGTGGTTAAAAGAACCTCAACTCTTTATGTTTGTTCTGATTAATCTGTTCTTAGCCTATGCATTTCATCTTTTAAACTCCTTCAGGGAATTGGGTATAGAAGGTTCATTCTTGATATTTGGTATTTGGGAAGGCCTGAAGTCCAAGGTTGTTTGGCATAAAGAAGAATGTTAATATTTCAGGCTAACAGCACAGTGGGGTGAACATAACTGCTTTGGAGATTCCAAGCCCTTTAATGCCCTAGTGTCAACATGCTAATGAATTGGTAATCTAGCATGCTAGGAGCTTAAAGTGAAAGTGAATACCATATGAAATCTGGACCACACCTCAGAAGCCGATTTCTTTAAAATGGAATCCTTATATATCCTTATTTTTAACGTTTTGCCTCTTTTTTCTTAAAGGAATGGATTTTGGTTCATGGAGTGATCTGGAAATTGTATTTCAGATTTTAAAAATTGAATTAGGGAGGATCTTAGTATTTAAAGTGCAGAAATAGTGATGTGTAAATACATTTCTTCCATTCATGCTTCACCCACATATCTTAGTGGCATATACCTTGGATTCAGAGTGAGTTTTTCCTACCTGGAAATTATTCCTATTTCAGGCAGTATAATACATAACCTGATTAGGAATTACTGCTATATCTTACTACACATCATCCAAGAAAAGCTTTTGAAAATACTTCTTACTGGGCTCCATGTGAAATACCCAGAATAAGAAATTCTAGGGGTGGAGCCTCTGAATCTGTAATTTTAAAAAAATCTCTCCAGGTGATTCTGGTGCATGGATATGCTTTTGAGTACTAGCTAAGGGAAAGTGGCAAGTGGCTGTGTGTGTTTTGTGCTAATGTGTATGAGTTTTTGCCCAGAGGCACATTTCTGACAGTCATTACAGGTATAATCAGTGATTCTGCTGATTGCAGTTGTTCCACTCTCTCTAGTTATGACCCAGATGTGTTGTGATTCAAAATGAAACTCCATTTCAAGAATTGAGAGTGAAGGTAATGTTGCTCACAGAAAAGAATCCTTGCTTACTTACAAATATTCTCTCTCTGTTTGGGTAGTACTGAGAAAATATTGAAAATAAAGTATGTATATATGTATATTTATGGGCATATACAAATGTGTGTTTTTACCTCAAATAATATGTGCCTTGATGAGAAGCCCTTTCATTAGGATTATAGCATAAGGGACTATACAAACATTCTTAGGTAAATTGCCATTTTGTAAGCTCCTCAGTTTGAATTATTCAGTTGTGGTTACTATGGAACCACAAGCCTTGTTCACATTGCAGAGGAAAATTGTAATGGTCTCCCAGTGTCCCCAGACTGCAGAAGAGCTCATTAAAGTAAAAGTACTGCTCTCCCTTTTAAAGACACATAAGCCAACCACAGAATGTCCACATCAGGGTTTTAGGTGTACCTTTCATTTGGCAGAGCTTGCACTTCCAGATGGGGTTTGTTCTTTGAAGTGTTAAGAATGTCTCTTTGCTGGAAACAGTCATTATTGGTAGGTCAGCTGAATTCCAGGGATCTGACATTTTGAAATAATGAAACTAGCTTGGTCTTCCTTTTGGATATAATGAATAAAATAATAATTTATTCACCATTTATTTAAGACAATAATTTCTCCTTATTCTGCTGGTGGTTTATGTATATAATTTATGTAATTCTTCTAATGATTCTAAAGGAGGATTACTCCATTTTACAAAGGAGAAAACTAAGATTCAGAATGGTTGGATAAATTACCCAAGTAAGTAAAAGAGCCTGGATTTGAACCAAGTTCTGACTCTGAATCCTGAACTTTATCACTAAATTAGAATATACAATTTAGGCTCAGTGGTATAGGAGCCTTTGATTGCTACGTGACTGTTCTCCAAGAATTCAGAGGTTTAGTAACTACTCTTCTAGCTGAGGGGGATTTTGAGCAGATTAGAGTCCACAAAGCCCACTGCTTCATTTCAGTACTGCTGTCAGGAATATGTGCCCTACTAAGTAACCCTAGCTCTGTCCTCCTTCATTTGGATTTATGAGGTCTTCTGACATTGCAAGGGGAATGGATTTGTGATTCCCCATCCCCCACCACTGCAAGGTAAGTTTTAGAGTGAGCATCTGAAGTCTCTTGAGACATGGATGGGCTAATGTTGATCTTGGAAGCAGGCAATGGTCAGAACTTGGTGAGGTAAAGGTGGGACGGTCTGCTTTTACATTGTTTGCCCATTCTTACTGATAAGAAATTGAGGTAAAGCAAATTGAATTTTTCAGGTTTACAAAGGAAACAGTTGAAAAATTAATTCAGCAATAGATCCAAAACATTTTATTCATTTGCAAAATTGAAGAGGTTTTTGTTTGTTTGTTTGTTTGTTTTTTGGTTTTGTTTTTTTGTTTTTTTGTTTTTTAATTAGCTCAGGGGATTTTAGAGGTAATTGAGGAACTGAGGGCCACAGAGATGACAGATTTACCTCAGGGGTCCTAAGGCCTTGAGGGCGAAAGTAGGAAACTGGAAGTAGAATCCCAGTTTCCTGACAAGACCAGCCTTCACAGGCTAGATTTTGCCCTCTCTTTGGTCTTGGGTCAATCCATTTAAGATTGTGTTTGAGAAACAGCAGCCTCTGGCTGGGTGGAGGGAGTACTGGGTGTGGAAAGGTAAAATTTGGAAAAGAACAAGAAATAGTTGAAGATGATACAAATACAGAATTCTGTCTCACTCCCAACTTTATAAATCTCTTTTTTTTTTCTTTTCACAATCTAATTTTTCATGAGATTGTTTGCTGATTGTTATACATATTTGAGTTTGAGAAGCACTGGTTTAGAGGATACATTAGTTTGTTATTCTACACATGTTCTGCTGTAATGAACTAACATAGACTAGTTGGCTTAAACAACAGAAATTTATTTTCTCACAACTCTGGAGGCTAGAAGCCCAAGATAAAAGTGTCAGCAGGTTTGGTGTCTTCTGAGGCCTCTTTCCTTGGCTTGCATATGGCTGCCTCCTTGCTGCGTATTCACATGGTCTTTCCTTTGTGTATGCACATCTCTAGTATCTTTGTATATCCAAATTTCCTCTTCTTATGAGGATACCAGTCAGATTAGATTAGAGCCCACTCTAAGGATTTTATTTTAACTCAATCACCTCTTTAAAATTCCTATCTCCAAAAACAGTTCTGAGGTACTGGGGGTTAGAGCTTCAACCTAAGAATTTTGGGGTAACACAAGTTAACCTGAAACAGAGAGTATGGTGATCGTAAATAAGCCTGCTAGTATGTACTTCTGTCATTGACAAGAACCTTGAGAAGTTGAGAAACTCATATCTAAGGGGGGGCCTGAACCCTCAAACCAACTTTTTATCCTGTGTTCTCCATCTTGGTAAATGACACTAACTTTGACTTAATTTGTCCAAGCAAGATAATTTGGAACCTAGTGCTCCCTCACTCTTAACATCACACTGAATTAATAACTATATCCTACTATTTTTTACCTCAGTTAACTCTCCCGTACAATTTTTTCCCACTCTAATTTCCACTACTCTGGTCCCTACCTCCTCATCTTTCATCATACTAGGCATACACTTCACATATGGAAATAATAGCTCACTTTCATACTGATATCTTAATCTCTAATTTTCTGGGTCTCGTTTATCATTTATATTAGCCAGAATGTTTGTTATAAAATAAAAATCTTATAATGCTATTCTCTTGTTTAAAATCATTCATGGCTTGCATTGCCCTAAAAAGAAAATACAGTCTCCCTAGGATGGTTTACAATACTACTTATGATCCAGCAAATGCTTCCCTGTCAGCTGCATCTCTCCCTTCTCTTCACTCTAATTCTTCACAGTTCACTCTGTGTTCTCGCCATTCTGGATTAATTTTCCTTCTAGTTTTTTTTAACATGTCACATTGTGCCTCATGTCTTAGCCTTTGCAAAAGTTATGCCCTCTACCTGGAACTTTGTTTCTTTTTTCCTGCCCCACCACCCCATTAACTTTTTTAATATCTTTCAAATCTCAGTCCATGTCATTTCTCTCTAAAGCCTTACTTACATCAGTTGTTTAGCATAGGTGGCTTTCTTTAGAACCCCTAACGTGTCACTCATCACATTATGTAGAGTAAGCTTGTTTACTTGTTTCCTGAAATGGACTAAAAATTTCTTGAAGACATGGACTGTGTTTTATATACAACTGTATTTCTGAAACCTGTCCAGTGAATGACATACGTACTTGTTGAATGTACTAGTGAAGGAATCATTGTTTATATGAAGTCTAAAAGCTTGGGGAATGGAGCATCTGAATACACGTATGAATAATTACCATTAATACAGCTTTCTTTTGGAGTAACTTTTAATTACTAGATGTTATCTAGATTACTAGGTGTTAGAGGTAAGCATTTGGTTTTCCCCTGAAGAAGTTAAAAATTTTTAGCTCCGTAATTATTGGTTTTAGAACCTTGGATGTACTTATACAAAGGAACAGGCCCTCTAAAACAGAGATGGACATTGTGCTACCATAACACTATGACTTCACTCTAATATCTCAGTCTTCAGTGAATGCTGAAAGTCACCTATCCCCCAGAATCTTCTATCAGTCCATTCTGGTCTTCCATTAATGATAAGGTGGCACAGAAATTTTTTTTTTTATCAGGCATCTTTTATCTGACCTTTACAGTAACTCAGGGAAAAGAGCATCCTAATAGGAATTCTTACTCCTTCCTAGACTCTCTTTTTAGAATTGTCATTGTATCTGGGTCTCAGAGAGTATTTGATATTGGTTCAATGTCCATTTTTCTCTTTAGAGCTGTAAATTCCATAAAGTCAGTGATCATGGCTATCTCATTCACCACTGATTACTATTAACAGAACTAGTTAAGCACATAGCAAGTACTTCCTAATTTTGAAGGGTTTTGCTTAGACAATTAAGGAATGATGACACCATTAACTAGGACCCAAAACAGAAGGAAGTGCACATCTGACAAGAGAAGATAAAGCATGAAGGCAGTCAGATCATAGTGCAGATAAGGAGCCTAAGAAATATACTGGCACTAGAGTTATGGAAGTTTATTGTCATGGAATGTTGCCGATATTTAAAGCTTTGGGGAGGCATGACGGTATATAGGCAGAACATATTTAGCATGTGTATATAATGATTGTAATATTAACTAACACTTTTTAAACACCATATGCTATGTACTTTAAGTGCTTTGCAAATATCAGTGTGTTTAATTCTTATAAAAACTCCATGCTGTATGTACTATTAGAGTCCCTTGTAACACATGAAGAAACTGAGCCAAAAGAAGGTTAAGGAACTTGTCCAAGTTCACACAACCTTTTAGTAGCAGAGACAATCTTCAGACCCAGCCAGCCTAGCTTATGAACCAAGATGCCTGAAGAGAAAGAGCAGGGAGGAGGATCGTTCCTCCTTTTCTTCAACCTTCTTTCAGTAAGTGTTGATTAAAAAAGGGTCATTTTTCAGTGAGATAGGAAAATAAATTTCAGGATTTGGTATCTTGTCCTGACTGTTGTGCATTATTTCTTACTGAGTGCAAATCTATGGACTGGCAAAGGCTTTGCCTAAGCTGCTCCTGAAATGGCCCATAGATAACATGATAGCAAAAGACTTTCTGTTAAAGCACCTTGAATTGTTCTTGGCAGCTTATCCTTTAAAAGGAGGAGTACCAGAAAAATGAACTGAACCATGCCTTGCATTGCTCTGCCAGCTGCCTGTCACAATCCAAAATAACTGAGAATCTCCAGAAACTGTAAAATTGTCTTAAAGGTCCAGCTATACTTTCAGTTTCTCTGATTGTCTTAAAAAGAAAGTGTAAAGTTTTTTCCGGAGAGATAAACACAACACCAGGCAAGGTGGGTGCAAGGCAAGATTTATTAAAAACACTCTCCGGCGAAGTTTCAGGGCTCAGGAGAAGGGGAGCCAAGAAAGTTGCACCGGAAGGAGGTGGGCACCCTCGGGCGAGGTTCCGCGACTCTGGAAAGCAGAGTGGCGGAAGTCGTGCCCAAGGCAGGGAAGAGGGGGCTTTTAAGGGGTCTCGGAGGAAGCTCAGGGGTCTTTTGGAAGTTTCCCTTATTCGGATATCTCGCCTGCTCGTCGGGATCCCATTGGTCCACAGGAGCCCGGGGCAGGGGTCTCAGATTCCTGCTTGGGCCTTTGTTCTCCTGTCTGAGCTCAGGTCCTGTGGCGGGAACTTTCGCCATCTTGGACCTTTGTTCTTCAGTCCGAGTTCAGGTCTTGTGGCGGGAACTTTTCGCCATCTTTAGTAGCCCTTCCTGCTAGCCCAACAGAAAGTAGTTTAATTCATTCAGTATTACCTTAAAAAATTTGCCACTATATTCTATTTTGAATTGAGTTGGCACCAATATAGGCTAAGGGGATTGCCTTCCCCCAGATCAGATCACAGAACTGTTTAAGAGTACTCGTTATCATATGTAAATAACAATTGACATGTACTTTTATTTTATCACTTCTATATTTTCATGTCATATTTTGATGTGCTTCTTGACACCATATTAGATGTCTCCTATTCCCAGAAAAGCAATAAATACATTGAATGAAACACTTTCCTATATGTGCTGTTGAAAATACATATTTTTGATGATAAATACACTTATCTAGTTTTTTAAAGAAACATAGTTTTGTGGAATTGCAGCATCAGATATATATCTGGGCTTCCCAATAATTGCTTTAAGGAAAAAAACCCCTCCAAATCACCAAACAACGAGAGCATTTTAAAACAAGATTCACAGAATCTGATTTCTAAAGACAGATGAAACAGATGAGGATGATCACCAGCTTTGCACCTCATTAGGATATTTTAGACAGAACCCTGCACCAAAGAGCTCTAGTCAGGTGACTTTGCAATGAAGACATGGATTTTAAAGCATCTTTATGTATAGGTTCTATTAAAATTGGACTTCA
Source organism: Neogale vison (assembly GCF_020171115.1). Classification (NCBI taxonomy): domain Eukaryota; kingdom Metazoa; phylum Chordata; class Mammalia; order Carnivora; family Mustelidae; genus Neogale; species Neogale vison. The sequence continues at coordinate 57,004,432 of NC_058092.1, forward strand.
TCTTTAGTTTGACTTTTAATTAGCAGTGTATACCCAGCAGTCAGTTTTATATGGAGCATTTAAAGAATGATTTACTGTTTATCTCTGTGAATGTGTGTGTGTGTGTGTGTGTGTGTGTGAGAGAGAGAGAGAGAGAGAGTATATGCATGAGAGAATGTGTGTGAAAAAAAGTGTGTGTGAGGAGAGAGAGTATGTGACAGCGTGTGTGAGAGAGTAAGTGTGAGAGTGTATGAAAGTATATGTGACTGTGTGTGTGTGGAGAGACTGTATGAAAGATTGTATGTGAGGAGATAGTGTTTGTGAGTGAGAATGTCTATGAGTGTGTGAATGTATGTGTGTGGGAGTGTGCATGAGAGAATGTGTAACTGAGAGGGAGTGTGTGTGAGAGAGAGAGGGAAAACGAAATAGAAGTCTTAACAATAAACTGTTAAAATTGAAAGCAAAAGTCCATCTCTACATTTTCGTACTCCTGCCTCATTTTGTGGTTCTCTTTGCTAACATTTAGGAGAGCAGAGGGATGACTACCTGAAGAGTCCCCTCCCTTGAACATCGGTGATATGAATGTCCCTGCAATGGCCATGGCAAATACTGCAAGATTCCTACTGTGTTGCTACTAAGCTCAGCTTGGTCTTTCCTGGGGCCTTGGAGAGAAGCCATTTATTCATTTGAGCATTCTGGATATCCTTGACATTTTCTTTGTGCCTCAGGCTGTTGTAGTGGCTAGGGCTTTTAACAGGAGGGTTAACTGCCTAAATGTCAGAAAATTTCAACATCCACATGCTCTACCAGCAAATACATTCATGTATTTTTGTACATTCAGGTAGGTCTGAGAGCAGGTCACATATTAATAGGCTGTGTGTGGAGATGGGAGGGTAAGGCCCAGCTCTGAGGAAATTTTTTGGTCCTTGCTATTGTCCCTCTGCTTGGGCATTGGCAGCTATACAGTACCTAGGGATTAGGTGATAGAGGATTGACTGGAGCTTGCAGAGCAACATTAATAATTATATATTTATTCTGTCTTACATTCTGCATATTTCAAAAGCCAACTATAATTCTGTCTAGAATAGGTGTCAAGATGGAAATTGCTGGACCCATCAGAATTTAATTATTCTGGTCTTTAGACTCCTTCTGGTGACTAGAAACAAGGCTTAGCTACCAAGGTTCTCTGGTTGATTGCCTTAGAGTCCTCAACTGAAAAATAGAGATAGTGATAGTACCTTCCTTAGAGAGTTGTGGGGATACAGGGAGCTAATAATGCACATACAAAGATTCAGATTAGTGTCTGCCACAGAGTACATCTTGCTCAAAGTGTTCATTCTCATCACCACATTCATCATCAATCAAGATTACCTCTTGTTGCCATAGGTGGTCAAACCAGCCCAGTTTGTACAGATAAAGTGGGGTTGTTCCTATCTCCCACCCTATGGGTAGCATTATAGGGCTGACCTCCTATCTCTTGCAATTCACCTAAAATGCTGAGCCTGATACTCTCTGGGCTGTGGGTGAGGCGGAAGTCAGAGGCAAAGAGAGCAGTCTGATGTAGTACAAAACATTGTTACAGGGATGATATCCAGTTTTTGCTCCCTGATCTTATGTGTAACCCTAAGAAGGAGAGAGAGGGAGTAAAGTATTAAGTAGGGATACTTTCTGTAGGTTAAGTGCTGTATTACTGTTTTATGTTGTCACATGCAATATTTTCCTTATAACCAAGTTATGAGGTAAGTGAGTTCAATGAAATTAAATGACTGGCCCAAGTCTCTCGGCAAAGCTTACAATCAGACCAACAGTTCTTCCCAAGGTTATCTCTTGGGTACTTTCTTTTATTGAGAAAAGGGAGGCTTTGGATTTAGATATTTCAAGGAAATTCTCAGGTGTGCTGAAGGTATTTTACAATATCAGCTTGTTTTTCTGTACTGTTGGGTGTGATTCCTTTCTCATTCCGCAAAGTGTTATCTCAGAACTTTTACTTCTTTCTCATGCTCCACGTTCAGAGATATCTTCTACTACTTGAGGGGATGACACTGCTTCCAACTTCACTGAGCACATTTGGGAGCTCAGAGCCGGAATACCTCAAACTTCCAACCCCCACCACCCCCGCCATAAACTCATCTATGATTATATTCACCATGATTATCTTCTAATCTCAGAGGCATAGTGACATAAAATAAGATTTGTTGGCCCCTTACTACGTGCCAGGAACTTTACACAGATTAATCCTTACAACTCTTTGAGGTAAGGGGGCACCCGGTGGCTCAGTGGGTTAAGCCTCTGCCTTTGGCTCAAGTCATGATCTTGGGGGTCCTGAGATTGAGCCCTGCATCAGGCTCTCTCTGCTCAGCAGGCAGCCTGCTTCTCCCCTTCCCCTGCCTGCTGTTCTGCCTACTTGTGATCTCTCTGTCAAATAAATAAATAAAAATCTTTAAAAAAAACCCCACAACTCTTTGAGGTAAGTACTATTAGTGTCCACATTTTATACATAAAAAAACAAGTTGCTATGGCTGAATTTTGTCCTTCAAAATTCATATATTAATATGTTCATATATCCATACCCAATATGATGGTATTTGGAGATGGGGCTTTGGGAGTTTAGCTGAGGTCAAAAGATTGTCCCTCATGATGGGATTATAAGTGCCCTTATAAGAGTAGAGAACTTTTTTCTACCATCATGTGAGGACACAGTGAGAAGGCAGCTATCTGCAACTTAAGGAGAGCTGAATTGGCTGGCACCTTAAACATTCCATTTTCCAGAACTGTGAGGAATAAATTCCGGTTGTTTAAGTTACCCAGCCTATGGATTTTTGTTATGGTAGTTCAGACTGAGTAGTACAGGTATAATTTGTCTGAAGTTGAACAGCTATCACTTGGAGAAGTCAGGACTCAAATTTAGGTGTGCCCTTAACCACTCTACCTTACGGCTTCACATAGAGTTGCCCCATTTTCTTACCAAGGGTGAGGCTCTCTGTGGGCTCTTAATCCTCTCTACTCGGGCTTTTAGCTTCTTCTAGAATTTGTAGTCGTTTCTTTCTTGCATTTTCAAGTTTAATCTCAATTATCTCCTTCCTTCCTTAAAGGAAGGAAGGTCCTTCCTTTAAGGACCTTCTGCTCTGCTTTCTTCTTAAACCACATCACAGTCCTTTGTTTCCTGGTAAGCCCTCTTAGTTGCCAAAATCAATGCATTCTATTTAAGTGCTTGGTTAGTGATCTCATCTTAATGTTTGACAATGTTGAGCCCCATTGAGGGGAACTTTTCTCTAGATTTACTAACATGACACCATTCTCTGCTAATATTTCTACTTCTGCTTCTTCTTGCTTATCTTTGTTCATCTTGCTTAAATATAAGTTTTTACCAGGATTCGGCTCTTAGTCTTCTGTCTTTCTGCAAATGGAGATGCTATTTCTTCTAAAAGCACCGTATTGCTGGTGGCTCTGGCATCTATATATATGGTCCAGACTAGCATGCAGAACATGGCTTGGTCCTTCCATTCAGGTTTTTCATTGTTCTAATGTTACATCCTCAGAGAGGACTGTTTTAACTACCCAGTATAAAATGACATCCCTGTCCATTGCATAACCCTGCAATTCCCTTCCTTGTTTTCTTAAATTTTTTTATTTTTAGATGAATCATCATCTGACTTTATATTCAGTATTAATTTAATTTTTTATTTTCTGTTTTCTACTAAATGAGTGCTTGAGGAGGAGGGGTTCAATATTGTGATTAAAAACATAAAATCCCTGGCACATTGCACATTCCAACTTTGGCACTTCCTAACTATGAATCTGGAAAGTTATTACACTGTGTCCTACTTTCCACATTTGTGAAATGAGGATAAATTAAGAATGCAAGTCAACTTATTTAGTGAATGCCTCCTATGTCCCAGGCTCTGTTCTAGGCATTTGGGATGTAACAGACAGAAACCTGCAGAGAGAAATCCTTGCCCTCATGGAGTTCATTCAATCAAAGAGAGACAAGACAAGAAGCAAGATGAATTAGCAAAGTATATAATTTGTCAGGTAATAGTAAGGCTGTGGAAAAAATAAAGAAACAGGAAAGGGGATGGAGAATAAAATTAGTGTTCAGTTTAAATCAAGATAATCAGAGAAGGCATCCCCATAAAGGAGAACTTTGAGCAAAGGTATGAGGCGGGTTAGGACCTTGGCCATGTGGATGTTTGGGAGAAAAGTTCTCTAGGTAGCAGGACCTGATTTTCTTGGTTCATGCTTTCCTTCTTGTTCTCACACTGCCTTCCCTCCATCACATTAACTTACATTTTAACATTCTGAACTATGAATGCTTCATACCTCTATATCTTAGGTAATTATACTTTTTCAGTTTGTATTCTCCACTTCGCTTCATTTTTTTTTTGGTCTGGAAAATAGCTATATATTTGTAAAATAGGGATGATGACAATTATATCTGCCTGAAATGCATTGTGAAGATTAAATTTCTTTATATGTATAAAACATAAAATACAGTGACTGATCCATAGTATGTGTGATAGAAGTGTTGGCTCTTACTATTACTAACATGCAAATAAATCATGTCATTCTTATTAATATGGTTACTTGCCTAACTTTTGCTCATCCTTTAGGTCCCATTTTCCCTCAGTCCTTCAATCTGGAGGGGTGCTCTTCTTATGTAATCCCTGTGCTTTCCCTAACACTGTGTTTATCACAGAGACTTGCAAAATATTTATTTGGCTGCATTCCAATCTACAATTTAAGCAGTTTGATAATGGAGACTGTCTCTAGTTCACTGTTAAATCTCCAGTAGTTGGTCTCTGGCTGATACATGCTAAGAACTCAATAAATGAAAGGTTACTATTATAAATGATAACTATTAATTATTACTTTATTAGTACACTTATACATACAAACAAAAATTAATTAAATAGGTCAGTTGTATTCTACTGAAAAAGTTATTGAAAAATCTACCATAAAGAAAGCTTTTTTAAAAGGATTTTATTTCTTGAGGCTTCAGTGAGACCTGAGAATTCTTCTATCTAGCTGCTTTCTCGTCTGTTCTCCCACAGAAAGTATACTTTTCCACAAAAATTTCTGCCTGAATATCTAGTATTATCAATAATATGTGTCTTGAGGGATTTATTGTATTAGTCATAGTTGGTCAAATTATGCTAAAAGAATAAATAATTCCCAAATTCTAGAGGCTGAGCATAACAATTTTATTTCTTGTTTCTTCAGTGATCTGAGCTAACAGAAGCTCTACCAACTTGTGACTGCAATCTCAGGAATAAGTGGCCTGCCAGACCATTTATAGGAGGAGAGAGCTTTAATTCTCATGCCTTTTACTCTCAGCCTGAAGTGAGAAATACGCGTCTCTTCCACTCCTTTTCTTTGGCTGTAACGAGACACATGGTTTGACCTCCTTTGAGACCAAGAATTACAGTCTTTATGCCTGCAGGAGAACTTTACATTAGTAATGTTTACCACATACATGAACCTAGAACCAAAACTGGGTTACAAGTTCTGCTTACAGTTTCTGTAGTTGGCCAAATTAGGTAATTTGCTATATTGTCTTCCCTTGGGCTTGGAGATGATCATTTCAGATATGATTCAAAGTTCTGATTTGTCATTAGGTAGAAAACCCTGTTTATATGTAGAATAGCATTTGCCTATGAGGCTCCTTTCTGAATTTTATGCCAGCTGGCCTTCACTTCTTTTTTTTTTTTAATTTAAATTCAATTAGCCAACATACAGTATATCATTAGTTTCAGATATAGTGGCCTTAGAATCTTGCCACAATTGCCTAAATTGTGAGCACCTCAAAGGTAGAAATAAGTCCTAGTTATCTTTGTATTTTAATATCCAATAATAATTTATATGATAAAAATCTAACAATACTTGATATGATTTTTTAAAACCTATAACGTATTATTTGCCCCATGGGTACAGGTTTGTGAATTATCAGGCTTACACATTTCACAGCATTCACCATATCACATACGCTCCCCAGTGTCCATAACCCAGCCACCCTATCCTTCCTCCCCACTCCCGAGCAACTGTCAGTTTGTTTCCTGAGATTAAGAGTCTCTTACGATTTGTCTCCTTCCTCTGTCCCATCTTGTTTCATATTTTCCCTCCCTACCCCCATTGTATCCCTGCCTTACTTTTCAAATTCCTCAGAGAGATCATATAATAATTGTTTTTCTCTGATTGACTTACTCGCTTAGCATAATACCTTCTAGTTCTGGCCACATCATTGCAAAGGGCAAGATTTCAATTTTTGATGGTTGTATAATATTCCATTATATATATATACCACATCTTCTCTATCCATTCATCTGTTGATGGACATCTAGGTTCTTTCCATAGTTTAGCTATTGTGGACATTGCTGCTATAAACATTTGGGTGCATATGCCCCTGAAGATCACTATATTTGTATCTTTAGGGTAAATACCCAATAGTGTGATTTCCAGGTTGTAGGGAAGCTCTATTTTTAACTTTTTGAGGAACCTAAATACTGTACTCCAGAGTGGCTGTACCAGCTTGCATTCCCACCAACAGTGTAGGAGGGTTCCCCTTTCTCTGCATCCTCGCCAACACCTGTTTTTTCCTGAGTTGTTAATTTAAGGCATTCTGACTGGTTTGAGATGGTATCTCACTGTGGTTTTGATTTGTATTTCCCTGATGCTGAGTGATGATGAGCACTTTTTCAAGTGTCTGTAGGCCATTTGGATGTCTTCTGTGGAGAAATGTCTGTTCATGTCTTCTGCCCATTTTTTTTTCCCAATTTATTTATTTTCAGAAAAACAGTATTCATTATTTTTTCACCACACCCAGTGCTCCATGCAAGCTATGCCCTCTATAATACCCACCACCTGGTACCCCAACCTCCCACCCCCCCGCCACTTCAAACCCCTCAGACTGTTTTTCAGAGTCCATAGTCTCTCATGGTTCACCTCCCCTTCCAATTTACCCAAATTCCCTACTCCTCTCTAACGCCCCTTGTCCTCCATGCTATTGGTTATGCTCCACAAATGAGTGAAACCATATGATAATTGACTCTCTCTGCTTGACTGATTTCACTCAGCATAATCTCTTCCAGTCCCGTCCATGTTGCTACAAAAGTTGGATATTCGTCCTTTCTGATGGAGGCATAATACTCCATAGTGTATATGGACCACATCTTCCTTATTTTTTGATTGGATTATTTGTTCTTTGGATGTTCAGTTTGATAAGTTCTTCATAGATTTTGGATACTAGCCCTTTATCTGATAGGCCATTTGCAACTATCTTCTCCCATTGGGTCAGTTGTCTTTTGGTTTTGTTGACTTTTTTTTTTTTTTTGCTGTGCAAAAGCTTTTGATCTTGATGAAGTACCAATAGTTCATTTTTGCCCTTGTTTCCCTTACCTTTGGTGATGTTACTAGGAAGATGTTGCTGCAGCTGAGGTCGAAGAGATAGCTGCCTGTGTTCTTCTCAAGGATTTTGATGGATTCCTGCGTCACATTGAGTTTCTTCATCCATTTGGAGTCTATTTTTATAAGGAAATGGTCCAGATTCATTCTTCTGCATGTGGCTGTCCAATTTTCCCAGCACCATTTGTTGAAGAGACTGTCTTTTTTCCTTTGGACATTGTTTCCTGATTTTCGAAGATTAGTTGACTGTAAAGTTGAGGGTCCATTTCTGGGCTCTCTATACTGTTCCATTGATCTTTGTGTCTGTTTTTGTGTCAGTACCATACTGTCTTCATGATTACAGCTTTGTAATAGAGCTTCGTGTCTGTAATTGTGATGCCACCAATTTTGGTTTTCTTTTTTAACATTTCTTTGGGTATTCGGGGTCTTTTCTGGTTTCTATAAAATTTAGGGGTCTTTTCTGGTTCCTATAAATTTTAGGATTATTTTTTCTATTTCCTTAAGCAGTTGATGATATTTTAATAAGGATTACATTAAATGTGTAGATTGATTTAGGTAGCATAGACATTTTCACATTATTTGTTCTTTTAATCCAAGGCCATGGAACGTTTTCCCATTTTTGTGTGTGTGTGTGTGTGTCCTCCTCAGTTTCTTTCATGAGTATTTTATATTTTCTGAGTACAGATTATTTTCCTCTTTGGTTAGATTAATTCCTAGGTATCTTATGGTTTGGGGTGCAATTGTAAATGGGATCGTTTTGTGATCATTTGTGAATCATTTTAATCAGGAAAGGATGCTATACTTTGTCAAATGCATCTTTGTATCTATTCAGAGGATCATATGGTTCTTGTTTATTATTTATGTAGTGTATTACATTGATTGATTTGTGGATGTTGAACCACCCTTGCAACTCAGGAATAAATCCCATTTGGCCATGGTGAATAGTCCTTTTAATGTACTATTGGATCTTATTGGCTAGTACTTTGGTGAGAATTTTTGCATCTGTGTTCATCAAGGATATTGTTCTGCAATTCTCCCTTTTGATGGGATCTTTGTCTGATTTTGGGATCATGGTAATGTTAGAAATCAACAGCTTGGAAGTTTTCCTTCCATTTCTATATTTTTGGAACAGTTTCAGGAGAGTAGGTATCAATTCTTCTTTTAATGTTTGTTAGAATTCCCTGGGAAGCCATCTCGCCCTGGGCTCTTTTTTTATTTTGGCAGATTTTTGATGACTTCTTCAATTTCCTTACTGGTTATGGGTGTGTCCAGATTTTATTTCTTCCTGATTCCGTTGTGGTAGTTTATATGTCTCTAGGAATGCATCCATTTCTTCCAGATTGTCAAGTTTGCTGGTATATAGTTGCTTATAATGTGTTCTTACAATTGTTTATATTTCTTTGGTGTTTGTGTGATCTCTCCTCTTTTATTCATGATTTTTAAATTTGGGTCCTTTCTCTTTTCTTTTTGATAAGCCTGGATAGGGGTTTATCAATCTTATTGATTCATTCAAGAACTTTTCAAGAACTAGCTCCTAGTTTCGTTGATGGGTTCTACTGTTCTTTTGGTTTCTATTTCATTGATTTCTGCTCTGATCTTTGTTATTTCTCTTCTCCTGCTGAGTTTAGGTTTTCTTTGTTGTTCTTTCTTCAGCTTCTTTAGGTGTAGGGTTAGGTTGTGTACTTGAGATCTTTCTTGTTTCTTGAGAAAGGCTTGTATATACTTTCCTCTCAGGACCACCTTTGCTGTGTCCCAAAGATTTTGAACAGTTGTGCTTTCATTGTCATTTGTTTCCATGAATTTTTTTTCAATTCTTCTTTAATTTCCTGGTTGAACCATTCATTCTTTAGTAGGATACTCTTCAGCTTCCATGTATTTGAGTTCTTTCCAACTTTTCTCTTGTGATTGAGCTCTCGTTTCAGAGCCTTGTGATCTGAAAATATGCAGGAAACGATCCCAATGTTTTGTTACTGGTTGAGACCTGATTTAGGACCAGGATGTGATCTATTCTGAAGAATGTTCCATGTGCACTAGGTAAGAATGTATATCCTATTGCTTTGGGGTGGAATGTTCTAAATATATCTGTGATGTCCATCTGGTCCCCTGTGTCATTTAAGGCCTTTGTTTCCTTGTTGATCTTTTGCTTAGATGATCTTTCTATTTCAGTAAAGGGAATGTTAAAGTCCCCTGCTATTATTGTATTATTGTTGATGTACTTCTTTGATTTTGTTATCAATTTGTTTATATAATTGGCTGCTCCCATATTTGAGGAATAAATATTTAAAATTGTTAGGTCTTCTTGGACAGATTTTTAAGTATGATATAGTGTCCTTCCTCATCTCTTATTATAGTCTTTGGCTTAAAATCTAATTTATATGATATAAGGATTGCCACTCCAGCTTTCTTTTGCTGTACTTTAACATGGTAAATTGTTTTCCACCCCCTCACTTTAAATCTGGAGTTGTCTTTGGGTCTAAAATGAGTTTCTTAAAGACAGTGTATTGATAGGTTTGGTGTTTTTTTTTTAATCCATTCTGATGCCCTGTGTCTTTTGATTGGGGCATTTAGCCCATTTACATTCAGGGTGACTATTGAAAGGTATGGATTTAGTGCCATTCTATTGCCTGTATGTGCCTGTTATGGTAAATTCTCTCTGCTCCTTTCCAACTTTTCTCTTGTGATTGAGCTCTGGTTACTTTTGGGTTCTCTCTTTGCTTAGAGGACTTCTTTCAATATTTCCTGTAGGGCTGGTTTAGTGTTTGAAAATTCTTTTAATTTTTGTTTGTCCTGGAAGCTTTTTCTCTCTCCTATTTTCAATGACAGCCTACCTAGATGTAGTATTCTTGGCTGCATATTTTTTATTTATTCTTCTGAATATATCATGCCAGTCCTTTCTTGCCTGCCATATCTCTGTGGATAGGTCTGTTGTCAATCTCATATTTCTACCGTTGTATATTACAGACCTCTTATCCTGAGCAGCTTTCAGGATTTTCTCTTTGTCACTGAGACCTATAAGTTTTGCTATTAAATGACGGGGTGTGGACCTATTTTTATTAAGTTTGAGGGTGATTCTCTGTGGTTCCTGGATTTTGATGTTTGTTCCCTTGCCAAATTAGGAAAATTCTTTGCTATAATTTTCTCCAATATACCTTCTGCCCCTATCTTTCTTTCTTCTTCTTTTGGGATCCCAATTATTCTAATATTATTCATTTTATGGTATCACTTGTCTCTTGAATTCTTCCCTTTTGGTCCAGTAGTTGTTTGTCTCTCTTTTGCTCAGCTTCTGTATTCTCTATTGTTTGGTCTTCTATATCACTAATACTCTCTTCTGCCTCATTTATCCTAGCAGTAAGAGCCTCCATTTTTTATTGCACCTCATTAATAGCTTTTTAAATTTCAACTTGGTTAGATTTTAATTCTTTTATTTCTCCTGGAAGGGATTTTATTTCTCCAGGAAGGTATTCTCTAATATCTTCCATGCTTTTCTTGAGCCCAGCTAACACCTTGAGAATCATCATTCTGAACTCTAGTTCTGAGAGATTACTCATGTCCATATTGTTAAGGTCCATAGCCATCTGTACTGCCTCTTGTTCTTTTATTTTGTGGTGATCTTTTCTGCCTTGTCATTTTATCCAGATAAGAATAGCTGAATGAGAGAACAAAATACTAAAAGAGTAGCAATGACCCCAGAAAAATATACACTAACCAAGTCAGAAGAGACTCAAAACCAGGGGGAGAATAGAGGGGGAAAAAAGAAAAAAAATATATACATGTATACATATATGTGTATGTATATATAAATGTGTGTGTGTGTATACACATAAATATATAATTATTATTAGGCTGGTAAATAGAACAGAGGCACACACTTGATTTTGGGTATAGTTTGGCCAGTTAGAAGAAACTGCCTCCCATAATTTTAAAGAAAGAAAAACTTCTATATATGCGAATGTGTGGGTGAACACAATGAAGGGATGGAATATGAATCCAAAGATGAAAATTAAAAAAGATATTAAAAAAGATAAGAAGTTGAAAAAAGGAAAAAAAAAAAAAAGGAAAGAGTGTGATGAGGCTGGAGAGTAGAACAGCCATATACTAGATTTAGGGTATCTTTGATCTTTTAGAAGAAAATTTATCCCAAAATTTTAAAGGGAAAAAAAACCCTATAGATATGTAAAAAGTAAGGTTAAGTATAATGAAGGGATAAATTATGACTATAAGAATGATAATTAAACATTTTATAAAAAAGGTATTGATAAGATAAAATAGTTAAAAAAACGTTAAAAGAGGAAAGAGGAAAAATGGAAAAAATAGAATAAGAAAAAAAAAATCTAAAAAATTTAACTTTGAAAGACTAAAGAATCATAGGGAAAAAAGCCATGAATTCTATTTGTTGCTTTCCCCAGCTCTGGAGTTCCGCAGTTCTCGCTGACTGGTGAACTTGTTCTTGATTGGATGTTCTTGCTGATCTTCTGGAGGAGGGGCCTGTTGCAATGATTCTAAAATGTCTTTGCCTGAGGACGAATTCTACCACTCTTGCTAGGGGCCAGTCTAAGTAATGTGCTTGGGTTCACTCGTGATAGCTTTTGTTCCCTGAATGCTTTCTGTATGGCTTTGGAGTAGGAGAATGAGAATGGCAGCCTCCCAATTCTGGGGCTGTGTAGAAGCTGAGAGCTCATGGCACCACCCCTCAATGTGCCCTCAGAGAAAAGCAGTCAATCCCTCCCATCTCCCTGGTCTTCTGCTGCACTCCAAGCTCCTCTGGTGCATTAGTCCACTTGGTGTCTCCAAACCCAGCAGATTCTTGCAGTGTGCTCCTGCACCTCTCCTCTTGGAGGTAGAAGGAGGAGGTCTTTCTGGATCTGCCACTTGTAGGTTCCCTGTTAGAAGAGCAGTGGACCAACTGTGCCTCGGATCATGGTTTAAGGTAACCCTGAGCTGAGAGCCCACTGCTCAGCTCTCTGTAGCTGGCTTCCCCACTCCAATACCTGGGAGCTGTGCCACACTTAGACACACTGGTCTTTTGTGTACCTGTAAGTCCTGAGACCACACTGTCACCACGAGGATTCCATCCTCTGCTTAGCCTCTGGATCGACGTCTCTTAAGTGGAGCAGATTTGTAAAAGTTATGATTTTGTGCTCTCTTGCTCTCTCACTTGCTGGGAGATAGCCCCTCCCCCCATGGTCTATCTTCCTGTCATTTTGGATTCACTTCTCCACGTGTTCTACCTTCTGGAATGTGGTCAATTTTCTGTTCTTAGAATTGCTGCTCTTCTTGTCTTCTATCTCCTATTGAGTTCATAGTTGTTCAGAATGGTTTGAGAACTATCTAGCTGAACTCCTGGGACCTAATGATATTTCAGTCTCCTACTCCTCTGCCATCTTGCTCCTTTGATAAGTTATTTTTTTAATGAATTAATAAGTAAATGCCCTCTCTAAACATAGTTACTTAATTTGTCCCCCTTTATTGACCCATATCACTCCATTTTTGGAGGAAGAAAGGGCAGTGTGTCGTGGGTCAGGAACAAGGACTCCGAAGGCAAGGAGATGTGGATTTGTTGCCTAGTTTGCAAGTTAACAAAGACACGTTTGTAAAATTCAATTCATAGTGTTACCATGAGGTTGTTTTGAAGATTTACTGAGATTATCCTTAAAAAGTGCTGAGGGTAGCACCTGGCATTTAAAAGGCTTCAATTGATGTTAGCTATTATTATTACTCTCTAATTGATCATCTGCCAGTTCCTACCCCTCCACCCCCACCAAAGGATTTAGGCAGCATAGTAAACAAGTGTAAATAATACTTATTGATAACTTATGTGCCAAACATTGTACTAAGCATTATATATTTTACTCACATTTAATCCTTAAAATAACCTTATGTCACTCATTATTACTACTTAGAGAAACTGAGTCCTAGATTAGGTAAAACTTTGTCAAGTTCATGTAGCTGCTAACTGTTGGAGCTGAGAATCAGAATCAGATCCGTTGTACCATTTTGTCCTCACCATTTATTTAAAACCCTATGGGTGATCTTTTGGTTGCCATGCTATGAAGATGCTTTCATATTAAAGTCTTTCTGTTTGCTTGGCTAGCAGAAATCATTAAATGCTATTAAACTGAAGTACTAAGACCAGTTCTTATTTTATTTGAGCTTATCAGTTTTTTATTCCAACTTGGAATCCTACTTGTACACAACTGGAAATACTAAGTCTTATTGTCATCCACTGTCTAACTGTAATTTAACCACAACTATAAAAGTATTAGTAACAATACAGGGTTACTGAGATACTATGCCAGTATTAACTTCTATCATCCATTTTTATGGCTGTGCTTCATTCTGGGAGCATTCTTAGTTCCATTTTATATGGTGGTAAACTATAGCATAGGTTAGATTTTCCCCATATTACCACTGACTAGTTTTAATACCAAGATTACAACTTCATGGTGCATTGCTTTACTACTATCCTTCACATCCTAAATGATTGGATTGTGACCAATTAACTGAAAAATGTGGCAAATTAGATGGTCATAATTCTACTATGGTATAAGTAATAACTTGACTATGGTCATGGAGCTAATAAGTGGTGGAGCTGAGAATTAGACCCAGAACCACTGGTTCAAAGGAAATAGTATGATACTCTAACACAGTTGAAGATTTTTTTAACCTATGCCTTGAGTTATTTGACTGAAAGTTTTCTTTGTTTTAATGTTATACTTTAAGCTATTCCTGTTTTTCCCTTTTTCTCTGTTAGTAGGGTTCTCTTCTCTTCAGTTAGAATGTGAGCTTCATGAGAGTGGAAAATTCTGTTGTTTCACTCCTATTGTATTTCTGGAACCTACAGCTAAGTGTGGCACACAGTAGGTGCTAAATTTATTACTAAATTTGTTGAATGAATGAATAAATGAATGAATCCTCTTTTGTCTAGACTATAGTGTTAAATGGTGAAAATTTTGAATTTTAATAGTGTTGATGGATGACTGCATCATTGGCCCAATGTCTTCCTGTATTTACATCTATTGCCATTTGACCTTGTAGTTCCTCCCACTAAAGGAATTATTTCTTCACTCTTCCAGTTTCAGTTCAACCATATGACTTGTTCTAGTCAATAGAATGAGAAAGAAACTACATGGAACCGTGTTTGAGCATAATCTCAAGAGACTTACTCCAAAGAAGATCATAGACATGTGGAGAGAACTGCACACTTGCAGTATATAGCAGATCTACCCTAGGAGCCCAGATTCTGTTAGCCCACCAGACAACTTAAAGATATGTGAGTGAACCAGCCATGATCAGCAGAGATACCCCATAAAGCCCAGCTCCATCACCTGATCTCTAGACATTCCACAGACATATGAACAATAATAAACACTTGTTCTTTCGAGCCACTGACTATTGGCTTTTGGTATTTTGTGATGAAGGATTGTCACAGAAAAAATTAATCAATACATCCAATTTACTGTTGATAATGTATTTATAAACATATATAAAAATATTATATTCTGAAATATTGTGTGGTTAAGCCACTGCCTGTATATATTGATACACCTTCTGATTTCTCTAATTCTACATAGGTGAAGACATAAAAACTAAACATTGATATAATTAGATGTTTTTAAACAATGCTTATATATTTGGGACAACTAAAATATTGCAGAAGAATAATGTTTTAGGGAAAATAAATTTAAATTTTAATTGCTATCCCTTTAAATGATTTAATGTACTATGATTATTATAATACAGTATTTATTAATGTTTATTCTTAAACAAATATGAATAGGATAAACAGGTATCATAAATGCCTTATAAATAATATTTTTTATTTTAGAAAATTGTAACATTTTGTACTCCTATAAGATTGGTGATGGAATTTTTAAGAAAAACATATTTAAAAGATTTTATAAAATATCATTTTTTGATTAGCAAAGTATATATAAATAAATTTAGGAGATTTCCTATTTTATTTTTTAACCACTTGAAATGAGCTTCACTATTCTTGGAAACCAAAGAATAGGGAACAAAGTATAATAAGCATAAGGCTACTAAAAATGGCCACAATTTCCAAATAACTTCTCAGGTTTTGTGCACAATGATCTTTGTAATCCTACAATGGAAAGTACTTTACACATAGTCATGCACCAGTTGAAGAAGTGAAGAAACTTGATTCAGGAAAACAACAAACTTCCTTGTAGTGGCTTCAGCCAGACTAGTCAAATGACCAGCATGTACAGCATCTAGGAAGTTCTCAAATGTGTAGGTTGCTAAAGCTGTTTTTATTTCAAGCTACATTGATCTTGTGAACTTAATCTCTCTTGAACTTCTTTCAGACTTTTTAAATAAAGTAGAGTTAGCTAATGGGTTGCTCCTCATCTGATTACTATTTATTTATGTGAGATGTTGTAATCATAATGCTTATTGAGACTTCTGCTAGCTGCATTCAAGACATATTGCATTTATGTAGAAACATGTGCAATGTAATTTAGTTTTCCATATTATCTCACATTATATTATATTATATTATTTTATATTATATTTTATTTAACTCCAGTGTAGTTAGAACAGTGTTTATTAGTTTTAGGCGTACAATTTAGTGACTCTACAATTTCATGTATTATTTAGTGCTCATTAAGATGAGTGTACTCTTAATCCCCTTCACCTATTTTATCTACCCCCCGTCCCAACATACCTCCCCTCTGGTAACCATCTGTTTGTTCCCTATAGATAAGGGTTTGTTTTTTGGTTTGGCTCTCTCTCTCTCTCTCTTCCTTTATTCATTTGTTTTGCTTCTTAAATTCCACATATGAGTGAAATCATATGGTATTTGCCTTTCTCTAAAATTTGACTTAGCATTATACACTCTAGGTCCATCCATGTTGTTGCAAATGGCAAGATTTCATTCTTTTTTATGGCATCCTATCTTTATCCATTCATCTGTCTATGGATACTTGGGCTGCTTCCCCAATTTGGCTGTTGTAAATAATGCCTCAATAGATATAGATATTCAAATGGATATATTCACTTGAATTAGTGTTTTCATACTATTTAAGTAAATACCCAGTCATGGAATTACTGGATCATATGGTAATTTTTTAAAAAACAGTTTTGAGGAACCTCCTTGCTGTCTTCTACAATGGCTGCACCAGTTTGCATTCCCATCAACGGTGCACAAGTATTCTTTTTTCTTCACATCCTTGCTAACATTTGTTGTTTCTTGAGTTTTTTGTTGTAGTCATTCTGATTGGTGAGGTGCTCATATTATCTTACCATATGGGTTTTGATTTAGCTTAGTGACTGGGGATCCAAAATAGAATATAAACACCATGTCATCACAAACATGCATTCTTTACAAGGCTTTTTAAATAAATATAATTTTTACTTGTAATTCCATATGTGCATTTCACTATATATTATTATTATTCTACTATAGTTAGTTATATTTTTTATCAAATTTAATCAGTAATCTTAGGATCAGTTGTGCTTGAAGAGATAGATGACTAACACAGAGTCTCTTGCTCACAAATTCAAATTCAGTACAATTTTTTTTAAACACTTTCATTTGTTTATTTTTGAGAGAGAGTGAGTGAAAGAGAGCATGAGAGAGGAGAAGGTCAGAGGGAGAAGCAGACTCCCCATGGAGCTGGGAGCAGGACTCGATCTCAGAAGTCCAGGATCATGACCTGACCTGAAGGCAGCCACCCAACCAACTGAGCCACCTGGGCTCCCCAGTACAATTTTTTTTTAAGGTTTTATTTATTTATTTGACAGACAGAGATCACAAGTAGGCAGAGAGGCAGGCAGAGAGAGAGGAGGAAGCAGGCCCCCTGCTGAGCAGAGACCCTGACGTGGGGCTCAATCCCAGCACAATTTTTATATAGTGTTTTCAACCTCCCCATCCTGCCTCCAACCCTTTAAGCTAAATGATGTGTCAAATGGATGATTTTAAAGTACACTGGATGATATGATGCATGAGGTATGGTGGAATGAGCACAGGTTCTGCATTCATACATACCTGAATTTAAGTTCTAGATCTGTTATTTGATTTTTGAACACATGTAATCCCACTGTATCTCAATTTCTACATCTGTAAAATGTATATACCTCTCAAAGTTGGTGTGAATATTAAATTATATAAATAGTACCCTGAAGTAACACCACCTGCATATAGTAAGTACTCAATTAATATTAGTTCCCTTTCCAGCTAACCATACTCCTTTCCCCAAGCTCTGGAAAAAAGAGAGGGAGAGCTAGAAATAGACACTAGCATTACTTTAGAGGTAAGAACATCCACTAGTGCCAATAAAAATGCAGTGGAGACCTTGGCTTGCATCTGAGGTTCAAATGCACTCTCAGTAATTTGCATACGATTTTACGATAGTTTCCTAACCTACATAGTTATGGGGTAAGGATTACTACAGTTCTTCCCTTCAGAAACAGAGCCTGCCCCATCTCACTAACATTTCTACCCAAAGGAGGTAAGAATATGTACATCCTGAGGTTAGGTTAAATACAAAGAGACAATAATGGGACTGAGCTGTGCCACACTCAGGCACAGCTTCTTTTTTTCCATTCCTTTAGTTAGAGATGTCACAGTTTCTTCTTATGGAAAAAGTGAAGGGGGTACAGGGAAGAGAAGTTTTTTTTTTTTTTTTTTTTTAGTATTTCCTGCCTTAATGAATGTACTAAATGTATAAATGGAGCTCATACACATCTGGGCAGAGGTGATGAAATGTACTAATTCTTTTTTTTAAATTATCCACTTAATTTTAGTCTTTTTAAAGATTTTATTTATTTGAGAGAGACAGAGACAGCGACAGAGGTAGTGAGAGAGAGCATGAGTAGGGAGGAGAGAAAGAAGCAGGCTCCCTGCTCAGCAAGGTGCCTGATGTGGGACTCCATCCCAGGACTTTGGGATCATGACCGGAGCCAAAGGAAGATGCTTGACTGAGCCACACAGGTGCCCCCCCCTTTTTTTTCCCTTTCTTTCTTCTTAAAGATTTAATTATTTGAGAGAGAGAGCAAGAAAGAGGGAGTGCATGCAATGGAGGGTAGTGGCAGAGGGAAAGGGAGATGGAGAGATCATGATCTGAGATCATGATCTGAGCAGAAATCAAGAGTTGGACACAACTGCCTGAGCTTCCCAGGCACCCTGAAACTTCCTAATTCTTTAGCACTGAAGCTTTGGGCTATGACTCAGGGCTGATGCATGAGAAAGGTGGTTGAAACCAGTGTGACATGTGCCCTTTGCTTTCAAGCTGACATTTAGTTATCACATTCTTCCTGATGATCTTTGTCATCATAGTAATTACCTTTAAGAACATCATTGGGATAGTGAAGTGTAGCATTGAAGGGCAAGGCAGAGAGGACAGGTAGACATAAGCAAGGCCAGTCCAGCAAGCAAGGTGCTATTCTGAAGGTATGGTAGTAGTGAATAGTTCCGTACTACCTGTCCAGTGTGCTGACATAACCTCCTATACTTTCTTCATTCCGCCATCCATCCATCCATCCATCCATTCATTTATTCATCTAGTATGTGCCAGATAATCTAGGTTTTGTGAATATATCAATAAATAGAGTAAAAAATCCCTGACATCATGTGTTTCCTCACTCTTTGTCTTATTATCCTCTGTTAACTGGTAGCTCATTAGAGTAGAAATTGTTTTATTCACTGGCAAATCCCTATCAATAGCACTATGCCTGGGACTCCGTGTGGCCTTGTATACTCAACAAGTGTTTGTGGAATGAATGTTGAATAGCCAGCATTGGCTAATGATATGTTCTGATAGATGGACAAAGCAAGTAAAAAGGAATTGTGAAGTGTTCTGTTTTGTGCCACTGTATCTATAGCTCTCTATAGTATTTATTTGTTTCATGTTGTCAAAGTATGAAGTAACATTCAGAGATATAGGGAGGCAGGTAGGTATTGACATTAAAGGCTGTCAGGAGGGGTGTTATATGTAAAGGGTACAAAATGGGAAACAATTCATTCTGCCTCCCGTACAGAGATTTGGAATGGCTTAATAGAGGAGTGGCACTTGAGTTAAGTCTTACAAGCTAAGAAGATATTTCCTAAACCAAATACAAAAAAAAGTAAGACAGCCTTTTATATTAGAACTAGTTTGCCCCAGGGAAAATGAACACCCATCACATTGCTTTCTATATTTGGAGATTTTTAGGTAATTTATAGATATACAGACTACATGTCTCTGTGTCTGGGAGTGTTTAGTTTTGTTTACTCCTGTTTGGTTTAGTCTTCAGAAAAGGTCAATAACAGTTTCTCTTGCTAATTTATATTTGTTATACTCCAGTGGCTTCCCTGAAGTTTCAGAAATACCCATGTTAAAGAGAAGGCATTTGACATGATGGGAGAAAATCAGCTGACCTTGCTAACCAGATCTTCCTCTTCCCCTGTGCCCTGAGAATAGATGTTTTCTGGTAATGGAGAAGCTGGGCATCATGCCACCATGGACGTGCCTGGATGTGTTTAACAGGCAGCTTCATTAGATTGTCCTCTATTTCTTGAGAGGTAATTCCATTAAATAGTGTTTATCAGTCTTTGTGTGCTCTGTTTGTCATTACTCACCTGCTCAGTAGCACACAGCACCCTTAAGAAATGTGTGTGTATGTGTGTATATATGTATGAGCAGTGTGTCTTAAAAGCAAAACTGCCTGAATTACATTATAGAAGTTATCTTCATAACGTAATAGAAATAGAAAAGAGACTAAGCAGTTAGCACCTAAAATACACACACACACACACACACACACACACACACCCCAATACAATAGTGCTTTCAGTTCAGCAGTCAGATCTGTGGCAATAACCAGAAAACACTTGAAAACATCAAGTGTCAATTATTAAGAGTACTTAGCTGACCTAAGCTACACACACTCATCAGCCTTCTGAGGGAGAATTTTTTTTCCATAGCTGTTTGCTTATTTTATGAGGAATAATTTTATTTCTTGGTACACTAGAATATTTTTTTCTCCTGCTTTCTTTCCCTCTTCCTATACTCACTTCTAGTAGATAAATAAATACAAGGCATATATATGTTGAACAAGCCTATTATATGCTCCCCAATCTTCTCATATGCTCCCCTGCTCTTTCGCATTCAGATTTGCATGGACAATGTTTCTCTTTTATCTGTTATTTCTAGTAAATATTCTGGAAGAGGTGTGTGCCCTGTAGGTCATACTTTCTATTTTTTATCTTTCTCTCATGCTCTTCCTTATTTATATAGTTCTTTCTTCCTAACCTCACTTTTCTAGACTAAGTATTTCATATAGTCTCTGTCTTAGAATGTGAAGTTTTCTCTTTAAATCCTTACTTAAATCATAGCTGCTTTATTGGCCTTTTACAAATTTAGAGTACTTTGAAAAGAGCATTAAAGATTATCTTCTAATGGACTCTGAAAAACAATCTGAGGGATTTGAAGTGGCGGGGGGGTGGGAGGTTGGGGTACCAGGTGGTGGGTATTGTGGAGGGCACGGCTTGCATGGAGCACTGGTTGTGGTGAAAAAATAATGAATACTGTTTTTCTGAAAATAAATAAATTGGAAAAAAAATAAATACTTTCAACAACAACAACACAACAACAACAAAAAAGATTATCTTCTAGCTTTAACGACTTATTATTATTATTATTGGTTCAGGTTTTCAAGAAATAGAGGCATCTTGGTTATTTTCTTCTTGTTGGCTTTGGGAGCTCTTAATGACATGGCTTCAGACCACCTTATCAAAACAAATTCCTGGTAGTCACATACATTTATCCTCAACTCTGCCTACTACTTACTATTCCCAATCTCTTCATTGCTTTTTGCCTCTTCATTTCGTCCGTGCTTGTCCTTCCTCATGCAGTGCCCTTTCTTTTTTCTCTGCAAAATTTAAAACTTCTCATTAAGACCGATCTCAAATACCCTTTTGTCTAAAGTTTTGCTCCATCCCTTGTTCTGAAACCTCACAGAACTTTATCTGTATCATATCGATAGGATGGATTAGTTATCTGCTTGAGGGCAAAACCAGTGTCAGATTTAACTTAGCACCTTTTCACAATGCTTAACATGTGCTGGTCCTCAATATTAATTCTTGGATAAATTCCATCTTTATATGATTATTTCATTTACAGATTCCTTTTTTTTGGAAAATTTTATGCCATGTTTTTATGTTTTTATTTGCCCTATGAATCCCATCTTTATAGCAGAGTATATCACCTGTGTTGTCTTTTTTTTTTTTATAGCATGGAAATTCTTGCTTCAAAAGAAGTATAGCAGATTCCAAGAGGGTGCACAGATATCCCCCACTGTCTAAAAGTAGAGTGTTCAGGCCCCTGGGTGGCTTAGTTGGTTGCACCACTGCCTTTGGCTCATGATCCTGGAGACACAGAATCGAGTCCTGCATCAGGCTCCCAGCTCTGTAGGGAGTCTGCTTCTCCCTCTGACATTCTCCCCTCTCATGTTCTCTCTCTCTTTCTCTCAAATAAATAAATAAAATCTTAAAAAAAAAAAAAAAGCAGAGCATTCCTATGGAAGTTTTTATTAAGCTGAACTAACATAAAGCAAAGAAGCTATTACCATTTCAATAAAAGCAAAAGTCATTTTGGGAGTTTTTTCAGTTAGCAAAAACAGGTACCAGCATAGGTTTTTTGTAAAAGAAAAGTAGTATGAAGCAACCTGAAATTCTCCACAAATATTTCATATTCACATACTTATTTTAGGGCTGGAGATTTAGCCCTTCTATTTTAATTATTTTCCATTTTAAAAAAAATTTAAATTCAGTTAACTAACATACAATGTATTATTGGATTCTGAAGTAGAGGTCAGTGATTCATGACCAGGGCTTATTACATCAAGTGTCCTCCTTTAGCTTCATCACCCAGTTACCCTACCTTCCACCCCTTTCTCTTCAGCAACCTTAGCTTGGTTAGATCAGGATTAGGAGTCTCTTATGGTTTGCCTCCCTCTCTGGCTTCATCTTTTTAAATTTTTTCTCCTCTTCCCCAATGATCCTGTTTTGTTTCTTCAATTCCACATATAAGTGAGATCATATGATCATTGTCTTTCTCTGATTGACTTATTTTGGTTAGCATAATACCCTCTAGTTCCATCCTCGTCATTGCAAATGGCAAGATTTCAATTTTTTGATGGCTAAGTAGTATTCCATTGTACGTAGTATTCCATTGTACCATATCTTCTTTATCCATTCATCTGTCAATGGACATCTGGGCTCTTTCCAGAGTTTAGCTATTATGGACATTGTAGCTATAAATATTGGGGTACAGGTACCCCTTAGATCACTATATTTGTATCTTTGGGGTAAATACCCTGTAATGTAATTGCTGGATCAAAAGGTATTATTATTATTTTCAACTTCTTGAGGAACTTACATACTTTTTTCCAGAGTGGTCATACCAGATTGCACTCCCACCAACAGTGTAGGAAGGTTTCCCCTTTCTCTGCATCCTTACCAACATCTGTTGTTTTCTGAGTTGTTAATTTTAACCATTCTGATGGGTGTGAGGTGGTATGTCATTGTGGTTTTGATATGTATTTCCCTGATGCTGAGTGATGTGGAGTATTCTTTCATGTGTCTGTGGGCCATTTGGATGTCTTCTTTGGAGAAATATCTGTTTGTGTCTTCTGCCTATTTCTTGACTGGATTATTTGTTCTTTGGATGTTGAGTTTAATAAGTTCTTTATAGATTTTGAATACTAGTCCTTTATCTGATATGTGATTTGCAACTATCTTCTCTCATGCTGTCATTGTCTTTTGGTTTTGTTGGCTGTTTCTCTTTTGTGTGCAAAAGCTTTTGATCTTGATGAAGTCTCAACAGTTCATTTTGCCTTCCTTTCCCTTGCCTTTGGCAATATTTCTAATAAGAAGCTGTGGCCGCTGAAGTGGAAGTGGCTGTTGCCTTTTTTCTTCTCAAGGATTTTGATGGATTCCTGTCTCACATTGAGGTCTTTCATCTATTTGGTGTCTATTTTTGTTTGTGGTGTAAGGAAATGGTCCAGTTTCATTCTTCTCTATGTGGCTGTCCAATTTTCCCAGCATCATTTGTTGAAGAGACTTTTTTCCATTGGGCATTCTTTCCTGCTTTGTCAAAGATTAGTTGACTATAGTGTTGAGCATCCATTTCTGGATTCTCTATTCTGTTCCATTGATCTATATGTCTTTTTTGTGCCAATACCATACTGTCTTCCTGATTATAGCTTTGTAATAGAGCTTGATGTCTGGAATTGTGAGGCCACCAATTTTGGTTTTCTTTTCCAACATTCCTTTGGGTATTCAGGGTCTTCTCTGGTTCCATACAAATTTAGGATTGTTTGTTTCAGTTTTGTGAAAAACGTTGATGGTATTTTGATAGGGATTGCATTGAATGTGTAGATTGCTCTAGGTAGCATAGACATTTTAACAACAATATTTGTTCTTCCAATCCTTGAGCATGGAATATTTTTCCATTTCATTGTGTCCTCCTTAATTTCTTTCATGAGTTTCTCTAGTTTTCAGAGTCCAGATCCTTTCCCTCTTTGGTTAGGTTTATTTCTAGGTATCTTATAGTTTTGGGTCCAGTTGTAAATGGGATTGACTATCTCTTTCTTCTGCCCCATTGTTATTGTACAGAAGGCAACTGATTTTGGTGCAGTGATTTTATATCCTGAATTCCTGTATAAGTTCTAGCACTTTTGGGGTGGAGTCTTTTGCATTTTCCACATAAAGTATCATGTCATTGCAAGGAGTGAGGGTTTGACTTCTTCTTTGGCAATTTGGGTGTCTTTTCTTCCTTTTTATTGCCTGAGCACTGAGGCTAGGACTTCTAGTACTGTGCTGAACAGCAGTGGTGATAGTGGAAGTGTCTGTCATGTTCCCGATCTTAGGGGAAAACCTCTCAGTGTTTCCCCATTGAGAATGATATATTCATTGTGACCTTTTCCTGTATGGCTTTTATGATATTGATGTATGTTTCTTCCATCTATATGACATATTCCCTTTATAAATATCAAGTGATATTTAATTTTTTGAGCACTCTGTGCATTATGCTGTAAGCATCACATTCCTGGTTTCATAATGTTAGTAAGACAATGGTTTTTGTTTGTTTAGTTTTTGTTTGTGTAGTTTTTGTTTTAAATATTCCCATTTAAATTGATGGAACTGACTAGGGCCTGCCCTAAGGTAAATGGAAAACTTAATAATGCCTTTTTTTTCTTTCAACTGTTGGTTACCTGCCCTTTCCCATTACCTGCCTCCTTCAGTGCATGCTGGTACCTAAGGGTGTGTATATGTGTGTGTGTGTGTGTGCAGGCACATGCATGTGTGCACACATGTGTGGGTATGTGGCCATTTCTCCACCCCCCCCAAAAAAAAATTATAGTTGCTAGTGGCAGGAAGTTTGGTTTGTTAGGATCTATTTAGCTATTACCAGAAGCTTAAACTTGTATCGTTATTTTAAAAATTATCACTTTATATCATTATTCTTTATATTTTGTATGACTAATAGTAACTTCTTTGTAGCAAATAGTGTTTATTCAAATAAGTAGATTCTGATACTTTATAAAATCATCCTGTTTCTTTAATGGCCACATGCCTTTACCATTATGTACGTATCTCTTGTTAGTTTTAATTGAGATTTGCCTGATTTTTTTAAATTTATTTTTTATTTATTTTCAGCATAACAGTATTCATTATTTTTTGCACCACACCCAGTGCTCCATGCAATCCATGCCCTCTATAATACCCACCACCTGGTTCCCCCAACCTCCCACCCCACCCCCGCCACTTTTTGACTTACTTTTTTTTAAAAAATGGTGTTTACAGCAGATTTCCTAAATGCCTTTTGCTCAATTCTTCTGTAATACTGCCAGATAAAATTAATAGATTGTAATATATATAATCCTTTATTATTTCTCTTCTAAGTTTTGTTCTTTTTTAGCTTTAACCTTCCAACTATTTTTGTCCTTATATTTTTAATAGTTCTTTTAAGCAGCATAAGTGGTTTACAGAATTAAATCCTATCAGTCAATCACTCAATCATTCCTATAGTCTGCTTTTAAAAAATGACTTTATCCCATTTGTATTTATCATGAATATTCATTTTTTGAACTTGCTTGTGGCACTTTTTTTTTGTTTTCTTATTTCTAGCTTTTCCTATGCTTATTCCCCCATACCCCACCTCCAGTTTTTGTTTTTGTCTTTAAGTTTCATAGACATTTTTCTTTGTTAGTTTTTCTGTTGCATTTCTCCCTACTTTAAAGGTATGACATTATATACACTATTACTACTTTTTAGTGGCTAACATAAAACTTTTTGGTGTATGCTTACCTAAAAAATGCCAAGGTTAGTATTTTAGCTCCTTCTCCAAATAATTCAAGGGTCTTAAAACACGTTAATGACCCAATTCCAACTATATATTATTTTGTTTGAGACTTACATACAAATTTACACATTTCTTTGCTTATCATTTTTCTTGATTAACATTCCTTCAAGCTTATTAACTTCTTTTCTTACCATTCCTTCTCAGACCTTTCTGGGATAATTTTCTTTTATAATGAAATACATCCTGTATAATTATTTAGCACAAGTGTTAGTTAAGCATACTTTGTTTTTTAAATTGAATGCTGGATTTATTTTGCTTTTATTCTTGAAAATAATGATTTTCTGGGTGCAAAGGGGGCATGATAGGCATTTTCTTCTCAGCAATTTGAATATATTATTTTAGTATCTTTAGTTTCCGCTGTTGTTATTAAGAAGTATGCTATCAGCCTATCTTCCCTTTTTTGGTAAGCTGTCTTTTCTTTTCACTCCTTTTAATACTTTCTCTTTGTTTTTTGTTTTCTGCAGTTTCAGTATAATGTTTCTAGGTGTAGACTTCTATCTATTTATTCTGCATGATATAGATTATGCCTTTTATATCATGAATTTATACCTTTTTTCAGTTTTAGAAAATTCTAAGCCATTATTGTCGCCCTCAGCCCGCAAGAACGACAACCAGCCTGGCATGGTGTTAATGCTCGTCTCTTTATTTCGACAACTTTCTTAGCTTATATGTGTCAGGGTGACCAATAAGGGGCCAAACAATGGGGAGAGCCAATGAGAGTCCTGTTACAATGCTGATTAAATTTGAAACAACCAATGACTATGTCCTCCTTCAGGTGGGCTTCACCAGAAAGTTCGGTGTTCACTTGCAGCGTATTTTGCTGGCAGTGAGCCAAGCACCATCGTGTAATGGTGGGGACTTTCCCGGCCGGAGGTGGTCCCCGACAATTATTTTTCTATATACCATCTCTTCTTTATGTTTTCTATCCTTTCCTTCTGAGGCTTCAACTAACTATATATTAGACCTTTTTATTCTGTCTTCCATATCCTTTAATCTCTCTTTAAATTTTTTTTGTCTCCCTAATCTCTGTGTTGCATTCTGGGTAATGTCTTTGGTTTTTTTGTTAATCTTCTTTCCAACGGGAGACAATATGCTCTTCAACCCCATCTATTACATTAAAAAAATCTTTAACAACTACACAATTTCTTTTCTGAAAGTTCTATTTATTATTTTTTAAATCTACCTAATTCTGGGGGGAATAATCTCATATTGCTTACTTATTGCTTTCCATCCTTTGTTTCTAAGTAATTCATACATAGTTGTTAAATATTATGTATCTAAAGTCTAAATTTGATGATTTTTTAAATTAACAATTTCTTAATGTTGTTTTCATGCATATTTGTTGCTCTATGATTTTGACCCCATTCTTAGCTGATCTTAATCTGTGTTGAATATGGGAGCTAAAGCTATTACATCATTCAGAGGTTTACTGTTTGCTTCATTTTGCGATAGGGACCTTCTGTCTATGAATATTTTTGCTGCTTTCCATTGTTCATAGTCCCTATGACTCAGTTTTAGTTCCATCAACTTGATACTGTCTCAAAGTTTAGTATTTTCATAAAGGGCAATTGTTCTTATGATCACTCTACATTTCATATAAAGTTAGTGTTTTTACTATTATTTTGTGTCATTTTTGACAGTTTTTTTTTTAATTTCCCTTACTTCCTCTAAACTTAGAATGTATGATATCGTATTTTATGAAGGATCTTGTTTTGTACTGGGAGGGTGCTTCAGAATTTTGTATACCATACTAATTTAGTCTCTTACTTTTTTTTGTATTTGAGATTTATTTTTTTATTTTTAAGACAAATAATATATACATACTTTATAGTCTGTATTTGATAGTTCAAATTAAGATTTTTTTCAGATACAATTTTATTGTTTCTTTGTTTCTACTGACTCTTCCTCATATGTCTTATTTCTTGTCAGTCTGATTATTTTAGACTGTAATTATGGTTCTTAGAACTTTATCCCTGATAATTCTTTGAAAACGTTGATGGGAGTGCATTCCTCTAAAGAAGATTTGTGTTTGCTTATTTTAGGCACCTGAAGATACTATAAATGTGGGGCCCCTTAGAATTAGATTCTGAGGTTGAGGTTTTTGAGACCATCTCAGCCAATAAAGGGAAGTAGTTTAAGGTTTCTTTTATCAAAGGAGATTTTAATCCCCTATCCATTCAATACTAAAGAAGAAAAGTAATTTGCCTTGCAAGACCTGAGGGAGAAAGGTCATTTCCAATTTTCCTTTCCCTGGAAGCCCCAGTTTTGATGGTCATCCTTGATTCATACTGAATGGTCTTCTATTAGATTCTACATTATGTGTTGGCTCCAAGCTTTGTCTTCCATTCTCTACATTCACAAAAACAAAGCTCCAAGTTCACTAGGTTAGTTTAGTTGTTTCACTTCTCTTTTGGTTATTTCTGAGTATGTTTCACTTGCTAGTTTCTTGATACATCACAACTTCCAAAATATCTCTTATCCAATATTTTTAATTGCTTACAGTAGAAGGGTCAATCAGGGTATATAGTGGCCAAAGTGCTAGAAACATAAGTCAGTCTATTCACTTGTAGTAAAATTAGACTTTCACCCTAAATAGAGTGAGTCACCATTTTTAATTTAAATTTACTTGCTTGGTTGGTCAAGGAATTTAAAAACTATCCAATTAGTTTTTAAATGACAAGAGATCACACAAATACTAAATAAAAAAAAAATCATTGGGTTCAGTTTTGCTCATTTTAAGAGAATATAGAAGTATGATTATGTGTGTGATCAGGTACTGAGTATGCCTACCAAAATCTCATGTTATAAAGTAAAAGTGACTTGGTGTGAGAGGTCAGCCGAAGTGTCAATAAGTCATTAAATATGAGTTCATACAGAGAATGCTATACCACATCATTATCAACAGTTTTTGTTATACTTGAGCTTGATATTTAATGTTCATTGAGCAGTTCAGGACATTTTTCTTTCCTGAAGCAATGGGAAGGACATGAATAATATGTACATGTGGATATAGTGTATATGTTTGTGTAGTAAGTATAAGAGGACACCTCTGCATTCTTCTTGAAGAGTAATTCACTGAGGTCTTATTATATGGGAGATTTGGCACTGTGAGTGGTGAACCATTGTACTCCTGTTTTGGGGGAACTGACTCGTTTTCTAGGAAGCATAGGGTTTGCTCTTCCCCAAGTTCCTGCCTTCACATTTGCAGTAGCCTCACCTGTATGCTTACCCTTCTTACTTTGCTGTGGACGAATTGTCTATAAATAGGGGTTTATACCGCCACCTATTGCCTAGCTTAACTTTGTATTTAAGGACATTATCCTATTAATTCTCTCCTGTCTCTTACACTGTCAGTTTCTCTCCTTTAACTGGTTCATTCTGTTTGGTGATGTTAATTTTGTTGTCTTTGTCTGTGATTTTCTCTTTAGCTATGGTCTCATTTTTTAGGTCTCCATTCACAGGAATATTTCTTGAAGAATTCTCTACACTGCTATTTTCCTTGCATGCTCCTTGAAATTTACTTCATTTAGGGTTTTGCCCCCACCATCAGCAACATTACTCTCTTAAGGTCAAACGTTATTGCCATGTTGTCAAATATAATTACTGATTCTCAGTCTGACCTTACTTGACCAGTCTAAAGCAATTAGACAGTTGTTCATTCCTTTCATCTTGAAACTTTTTTGTTACTTTGCTTCTAGTGCAACACACTTTGCATTTCTTCTACCTGAGTAAGTGCTTTTGGTCCATTTCCTCTGCTGGTCTCTCCTTGGAGCATCTCAAGTTTCAGTCCTTCCTCTCTTTGTACATTCACTTGAGGATCTCACTGATTATCACTTATCTAAATGCCATCTATCGCTGATAACTTCTAAATTTAAAGCTCCAGTCTGGAGCTCTCACCTCAGCTCCAGACCCTTTGTCTCACTGTTACCAGAACACCTCTGAAAGATATTTACTGGTCATGTAAAACTCAATATGCTCAATACCTATCTTCTTCCTTAAACATCTTCCAACTAAGTCTTCTCTAACTCAGTAAATTGCAATTCTTGTTCTTCAGATCGCAACTCTGTTCTTTCAGTTGCTTAGGGAAAAGAAATAAAGCAGCCCTGAAATCACTTTAACTTCTCCGTTTCCCACATACCTCACATCTTACCTGTCAGGAAATCCTGTATGAAAGTCCGTTTAATTTTAACCATCCCTTTTGCTACCACCTAGATACAAACTATTATGAATTTCTTCCCTGCATTATTATAATAGCTTTTTACTAGCCCTTCCTGATTCTACCTACAATCTAGTCTCAACACAGAGCCAAATGATTTTTTTTTAAATATAAATCAGATCATGTCCCTTCTCTATTCTGCTCCAGTGGCTTTCTTTGTCACATAGAGGGGGAAATAGTCCTTAATGTGGCCTGTAAGGCTTTGTATGATCTAGCTCCCATTATTTCCTTAACTTCCTCTCATTCTCTTTTCCTTTGTACATCATTTCTAGCCACACTGATTGACCTTTTGTTTCCTAGGACACACAGAATTTTCTCTCAACTCAGTCTCTGTACTTGTTTTTCTTGATTGGAACAGATTTCCCCTGTTATTAACTCCCTCACTTCCCTTAAGTCTTTGTTTAAAGTGATCGTTTTCAGTGCGGTATTCCTTAGCCACCCTATTTAAAACTGCAAACTGTGTTCTCATTCACCTTTTTCTTATTCATTTCTTTCCTTAGCATCATATTCTATATAATTTACTAATTTGTTTTCTACATTTGTTGTTTCTCATGACTTAAATATAAACTCTATGAGAGTAAGCATTTTTATCTGTTTTGTTAAGTGATGGATCTTTAATGCATAGAGCAATGAGTGGTATACAGACATGGCTCAAAAAGTTCTTTGTTAAGTAGATGAATAAATTCCTACTCACCTCCTAAATCACATACCTCTCTCAATGATCACTCTCTCATGTCCTTCTAGCTTGTACTGCAGGGCCTTTGTAAATGTTTTTTTACTTAGAATAATTTCTCCAAATCATTTTGGTGTCTTTCCCATCCCAGGTCACTTCCTCTAAGAGACTTTCCTGTCTTCTCAATCTAGATTAGGGAATTATATTATTCTTTAGAGGCCTATTATTTTTCTTTCACAGAATTTAGGAATAAGTTAGGCATAAGACGTCTCTACTTCTTTAAGTTGAAGCTCTGGTTTCTGGTATAAACTCTATAGTCAAATATCCTAATTTGATCAGACTGTGGCACTTCATAGTTAAAGAAAGCTTTTGGAATTCAGTAACATTTTTCTTTCTCAAGAGTCTGGGTAGGGCACCTGGGTGCTCAGTTGGTTAAGCATTTGCCTTTGGCTTAGGTCATGATCTCAGGGTCCTGGGATCATGCCCCATGTTGAACTCCCTGCTCAGCGGGTAGTCTGCTTCTCCTTTTCAATACCCCTCCATCTGTTCTTGTTCTGTCTCTCTCTCTCTCAAATAAAGAAATGAAATCTTAAAAAAAAAAAAAGGACTAGAAAAGCTATTACTTTAAAGGATTTCTTTACCTCTATAAATTTACAAAAATCTTTTCAGACATTTCATTTGACTTTTTAATCTAAGCTATATCAGTTTTCTCCTTATGGACACTATTTAGAAAGCCATGAGTAATAGGAAAACAATAGGAATAAGGGAGATAATTATATTGCTACCCAAAGAATGTGGAGAGTATGCTAGGGTCTAGTTAGGTGACAACGATAACAATTGATGAGGGCAACTTAAACTTCTTTTAAGTCGATGCTGGGACACCGGGGTCAGCAGGGGGATCTTGCTTTGCACAAAGAGAAGACAAGAAAAGGTGAGGGGAATGGCATATTAAGAAGTATAGAATGTAGAGGAGATTTGTTACAATTTTGGAGAGTATAGTGTAAAAAAATTAGGACATGTGGCTAGCAGAGGAAAGATGGGCCAAGGGAGAGGAGGCACAAATATCCTTGGATAGAGTCCTGGATAGGATGAGCCTAATACTTTGTGCTGTGATCACAGCTGGCATGGGCTATGATGGCAGGATGAGACTAGATTAAGGCCACCACAAAAAATGCCAGGGTAAATTTCAGTGTTGGGAAGGGTCAAGGCAATTTTTTCCAAGCAAACAAATATAATAAATATAAAGGAGAAATACAGAAAAGATAATTTATAAAGAAGTTATCTATATTTCAATACATATACTTTCTGGAAAGACCACATTAGAAGGCTCAAATTATCCAATTTCCAAACCACGCCTCTTTCCATGCAAATACTGGTATTCTGTTGCAAATACTGTATTCTCTTTGGACTAATAAAGACCTAGAGACAACTTTCTAAAATATTGGACCAGATAGACCCTTTGAAATCAGAGAGATGGAAGGAGGCAGGATGGAACTCAGAATGAGTTGAATGTTTATATACATATGAGAAATAAATCTTTTATTTGCTGACTGAATAATTCTAAATATAGTAGGCATTTGTTAATCATATTTATGTTATAATTTGGCCTTGAAAATTATAATAACAGCTTCAGGGAATATGGACTCTTACATTTCTCATTTCATAACTGAGGAAACTTAAGATTAGAGATGTTAAATAATTTGTCAGGTAAGTGGCGAGATGGGATTCAAACCCAACTCTCTCTGCCTCTAGAGTCAATATTGCAGTGGCTACACAGGTAGCACAGGGACATGATTTGACATAAGTTTGTTGAATGAACTTGCATGTAAAAGTTTGGAGGAAGGGCATAGTTGTTCATTCAGTAATTTTTAAAAATCCTTTCTCTAAATGAACATTAGATTAACAAACAGACCAGTGTGAAAGGCTCTGAGACATATAAAATATCTTTTGGAATCATTCTATAATGTTTGTGTCAAATCCTAGCCCTGGCCTGCCCTTAGATACCCTAAACTGAAATCTCAGTTTACTTATTCAAGGTTTTGTGGCTTCTACTCATAGGGTGGCAGTATTCTTTTAGATCCTAAAATGAGCATAGCTAGCCCTCTGGGACAAGAGACCGAGGAAAGCAACCACATCTATAACATGGAGGACAAAATGGACTGTAACTCAACGGACTCTGTTTGGATAACTCTCTCCACCCTCACCATTAATAGATGTGTTCCACAGAGTAGCTGCTGCAGAAGCCCACTCTCCCTAGAAGTTATAAAATTAGCCTCAGGACTCAGATTGCTTAATCAACCATCTGGAATTTGCACAAACCGACTTTCCCTTTTTTAATGATTTTTTACTTTGCTAGACCAATTAACTTGGTGCTTTGAGAGAACTTAACCCAGAGATACTAGTGATTCAGTCTTTGGTGGTGAGTCTGAGAACAGAGTCAGCCAGGAAGTTCCCATCTTCTTAGGGAGACTGCCAAGAAAGGAAGAGTTCTGAATGCAAACATGGACGTGAGAAACAAACAAATAAAACAGAACACAGTTTCTTTATCTTACACCAGTATGCCCTTTAAGCTTAATTCTTATTCTTCAGAAAGCAGATTTCTAACACTACCAGTATTATGCACATGTAATCCTTTCTTTTTCTTCACTTTCACCTTTGGAAAGCCTGCTAATATGCCACTGACTGCCTAGCGACCTGAGTCTTCCTCCTATTCCTTCTGTGGCCGGCTGCAGAAGACCATGTCTTTGGAAGAGCCAACTACTAGACAAGTAGCAGGGTGATTTAAATCTGTAAAGCTATACCTCGGGGAATAGGCCCATCCCTGCTTTGAATCTGGCAGCTACCCTGGATTTTTTTTTTTTTTTTTTTTAACCAAACCATCTGGCAGCCTCAGTTCTCTGGTAATAATTGTGCTACTTAGTCCATCTGTACTTATAAGATAACTAGTTGTCTTTACAAATTAAGCCATCCCCATCTGTTTCCCTACTTTATAAATGAGTACAAAGGCTACACACCCCCTGCAATGTGGACAACATGAAGCATGGAGAGCCATGAAAGGGAGAGCAAGAGGGACTTTTCTTCCTGTTGCGAGAGAAGTACTAGGTTCTAAAAGCCCAGCATTTTCTTTCCTGGGTTTGCAAGTACACAGGGAGTCTATGGTGGGTGTCCTATTTGCATCCAGGCTGCTAGACTTCAGGATAGGCATAGTTACCCCAAGGGATTAGCTGTGAGTAGGTTCTGTTGGAACAGAGTGCAACTATTCAGTTAAGAACCTAAGCAGAGAAGAATGCTGATGCAGTGACCATTCTGTGTTCTGTAAATGCTGGAATTGAGATGAGGAGCGGGATTAAGAGAGAAGACCAAAGGGACCTCTTCAAGTTGTTCTGATTCCCTTGCTGCTCTTAATCTGTACCTATGGAAAAAAACAAAACAAAACACTAAATTTGTTTTATAACATCCTAGTACCTGTAAGAGTTAAAATAATTTCCTAAAGTGACTAACAGAGAACCACTTACACATTTTGAGAATTGGGCTCAATATTGGATATAGCACATCATCTTTCTGCAAGAAAAATTCATGGGCTAGAGACTCCCAGGGAGACTTCCTTTGTGTTCCTAGAAGAAGGTATGAGAGGTGGTTGAAACCTCCTTTGTGTTAAAGGATAATTTCTAAACAAACAAAGAACAAAACAAAACAAAACAACCCCCCCAAAATACTAAACAGTAAAATCATGACTACCACAAATATAATATGAACACATGTAAATGTTTTGTTTAATTCATTAATTAATGATGAATAAAGCAATAATGTTACAACTGGTTGAAAGAATTCAAAAAGCAGAAATAGTTATAGGCAACTAGGATGCTTAAATGAATTTGTTTAACAGAGGCACAACTGACTTCTCTAGTGGGGGAAGAAAATCAAGGCACTTACACCATTTAAAACCATTTGCACATACATGGACAAGAGTTATTTGCATTATCAGTTATCTACAATTTACAGAGTTGTAAAATAGCTCAAGGACGATGAATGACACAGAGACCTTATAAAATCAGGTAATGAGAAAAGTTTTCCATTGAAGACACTCAATAATCATTTTTGTTCATTTCAAAGGTATTTATACCTGTTTTGAGAGTTCAAAATTATATGAAGTACTAGCTGGGCCTGGGCTATAGAGTTAAAGATATTTTCTGTTCTGACTCTGTCATCTGTCAGCTTTTTAACTTTTTAAAAATTAAATTTGTCAATTCATATAAGCTGTCTCAGAGCCTCTGATTCCCCTTCTATAAAATGAAATTTGTCTATAATATCTACCTCACAAGGATGTCGCAATTATCACTTATAAATACGGTTTTCTATAAAGTTCAGTGTAAGTAGACCTTTCCCGTAACAATGTTGTTTTCAATAACAGTAACTAACATTTTATTTAATACTTACTATATATCAGACATTACGTCAAGTACTGTCCCACTTAGTTAACTTTAACTTCAACTCTATGTGATTCTTACTGTTATTCTTATCATATTACAGATGACAAAATTAAGCTTAAAAGGTGGCTTACAACTTCGTGTCATACAGAGTGGCAAAATGAGAATTCAAAGGCCAGAAGACTGAGTCAGTCTATATTCTTAACTCTACTACTAATGATGGGAAGATATATATATACATACACACACACACACACACACGCGCGCGCGCACGCGCGCGTGTGTGTGTGTGTGTGTGTGTGTGTGAAGAGACTTAGGGGCTTTCACTGTCTCTTGAAATGCAAATTCTGCAAATACTTCCCTAGGAATTTGAGATAACTGCTTATACTGGTGGATCTAGTAGGATCATTGCTATGGGAGTGGGTAGAGAAAGCTGACCTATGGAAATTTCACTTTAAATGTATTAACTCCCTCCTAGGAAGAAAATCTTCACATTGTGATGTTTATAACTCGGGACTGGCCTGCTTCCTTTTCTTCCCATTTTAGACAATGGACTCCAAGCAGAAGAGAGAGGAGGCTGGCAAACTTTGTTTGAGACATGCCATAGATGAAAAATCTGGAATGAATATTTCCACTTTTTCTCACTTTTTTCTTAGGGTTTCCTGCAAATTGGAGACTATTTCTACCCTACTACTTGGGAAACTCATAAATATGAATGTGTCATTTTAACAGAACTATTTTATAGTATTGATGATATAACTGGTATTTATACTGAAGGCATTCATGGGATTGTCCTAATATTAACAGCCTATTTTTATGTATTTTATTAATGTTTTTATTTTTCATTTTTTTTCTATTCACAGTTTGAATCAAAGAAAAACATGAAGGAAAATTTTTTTTTTAAGATTTTATTTATTTATTTGACAGACAGAGATCACAAGTTGGCAGAGAGGCAGAGAGAGAGAGAGAGGGGGAAGCAGGCTCCCTGCTGAGCAGAGAGCCCGATGCAGGGCTCGATCCCAGGACCCTGAGATCATGACCCGAGCCAAAGGCAGGGGCTTAACCCACTGAGCCACCCAGGCGCCCAGGAAAATTTTATTTCAACTGTTCATTTCTGCAAAGAACAAAATGAAGATATATATGGTTTACTTAGTAAAACTCAATGAATTTAATTTTCATTGACATGTTTATTTTTGGATGAACTGATTATAAATACTTTTACATGGGGAAATGAAGCTTTCTTGAAGAAAAGTAAGAATGATTAGATTTGGCTAAAGAAAAGATAGTGTTACTTTCTAGGTTTATTTTCTATGTCCCTCTCAATAACAATTAGTTTTATAGAGTTCTTTTTTGTCTGTCAGTTGTTATTGAATGATGGACTTTTAGAATTGGAGGGCCAATCTGCTCACATCCTCCATCACCCATGTTTTGTTTTGTTTTAATTTTTTTTGTTAGAGTGTAATTGACATACAACATTACATTAGTTTCAGGTGTACAACATAGTGATTCATCACCTATTTTATAAATAGGTAACTGAAGCCTGGGTTTTTATGAGTAACATTATTGAAAGGATAGATCTGGATTAATTGCTCAGAATCTGTAAAACTTCTATCATTGCTATGAAGACTGTATCAACAAAAAATGATTTATCCATTTTTGAAGCTTGGCATTTTTGTTTCTTTACCACTCTGTAAAGGAGAATCATAGATATTTACTAACTTCTAATGTATTTGGTTTCATCTGATTTCTTTTTAATATTGGTTATCCAGTTTAAGCTTTTTAATTATATAACTATTTGTCCCTTCCTCTCTTTTTTTTTGTGGATATGATTCTGGGAATGTACAGAGTAGCCCCATAGTTGAACTTTTGGGGAACATTATAAGCACTATAGAAATTTTCAAAGCATCATTCATTTCCACCTGAATAGTTCAAACCTAAAGAAATGAATATTTCGTTAACATTTCTGCATTTCAGTGTGTAGCTGGTTAACTGAGACTAGGATAGCAGGCAGGTAGTGTAGAAATCTATGGCTAAGGAGGAGCAGCTACCTTTCAGACTGAATGTTAATACAAAAAATATTAATTTCTAAATTAGAATTAAGGCTTTTGTGGCATTTATATGTATAGCTATTAAGAAAAAAAAAAGTATGTTTGATATCCTGGGTTAGGTAGCAAAGACTGATTCTTCCGCAAACCATTAACAAGGCTATTGTCTAAACTGAGTGATGAATTCCTGCAAGAACAATAATTTGGCCACTTCTGATCTGCTGTTACATAGTTAAAAAGATTTGCAAAGTCCTAGAAATCAACTACAGTCCTTCTATAGAAAAAATAACTTCTGAATCTGAATATCAGTGTGCATGCACATATGTAGAAACTCAGGGACAAACTAGGTGGTAAAAAACCATTTATTACAAAAGAATTCACTGTGAACCCTCATAAGGCCTCCTGGGTGGGCTTCTGTAGATCTTTTTTCACTGCCATGATATCTCTATCAGCTCTAGATTTTTCTCTTTGGCTGATGTACCATTCTGTCTTCACTTTCCCCTCTCTCTCTTTCTCCCTCAGAGAGATTGCTCATGTCTCTTTAGTTATATATATATATAATATATATATATATATATAACTGACCTCAGTTTGTCCTTTACTAATACTTTAAGGTTTTATAGCCAGTGGACTAAGAACTTCTGAACATCATTCTTTTTTGTTGTCAGAGCTAAGAGCATTGGATTTGAGGTCAAGTGAGTAGAATGTGATCTATTCTCTTCTGCTCACCAGCTGTAGAACCTTAGGCAAATTATTTGACATCTGTGAGTCTTACTTTACTCATTTATAAAATAGAGCTAAGTGCACTTCCCTCATGATCATGAGGACTGACTGATGATAACTGTGTTCCAGGTGAATGCCTGCTTTTACCAGACACCATGTAAAGTTCTTTACATTTTCTGACCTTGAAACTACTCTGCCAAACAGGTTCTTTTATTACCATTTTATAAGTGAGGAAACTGAGGCCCATAGATGTTCCTCTAGCTACTAAGTATCAGAACAAGACTTTGTTGCCACAAAGGGGATTGATCTCTTAAAATCTTCTAGTGCTACCCACTTGGTTTCAAGTATTGCCTATGATCTATATAGTTCACGAAAACCTAAACCATAAATGAACTTTCTCCACCTGTTGAATGCTGTCTTTGAATTGTCTGTTTCTATAGCTCTAGCCTCTATAGCCAAGTTATCATATCTCTTGGCCCAGGCTTTTTAACTTTCTAGTTGATGATTACATGCATAAACTTTGGAACTGTATAGCTCAGGTTCAAATCCACTTTCCTAGCTGTGTGACCTTGAGCAAGTTATTTAATTTCTGTAGCTTGGGGATTTATGAAACTTATTTGCAAATTTAAATTCTCTGAGAATTCCTGTAGAAAGAAATCTGTTTAACTTTGTTTTAGACCAGTATTTGTCAAACATTTTTTTCCACTTTCCCTCCCCCTTTTTTAAGGGGAACTACCCATACAGTGTTGGCAGTGCTAGTCTAGTGGTTTCTGGTTTCTTTTATTAAGGGATCATCTGAAGAAAGTACTTAGGAAACTTGTCTTAAATATATGCCCCATAGAAATTTTATCCTTGTAGCAAACTAAATTACCAGAATGCTACTTGGTTAGCTTATCTTAATTCAGACTATTGTAAAATCACCAACACTGCATTGCATTTTAATATTGTGAGCTTTATTTATGCTGAAGATAGAGATAAGAGTCATTTGCAATTCATCTGGGCTAGTATGCTCCACCAATGTTGAGAATATTGTCTTTTATATGGATTAGGTAGGGTCTTTAATATATAATCTTCTATGATGAATTTTACTTCAGAATTCCCTCCTGGGAATAGCTTTGTTTGCCTTTGAAGACCAACGGAAACAATATTTTCCTCCTTTCTAATGAGAATCTTTTTACTAGCAGATTCCAAGAAGCCCAAAGAAATATTTGAAGCCCAAATAGGGTAATTTTGTTGCTCTTTATATTTGGCATTTTTATATTTTTCTTTTCTTTATTTTTAGTTTTCTATTTCCTTTTAAATATTTGATTGCAGTATCTTATATTATAAACTATTTCAAGTCCTTTGTGGAAAAATGTAGGCATATAATAAATAAAATATATTAAATAAGAATGGCTTTAAAAGGGAAACGATTGTTATCAAAGGAAGCAATTGCTATATAAATTTCTGTGAGAGGCAAGTACAAAGTGCTTAGCAGCTCAGAATTAAACTATGGGGAATATGGAGAGTGTGGAGAGAATAGAAGCATCAGAGAAGATCTAACATGTGAGATGCATCACCGAGGATGAGGCAAAGGAAATGGTCTTCTTATTAAAAGAATAACATCTCTAGAGACAAAGAAACAAGAAAGCAGTATATTTAGGGATTGGCTGGCAGTACATGGGACCCGAGATACGGGATTTTTGTGAGCAATGAAGCAGGAATGTTGAATAGGTTCTTTCCTATTTCAGTTCCTTCTCATTTCTACAGTGATTAGTAATATGCTCTCAGTATAATGGTGACTCCTGGGTCCTTGAAGATCCCTTCCCCTAAGGGGTCCTAGGGTGTTCCTGTGTCTAGTAAATTCTAGGTGAATTGCTATAATAGTTGTTTATAATCATCAAGAAACAACAGAGGGATTATAGGATATATTGGATGAAGATTTACATACAGAA
Organism: Neogale vison; assembly: GCF_020171115.1. Taxonomy (NCBI): domain Eukaryota; kingdom Metazoa; phylum Chordata; class Mammalia; order Carnivora; family Mustelidae; genus Neogale; species Neogale vison. The sequence continues at coordinate 57,044,192 of NC_058092.1, forward strand.
AAACAAGAGTCACAAGTGATCTGTGGTTGTGTGTAATATTCTGGGCCTAAATTACTTCATAATGGGCTTTTTTTGTTGTTGTTGTCTTTTAATCTGATGCTATTTCATCTGATTCCATATACTGTCTTACCACAACCAATCAGGGAGGTTTTGTTTATTAAGAGAAGTTAATTGTACCATTTTATACATGTATTTTCTATTTAATAACAAAGAAAGATACAGTCTTCTTTATTAGTTGACTATATCTTCTGCAAGCTGTTGCTTCAACGTGTTTCAGTGCATCACTCTTGCCAGGATGATTCACAGAGAGCTCTAACTTCTCCATTGCATGTTGCAGTGAAAAGACATCTTTGTAAATCTGCCAAAAGATGACAGCTCCAGGGTAGAGCCAGTAAGAGGCAATTCTCTCTAGATCCTTTTTTAAATTTTTTCTTTTCTTTTTGCCAGGTACTTGATGTTCTTTGGGCCCCCATGTTCCCACCATACCAATTTCCCCATATAAATTCTTAGTTTCTATGTAAGGATATTTTCTGAATTATTTCTGATAACTTCTCTAAATTACCATTATTACTTTTGAACACCATAGGATATATGGTTAAAAACTGATGAGTCTAATCCATAAGAATTTTGCTTGTACAAAATGAATTCACTGGGGAATTTCACTGGGGAAAAATAATCTACCTAGTTATTGACATAGGGCTTAAGAATTCTTTGATGTTGTCTCTGGAATTTTCGTTTTTTAACCTTACATTTAGTACAGAGAATATATAAAATATATTGAGAATCTCCCTATACATCCTGAGAAGATTATTGGCATTATCTTTTCAGAATTCCTAGTCCCATAGGACAAATTCTCAGGGTCTTCAAGATATCCTGTTCTGACTTAAGACCTTTCACTAATGCAGGTAGCTTCTGGCAATTAGACTATTCTTCTTATTAATCACAGTGGAATGCCTGATTGATCTGGAAAACTTTGTAAAAATATCATTTGGTTCCTGCCTTTAGAAAAAAGTATCATTTGGGGGCCATTTTAATATTGTGCTTAATTATTTTGTCTTATTGCTGAATTTTATTCACTTGATAATAATCTCCCAAGTTTCACTCTTCCTCCATACATCCTATATGTATGTTTATATAGGGAAGTTTGATCAGAGGCAAGGGAAGTATAATTTGATTTCCAATTATTTTTATTCCCATTTTCTGATTTTATTCTTGGATTGTTGAGGTCAAATGTACCTGAATTTCACTGAAGATTGGGACCATTACTTCAGATTCTTTGGAATAGCTGACCTTTAACACAAATCTTTCCTATTTCAGTGTCTCCTGATTTTACCAAGCTGGGTCTTTTGCTGAGGAATGGTGAGATGGAAAGTTCTTATTAAATGGTGAGCAATAATAAAAGTTATTTTAAGGTAGATTTAAACTTAACCATATCAGTGTTAACATATGTGGATGGTCTAATACTGAAATTTAAAGATAGAAATGATCAGATGTGATAAGCTTCTCTGCTGCCTGCAAAACACTCACTTTAAAAAGAAAAACACAAGTATGTTAAAAGTAAAATGATAAAAATTTACCATGATAGGAGTGCCTGGGTGCTACAGTTGGTTAAGTGACCTAATCTCAGGTTTTAGCTCAGGTTGAGATCGAACCCCATGAGGTCCCCATGCTTAGTGTGGAGTTTGCTTCATACTCTCTCTCCCACTTCCTCTCCCCCTCCTCCCTGGGTGCCCCCCCGAGTAAATAAATAACGCTATAAGAAAATATATACCATGATAATGCTAATGAAAAGAAAGTTTAGAGGCTAAATTGGTATGGGCAAAGACTTTATTTTATTTATTTATATTTTCCAAAGTAGATTTTAGAGCAAAGAATACTACTAGGGATAAAGAATGTCATTTCTTAATGATACAGGGACTAGTTCATCGAAAGGACTTAAAAATCCTAAAGGTTTACACAGTAATCCTAAACATTCAAATAATGGAGAAAAAACTGACAGAAATATGAAGAGACATGGACAAATACACAGTTATTCTTGGGTATTTTGACACAATTCTTTCAATAATCAGTTGAGGAAATAGACAAAAAAAATCAATAAGTATAAACAAGATCTATGCAACATTATCAACCAAATATACCTATTTGACAATGATAATATACTTCCCCTAATGACAGAGCAAAATATATATTCTTTTCACATACACATGGAACATTTTCCAATATATATTATATTCTCATCATAAAGCAAGCCTCTATAAATTTTAAAATGATCAAGTCATGCAAAGAATGTTTTCTGATCAAAGCTGAATTAAACTAGAAATCAATGAGGTGAAGATGTCTAGAAACTCTTTAAATATTTGAAATTAAACAAGATATTTCTAAATATCCTATAGGCTAAAGGAATAATCAAAAGGGAAATTAAAAATTATCCTGAATGGAATAGAAATGAAAACATATCAAAATTTGTGGAAGCCACTAAAAAAAGACTTAAAAGGAAATTTATAGCACTATATGTCTACTTTGGGTGGTGGGGGACAGATTTCAAGTCAATCGTCTCAGCTTTTACTTTAAGAAACTAAAAATGGAAGAGCAGATGAAACCCAAATCAAGAGGATGAAAGGAACTAATAAATATCAGAGCAAAAATCAGTGAAAAAAAAAAATCACTAGAGGAAATAAGTGGAACCAAAAGCTAGTTAGTTCTCTGAGAAGATCAATAAAATTAATACCTCCATAGCCAAATTTATGAGGAAAAGAAGAAAAGAAACTGCCACTATCATAAATGAGAAAGGTTATAGCACTCCATATTCTAGAGATATAAAAGGGTAATAAAAGAATGCTGTGAAAAGCCTTAATAAATTTACCAATTTAGATGAAATGGACAAATTCCTCAAAAGGTACAATCTATCAAAACTCATTGAAGAAGAATTAGCTAAATAGTCCAATATTATTGAAGAAATTAAGTTTTTTGATTAAAAAAAACCACTCACAAAGAAAACTGCAGACCCAGATGGTTTTTCTGGTAAATTTTATCAAATATTTAGGGGAAAATTATAAATTTAATTCAGACTTTTCTAAAAAACAGAAAAGGAAAAAATAAATCTTAATTCTTTGAGGCTACCATTATAACTGATACTAAGGCCAATGATATTACAATAAAAACAGCATATAACCCTAATACTCATAGATGCAAAACTCTTTAACAGAATTTTAGCGAATGTGATTCACCAGTATATACAAAGGATAATACTTCCTGACCCAGTAAAATTTTTCCCTAAAATACATTGCTATTTCAGCACTCAAAAATCAATCATTGCAAGTTGGTATATTATCAGACAGAAAACTAAAATTCATAGGATCACCCCAATAGATGCAAGAAAATCATTTGACAAGATTCAAAAGCCATTAATTAAAAAATTTTTCAGAAAACTAGGAATAGGGATGTATTCTATAATCTATAAAACAGGCATCTATAAAAGACCCATAGCCAACATCATGATTAAAGAATGAATTTTTCCTCAGGGGGGAAAAAATATATATATATATGTGAGGCAGGGATATCCTCTTTCACCATTTGTATTTAACCTTACTGATGGTTTTAGCCAGTGCATTAAGGCAACATGAGAAGTAAAAAATATCTATAATGGAAAAGAAGAAGTAAAACTGTTTTTAATTACAGATGATATGATAATCTGCTATGAAAGAATCTATAAAACTCCTATTAGAACTCATAACTGTATTTAACACATTTACAGAATATGAGATCAATGTACAAAGATAAAATTTATGTTTACACATTAGCAATAAACAATTAGAAATTAAAATAAAAATATTTATTATAGCATTAAATACTATGAAATACTTTGGGGCAAATTTAGTGACATATGTATGAGACTGCCACAGTGAAAATCACAAAACATTGTAGAGAGAAATTCAAGACCACCTAAATAAATGGAGGGATATATCATGTTAATGGGTTAGAAAACACGATATTCCTAAACTATCAATTCTATCTTAGTTTGACTATGGAGTCAATGCAGTCCCAGTCAATATGTCAGTAGGATTTCTTCATAAAAATTAATAAGCTGAGTCTACATTCATATGACAATGTAAAGGGAAGGGCTTAGAATTTCCAAAAAAAAACTCCAGCAAAGAACAAAGTTGGAGGTCATATACTAATTTCAAAACTTATTGTAAATCTACAGAAATTAAGGCAGCATGGTGTTACATATGGTAACATATAGGTCAAAGGAAAATAATGGAGTTCAGAAATAGACAAAACATATAATGGCAATTGATTTTTGACAAAGATACTGAGGTAATTCATGGATATAGTGAAAAGACTCAACGACTGATGCTGAAGAAGTTGGGTATCCATGTGCAAGCAAGCTGCAGCTCTTTCTTTACAGTATGTATAAAAATTAACTTGAAATGGATTATAGGTATAAATATAAGGCTAATATTTCAAAAACCCTAGAGGACACCATGGGGCAAAATGTTTGTATCTTTGGGTTAGGCAAGGATTTCTTAGATAGGATACTAAAAGCATAATGCATAAACCATGTTTTATTGGACATTTTTTAAATTAAAAACTTTGTTTTTCAAAGGCACTGTTAAGAATCTGGAAAAGTAAGCCACATACTGAAAGAAAATAATTGCCCAATCTACCTCTGATGAAGAACTTATAATTGGAATATATAAACAACTCTTGAAACTCGGTAAAAACAATAAAACCTGTATCGACATGGATGGGACTGGAAGAGATTATGCTGAGTGAAATAAGTCAAGCAGAGAGAGTCCATTATCATATGGTTTCACTTACTTGTGGAGCATAAGGAATAGCATGGAGGACATTAGGAGAAAGAAAGGAGAAGTGAATTGGAAGAAATTGGAGGGGGAGACAAAGCATGAGAGACTTTGGACTCTGAGAAACAAACTGAGGGTGTTGGAGCGGAGGGAGGGATGGGTGAGCCTAGTGGTGGGTATTAAGGAGGGCACGCATTGCATGGAACACTGGGTGTGGTGCATAAACAATTAATCTTGGAACACTGAAAAAATAAAATAAAAATTTAAAAACCAATAAAACATGAAGATTTATAGGTTTCACAAAGGGTGATATAAAAATGGCAAATAAGCACATGAAAAAATGTTCAACCTCATTAGTTATTGGGTCAGTGCTAGTTAAAACCAATCTAATTACAACCACACAGTAGAATGGCTAAAATGAAAAAGACTGACATTATTAAGAAGGGGCAAAAATTTAGAGTGACTTGAACTCTCATACTTTGCTGTTGGTAATACAAAAACTGCACAAACACTTTGGAAAAGTAGTTTCTTATAGTTAAACATGTACTTACCATCAGGCCCATTAATTCCATTTCAAAGTGTTTACCCAAAAGATATGAAGACTTGAGTGTATACGCAGACTTATTCATAACAGCTTTATCCATAATAGCCATAAACTGGTCCTGAAGTTCCATCAACTGCTGAGTGGACCACACACAGATTCTGATCATATCTATAAGGAGCGGTCATGATCATTCTTTTAAGGAATTTGGTAATGAGAAGTCCCAGGTCTGTCAGCTCAGTCATATCAGAATGATCATCTGGCTTGTGTATAATTCTCTTGACATTTCTTTATGATTCTAAGATGCTTACATAGCTCGGGGCTTCACATAGTGAAGTCTTATGCAAGGGAAGGAGAGGTGCTATGGTAAACAGTGCAAAAAGGTTTTCTTATGTAGCTTTTAATTTTATTTTGGACCAATGGTATTTTGGGAAGCTTTCAGCAGACCTCTAGACCAAACTACAGGTGAAGAAAACTGTAATTTCTCTGACAGGCTTTTACCAATCATGATTCATTTATTAGATCTGGGGCAAAGGTTCATTATCTTTTAGCACAGGGATGGATCCAGCTTTTGTAAAGGCTAAAGGTTTTTATTTATTTTTTAAAGATTTTATTTGAAAGAGAGACAGAGAGAGTGAGAGAACATGCACGAACAGGGGAAGGGGCAGAGGGAGAGACAGAAGCAGACTCCGCACTGAGGAGCGAGCCCAATGCAGGGTTTGATCCCAGGACCCCAGATTCATGACCTGAGCGGAAGGCAGATGCTTAACCTGCTGAGCCAGCCAGGAGCCCCGAGACTAAAGGTTTTTTAAGTAAAGGAATATAAAATTCTAAATACCAACTTGCTAGGTCCCCTCTTAAGGCCTTAGAAGTAGCTGTACAAGTGAGGGAGCCTTGAAGTATTATCATAAACTCACTTACCCTTGACTACTTGCCACATATTCTCTGAACAAAGGCAAGACTTTATTGGTAAGGGTCAGATGGGTGTTACATGATCAGTCAATAATTTTTGCCACAATTCCCTTAATTAATGTTGGAATCTTGGAAAATTCTCTATGGGTATGATGATGGAATTTATGGGAACTGTAAACTGATAGAGTCACTCCTGCCTTCAGTCTTCTTTAGCAGTTACATGGCAAGTAATGCTAAATGCCGGCCACTTTGTAGGCCTGAGAAATAGAGCATCATATCATAGAGTATAGTTGAAGCTTTGTTGAGTTTCTTCTTCTTCATTTTTAGTTGCTTGGCCTTAAGCAAGTTATTTAGTATTTCTGGGCTTTCATAACTTCTTGTGTAATGATAGATAAAAACTAGATTTGAAATAAATCTGCTTACTATTCTCCTGACAGGTTGGATTTTCTTCTGAGAAAGTTATGAGCACCTTGGAAGGAGTATTCTGCCTATATTGTGATGCCTGTTTTCAGTTCATTAAATGAGGCTTTTTAAAAACTTTTTCTTTTCTATTTTCTTTAGGCTTTGCTACAAGATGTGTTTTTGTTTTGTTTTGTTTTGTTTTTTTAAATGACCATTTAATTCCAAAGAGCCAAGTTACAGATTGTCGGGTGGGTGGTGAGAAGCAGTATATTTTTCTTTCAAGGGCTTATTTAGAGTGATTGTTAAATGTATCCTTAGTGATTAAATCATTAAGCGAGAATACAATTTATGAAATAATGTTTTCTCAAGCTACTCAATTTTTTTTTAAAGCATGGCACAGCAAATGTCAACTCATTGCTTTTATTCTGACTGATCTGAATTCCTATTATCAAACATTTCATAAATAATTCAAAAGGAAAACAATGGATAACTCATGTTATATTTTTCTTTCATAAATAATGCTTTCAAACCATGAAGTCATGTCTTTACAGCAGCTTGTGAAATGGAGACTTTCCCATTCTTTGGTTAAATCTGATCAGTGCAGTCTGAAAAGATACTAAATTATTATATAACAATTAGGACAGGATGCTTCCAGTTATTAGGTACCTTCTGGATGACAGGTACTATATACTAGGCACTTGACATACCTTATTTAATTTAATTTTAACAACAACCGTGCGATGTAAGTATTTTTTTTCCATTTCACAAATGAGGAAACAAAATGAATAGAACGTTAAATAATCATCCCTATGTTAAACATTTAAAAAACAGAGAGCTAGAGCTCAATCATCTCTGTCTGATGTGCCCATCACCACACAGTGGTGCCCATCACCACTACTACCATGTGATGAATGAGCATTATCTGGAGGACAGAAATTTGGAATTCTTGGTTCATTTCTCTGACATCAATTTTTAATGGGATCAGAGTGGGATATTTTAGGCCATATTGCCATCACTCACTCTTTTTCCTCTATGAAAATTTTAGTGAAAGGTCTTGACAATAGAATTAATTGTCAGATTATAAACAAATATTTTCATTAAGTAGCCAAGTCCTCAGTATCCTCAAGACTCAGAGTCTATAATCCAAAATCTCAGTCATGGGGATCCCAGTATAGTCTCATTCCTGATCCCTTCTCTGAACATGAGCACACTTTCCTCACATGTGCCTGAATAGCTAAGTTCCAACAGAAGTCATGAGATAGTTCATCCAAATGACAGTATGGTCCGAGTGCCAGATCTTTGCTGTAAGCTTGCTGCGTGAAAGAGGAAAAATGCAAGAGCAAGTAGAAAAATGGTCCACTGAATGCCTGGTAGGAAGGAATGGGGTAAGGATAAGCTGTGAGTAGATAGTATAATCCTTGCATCTTTAACTGGTTCATGTGACAGCAAGTAAAAGAAGAAGGATAGCTTTTGCTTTAGTCCCCATGGCACAGTATTCCTGTCGCCTAATTAAACCATGTGTTCAAAAATATATTTGGCTTAGATATTTGCGGGAGGATGGTAGAATGTCATTTATTTAAGCCAAGAAACAGTATGGTAGAATGGAACAAATGCTTGTTTTCGTTCTAGACCTTACTAGATATTTGCTCTGTTACTTGGGACAAGTTATTTCGAATCTCTGACTCTCAATTTTTTTCACATATAAAATAACAATTATAGTGTCAGTCCCTTAGAGATATTATAAAAATTGAAATATTTATGAAGTAAATGTTACCAGGCATATAGTAAGCACTCAGTAAATATATCCTTTATTGTTATTGATCTTATTATTAATAATAATGATAGTACATCCCTGTGAATCCATAGAATAATAGTTTTAGACTTTGAAAACCACCACCACAACTATTACTTATTTTATTCATACTCAATTCCAGAAAGTTTATGTGTGTACTATTGTTATACCCATTTTATACATAAGGATGTTAATTACCTAAGGCCACATAGCTAATTTGGTGGTAGAACAGTCAAGTTCTTATAGTATTCTATGCCAGTTTCATGAATTATTGATTATATTCAGATTATCTCAAACATAAGAGAATCTTATTTCCAGTTAATATTTTTGCCTTAAAATTTTTCAATGTTTCTCCTTTGTTTCACTTTGACATGGTATTTGACATAGTATGAGCATAGCCTTCCTCTCCAACTATGTCTCCTGACGTTTCCACCCTCCACCCCCTGCCTCATCTCTAACCCACTCCAGCCATACCAGTCTTCTCACTATTCCTTCAATATGACTAACCCTGTGTAGGATTCCACAACTTACTTATAATGACTTACTCTGCCTGGGATATCCTTCAGGCTTCTATGTACCCTCAACCCACTCTTGAATTCAAACTCCTTAAATTTGACCTGGTCATATATTATCTCCTATATGAAAGCTTTTCTGAATCCCTTGTGGAGGTTTAAGGATGCTTTCCTCTGTGCTTAGATTTACATTTTCCACATTGTATCATAAATATCCATTTTGTGTCTGTTTTTCTAGTAGGAATAGGAGTTCCTTGAGAGGCACTTGATTTACTCTGTTCTATAATCTCAGTGCCTGTAGTTGTGTGTGACTAGGTAACTAGTAAATGTTTGCTGATTGAAAGAATAAAATAAATGGATCAATATTCTTCTCAGTCCATCTCTGTGCAGATGAGTAGCATTAAGTCCAAACAATGACTGGGTTGGTAGTGGTGGAGTTTGTATGAGAATCCAAGGTGCTCCTGAATCCAGCCTTATATGTCTTCTGTGCTAGATCACACTTGTCTAGTTGTGACAAATAGCATTTTAAGACTTTTTTAAAATTTTATCTTATTTTTATTTTTTCCGTGTTCCAAAATTCATTGTTTATGTACCACACCCAGTGCTTCTTGCAATACATATCTTCCATCTTACCCACCACCGGGCTCACCCTTTTAAGAAGCAGTCAGCTTTGGAGCATCTTTCTTTAGTAGCTTAACCTTAATGTTTGACTTTTCTTGTTCTCAGTGGGGTACCCGTTGGGGTACCTGTAACACTGGAAGTATAATGAAGCAGGTTCATGTAAAGGAAAATGTGATATCTGCGCTGACACTTAATCACATTTCAGCAAGGCCTTTGGCACTCTCATGATAACCTGTGGATTAGATAGAGAAACACTGCCTGGATAAATGTAGCATTTAATGGATTAATAGCTACTTAAATAAAGTATTGTACCTAAGCATCTATGCAGTGGAATTCATTTCTCTTCTGCGTTCATTTCTCTTCGCACTCTCTGGGTCTATAGTTCTACTAAGTTCTATCCTCTTCTAATAGCCAGCCCATTTCAGTTTATAATAGTCAATAATAGTTTATAACAGTCAAGCCAACCTTGACTATTTCAGTTTATAATTACAAAAGAATTAAAACATAATTTTAAACATTTTATTATTTGTTTCTTTCATGTATGTTTGTTTTATGATCCCCAAAGTCCTTTAGAACAGGACTTGAATCCTATTATATTCTCCTCCATAACACATTAGAGGCCTGGCATAATTGTAAGATCACAGGACCCAGGGTCAGACAGGCTTGAGCCAAATTTCTGCTCTGTTACAAACCAGAATTTTAATGGTGAGCCCTTATTTTGTCCCTCATATGTAAAATGAGGACACAAACATCTTTGCCCCCATAAATGTAATCATTCTTCATGTCTTTGCTTATGATCACTTCCTCAGGGTAGCTTTTCTTGAAGCTTCAGGTGATGTTAGCCCCCCCTTAAAATGCTCTCATAACATCATATTATTATCTAATCTGGCCCTTTAAATAAATTACAGCACTTAATTTTATAATTATTTGTTAAAAGTATTATACATGTAATTGTAATCTCCATGAGATCAGGGAACATTTTTATGTTTTACACTCCTGTATTTGCAGTACCCAACTGAAAACTTAGACCACAAAAGTCACTTAGTAAATGTTTCTTGAATAAATGAATCAACTTTAACACTGCCTGCATGGTTCTGCCTGCCTCAGCAGCCCCATTTGGAGCCATCTTCCTCATGTCTCTTCATGTGCCAGCCACACTGGCCTGTTTTGGTTCCTGAAAAGTTTTATGCTTTTTCTCTCTTTGGTTCTTTCTCACATTATTCCATCTGTTTGGGACAGAATGTTTTCCTGTGCTCCTTTCATTCTAGTCTTTCCCCAGAAAATGCTTAATCCTTGTTCAGATTTCTGCTCTAACACCTCTTCCTCAAGAAAGCCTTCTCTGCACACCTTCACACCTATTCCCCACCTTGAGAGAACTATATTAAGACTCTATTACAACCTATTCTGTACTTTCATTCCTCTTATATAGGAATGAATGTATATATAGGAACTTCCTTCTATAGTAATTGTAATTATTTATTTAATGTAGATGCCTAGATGCATGGTAAAGTTCAGGAAATCAGACCATATTTATTTACTGCTATAGGAGTCCCTAGGGTCCAGCACAGTACCTGACACCAATGTGCTAGTAAATATTTATTGCCTAGGAAATTTAGGATCTTTAGCTGCAGACAAGAAGACTAGGGGAAAAAATAGGGAAATGAACAAGGTTGTGGTGGCAGGGACTGAAATCTCACTAAAATCCATATTCTTTTCTTCTTGGGCACAATACTAGTGTGCAGGGTACACCTCTAGTACAGTAGATGTGACTGTGTGACTGAATGTTAGCGAATACAATGTGTCCTCCGTGCTCTGCCTGAATGACCAATACAGAATTCCTACTCATGCTTCTCCATACTTTTTCTCTCTTGTGTATGGCTGGAATGAGGGTGGCTACAGTGATATTGGAAACTTTAAGTTAAAGATTTCAGTCTTCTTTATCCTGGGTCCGTGAGTGTCCACTTGGGGGAAGGGGTTGTTATCTGTCTTACTTATCAGGATCACCTGCATTGGACAGTCATATAAGTAAGAAATAAAGCCCCTTTTGGATATTCCTTTCATCTTGTGTTTGATCTATTCTGCATTTTGAAGTATATTTGTTATAACTGTTCATGTTATGCTGATAAAATAACTTCTATAAAATATTTGAAGGACTGTTTTATATAGCAAAGTGAAGAGATTTATCCTGCGAAGTAGGCTAAATGTGTACTGAAGCAGTTATCCTCAAAGTGTGAATGGCAGCTTCACTATCCCCTGGAGGTCTTATTAAAAATGTAAATTCTCCGGCCCCTGCCAAGACCTACAGAATCAGAAACCCTGGGGAGGAGCCTGTGGTCTGTGTTTTAACAAGACCTTGGGGTGATACTGATACATATTAACTAGGAGAAGCCCTGGAGTTTGAATATAGAAGGGCTTAAAAACCTTGGAAGATTTTTGACTTTGGGTAAATTATTTAGTCTGAATTGTAATTTTTTCGGTAAAGTGTGAGAGATATTTACTTTGTGGTGGTGTTCTGAAAGTTTGAATGAGTGCTTTTTATAAAGTATGTATCACAGAGTAGATTCTCAAGCCATGTCTGTTCTCTTCCTTCCATTTCTTTGTGGCTCTATGTGAAACTGGGCTACTGTGAGGACTCTAGGAATTAAGGGAACTAGGGATGAATAGAATATCACAAGTGTAGCATGTGGAAGTTAAGATGTCCTAGGTTAACTGGGCCAGACTTAAGGGAAGAGGAACAATGTTTGATCGATTAGAAGTGCCAGTCTGGGGGCACCTGAGTGGCTCAGTGGGTTAAAGCCTCTGCCTTCAGCTAGGGTCGTGATCCCAGGGTCCTGGGATCGAGCCCCATGTCGGGCTCTCTGCTCAGCAGGGAGCCTGCTTCCCTTCCTCTCTCTGTCTGCCTCTCTGTCTACTTGTAATCTCTGTCTGTCAAATAAATAAATAAAATCTTTAAAAAAAGAAGAAGAAGAAGAAGAAGTGCCAGTCTGTGCTGTTTTTAAGGTTAGGTTGACCTGTTCAATGTTTAATATATATATATATTTTTATTTATTTGTCAGAGAGAGAGGGAGAGCGAGCGAGCACAGGCAGACAGAGAGGCAGGCAGAGGCAGAGGGAGAAGCAGGCTCCCTGCCGAGCAAGGAGCCCGATGTGGGACTCGATTCCAGGACGCTGGGATCATGACCTGAGCCGAAGGCAGCTGCTTAACCAACTGAGCCACCCAGGCAATGTTTAATATTTTTTGACCTGATGATTTATGAACACTTTTTTTTTTCAGCAGCTAACCTCTTTTTCTCTTGTGAACTTTACAAATCAAGGGCTTAAAAGAGTTCTAACACTCAATATGAGTGAGTTAGTCATTACTAAACTAAATTCCATGAGGTTAGTGACTTTTGCTGTATTTTGTACAGTCTCCTCAGCACATAAAACCATGCCCCACACATAGAATGTGCTCAATAAATATATGTTGAATGAATAAATAAAATAGTATCTGTATATAAATGGCATAGTTTTATATATAATAGCTTCTTTTCTTCTATTTTACCCACCCAATTTGGCTTTAGTTTAGAGTCATGCTATGGAATACTCCATAACTTCTAGCTCATTGAGCCCCATAGTTTAATGTGCATATTAGTCAGAGGGGAGGTTATCAAAATGCAGATTGTGATGCCCTTTGTCTGGGGAAGCCCTGAGATTCTGCATGTCTGATAAGCTCCCAGATGATGGTAGTACTTCTCTTACCTGGGGTCTGATAAGCTCCCAGATGATGGTAGTACTTCTCTTACCTGGGCCCAGTTCATTCCTACCTGTTCAGACTTCTGAAACCCCATTATCACTATGGTTGCAAAAGATTTAATGATCCTTTTTGGTTTGCACAATTCTTCATAAAATACATTGCTTTTGAGTGGTATTGATATAGTATGTTTTGAGTGAATGAGCTTCTAATTTTTTATTATTATTATTTTTATTAATATATAATGTATTATATGCTTCAGGGGTACACATCTATGAATCATCAGTCTTACACAATTCACAGCACTCACCATATCACATACCCTCCCCAATGTCCATAACCCAGCCACCCTATCCCTCTTCACCCACTCCCAGCAACTTTCAGTTTGTTTCCAGAGATTAAAAGAGTCTCTCTCATGGTTTGTCTCTTTCCCTCGTCCCATCTTGCTTCATATTTTCCCTCCCTACCCCCCATGCCCCCTGCCCTGCCCCTCAAATTCCTCATATAAGAGAGATCATATGTAATTGTCTTTCTCTGATTGACTTAATTTGCTCAGCATAATACCCTCTAGTTCCATCCCCATTGCTGCAAATGGCAAGATTTTTTTTGATGGCTACCTAATATTCCACCATATATATACACCACATCTTCTCTATCCATTCATCTGTTGATGGGCATCTAGGTTCTGTACATAGTTTGTCTATTGTGGACATTGCTGCTATAAACATTTGGGTGCGTATGCCCTTTCGGATCACTATGTTTGTATCTTTAGGGTAAATACCCAATAGTGCGATTTCTGAGTTGTAGGGAAGCTCTATTTTCACTTTTTGAGGAACCTACATACTGTATTCCAGAGTGGCTATACCAGCTTGCATTCCCACCAACAGTGTAGGAGGGTTCCCCTTTCTGTGCATCCTCACCAACACCTGTTTTTTCCCGAGTTGTTAATTTAAGGCATTCTGACTGGTGTGACGTGGTATCTCACTGCAGTTTTGATTTGTGTTTCCCTGATGCTGAGTGATGACAAGCATGTTTTCATGTGTCTGTGGGCCATTTGGATGTCTTCTTTGCAGAAATGTCTGTTCATGTCTTCTGCCCATTTCTTGATTGGATTATTTGTTCTTTGGGTGTTGAGTTTGATAAATTCTTCACAGATTTTGGATACTAGCCCTTTATCTGATATGCCATTTGCAACTATCTTCTCCCATTGGGTGAGTTGTCTTTTGGTTTTGTTGACTCTTTCATTTTTTGTGCAAAGGCTTTTGATCTTGATGAAGTCACAATAGTTCATTTTTGTCCTTGCTTCCCTTGCCTTTAGTGACGTTTCTAGGAAGAAGTTGCTGTGACTGAGGTTGAAGAGGTTGCTGCGTGTGTTCTCCTCAAGGATTTTGATGGATTCCTGCCTCATATTGAGTTCCTTCATCCATTTGGAGTCTATTTTTGTGTGTGGTGTAAGTAAATGGTCCAGTTTCATTTTTCTGTATGGTGCTTTCCAATTTCCCCAACACCATTTGTTGAAGAGACTGTCTTTTTTTCCATTGGACATTCTTTCCTGCTTTGTTGAAGATTAGTTGACTATAGAGTTGAGGATCCATTTCTGGGCTCTCTATTCTATTCCATTGATCTTCGTGTCTGTTTTTGTGCTAGTACCATACTGTCTTCCTGATTACAGCTTTGTAATAGAGCTTGATGTCTGGAATTGTGAGGCTACCAACTTTGGTTTTCGTTTTCAACATTCCTCTTACTATTCAGAATCTTTTCTGGCTCCAAATAAATTTTAGAAATGTTTGTTCCATTTCTTTGAAAAAAAATGGATGAGATTTTGATAGGGATTGCATTAAATGTGTAGATTGCTTTAGGTTGCATAGACATTTTCACAATATTTGTTCTTCCAATCCATGAGCATGGAAGGTTGCTCCATTTCCTTGTGTCTTCCTCAATTTCTTTCATGAGTAATTTATAGTTTTCTGAGTACAGATTCTTTGCCTCTTTGGTTAGGTTTATTCCTAGATATCTTATGGTTTTGGGTGCAGTTGTATTGGGATCATCTCCTTAATTTCTCTTTCTTCTGTCTTGTGTTGGTGTATTGAAATGCAAATGATTTCTGTGCATTTATTTTATATCCTGACACTTTACTGAATTCCTGAATGAGTTCTAGCAGTTTGGGGAGTGGGGTCTTTTGGGTTTTCCACATGATGTATCATATCATTTGCAAAGAGTGAGAGTTTGACTTCTTCTTTGCCAATTTGATGGCTTTAATTTCTTTTTGTTGTCCGAGTGCTGAGGCTAGGACTTCTACTACTGGGTTGAAAAGCAGTGGTGATAGTGGACATCCCTGCCACTTTGGGGAAAAACCAAAAGTTTTTCCCCATTGAGAATGATATTTGTTGTGGGTTTTTCATAGATGGCTTAGATGATATTCATATATGTACCTTCTATGCCTATACTGTGAAGAGTTTTGATCAAGGAAGGATGCTGTACTTTGTCAAATGCTTTTTCAGCATCTATTCAGAGTATCAAATGGTTCTTGTTCTTTCTTTTATTAATGTATTGTATCACATTGATTGATTTGCAGATGTTGTACCCAGCCTTGCAGCCCAGTAATAAATCTCACCTGGTCATGGTGAATAATCCTTTTAGTGTACTGTTGGATCCTATTGGCTAGTATTTTGGTGAGAATTTTTGCATCTGTGTTCATCAAGAATTTTGGTCTGTAATTCTCCTTTTTGATGTGGTCTTTGTCTGGTTTTAATATCAAGGTAATGTTGGCCTTATAAAATGAGTTTGGAAGAGTTTCTTCTATTTCAATTTTTTTTTTTTTTTTTTTTTTTTTTTTTGGTGGGGGTTAGTTTCAGGAGGATAGGTATTAATTCCTCTTTAAATGTTTGGTAGTGTTCTCTCTAGGAAGCCGTCTGGACCTGGGCTCTTTGTTGGAGAGATTTTTGATTTTGTTGTTTGTTGGGAGATTTTTGGTGACTGCTTCAGTTTCCTTACTGGTTATGGATCTGTTCAGGTTTTCTATTTCTTCCTGATTCAGTAGTTTATATGTCTCTAGGAATGCCTCCATTTCTTCCAGATTGCCAAATTTGCTGGTGTATAGTTGCTTATAATATGTTCTTATAATAGTATTTCTTTGGTGTTGGTTGTGATCTCTCCTCTTTCATTCATGGTTTTATTTATTTGGGTCCTTCCTCTTTTCTTTTTGCTAAGTCTGGCCAGGGGTTTATCAATCTTATTCTTTCAAATAACCCACTCCTTATTTTGTTGATTGGTTTTACTGCTCTTTTTGTTTCTATTTCATTCATTTCTGCTCTGATCTTTATTATTTCTCTTCTGCTGGGTTTAGGCTTTCTTTGCTGTTCTTTCTCCAGCTCCTTTAGGTGTAGGGTTAGGTTGTGTACTTGCAACCTTTCTTGTTTCTTGAGAAAGGTTTGTATCACTATATACTTTCATCTCAGGACTGCCTTTACTGTGTCCCAAAGATTTTGAACAGTTGTGTTTTCATTGTCATTTGTTTCCATGAATTTTTTAAAATTCTTCTTTAATTTCCTGGTTCACCCATTCATTCTTTAGTAGGATGCTCTTTAGTCTCCATGTATTTGAGTTATTTCCAACTTTCCTATGGTGATTGAATTCTAGTTTCAGAGCCTTGTGATCTGAAAATATGCAGGGAATGATCCCATTGTTTTGTTACTGGTTGAGACCTGATTTGTGACCAAGGATGTGATTTATTCTGAAGAATGTTCCATGTACACTAGAGAAGAATGTGTATTCTGTTGTGTGTTTGGGATAGAATGTTCTGAATATATCTGTGATGTCCCTCTGCTCCAGTGTGTCATTTAAAACCTTTATTTCCTTATTGATCTTTTACTTAGATGATTTGTCCATTGCAGTAGGGGGGGTGTTAAAGTCCCCTACTATTTTTGTATTATTGTCAATATATTTCTTTGATTTTATTATTAATTGGTTTAAATAATTGGCTGCTCCCATGTTAGGGGCATAGATGTTTAAAATTGTTAGATCCTCTTGTTTAATGGACCCTTTAAGTATGATAGAATGTCCTTCCTCAACTCTTATTATTGTCTTTGGCTTAAAATCTAATTTATTGGATATAAGGATTGTCACCCCAGCTTTCTTTTGACGTCCATTAGCATGGTAAATTGTTTTCCACTGCCTCACTTTAAATCTGGAGGTGTCTTCAGTTATAAAATGAGTTTCTTGTAGACAGCATATTGATGGGTCTTTTTTTTTTTTAATGCATTCTGATACCCTATGTCTTTTGAATGGGGCATTTAACTCATTTATATTCAGGGTAACTATTGAGAGATATGAATTTATTGCCACTGTATTGTCTGTAAGGTGGCTGTTACTGTATATTTTCTCTGTTCTTTGCTGGTGTGTTACTTTTAGGCTCTCTCTTTGCTGAGAGGACCACTTTCAATATTTCCTGTAGAGCTGGTTTGGTATTTACAAATTTTTATAGTTTTTGTTTGCCCTGGAAGCTTTTTATCTCTCCTTCTATTTTCAGTGACAGTCTACCTGGATGTAGTATTCTTGGCTGCATATTTATTTATTTATTTATTTATTCCTTATTTATTTTATTTATTTATTTATTTATTATATTTATTTATAAATATAATATTTATTTATTTATTATTTATTTATTTATTAAATAATAATTTATTATTTATTTATTTATTTATTTATTCCTTATTTATAAATATTTATTTATAAATATTTATTTATTTATTTATTTATTCCTTATTTATTATTTATTTATTTATTTATTCCTTATTTATTCCTCTGAATATACTTGGCCTTCCATGTATACAGCAGTGAATGTGTCTCCTGTCAATCTAATATTGCTGCCATTGTATGTTACAGACCTCTTGTCCTCCCAAATTTTAAAGAAAGAAAGAAAGAAAAAAAAATATATATGAAAATAAGAGTAAGCACGATAAGGGATGGAATATGACCATAAAGATGAAAATTTA